>NC_134101.1:58935217-59643217 GCF_000715075.1 Nicotiana tabacum
CTTCTGGATTTGACAAGTCCATCCCATCAAAGTATTTAGTCTTACTTGCAATTAGGTATAAAATAACTGAATTTTATTGTTCCATAATTAATCAAACGGCCTGAAGATATAAAATTCGTATATCATGAAAGGAATAACTCATTTTCAACGTGAATATAGGTTAGTTGCATTAAAGTCGATTGTGGCGATTGGTGAATTTGCGTTCATCCTTTGGTTCGACTTTTGGACAAATTATTAATTTTTTTTATTGATTAAATGATCAAATACTAACTATTATACAATAAGAAAAACATGAAAGTCCAGAAATTAATATAACAATAAAATAAAAATAACGTTCGGACATATTATTAGTTTGCCTTTGTATTTTACTTCTATTATTATCTGGTAACCATTGATTGGACTAATTTGGATTCTTGCCGCCAAGCCGTGTAAGGCTCTTTAAAGAAGAAAACGGGATCTACCAGACTGCCACATTCTCTAACTTTGCAAAATATAAAAGAAAAGATCAAGCACAAAACTTTCTAGTTTCTACATTCTCCAACAAAAGCTATGGACTCCACACCTTTTATAGTGTCAATTCCTGCCTATTGAAAGCATAAAATATTATACGGAAATCGCACCCACAAGGCTACAAGAAATATAATATGTCAATAATGAACTCAAGATACTTAAACAAAAGATATATCCATATATAATCCTTCGTTGAGTAAATCATCTGATATTTAACTTAGATATGTTTGAGCAAAAAATAAACGAAGCGAAGAAAGCCATGAAGTACTTAGTGTTGAGTACTCCATGAGCAAATAAAATAGTGGAACTCCATAGTGGAACTACATGAGAGCCAAAGTTATTTGCCTTTCTGTAGAAGCCGAAGCCTTCTTATAACGGTAAGCATCGATAAGCACTTAAACCTTCTTGTAACGTTCTTATATATCATGCAGCTACAATCAAGGGAAAAGACGCAAGTTTTTTTTTTTTTTTTTTTTTTTTTTTTTTTTGTATTTTCTTTACGTAAGGTAAAGGCAAAAATTGCAAAACAATGGAGAAAAGAGACAATATAATTGATGGTCATTGGGAATGACTCAATTATTGCATTTTAAAAGAATTCTTTATCGGTTTAGTTCTATTAGTTGAATAAATTATAGGACATTTATTGTCACGACCAAAAATTTGCTAAAGGTCGTGATGGCGCCTAACACCGCCGCCAGGTAATCCAACGGTGATCTATCAACTTACTTACCTATTTTAGTAATTGAAATCAAAAAAATTTCTTAATGAAATAGTATGAAATAGATTTTCAAAGTAAGTTATAATATTTACACAACTACATCAACGAACAACCCGTAGGAACTCCCAAAACCCGTTGTCACAAGTACATGACCATTTTTCTAAGGAGTACAATAATAATATAACAGTTGTCCCAAATATAATAAGACAGAATAAAATAATTATTACAATGGAGACTCGGTAGACTGCGATGCATAACCTGGAATGCAGCTCACATGAAGTCTCCTCAACAGGTGCGCCTATAAATCATGTACTGAGAAATCCTCCTTCCGAGCCATTCACTGCCGCGATCCATACATAAGCACTCTACCATTACACCAACACGGTGCGATAACAACTCATGAACAACCTAGCAATCCGTGCATAGCCTCAAAACCATAGGAAGTACTGATACTGATCTGAAAGGATAGAACACCCTTCCGCAAAGTGACGATAATAACTCGTTTGAACACGCAGGGAAAACATCCGGCACTACGTCTGCAGTATCAATACCACTACTCGACGTCCAATTGACAGCAAGTGCTTCGTGTCGCATAAGATTGAGTATGAAGGAAATAAAGGCACAAGCCTCAATGGAATCAAACCGCACGAGGAGGAAATCAAGAAGGGAAGTGCTCCTAATAGCCCTGTAGCCTCTGGAAGATAAGTACAGATGTCTTCGTACCGATCCTCAAGACTCTACTAGACTTGCTCATGACTCGTGAGACCTAAGTGAATCTAACGCTCTGATCCCAAGCTGTCACAATCCAAAATTTACTAAAGGTCGTGATGGTGCCTAACACCGCCGTCAGGCAAGCCAACGGTGATCTATCAACTTACTTACCTATTTTAGTAATTGAAATCAAAACTTTTCCTTAATGAAATTGTATGAAATAGATTTTCAAAGTAAGTGATAATATTTACACAACTACATCAACGACCCGTAGGAACCCCCAAAATTCGGTGTCATAAGTACATGAGAATTTTTCTAAGGAGTACAATAATAATACAACAGTTGTCCTAAATGTAATAAGACAGAAAAAATAATTAGTACAATGAAGACTCGGTGGACCGCGATGCGTAGCCTAGAATGCAGCTCGGTAGACCGCGATGCGTAGCCTTGAATGCAGCTCACATGAAGTCTCCTCAACAGGTGCACCTACGCGCCAAGATGATCATCGAATGAACCTGTCAGATAAGAAGATAAGAAGATAAAACAATATAATAAAACATAAGAAGATATGAAGAATACAATAATGATGGGGTAAATCTATAAGTTACATAATCTTCCAATTACTTCTTTTAAAGCATGAATTTCTAAACCATGTATTCCACCTTAATAACTCAGAAAAATGTCAAGTGTCATTATCAAATAAATAAGAAATACCATATAAAACGTCGGGCATTAGTGGAAAGTTTATCTCGTGAACATTCGGACTACTAACGATATAACACACGATTTCGCTGAGGCCGTTCGGCCGATCCAGAATAATGTGTACACTGCCGAGGGACATGTGGACATATTTCATAGATGCATCTATATACTACCAAGGCATTCGGCCCGCTCCATAAGAAAAGTAAGGAAGTCACCGAATTACGGGACACGTTTTTACAATACAGCACATAAGCATAAAATGAATATAACTCTTACCGTTTCTCAAATAACTCGCCCACAACTCAAAGTGTTAAGGCTTGACCTAGTGTACATATATTTACTTCTAAATCAATTTCAATTATAACTTCAATAAATTAAGCCAGCAGAATGGGTTCAAATAATTTAAACATTACATGATGAGATCCTAAGTCTACCCGGACATAACATGATGTAGCTACGTACAGACTCTCATCACCTTGTGCGTACGTAGCACCCACAACTAGTTGCACATAATAATAAATATCACCTAGGGGTAGTTTCCCTCTCACAAAGTTAGACAAGAGACTTACCTCGCTCCGAAGTTTCATAACCGGCTCCAAAGCGTCTCTAACACCTCAAACCCAAGAGGTGTAAGTTACATAATCTTCCAATTACTTCTTTTAAAGCATGATTTTCTAAACCATGTATTCTACCTTAATAAATCAGAAAAATGTCAAGTGTCATTATCAAATAAATAAGTAATACCATATAAAACGTCGGGCATTAGTGGAAGGTTTATCTCGTGAACATTCGGACTACTAACGATATAACGCAAGATTTCGCCGAGGTCGTTCGGCCAATCCAGAATAATGTGTACACTGCTGAGGGACGTGCGACACGATTCATAGATGCATCTATATACTACCAAGGCATTCGGCCCGCTCCATAAAAAAAGTAAGGAAGTTACCAAATTACGGGACACGTTTTTACAATACAGCACATGAGCATAAAATGAATATAACTCTTACCGTTTCTCAAATAACTCGCCCACAACTCAAAGTGTTAAGGCTTGGCCTAGTGTATATATATATTTACTTCTAAATCAATTTCAATTATAGCTTCAATAAATTAAGACAGCATAATGGGTTCAAATAATTCAAATATTATATGACGAGATCCTAAGTCTACCGGGACATAACATGTTGTAGCTACGTACGGACTCTCGTCGCCTCGTGCGTACGTAGCACCCACAAATAGTTGCACATAATAATAAATATCACCTAGGGGTAGTTTCCCTCTCACAAGGTTAGACAGGATACTTACCTCGCTCCAAAGTCCCATAACCGGCTCTAAAGCCTCTCTAACACCTCAAACCCAAGCCTGTCGATCCAAAACTATTCAAATAATGTGCAACCAATTAAAATATATTCTAATATCCATAATTAATCAATTTAAACAATTTTCAACTCTGCTCGAAAAGTCGATAAAGCTAACCCTCGGGCCCACGTGCCCGGATTTTGAATATTTTCGAAGATAACTTTACCCATGACACCACAAACTCAAATATAAGATTTATTCCTAATTACATGTCCAAAATCGTGGTCAAAATCCAAAATTATAAATTTTAGGTCTTCTACCAAAATCCCACAATTTTCCTAATTTTTCCTCCTTAAATCCACATATAAACCTTACATTAAGCTCCCAACAAGTGGGAAATTACTTACCTTGTGTTACATGATGAAAACGCCTCTAAATCGTCCAAGAACCGAGCTCCAAAAATCCCAAATGAAAATGACGAAATGACCAAGTTCGATCCCCTTATGTTCTGCCCAGTTTTCGCTTCTGTGGACATATTTGTGCATCTGCAGCCTCGCTTTTGCGAGCTAAAATACGCATATGCGGAGCACACTGCCCAGCTGAGACCTCGCATCTGCAAAAGCATTTTCGCTTCTGCGATGGCCAAATGTGCATCTGCGGATCCGCCGCTTCTGCGTCTTAATTCTCGCTTCTACGATTCCGCAGGTGCAGGAATTTCTTCGCACCTGTGACCACTGCCTTGCCCCTTCCATTCCGCTTCTGCGAACTCAACCTCGCTTCTGTGATGTCGCTTCTACGACCAAGACATCGCATAAGCGATCACACCAGTTGCTGCCCAGCTTCAGCATTTCTTAGTTCCAAAATATCAATCCGTTAACCATCTGAAATTCACCCGAGGCACTCGGGTCCTTAACCAAATATACCAACACATCCCAAAATACAATACGAACTTAGTCGAGCCTTCAAATCACATCAAACAACACTAAAACTACAAATCGCACCTCAATTCAAGATTAATAAACTTTAGAACTTCAAACTTTTACATTCGATGCTGAAACCTAGCAAATCAAGTCTGATTGACCTCAAATTTTGCACTCAAGTCATAAATGACATAACGAAGCTATTCCAAGGCTTGGAACCCCAAACTGACATCGATAATATTAAAATCCACTTCAAGTCAAACATAAGAATTTCTTAAACTTTTAAAATACCAACCTCCCATAATAAGCGTCGAAATGCACCCGGGTTCGATCATCATACGAACCTATTGGAACCTTCGAATCCCGTTTCCAAGGTCGTTTACTTAAAAGTCAAATCTTAGCCAATTCTTCCAACTTAAAGCTTCCGAAATCAGAATTTTCTTTCCAAATTAACTCCGAACTTCCCAAGATTCGATTCCTACTACATGTACAAGTCATAATACCTGAGGTGAATCTACTCTAGGCTTCAAACCGCCGAACAACGCGCTAGAGCTCAAAACGACCGGTCGGGTCGTTACATTCTCCCCCACTTAAACATATGTTCATCCTCGAATGTGCTAAGGACTTCTCGTGAGTTGTCCAAAATCACTATTTAACACCTCGTGTACCTACCCGTGCCACCATATTCCAGTTGAACACATTAGCTCGAGCCAGACTAAAAATCCTCCCTATAACCTTAGCTAACAAGCTTTAGAACCAAGTTCTGACTTCCGAATTTCTTTACAAGGCCTGATCCTAACACACGGACACCGTACCAATCACCACATACTGTACCAAAACATGATCATGCATCTATGCCGAAATCATACCATGCTCCACATAAGTCTGTTGTCCATAATAACATTCCCCGACCACAATAACTGAGATTCCACGAATCCGATGTCCACAATACACCTCATGACACATGTAAGTCCTGTTCCAACTCTCGCAATGCTGCCACGACAAAAGAGATGCATAGAAACTCATAACCACCTGCCGAATCAATAATTCATGGAGTATCTCCTCCTGACAAGAACCATTACCTCATTCTGAATTGAATAACGATATTTTTCTCTTTAATGAACCTTATATAAATCTGATTGCTCAAATTTCAGGTCCAATAACCTCGTCTCACCCAGTACAAGCTGCTCAGGCAATAAGTCATCTCACACACTGCCAAAAATCTTATATGACGCCCATAACGCGCCAACAAGCTCCAACTCGAATGCGATACATAAGGAAAACGAACTCTGGAGAAGGACTACCAAGCCCACGTAACGAATAAATCGGCCAAATAGATGCTGTGAACCTACCTCAGGGATGAAAACAAGGCACACAAAATATGTGTAAGGAGCTATGCTCAACCTTTCGTTGTTGCAGCGTGCAACTCGATCCGACATGACACTATTGCGGTGTGCAACCCGATCCACATAACATGCCCGTGGCTGCGTGCCACCTGATCCGCACATAACAATCAGGAAGAAAACACACATATCAAGCCGTAATGCTTATACTTACGAAATGCCTGAATATCGAACACAAGCACGCCAAGTGCATAATACCAAATCCTAGGGATACGGATAGCGCCATACGTTATGAACCCCAAGCACAACTAAGGAGCAATAAATGACCTGTATCTCGAGAGCCACCCTGCTCACATAACACCACAAGCTACATAGGACCTCAACACGTGTGCGAATAATCAAGCCGTCTCACAACCCACATGGAATAATAGAGATTTACATAGAATAGCTGATGGCGGAAATAACATTCGACCTGACGTAAAGCACACACTCACGTTAGTCATACCAACGGATCTCACACCGATTCTGATCATACCATACTGGGCTAATAACTTTCTAAAGATCCACAATGGCCCTAGTCATGACACATAAGAACAACCGTCAAATCCAAAACAAACTCACAAGGGCCACAACCCAAGGAATAGGGAGCCTCTCAGTCATAAGCTCTCGCATTCGCGATGTTACCATAATCTCCATACTTGGTCTTAATCTTTAACAATCAAGTGACTAACATGCCACACTTATACAAATCTCCCCGTGGGGTACGCTCCCATGACCTTCCGCTCAGGTATCAAAGTCTGCACATCCATACCACCAACCGTACTAATTCTGTAAGGCAAATCACAATCCGCCAATCAATACACAATGCCTCTTCCACAGAACACCATGCTCAGGCGATACTAAGATAACGCCAGCTCACTCTAAACATTTGAATTCTTCCCTGCTCATCCGAGCTCGTAACATTCTTATCAACATCGAACCGCAACCTTGATCCTCAACTTTCAAATTCTCATGCTGCTCACTACACCCATCATGCCGCTACGAGAGAATATAAGAATTCATCATAACCCCTGAATTACCAGTAGAACAAACACTTCATTGGCTAGAAACCTTTTACTTAACTCATTTCAGAAGAACCGATGCAACACGCAACCGAATTCCCAAACCGCAGAAAATACAAACCTCAAGTCGTGACTTAAACCGCCATGACTCTTTCGGAATCTATTTACACAACAAGGCCATTTGAATCAAATACCTCCTAAATCAATCAAGTTATGGTGGCTGTCAAGCCGCCACGTACGTCCCAAACCACATGTATAACTTCACACACCGAAGGGACTGATCATTGCCACAATCATGTCGATTTAACTATTACTAACCAACCCAACTCCTTTCAATTTACTCTTGACCTGTCTTAGAAATAAGAAATGCTCCATTCGCAACATAACGAACTCAATCCGCACTCATCCCGAGTGACATGCATCACGAGACCACATCGTCTCAATACTCATGAACCATAGCATACCCTCTTTATGCACACAATAGCATCTCCAACGGGTACACCCATTCTGTAAGACCTTCCGCGAATCCGAAGCTATTTTTTCCTTTCCTCCAATACTGCACCGTATACCTGATGATAACATAGAACGTTCTAAGTCCCATTCATAATCCACTGTGAAAACTCGATCCTTAACCACACGACAAACCCAAAATCCTTAGGCATTGCACTTAAATTCTTGAACCCACTAGAACCGTTGTTGAGAGTCACTCACTCTGACCTGATCCCGAATATCACCAAACTTCAACGCTCTGCTAGCACATGAACACATTCTTAAAGAAGTAACCAGCTGAATTCTTTTCCTTGTACATTACACCCATAAGAAACATAGACTCGCAGTCTTCCCAAATCCTTCACCTCAATCGATAAGGCAAAGTATAACATACATTCATCGAGTTCCTTGTTTGACTTACTCCTGACATTTCCTTTTCCTTAGTCATAAATAATCCACCAATACACCGATAACCAGAAATCGCACAAGCAGACAACCACGCGATCCAATCGTAGATGGAGGGGCTCCCCCACTTAGCTATAAGCTACCATCACATAATGTAGAGCTCATAACGATTCCTCATTCTCAATTACCATGATCCCGTACTATTAACCCGCCAAATTCCTCGAAGTCCCTTGTTAAGCCTTTTATGAACATTCTGAATAATCAGTCTCAATCACATATTCGACCTCATACCAGGTAGCAAGTAGTATTCTTCGTAGAAGCTTTATCAACATCACGCAACCGCTAACCTACTCATAGGAGGTAACCCACCTATGGAATTCCTTACTGACATACTCCAATGACGCTGCACTAGGTACAACTACCACGTAATCAGTAAACTTTCCTGAGCCCATGCTCGCCCACCGGCTGTATAGGTATGTTCCTTCCCCATTGGCGTCCACTGAAAGTTCAACAATACCTTCCAAAATCAAAGCCATGGTGCATCCGAAATGATAATCAAATCTTTACACCCCTTTTTATTTCAGGCAAACTTCTTTCTGCCATATTCAATCTTTCTTCACACAGTAATCACCATTCAAATTACAATCCGTGGACCTAGTCACTTTCTACCATGCCTCCCAAATCGCTCAAATCTTCCTCAAGATATGTGGCTATCCTAAAACAGAATACATATACTACTCTAACACTCCCACTTCGGTCAACCATCTCCTTTAAGTAACTTCTCAACCTCCGCTTGTCATACTTGACCTGCTAGTAATTCCTCCGCTGCGAGACACCTTTCGCCGTGTCCTTCCTCATACTTCACTGCCCCAATGTTGCCTCAAATCAAATCCATACATATAGCACCGGAACTAATGAATTGCTATCAACTCTAAACCTCTGAGAAGGTCATCTTTCTCGGGCCATCAACACTAGAAACACTCCTTCGATTTCGAAACCGCTACACCCCGCTATCTCTGACAACCGCTTCTCAGGTACCATTTCACAACACCCTGCCCCGAAGGCAAAACTCAAGAAGACCATAATGCCGACGAACCATAATGCGTTCAAACAAGGATGATGACACCGCATCACAATGAAAATTCCACCACACTCGAAGATACCTAGTCTCATTACTCCATCAACTAAAACCTGAACATCCTTTGTCCGACTCCCTTTCCTTTGCTGAGATTAAATGTTGAACCTATAAATCATGTACTGAGAAATCCTCCTTCCGAGCCATTCACTGCCGCGATCCATACATAAGCACTCTACCATTACACCAACACGGTGCGATAACAACTCATGAACAACCTAGTAATCCGTGCATAGCCTCAAAACCATAGGAAGTACAGATACTGATCTGAAAGGATAGAACACCCTTCCGCAAGGTGACGCTAATAACTCGTCCGAACACGCAGGGAAAACATCCGGCACTACGTCTGCAGTATCAATACCACTACTCGACGTCCAATTGACAGCAAGTGCTTCGTGTCGTATAAGATTGAGTATGAAGGAAATAAAGGCACAAGCCTCAATGGAATCAAACAACACGATGAGGAAATCAAGAAGGGAAGTGCTCCTAATAGCCCTGTAGCCTCTCGAAGATAAGTACAGATGTCTTCGTACCGATCCTCAAGACTCTACTAGACTTGCTCATGACTCGTGAGACCTAAGTGAATCTAACGCTCTGATCCCAAGCTGTCACAACCCAAAATTTACTAAAGGTCGTGATGGCGCCTAACACCGCCGTTAGGCAAGACAACGGTGATCTATCAACTTACTTACCTATTTTAGTAATTGAAATCAAAACTTTTCCTTAATGAAATTGTATGAAATAGATTTTCAAAGTAAGTGATAATATTTACACAACTACATCAACGACCCGTAGGAACCCCCAAAATTCGGTGTCATAAGTACATGAGAATTTTTCTAAGGAGTACAATAATAATACAACAGTTGTCCTAAATGTAATAAGACAGAAAAAATAATTAGTACAATGAAGACTCGGTGGACCGCGATGCGTAGCCTAGAATGCAGCTCGGTAGACCGCGATGCGTAGCCTTGAATGCAGCTCACATGAAGTCTCCTCAACAGGTGCACCTACGCGCCAAGGTGATCATCGAATGAACCTGTCAGGTCCTGCACATTTAGGGTAGAAGTGCAGCATGAGTACGTAAATCAACACGTACCCAGTAAGTGTCTAGCCTCAACCCGGAGAAGTAGTGACGAGGGGTTGACATCGACACTTACTAAAGGTCCAATAAAACAATATAATAAAACATAAGAAGATATGAAGAATACAACAATGATGGGGTAAATCTATAAGTTACATCATCTTCCAATTACTTCTTTTAAAGCATGAATGTCTAAACCATGTATTCTACCTTAACAACTCAGAAAAATGTCAAGTGTCATTATCAAATAAATAAGGAATACCATATATTGGATCAATGGATCTTTTGTATCTCTTTTCTTTCCAATTGCTACTGTTTAGAACAGAGAGCCTTTCAAATGACTCATAGGATTTAATGTTAGAAAAATTGTGGTTTGTCATGAGATAGAACACTCTTGTAAACAGTATATATAATGTTGTTTGCTTTAGTCAAAGATTGAAGTATATCTTAGGCTCTTTAGTATGATCAAGTAGTAAGGTACATAATTCTGATTATTATTTACTAGTACAAGCTAACCTTTGGTTTCTTGGAGTATCTATTGTTATGTATCATATTTTTTTCTTCAGTTATAAACCTAGTTATTTGTCATTTTACTGTCAACATTATTTGTTTCTATCCAAAGATGTCAGGTACAGGATCTAAACAAACTGGGAACTAGCAGCTCAATTGCCTCCCTTAATCCCATCACAAGTTCACAACACAACCCCCCATTTAAGTTCACAACAAGAATTCTAATTTCGGAAGCCTTAAGTTGGAGGAATTGACTAAAGTGTAATTTTTTAGTAAAAGACCTCAAAACTGGGATTTGAAGGTTCCAAAAGGCTCGTATGATGATGTTGGACTTGGGCGTATATCCGGATCGGATTTTGGATGACCCGGGAGTGTTTCGGCACCTATTGTAGAAGTTGACATTTTGGAAGAATTTCATAAATTTGGGTTGAAGTATATTTCAATATTATCAATGTCTGTTTGGGATTTCAAGTTTGGGAATAGCTCCGTAAGGTTATTATGGTATTGGGGGCGCATCCGGATGTGGATTTGGAGGTCCGTAGGCCATTTCGGGGGTCATTTGGTGAAAGTTAGAAATTTGAAAGTTTTTGAGAAGTTCGACCAGGAGTGGACTTTTTGATATCGGAGTCGGATTCCGATTCTGAAAGTTGGAGTAGGTTTGTAATGTCGAAGGTGACTTGTGTGCGAAATTTGAGATCAATCGGACATGATTTGATGGGTTTCGGCATCGAATGTAGGAGTTTGAAGTTCTAAAGTTCATTAAGTTTGAATTGGGGTGCGACTCATGATTTTGATGTTGTTTGATATGATTTGAGGCCTCGCGCAGGTCCGTGTTATGTTATGGGACTGGTTAGTGTGATTGGACGGGGTTCCGGAGACCTCGGGTGTATTTCGGGGTAGTTTCGGATCATTTCGGGATGTTTTGGACTGTTGTTGCTGGTGTCTGATGTCCTTCTTCGCGAACGCGAAGGAAGTCCCGTATTCGCGTAAAGGAAATTTGTGAGGCTGTTGTGTTAGCCTTCGTGAACGCGATCAAGTGGACGCGAACGCGAGGCAAGAGCTGGGTGGGCCTTCGCAAACGCAGCCAAGGCGACGCGAACGCGAAGAAGAAGGGGGGAGATGGGCCTAAGGCGTAGAAGGCAATGCGAACGCGTAGAAAGCAACGCGAACGCGTAGAAGGCAACGCGAACGCGAACGCGAGGTGTCTGGGCAGCTGGCCTTCGCGAACGCGATCATAGTGTCGCGAACGTGAAGAGAAAATTTGGAGGCAGTGTTTCTTTGGCTTTCGTGATCGCGAAGAAGGGCGGACCTGGTTAGTGAAGTTTTAAAGACGGGATTTGGCCATTTTCCTCCATTTTTCATTTGGTTGGGCGATGTTTGGAGCTCTTGGAATCGAGATTTTCGCTATCTATGTCAAGGTAAGTGATTCTCACCTATTGCAAGTTAAATACTTGGATTATATATGGATTTAGACTTGAAAATTCGTGAAAATTTGGGATTTTGAAGAAAAACCTAGAAATTGGTATTTTTGGATTTTGACCACGAAATTAGACGTGGAATTTGGAATAAATTATATATTTGAGTTCGTGGTGTCATGGGTAAAGTTTATCTTCGAAAATATTTGAAATTCGGGCACGTGGGCCCGAAGGTGATTTTTATCGGCTTTTCAAGCGGAGTTAGGAATTGTTATAAACTGAATTATATGGAGTATTAGAGTATATATTTATGGATTAGCACATTTATTAACTAGTTTTGGAGCATTGGGCATCGATTTGAGTTATTGAAAAGACGTTAGAGCCGGTTGTGGGATTTCGGAGAGAGGTAAGTCTCATTTCTAATCCTGTAAGAGGGAATAAACCCCATAGGTGAATCAAATCATTATGTGTTTCTATTTGTGGGGGCTACGTATGCACGAGGTGACGAGAGTCAGTGCGTACCTACTATTATGCTTATGTCCGGGTAGTTTAAGACCCGTATCATATTGTACTTGCGATGTTTGCGCCCTACTTGTTAATTTAATTATTTAAGACATTTACAAACTTGATAAAGGAATTGTAAAAAGGTTAAACTTCATTTACTTGACCGTTAAATGAGAATGTTATAAATTTTGGAATATTTCCCCTTAACAAATCTAGAATTGGTTATTTAATGTGTTTTCTCTTTTGTGGAGCGGGCCGAACGCCTCGGTAGCAGATAGATGCATCTATGGTTCGTGTCGTTCGACCCTCGGCAGTGCACAATTTAAATATTATGTTGGATCGGGTTGTACGACCTCAGCATGATTTGCGCATGATATATTTTTGGAATTGATAATAATTGATATTGCTTTCATTGGTCCGGGATACAAAAAATGTTAAATGACGAAAATAAATTTGAAAATTTCTTATCAACACAAGAATTGTTTACTTATTTCATGATATTGAGCTTATAGCCATTTTATGTAATCCATGCTTAATTATATCATTGATATTTTATTTATAGCCCATAGTAAGTGTCGAAGTCAACCCCTCGTCACTACTTCTTCGAGGTTAGGCGGGATACTTACTGGGTACGCGTTAATTTACGTACTCATACTACACTTGCTGCACATTGTTTTGTGCAGGTGCATTTATGTTTAGCGGCCTTGTGAGAGCAGAGGCGTGTAGGCATGCAGATACTTAGGTGAGCTGCACTCCATATTACGACCCGCAACCAACTTAGTCTCCCTCAGAGTATTTATATTTTTCATGTCTAATTTGTATTCCGGACGGACGTTGTATTTTATTTTATATTCCTAGTTGATACTCATGCACTTGTCACACCGGATTTTGGGACGATTATTGGTTGCATTGTATTGGAATTGTTAAAAATATTATTATTTACTCTATAAACTCTATCTTTTACTATTTAATTGAAGGAAATATGATTTTAAAAATATTATAATGACAAACAAATTAAGTATTTATTTTTGGCTTTCCTGACAGCGGTGTCCGGCACCATTACGACCTTCAATGGATTTTGGGTCGTGACAGAAGTTAAGGCTGCTTTATTAGGCCTTCAATGGTGTCACTCAAATGGATATGATAGAATTATACTTTGAATATGGCTCAAAACTGGTTATTGATATGTTAAACAATAATTTAAAATCACCGTGGCACATCGACAGTACCATCAAGGAGGCACAACAACTCATATAAACTCACAATATTATTATTAGGCATTGCTACAAGGAATCTAATAATGTGGCAGACATCCTCGCTAAATGCAGCCATGAGATACATGAGGCTATGATCTTTAATGACATTAATCTCCCTAAGTAGGATTTCGGCTATTACAAACTTGACAGGATACAGTTGCCTAATCTAAGACATAAAATTATCAAGAACCACTTTGTTGCGAGATGATAGCTAGTCTGCTCTTTGTTGCAAGGTAGCTTACTGCAGTTGTATATGCTTTTATTTCCCAAATGTGGAGAAATTATTTTTTTTTCTTTTTGGATATATAAGCACATATAACAGAATTGCGCTCTTTGCTGGATTTGCTTTATCAGGCTTTGGTTTTATGTTTCCCTGCTATTGTATCTTTTCTTGATTTTACAATAAACAAGATAGGGATTAATGTCAGATCCCTCATCACCACATAAGGCGAAAGCCTGGGTCATTGGATTAAGTACACACTACCTTCCCTAGACCACACGGTGTGGGATAAGACTGTGTATCTTGTTGTTGTTATAAACTGAAATGAAGGGAGCATCTACATTCTAATGATTTGCAAATCCCACCGAGTGCCATTTAAGTATATCGAGAGTTATTGCTTTGTGGACGACATATGCATGGCAAATCTTCACTTATTGCTTCATGGAAACAAGAGTGTTATCCACAACATCAATTGTCACTTGATTAGTAAGCGTTCGAGAGATCATATATAATTGTAAGAATAGTGGAATTGAGTAATTGTAAGAATAGTGGAATTGAGTAGGCTTTAAATATTCTTTCCTTCAATAGTTTCCCTGGCATGCCCATATTGATGAATTGTCACTACAGTTTCCATTTTGGTTGAGTCGAGTTTCATTTGGTTCAAGGCTTCAAGCTATCTGTAAACTAATGATATTTTGCGTTAACTGGTTATCCCAATTCCTTCTTTGACCTCTACACATTTGAACATTTCTGTACAAAATGAAAGTCATGTGCATCCAGCTATAGACCAATATCTTCCTTCAAAATAGGGATTTGTCACATTACCAATTTAAAATAGTGCTTGCCTTTTCTCTCAGTTTAATCAAGGAATTAGCGTATCCACACATGTTGCCACGTTTAGACGTGTAGTACGATTAACTTTCTTCCAGCTATACTACAACAGATTTTAGATACTATACAATAAATCATGTCAATAAAAAAATAGGTTTGTGAAATTATCTAATTTCTAATTATGAAATGCGTCAACTTTTAAGATGGATGACAAAAAGAAATACTCCAACTTAGCTTGTAATTAAGAAATTGGGACTGAAGCTGTAAAACAAGTGCGCGATGACAATGGCACAACGTATTGTAATAATCAAAGAGAGGTTTCTCAACGCTGCCATACCCCACTAGTTGTTGTTCGTCACTAATTTCAAATTTAGGACCAATTCGATCTAATTTACAATAGATTTAAAAGGGCGAACGGATACACAAAGTATTCTGTATTCACGCAGTATCGGAAATTTTTTTTTACGACAGATATGACCTTTAAAAATCGGCATTTCTCTCGTAGTAATTCTTTGACATTCTCTTCTCTCATCAAGCAACTTGATTGACTTTGGACAGGATTACATTGATCCATATACCAAAAATTACATTAGTTACTAAACTTACAAATTAACTTATATCAAAATGAATCAATCACAAAATAGAAAAAAGATTGTCCACATGCAACAGTTACAACCTTATAAATTAACTTATACTTGTATTTTTACTAAATTTATCAAAATGAATATATTACAAAAAAACAAAAAAGCAAATGATTAAAATAGCTTCACTACCGGTCCAAGAAAACGGTTGATATAAGTCCAAGCCCCCGGCATGTAGATGTTAATTTGTTTTGGCCCAACATCTTACGGATTTGTTCCTTTGGGGCAACTTAATCATCAAGCCGAAAAGCACACGTGTGAGCTTATACTTTTAGTTAATTTTTTACAGGTGTCACATGCACACGTGTGAGCTTATACTCTAGCTTATATATATCACGTCTCTATGTAAAAGAGTACACCAACTTCCTCAAACAGCACTTCAGAGAATGTTAATACTTAATGTTATATTTTTATTATTATTTACATGTAAATAAAACTTCTAAGTCAAATAGTCTCTAAACTAATCACATTCCAAGGGAAAAAGAAAAAAGCAACCTGCTATAAAGCTTAAGCTAATCATTGCAGATATTTTATTACCATTATTATTATTATTATTATTATTATTATTATTATTATTATTATTATTATTATTATTATTATTATTATTATTATTACTTATAACTCATAATGAGGAATAAATATTAAGCATCATTAATAGGAAAATAATGAACTTTAAAGTTGCCTTCTTTAGTTTATCTATTAAAATAAGCAAGTAGTAACCATGAGTCCACTTGTCATGTCAAGTAATAGAGAGTTTCTCATAAGCATGCGGCATGTGAGACACAAAATAAACTTTCTTTGCCTATTATCTAAGCAAAGGATACATGGCAAACATCACGAGCGATTGTCAAATGAAGTCGCTCAACGTGGCATATTGATATATCTTACTATAAGAGCAATACATAGAGATTTTGAGTTCGAGTTTTGAAAATTGTGAACCTTTCGACAAAAAATACTTTATTTCCATGGTGGTCCTATCCGGCGTGAAACTGGACACGTCGGACAAGTAAAATTTGGATACCGAATAATTAAACTGAAAAAGGAAAAGAAAATAACTCCCACAACAAGTAGGATTGTGATCGACTGATGGTTATGTGAAGTTGCGAAAAACTAAGAGTGTATATTTGCACGCTGACTATTTTAAATCACAGCTGGGGGATGCAACCATACGCAGATTCCTCATAGCTTCTGACTCAGAAAATGAGTTGATGTGGCATGAGTAACATGGCATCAAATTCAAAGATTAGAGCTATCGGACAGCTGTGGGCCGGAAAATAGCTCCACAAGAGTATGAGTTGCAAGAATCTCCATATAACTTGGATCTGAAGCTGGTGAAATCGAATTGAAGCTGGTGAAATCAAATTGAAGTTGGCTCAAATACCGATGTTACCCTTTTAAATTTTAAGCAAGTAAATACTGAAATTTCGCTCTTCGTGGCAACTAGTATTAGGGTCATCAAAACTTCCTTTCTTGTGGTGATAGTTAATGCGTATATATGGTAAAGTTATTGCCTTGAGTTAGTAAACTCACCCTTAATTTGTATATGTTTAAGGTGCTAAAGCTTAAGTTGAGCTAGCAATTAACTAGATGAGGCCCATCTGTTAGTTGTTTTATATTGACCTCTATAGTTGCTCAATGTACAACTATATAATAGATGGTTAGATCTTTCGACATTTTTGAGAATGTTAATCTTTAATTATTTCTATATGTCATGCTTTAGTTAGATCTTTCGATGTTTTGAGAAAGTTAATCTTTAGTTATTTCTATATGTCATGCTTTAGTTCAATCGGAAGAAGTCATTGAAATAGTAGGCTCATCAGTATCAGAATTATCCTTTGGTGATAAATTATCACAACCCAATTTTTAACCAAGTCGTAACGACATTCGGTGTCTTAACTTGACCGAGCGAACTATCTAGGCTTTTCTATTCTGTTCTATTTCTATTGTGCAATGCATCTCAATACAATTCAATAAAATTTAAAGCAAATTCTTTTCTGAATCTTTAATCGAAATAATAGTCTGAAAAGAAATTCATTTTGTTATCTGGAATACATTGAAAAATAAATGTAATACAAAGTGGACATCCATGACTCTGTTCTGACACTGTCTATATGAAGCCTCTAAGAAATACTGAATAGTAAGACAATTCTGGAAACAACGAACTCAACATACTAAAATGGAGCTCACCAAATTTGTTGGTAATGGGAATAGAATATCTTAGCTTCTAGCCTGCTTACCTGAAAAATTTGTGCCTATATTGACATAGGTCAATGTAGGTTCTTGTAACGATCCGACAGGTCGTTTTGAGAATTAGAGCCCCGATCCCCTAATATCTGCTTTTACCACATTTGTTTATGATTTTGGGATTTGTCGGAGTGATTGGTTATGAAATTCGGGGAGTTTTGGGACACTTAGTCCCTAGTTGTGAGTTTAAGCCTTAGAAATTGGACCGTAGTCGGAACTGTGTAAAGACGGATCCGGAATGGAATTCTGTCGACTCCGTTAGCTCCGTTGAGTGATTTTGAGCTTAGGAGCGCGTCTGGAATATGTTTTGGAGGTCTGTAGTAGATTTAGGCTTGAATTGGCGAAAGTTAGATTTTTGGCGATTTCGGCAGATAGTGGAATTTTTGATATCGAGCTCGGAATGGATTTCCAAAAGTGATTGTAGGTTCGAGTGTCATTTGTGATCTGCGTATAAAATTTGAGGTCATTCGGACTAGATTTGGCGTGGTTCGGCGCTGTTTGTAGAATTTGGAAAATTCTAAGTTCTTATACTTGAATCCGTGCTTAATTCATGTATTTGGTATTTTTCGATGTGGTTTGAAGGCTCGACTAAGTTTGAAAGATATTTTAGGAAGGGCTGGTAGGTTTGGTTGAGGTCCCGGGGGCCTCGGGAGTGTTTCAGATGCTTAAAGGAAGGAAATGAAACTTAGGAAAAAAAATCTGGTGCATTGCTGGTTCGTGTTTCGCACCTGCGGAGGGGAGGTCTGTAGGTACGGACTCGTAGGTGCGCATGAGAAGCTCGCAGATGCGGAAATGGGCTTGTCAAGCTAGGCTCGCAGGTGCTGCTGGTTGTCCGCAGAAGCGGAACCGCAGATGCGTCGCAGGTGCAAAGTTGAAAAAGGGAATGACCATTTTTCTACATGTTCTTGCAATGGGAAGATCAACAGAATTATGGGGTTCAGATTGTGAAGTTTCCCGCCCAGAGCGCTGGTTGTTGAAAAACTCCAGTACAGAAAATTGGAATTTTATCCCAAGGGACCCTTTCACGTATCAGGTATTTCAAGCAGGGCCAAGGACTTGTCTTGGAAAAGAAATTGCTTTCATGCAGATAAAGCTGGTGGCAGCTACTATTCTAAAGAGATTTCGGATCGTTCCTTTAGACGGATTTAGTCCTATCTATAATTCGTCATTGATATCTAAGATGAAAACTGGTTTTCCTGTACGAACTATACAATGTTGCTAGCTAGTTTTTCAATTATATAATGGACAATTGTATGTATATTCGTCATTGACATCAAATTGTATGCTAACAACGGACAATTGTATGTATATTCAACATTTCATGTGTATCTATCAAACTTTTTTATTCAATACTACTTTATTTGTTGTATGCTTTCCTATTTATGCTAAGTTGAATTTTAGAGCATTATGTATGTTTCTTCAATGATGCATATAACTAGAGTTTAAGTTCTACACACTGACGATATTAAAAATATTTACACAATCAAGCCACTTATAAAGTTGGACTTTAAATTATATATACCAACAATTATAAAAAAAAATACAATCAATGTATATTAGCATATGTAGCAGGTCACTACTTATCTTATTTTTTAGATAGATAATCCACACTCATCATATGAAAAATGGCAGCTCCGAAGCATCAGGATCAGATATCACAAGGCAAATTTGTTTGTAAGCCGACTGTATATAACATAGGGAGAATGTAAGGTCACTACTAGAAAATTGTCAAAATCCGTCCAGAGCATACCGACCGAAATTGATCAGAAAGAAATACCGACCAAAATCGGTTGGAAACAAAGTAAATTGTTCAAAAATTCAAATAACAAATTGTAAATAAAAATACCGACCGCAATCGGTCAAACAATGTGGTCCCACAAAAAAAAAGTTTGCTTTATTTGACACACTTGAAATTTCCGACCGACTACGGTCGAAAAATGGTCAATCTTTGACCAAAGCCTCGTCAGACTTACATACTATCTACACAAGAAATGATTAATTAAAAATATTATAGAATATCGACTGATGTCGGTTGGAAATTCTAATTTATTTTCTCCCGCCCTGTGTCAATTGTGTTTTTTCATAATAAAAATTTATTTTTAATATGATTATAAAAATACCGACCAATGTCGGTCGAAAATTCTAATTTATTTTTTCCGTCCTTTGTTAATTGTTTTTATAATAAAAAATTATTTTAATATAATTATAAAAATACTGACCGAAATCGGTCTGTATTAGTGGTCAAAATGGTCAAACACTTATAGATTATTGTTACTTACAATCTACATATATATAATTATTTATAGTGGTGGAGAATGTGATGATCTAATAAGTCATTTATAGTTTTACCCTTCATTTTTGTGTTCTGAGACTTCAAATAACTCCGTTTAGCCTTTCTCGATTTGCGTGCGCAGTTCGTGTCCTTTTTTCGGAAGGTTTTTATGAGAAAATTGATGATAATGTGAAATTGTGCCTTAAAACTCATTTGAGTTGACTTCGGCCAACGTATTGAGCAAACAAACTCGGATCAGTGTTTTGACGGCCCTGATGGGTTCGTATCGTGATTTGAGATTTGACGTATGCCCAGAATCGAATTTAGAAGTCCCTAGCTAGATCTAGCGTAATTTGTTAAAAACTAGAAATTTAAAGGTTTAAAGAATTTTAAGTTTGACCGTAGGTTGACTTTATTACTACCGGGTTTGGATTACGGTTTCAGGACTTGGTATAGGTTCATTTCAGTATTTATAACTTGTCTGCAAGATTTGGTACAAAACGGAGTTGTTTGACATGACGTCTTGTTGAAAAATTGAAAGTTCTTAAGTTTCTTTGAAAATTTCATTCATTTTGGTGTCCGATTCATAGTTCTAAGTGTTATTTTGGTATTTTAATCACACGAGCGAGTTCTATGATGTTATTACACTTGTGTGCATGTTTGGTTTGGAGACGAGGGGCTCGGGTGATTTTCTGATAGGCTACAAAGTTATTTTGGACTTAGAAGAATAGCTGATGCATGTTTGTTTCTCGTGCTGGACTGCAGATCTCGCGTTTTGAGGTATGGCTCGCAAATGTGAACCTCGCTTTTGCGAACAGTTAGTCGCATTTGCGAGCATAGGCTGGGTTAGGAAGAGTTTGCATTTGCGAGAAATTCTTTGAATTTGCGGACTTTGTATCTTCGCAATTGCGAAGGTTTTGGTCGCAATTGCAACCACTGGCTGACTTGGTACTGCTTCGCTTTTGCGAAGTATTGTTCACATTTCCGGACAGCCTTGGTTCGCATTTGCGATAAAATTGTTGTATTTGCGACGAAAACAGGCTCAGTAACTTTTTCGCATTTACGAAGGGTTGATCGCTTTTGCGATCATCGCAATTGCGAACTATGTGTCGCAATTGCGATAACTGTAGCTGGGTAAAAGAGGGGGAAAAAGAGAATTAGCTCATTTCTTTCAAACTTTCAACCCTAAACACCCTAGAGGCAATTTTTTCAAGAGATATTCTTCCTAAAATTTATTGGTAAGTGACTTTAATCTACTTCTTTTTAATTACCCACTACATTTCACAAGATTTCAACATCAAATCTAGGATTTTTACGGTAGAAATTAGGGATTTGGATAGAATTAGAAATTTTTATAAATTTGGGATTTAGACCTCGAATTGAAGTCGGATTTTGAAACAAATTACATAATCGGGCTCGGGGGTAAATGGGTATTCGGATTTTGGTCCGAATTTTAATTTTGGCCAAGCGGGTCCGGGGTTAATTTTTGTTGACTTTTTTAAAAATGATCTAAATTGAACCTCTTTCATTCGTGGGTAGTTCCTAAAGCTTATTTTGAATCGTTTGGTCAATAATTTGCTAGATTTGGTTGGTTTGGCAGCTTGTTTGAAAGGCAAGGCCGTGGTTGAGATTTGAGTTGATTGCGGAGTGAGGTAAGTGTTAGGTCTAACCTTGATTTGATGGGAATAGGAATCCTTGAACTATGTGCTATGTGAATTTTATGTGTAGCGGCCTATATGCGAGGTGACGAGTGTATATACGCCGTCAATTACTTGTTTCCATGCCTACCCGTATTTCACTAATTATTTTATTTCATGTATTAATTGTTACATGCTTTGATTGATTCATATACCTTAAATTGCTACTTGTCATTTATTATTCTCGCACTAAAAATGTTAATTTCTTTCATGCATCCATGATTAATTGCTACTTACTTTAATTGCCTTACTTGTACACTTTAACTGTCATATAATTGGCTTGGCTTGTTGCTCAGTATCAATTGTAGCATTTCTTGATTTGGTACGATTTTCTTTTATGGTTTTGCTTTCATAGTCATTAATCGTAGAGATTCTTGTGATTCGAGTTATTAGTTTGATTGCACTTCTTGATTTTATTTATAGATCGGATTGCACGCCGCAACATGTGGAATAAGGGAGGATTGATATTGATATGGTGGGATAGGGTTGCACGCCGCAACAGGTGGAATAAGGGAGGATTATGACATTGATTCTAATTATACGGTGGGATTGGGTAACGCGCCGCAACGGATTTTACTTGTTATTATTGATATTGATATGATGAAATAAGGGAGGATTCGTGTTTGTACAGCGGGATCGAATTACGCGCTGCAACAGATTTTGCGTTTTGTATTCCTTGTTGTATTGTGTTGGCTTCGATGCTTTCATACGAGATTTTTAGGATTGGTATTTCTGGTGTTACTGATTTTGAGGATTGAGTTTTAATTTCATAAGTTAGTTGCCTTACTCTTTCTGCATTTCGTTCCTGTTGTCATTATTATATTGCGTACAAGCTATTGTAAGTGATCCGCCTTAGTTTCGTCACTACTTCGTCGAGGTTAGACTCGAAACTTACAAAGTACATGTGGTCGGTTGTACTCATACACACATACATATACATGCAAACACACACACACACACACACACATACACACACACACACACACACACACATATATATATATATATATATATATATATATATATATATATATATATATATATATATATATATAATTTGACCGAGTATATGTTGTTGTTGCTACAACTTGAGTTTTAATTTTGCACTACATTTTATTGCACTATAAATTTTACTTTTAAATAAGTTACCTACCGAAATCGGTCAGTATTAGTGGTCAATACTTAGAATTGTGCTTAAAACTGACCGACTTCGGGCATACTGACGGTTTAGTAAATTAAATATTAATTTTTAATGTTGGAGTGATCGAGTTTAAGTATCAGCATCCAAGACGCTATGACACATTTAAAAATAAAATATATAGTGCTATAAGATGTAGTGATATATTAAAACTTAAGCTGTTGCAACAACAATATATACTCGGTCATATATTAAAACTTAAGTTGTAGCAACAACAACATATACTCGGTCAAATCACACGATTGGACACACACACGTGTATATATATAATATTACAAATTAGGATGTTAACTCAATTAAATATTATGTATATATACATACACACATAAGATATCGTGTCTATATAAAAACACACACACACACACACACACACACACACACACACACACACACACACACACACACACACACACACACACACACACACACACACACACACACATATATATATATATATATATATATATATATATATATATATATATATATATATATATATATATATATATATATATACATGGATCTTGGCTAAAATTGACCGACTTCGGTCAGTACTTCCATTAAATTAATTTTTTTTTAAAATAAAATTGAAATACCGACCGATTTCGGTCGGAAATGTGTGGTCAAACGGTCAAACACTAACTTAAATATACCAACCGCAATTTCAGACCGAAGTCGGTCGGAAAATGTTAATTTAGGCTGCCACAGACGGGTTTCTTCCCCCTTTTTTTCTTTTCTCTTTCTCTCATTCTTTCTTCCACAACTGCGAACCTTTCCCAAACCCCGCCCAAATCAATTTATCACTCCCTTATCACCCAAAATCAAACCCCCCCACTTCGTCTCTCCATGTCCTCTATTGGTCCCACCCTTGTCGCGCCACCCCTGGTCCTCCGCCAACACTGTCGCGCCACCCATTGCCGCGCCACTCCCCAAATCATATCCCTCTCCTCTCTTTGAAGGTTAGTTATTTATATTTGTTAATTTTAGTTATTTAAATTCTTTCAATTGTATAAACTAGGGTTTACAATTTAGGATTTTGGGATTATTTCAATTGATTTATAATTCTTTAGATCTAGAGTTTACTCTTATTGATTTTGTTTATGATATCATGCTAATTTAGAAGATGTTATGTTAGAAGGTTATGACTATGCTTTTGCTTAGCTATTTTTTATTTTTCAATTTTATTGATCATGATTTAGGGATTATTAAACTATGATTTAGGGCTTATTATATTATGATTTAGAGTTTATTAATTATGATTAATAGTATGTGAGTTAGTCTAATTGAACGGCTATAATGACTCAGCCGGTCGTTTGAGTATTATAATCCCGTTCCTCTATTTACTGCTCAATTTATGGTTCACAATTGTTTTATGACTTGCCGGGTTAATTGGTTCGGGTCAGGAAGGATTTCAGAGTGAAATGAGACACTTAGTCTCATAATTAAAAACTTAAGTTGAAAAAGTTGATCGGATGTTGACTTACATGTAAACGACCTCGAATTTGAATTCTGATGATTCCAATAGCTCCGTATGATTATTTTAGACTTAGGAGCGCGTCCGGAAAATTATTTGGAGGTCAGTAGTGGAATTAGGCTTGAAATGGCGAAAGTTAAATTTTTGGGATATTTGACAGGGGGTTGACTTTTTGATATCGAGGTCGGAATCCAATTCTAAAAATTTGACTAGGTCCGTTATGTCATTTATGACTTGCGAGCAAATTTTGAGGTCAATCGGACGTGAATTGATAGGTTCCGGCATCCTTTGTAGAAATTAAAAGTTTTAAAGTTCATTACGCTTGAATTGGGGTATGATTCGTGGTTTTAGCGTTGTTTGATGTGATTTGAAGGCTCGACTAAGTTCGTATGACGTTTTAGGACTTGTTGGTGAATTTAGTTGAAGTCCCGAGGGTCTCGGCTGAGTTTCGAATGGTTAACAGATCAATTTTTGAATTTGGAAGACTGCTGAAGTTTCTGCCTTTTGGTGCAATCGCACCTGCGGAACGTTTCTCGCAGGTGCGAGCACGCAGAAGCGTAATGGGCATCGCAGGTGTGCAAGGTCCGCAGAAGCGGACAGAAAACTCACACAAGCGAGCATGCAGGTGCGAGTTGGGATGCGCAGAAGCGGAGGCTGGGCTAGTGACTGTGGAGCGCAAATGCGGAAGGGATCTCGCAGGTGCGGACACGCACCTGCACGTGGGGGATCATAAAAGCAAAAATGTGTGCAGAAGCGAGGTAAGAAGTTAAAAATTCCGCAGGTGCGGAACCTCTGGACAGTGTACAAAAACAGAGGGTCCGTGATTTTCTCATTTTTGGACATTTCAAACACGGGTTGAGGCGATGTTTGAGCGAGAAATCATGACGAATCTTGAGTTAAGTCACTTGTGATCATTTCTACTCTATAATATTGAATTATCATCGAATAATCCGGCTAGATTACATATTTTTGAGGTGTAAATCGGGGATTTGAACCTAGGGATTTGAAAATAAGATTTGAGGATTTGGAGGTCGAGTTGAGGTCAGATTTTGGTGAAATTGGTATGGTTAGACTCGTGGTTGAATGGGCTTTCAGATTGTGTATTTTTTGTCGGGTTTTGAGGTGTGGGCCCCACTGGCAATTGTTTTGAGTTAAATTTTAGATTTTATTAGAAAATTAGTATTTTCTTATGCATTTAGTTCCAATAATTTGTATTAACTGAATTGAATTAATTGTGGCTAGATACGAGGCTTTCGGAGACGAATTCAGGAGGCAATGGCATAGCCGAGTAAGAAATTTTAATGGGTTGAGATAACTAACACTTCTAAACTTGGTTCTGAGGGTATGAATCCCCGAATTGATGTTATATAAATTATTTGGAGGTGCCGCACACGATAGTGACAAGCGTGTGGACGTGCACCATTGAAATTGTATCTTGAATAAATTTTATGAAGTCGTAAAAATTAAAGAATCATGTTATTATCTGAACATTTTTCACGTGTTAGAGAAATTGAGCTGAGGCTCTTATTAAAGATCATGTTTAGGCTTCGTGCCAATATTTCGGGACACATGGGGTCATGTTGCTATTAAATTAATTGTTTTACAAATGTACATTTCACACTCAGTCATATTCATCTATTGTGAGGATATTTATGGGATCAAGCTGCGCGCCGCAGCAGGCCATATTGGCTTTATATATATTATTATTATATGGATCGAGCTGCATTTCGTAGCAGGCCTTTTAGGCATTATTATTATTATGGGATCGGACTGCACGACGTAGTAGGCCATATCAGCTTTATATAGCGCTTGGGCTAAATGAGCCCCTCCGGAGTCTGTACACACCCCCAGTGAGTGTAGATGATTATATATTCGGGATGGACTTCCCAGGACATAGACTTGCCTTACTTATTTATATTATGATGCATTTTACCTAGACATGGATTTTGTCCGTAACATTTACATGTGGGGATAAATTACCCCAGGGCTGGATTGGCCTTATACGGTACTGAATGACTAACTGTCAGTGTATGTGTATATATATACGGGATGGAATATCCCTGGGCGAAATTGGCCAAAAATAGTACCGAGTGACCGAATGATTTGTGACCAGTATTTACATGAGGTCTTTCTACTGAGATGTCATATTCCTCATATCATGCAGTATTGATCTATTTCACTTGTACTGAGTTTAACTGTTGAACTTGAAAGCATGCCTATATTTTTGTACCACTATTTATACTGGGTTATACCTGCGGAGCTCGTCACTACTTTCAGCCCAGAGGTTAGTCTTGTTACTTATTGAGTTGGTTGTACTCATACTACATCCTGCACCTCGTGTGCAGATCTAGGTGCTCCCGGATACGGCGACTGTTGGATTTCAGAGTTATTTCTGTTGTGGACTATCGAGGTAGTTGCTTGACATCCGCAGACTTGATTCCCTTCATGTCTAGTTATTGTACTATTATATGTTTTCAGACAGTGATTTTTATCAATCAGACTTTGTTTTTATTTAGATGCTCATGCACTTAGTGACACCGAATTTTGGGAGTGATTTTATATATGTAGTTGTGAGAGTTTCTTTCGCCGAATTTAATTATTATGTTTTCAAACTTAAAAGATATGGTGGTTTATTGAGATTGTCGGTTTGCCTAGCATTGAGATAGGTTCTATCACGACAGGTGAGATTTTGGGCCATGACAAGTTGGTATTAGAGCCTAGGTTACATAGGTCCCACGAGTCATGAGCAGGTTTAGCAGAGTTGCAGATCGGTACGGAGACGTCTGTACTTATCTTCGAGAGGCTGCTGAACCATTAGGAAAATTTCACCTTCTTGCATTTTTTCGTGCGAATTTGTTGATTCCGGAAACTAAATTTCTGTTATTCTATTCTCTCATAGATGGTAAGGACACGTACTGCCAGATCAGACGGTCAGCCACCAATGCCACCAGTTAGGTCCGCGAGAGGCCGGGGCCGTGGTAGAGGTCGGGGCCGAGGTAGAGGTCAAGGTGCAACTCGTACATCAGTTGGAATAGCACCTGTAGCGCCGCCAGTTGCTCTAACTCAGGGGCAGATTCCAGATATAGCTGAGCCGACAGGACCAACTCAGGCACCAGCTGCACCTATTGTAATTCCACGCTTTTTGGAGGCACTAGCATAGATATTGACAGTTTGCATTGGTCTTGCTCAGGTGGTTTCGGCTCAGGCCGCACCTGCCACTTCTCAGGCCGGGGGAGGTACTCATACCCCTATTGCTCGTACTCCAGACCAAGTAGTACATGGACTTCAGATACTGGGGGCACTACCATCCAAGCCAGTTACAGCTGCTCAAGCCCAGGTAGTCCCCGTTATGGAAGATGATGAGCAGAGGAGACTTGAGTTATTGGGGAGGCTTCGAACTCCATCATTTAGCAGTGCTGAGTCAGAGGATGCTCAGGTTTTTGTAGATAAGTGCCAGTAGATGCTTCACACATCTGGTATTCTGGAGACCAGTGGGGTCTCGTTCACTACCTTTCAGTTTTCTAGAGCTACCTTCAGTTGGTGGGAGGCTTATGAGAGGCGCATGCCGATTGGTGCAGTATCACTTACATGGCAGGAGTTCTCCGTTCTATTTTTGGAGAAGTTTGTGCCGCAATCTCGCAGAGAGGAACTGCGCAGGCACTTTGAGCAGTTACGTCAGGATGACATGTCTGTGACGCAGTACGAGATGAGATTTTCTGAGTTGGCTCATCACGTAGTTTGGTTGGTTCCCACTAATAGGGAGAGGATTAGAAGGTTCATTGATGGCCTGACATATTAGCTGTAGTTACTTATGACTAGGGAGAGGGTATCTGGTGCTACTTTTGATGAGGTAGTTGACATTGCTCAACAGATAGAGATGGTCCATAGCCAGGAACGAGTAGAGAGGGAGGCCAAGAGGCCTCATGGAATAGGTGGTTTCAGCGGTGTCCATTCGTGGGGTCAGTTTTACAGCGGCAGGGGTCGTTCTTACAGACACGCTCAGACTGGTCATCTAGTTCACCGTGGTGCATCATCCGGCCATGGTTCATACAGTTCTCATCAGGGTCAGCCATCTCTCGATGCCCTTCTAGCCCAGAGTACGCCCCGTGCTCCTTTAGTTCAGGGATCATATGTACCAGGTTCTTCTGGTAGTTATTCTAGTTCACGAGGTCCGCCTCAGAACTCGCCACCATTCTTTGAGAGGGAGTGCTATGAGTGTGGAGAGCTGGGTCATGTGAGGAATATTTGTCCCCTCCTTAATCGAGGTCCAGTTCAGCAAAGGAGTCAGGCTACTACTTCTGCACCGGTTGCGCCACCACCAAGCCTGGGGTGCAGCTCAAACAACTAGGGGTCACCCATGAGGGGGAGGCTGATCGGTGGAGGTCAGGCCCGATTCTATGCTTTTCCTGCCAGGCCAAATGTTGCTTCTTCAGATGTAGTGATCACATATATTGTTTCAATGTGCCACAGGGAGGCTTATATATTATTTGACCCCGCTTCCACTTATTCATATGTATCATCGTATTTTGCTCATTATCTGGATATGCCCTGTGAGTCCTTAGTTTCACTTGTTCGTGTATCTACCTCGGTGGGAGATATTATTACTGTGGACCGTGTGTATCGGTCGTGTGTGGTAACTATTGGGGAACTGGAGACTAGAGTTGATCTTTTATTCGGTATGGTGGATTTCGATATAATTTTGGGTATGGATTGGTTGTCTCCATGTCATGTTATTCTGGACTGTCATGCAAAAATTATGACGTTGACGATGCCGGGGTTGCCAGAGGTTGAATGGAGAGGTTCTCTAGATTATGTTCCTAGCAGGATAATTTCTTATTTCAAGGCCAACGTATGGTTGGGAAGGGATGTTTGTCATATTTGACCTTTGTGAGAGATGTTGATGTAGTTACTCCTCCTATTGATTCAGTACCGGTAGTGCGAGACTTTTCGGATGTACTTCCTACATAACTGCCGGGTATGCCACCCACCAGGATATTGATTTGGTGCCGGGCACTCAACCCATTTCTATTCCTCCATATCGTATGTCACCAGCTGAGTTGAAAGAATTGAAAGAGCAACTTCATAAACTCCTTGATAAGGGGTTTATTAGGCCTAGTGTGTCACCTTGGGGTGCATCGGTTCTATTTGTGAAAAAGAAAGATGGTACTATGCAGATGTGCATCGATTACAGGTAGCTGAACAAAGTTACAATCAAGAATAAATATCCTTTGCTGCGTATTGATGATTTATTTGACCAACTTCAGGGAGCGATGGTGTTCTCCAAAATTGATTTGAGATGTGGGAATCACCAGTTGAAAATTCGGGATTCGAATATTCTAAAAACGGCATTCAGGACTCGTTATGGCCACTATGAATTTCTCGTGATGTCTTTTGGGCTAACCAACGCCCCAGCAGAATTTATGCACTTGATGAATAGTGTATTTTAGCCATATCTTGATTTATTTGTCGTAGTATTTATTGATGATATCATGGTGTACTCACGTAGCAAGGAGGAGTATACACAACACTTGGGTATTGTATTACAGAGACTGAGAGAGGAGAGGCTTTATGCCAAATTCTCTAAGTGTGAGTTCTGGCTTAGTTCAGTGGCATTCTTGGGACATATAGTGTCCAGTGAGAGAATTAAGGTGGATCCGAAGAAAATAGAGGCAGTTCAGAGTCGGCCCAGGCCATCTTCAGCTACTGAGATTTGGAGTTTTCTCGGCTTGGCCGGTTATTATCATCGCTTTGTGGAGGGTTTCTCATTTATTGCATCGCCTTTGACTAAATTGACCCAGAAAAGTGCTCCGTTCAGGTGGTCGGATGAGTGTAAAGAGAGCTTTCAGAAGCTGAAGACAGCTTTGACTACAACCCCAGTATTGGTGTTGCCTACATGTTCAAAGTCTTATACTGTGTATTATGACGCGTCGCGTATTGGTCTCGGCACAGTGCTGATGGAAGACGGTAGGGTGATTGCCTATGCGTCCAGATAGTTAAAGGTACATGAGAAGAATTATCCTGTCCACGGCCTTGAGTTAGCAGCTATTGCTCATGCCTTGAAGATTTGGCAGCATTATTTGTACGGTGTCCATTGTGAAGTTTATACTAATCACCGGAGTGTACAATATCTGTTTAAATAGAAGGATCTTAATTTGTGGCAGCATAGGTGGTTAGAGTTGCTTAAGGATTATGATATCACTTTTCTCTATCATCCCGGAAAGGCCAATATGGTGGCCGATGTCTTGATTCATAAGGCAGAGAGTTTGGGCATCTTAGCATACTTACCAGTAGCAGAGAGGCCTCTAGCCTTGGGTGTTCAGGCCTTAGCTAACCTGTTCGTTAGATTGGATGTTTCGAAGCCGATCCGAGTTCTAGATTGTGTGGTTTCTCAGTCTTCTCTTTATGATCGTATCAGAGAACGTCAGTATGATGACCCCCATCTTCTTGTTCTTAAGGACACGGTTCAACACGGTGATGCGAAGGAAGTCACTATTAGGGATGACGATGTATTACGAATGCAGGGCATGATATGTGTGCCTAATGTAGATGGGTTGCGTGAGTTGATTCTCCATGAGGCTTACAGTTCGCGGTACTCCATTCATCCAGGTGCTGCGAAGATGTATTAGGATTTGAGGCAGCACTATTGGTGGAGGCGAAAGAAGAAAGATGTAGTTGGATTTATAGCTCGGTGTTTAAATTGTCAATAGGTAAAGTACGAGCATCAGAGACTTGAAATTCCGGAGTGGAAGTGGGAGCGTATTACCATGGACTTTGTAGTTAGGCTCCCATGGACCTTGAGGAAGTTTGATGATGTTTGGGTGATTGTAGACCGGTTGACCAAATCCGCGCATTTTATTCTAGTTGGTACTAATTATTCTTCGGAGCGGTTGGCTGGGACTTATATCCGTGATATTTTTTGCCTACACGGTGTGCCAGTATCCATCATTTCAGATCGGGGCACGCAGTTTATATCACATAGCAGAAATTGGGCACACAGGTTCAGTTGAGTACATCATTTAACCCTCAGACGGACGGACAGTCCGAACGCACTATTCAGATATTGGAGAATATGCTACGTGCTTGTGTCATTGATTTTTAGGGGTTTTGGGATCAGCTTCTGCCACTCGCGGAGTTTGCTTACAATAACAGCTACCAATCGAGCATTCAGATGGCTCTGTATGAGGCTTTATATGGGAGACGGTGTCGGTCTCCGGTGGGTTGGTTTGAGCCAGGTGAGGCTAGGCTATTGGGTACTGAATTGGTTCAGGATGCTTTGGAGAAGGTCAAAGTGATTCAGGAATGTCTTAGCACGGCACAGTCGACAGAAGAGTTATGCCGATAGGACGGTCTGTGGTGTTGCTTACATGGTTGGGGAGAAAGTTCTGCTCAAGATTTCACCCATGAAGGGTGTGTTGAGGTTCGGGAAGAAGGGCAAGTTGTGCCCTCGGTATGTTGGGCCTTTTGAGGTACTTAAGAATATTGGAGAGGTGGCTTATGAACTTGCTTTACCACCTAGTCTATCAGATGTTCATATAGTGTTTCATGTATCTATGCTTCGAAAGTATGTTGGGGATCCGTCTCATATATTGGATTTCAGTACAGTGCAGTTGGACGGTAATTTGACTTATGATGTGGAGCCGGTGACTATTTTAGACCGGCAAGTTCGAAAACTGAGGTCAAAGAACATAGCATCAGTGAAGGTATAATAGGGAGGCCAGCCAGTCGGAGAAGCTACTTGGGAGATTGAGCAGGAGATGCGGAGAAAATATCCACACCTATTTGAGACTCTAGGTATGATTCTAAACTCGTTCGGGGATGAACATTTGTTTAAGAGCGGAAGAATGTAATGACCCGATCTGTAGTTTTGAGTATTATAACCCCATTCCTCCATTTAATGCTCAGATAATGCTTTACAGTTGTTTTATGACTTACCGGGTTAGTTGGTTCGGGTTCGGAAGGATTTCGGAGTGAAATCAGATACTTAGTCTTATAATAGAAAACATAAGTTTGAAAGGTTGACCGGATGTTGACTTATGTGTAAACGACCTCAGATTTGAATTTTGATGATTCCAATAGCTCTGTATAGTGATTTTGGACTTAGGAGCGTGTCTAGAAATTTATTTGGAGGTCCGTAGTGGAATTAGGCTTGAAATGGCAAAAGTTGAATTTTTGGGAAGTTTGACCGGGGGTTGATATTTTGATATCGAGGTCAAAATCTGATTCTGGAAATTTGAATAGGTCTAGTATGTCATATATGACTTGTGTGCAAAATTTGAGGTCAATCAGACGTGAATTGATAGGTTCTGGCGTCGTTTGTATAAATTGTAAGTTTTAAAGTTCATTAGGCTTGAATTGTGGTATGATTCATGATTTTAGCGTTGTTTGATGTGATTTGAAGTCTTGATTAAGTTCGTATGATGTTTAGGAGTTGTTGGTGAATTTAGTTGAAGTCCCGAGGGTCTCGGGTGAGTTTTGGATGGTTAACAGATCGATTTTTGAATTTGGAAGACTCCTGAAGTTTCTGCCTTCTGGCGCAATCGCACTTGCGGAACTTTTCTCGCAGGTGCGAGCACGCAGAAGAGCAATGGGCATCGCAGGTGCGCAAGGTCTGCATAACCGGACAGAAAACTCGCAAAAGTGAGCTCGCATGTGCGAGCTGGGATGCGCATAAACGAAGGTTGGGCTGGTGACTGTGGAGCGTAGATGCGGAAGGCATGTCGCAGGTGTGGACACGTACCTACGTGGGGGGGATCGCAGAAATGATAATGTGCGCAGAAGCAGGGGAAAATTCGTAGAAGCGGTTGCGCAGATACAGTTAAAACTTCTACAGGTGCGAAAACTCAGGACAGTGTACAAAAACAGAGGGGTCCGTGATTTTCTCATTTTTGGACATTCCAAACACGGGTTGGGCGATGTTTGAGCGAGAAATCACGGAGAATCTTGAGGTAAGTCAATTGTGATCATTTCTACTCCATAATAATGAATTATCATCGAATAATCTGGCTAGATTACATGTTTTTGAGGTGTAAATCGGGGATTTGAACCTAGGGATTTGAAAATAAGATTTGAGGATTTGGAGGTCGAGTTGAGGTCGGATTTTTTGGTAAAATTGGTATGGTTAGACTCGTGGTTGAATGGGCTTTCGGATTTTGTAACTTTTGTTGTGTTCCGAGGCGTGGTCCCCACGGGCTATTGTTTTGAGTTAAATTTCGGATTTTATTAGAAAATTAGTATTTTCTTATGGAATTAATTCCAATAATTTGTACTGACTGAATCATATTAATTGTGGCTAGATACGAGGCAAGGGCATAGCTGAGTAAGGAATTTCACGGTTTGAGGTAAGTAACACTTCTAAACTTGGTTCTGAGGGTATGAATCCCCGAATTGATGTTATATAAATTGTTTGGAGGTTACGCACATGATAGTGACAAGCGTGTGGACGTGCACCATTGAAATTGTGACTTGAATAAATTTTATGAAGTCATAAAAATTAAAGAATCGGGTTATTATCTGAACATTTTGCATGTGTTAGAGAAATTAAGTTGAGGCTCTTATTAAAGATCATGTTTAGGTTTCGTGCTGATATTTCGGGACCATGGGGTCATGTTGCTGTTAAATTAATTGTTTTACAAATGTACTTTTCACACTCAGTCATATTCATCTATTGTGAGTATATTTATGGGATCAAGCTGCGCGCCGCATCAGGCCATATTGGCTTTATATATATTATTATTATATGGATCGAGTTGCGTACCGCAGCAAGCCTTATAGGCTTTATTATTATGGGATCGGACTGCACGCCGCAGTAGGCCATATCGGCTTTATATAATGCTTGGGCTGAAGGAGCCCCTCCGAAGTCTCTACACACCCCTAGTGAGCGTTGATGATTATATATTCGGGCATGGACATTCCTTACTTATTTATATTATGATGCATTTTCCCTGGATATGGATCTTGTCCGTAACATTTACATTTGGGGATAAATTACCCGCAGGGCTGGATTGTCCTTATACGGTACTAAATGATTGACTGTTAGTCGATGTTTATATATATACGGGATGGAATATCCCTGGGCGGAATTGGCCATAAACAGTACCAAGTGACCGAATGACTTGTGACCAGTATTTACATGAGGTCTTTCTACTGAGATGTCATATTCCTCATATCATACAGTATTGATCTATTTCACTTATACTGAGTTTAACTGTTGAACTTGAAAGCATGCCTACATTTGTGTACCACTATTTATACTGGGTTGTACCTGCGGAGCTCGTCACTACTTTCAGCCCAGAGGCCCAGAGGTTAGTCTTATTACTTATTGAGTTGGTTGTACTCATACTACACTCTGCACCTCGTGTGCAGATCCAGGTGCTTCTGGATACGGCGACTGCTAGATTTCAGGGTTATTTCTGTTGGGGACTATAAAGGTAGCTGCTTGACGTCCGCAGACTTGATTTCCTTCCTATCTAGTTATTGTACTGTTCTATGTTTTCAGAAAGTGATTTTTATCAGTTAGGCTTTGTCTTCATTTAGATGCTCATGTACTCAGTGACACCGGGTTTTGGGAGTGATTTTATATACTCAAAATGGCCAAAAATGTCCTTGAACTATTTAAAATAGCTCAAAAATACCCTCCGTTTATTTTTGGTACCAAAAATATCCCTGCCGTCTATGTTTTGTACCATAAATGCCCCTTAAACCGTTAATCTTGCCATTGAAGCTGACATGGCAATCCAACTAGGTTACATTATTTTACATGGTCATCCACCTAAGCAATCCAACATGTCAAAATTATTTTTTCGGAAAACTTATTTTTCCGAAAATTTTTATTAAAATACAAAATCAACACTTATTCCAAAAATGTAAAAAAAATTCGGAAAAATTATTTATTTCGTAATATTTTTTATTTAAATACAAAATCAACACTTATTCCGAAAAAGTAAAAAATTTCCGAAAACATTATTCTTGAATGGGGTTTATGATTTGATTAAAAAGCTCCATTGTTCTCTTTGTGAATTTATGATTAGTTTGATCTAAAATATTAGATGCTTATCTGTTATAGCTTCACAAAAGTTACACCTCTACTATGAGTATCAATTGGTTCATTCGAAATTTTTTTCTTTTTTTCGGAATAAGTGTTGATTTTGTGTTTTAATAAAAAATTCCGAAATAAATAATTTTTCGGAAGTTTTTTACTTTTTTCGGAATAATTGTTGATTTTGTATTTTATTAAAGATTTTCGGAAAAATAATGTTTTCGAAAAAATAATTTTATCATGCTGGATTGCTTAGGTGGATGGCCATGTAAGCAAATCTAACCCAATTGGACTGTCATGTCAGTTTCAATGGCAAGATTAACGGGTCAAGGGGTATTTGTGGTCCAAAACATAGACGGCAGGGATATTTTGGTACCAAAAATAAACAGAGGATATTTTTGAGCTATTTCAAATAGTTCAAGGACATTTTTGGCCCTTTTCCGTTTTATATATGTAGTTGTGAGATTTTCTTCCGCTGAATTTAATTATTATATTTTCAAACTTAAAAGATATGGTGGTTTATTGAGATTGTCGGCTTGCCTAGTATTGAGATAGGCGCCATCACGACATGTGAGATTTTGGGTCGTGACAATGGCTTAACTAATTCAATATTCTAGCGAGTCTAATTATGTTTAATGGTAGGATTAGAACAATATTGTATTCAAATTAATATGCACTCAAATTATTTAAATGTTGTGCTTTGTAACTAAAGTTTATTATGCAACTTAATTCTATAAATTAACTTAAATTATGATTAATATAACATGTAATTTATTTGTTCTTTGTGTAGATGAAATATCAAAGTTGGATGTATAATAGGAATTATCCTAATCGTCGATTTTTAAGGGAGGAATTTATAGAGAAGGTTAAGGAATTTATTAGGCATGTAATGTCACTTGAACCGTTTTGGATTGGAGGGATGATTAGGTGTCCTTGTACGAAGTGCAAGTGTTTGAATGTTTTGGGTTCGGAGGATGTTACGACTCATCTTTATAGAAAGTGGTTTATGGATAATTATTTTGTGTGGACTAGTCATGGAGAGGTTGATGGTACTGATGTTGTATTTCATAACGTTGTTGTTGGTGAAAGTAGTAGATCGGTGGAGAATAGTATTCAACATCCTAGATACCATGAAATGGTTGTGGATGCTTTTGGGATGCACTTCAATTTTGAAACCCATGAAAGTGTTGAACAGGCTCCTAACGTGTCACGACCCAAAATTCCACCACATGCGGCGTGATGGCACTTAGTCTCTAAGACTAGGTAAGCCGATTTTAATAACAATTCAAGCCTTTTTTATTCAATACAAGTGTCAAAACCAACAACGGAAATATTCAAACAACCTCCCAAGACTGGTAATACTGAATCACGAACTCTAACTGAATACATGAAATGATCTCAAGGATCGAATACTCAATACTGTTTGAATAATGATTAACAATACAATAAAATGGAAAGACTCCAAGGGCATGCGGCGACCAAGCATCTCTACCTTGAATCCTTACGATCCCACTCTAACTCTATCCGAGTCCGATATCTCCAATACCTGGCTCTGCACAAAAATGTATAGAAGTGTAGTATGAGTACACCACAGTCGTTACCCAGTAAATATCAAGACTAACCTCGGTGGAGTAGTGACGAGATACAGTCAAGACACTCACTAGTCTAATAACATGTGCAATATAGTATACAAAATTAATAGAAAACAAATAGCAGTGCTAGCAACAATAATCAACTAGTGATGTAAACAACAAGGCAGCAAGAACTCCATAAACATTGCTCAAACAGATAATGAACACAAGTACAGCCAATAATCAAGTTCTTCAAAATATACATCTTTCATCTATAAGTTTTTCAATAGAAATCTCTAGAATATAATCCTTTCCAATAAATATATTTCGAATATATTTCTTTCAATTAAATATCCTTCAAATATAATTCTTTCAAATAAATATCTTTCGAATATAATTCTTTCAAATAATATTTTGAATATAATCCTTTCAAATAAAAGTCACCTTGTGACACCTCATCTCATAATCATACAATACAGGTCTCAGCCCACTTTCATATTTCCACGGCACCTCGTGCCAATATTTCTATCATAACCGCACGGACAACTCACGTGCCAATATCATCATCATTTACTCATGGCACCTCGAGCCCACATTTCATATCATATCTGCACAGATAATTCACGTGCCAATAGCATTTTTATTATATAATCACGGCACCTCGTGCTCATATTTCATATCATAATTGCACGGACAATTCACGTGCCAATAATAAATTCATCACATTTTCCCGGCACCTCATGCCCATATCATAATTTCACCATATATCTGACTATTATCAAATTTAGTGAATTTATAAAATAAATTGCACAATATATAAAAGAAGTCACAAGGAAATCATAACATCACATATAAATCACCAACACATTAATCCCACATCATCACATATTACCCCTGACAATAGCCACCCTTATCCCTCCGCCCTGATAATATCAATAGCTACCTTTATCACTCTTATAGCTATCCTTATCACTCCTATAATAGCCACCCTAATCCCTCCGCCCTGACAATATCAATAGCCACCCTTATCACTCCTATAATAGCCGCCCTTATCGCTCCTATAATAGCCCCCCTTATTTCTCCGCCCAGACAATATCCCAATACACATAACCACAGTGAAATGCCACCCTTATACCCATATAATATCAACTGTAGAATGTCACCCTTATCCGCCGCATAACAGTAACCCAAATCACACAATAATTTATACTGATATTACCACAACAACACAAAACAACAGTTCATATTATAAATTGCCCATAGGCCATAACCAATTCCAAAGATACAACAAAATTAATTAATTTCACAGCAAATAGCACAAGGCTCCACACAACGTATATAAAATCTCGAAAGCAACAACAAGGAAGGAAAATTAACTCAGCATAAGACAACACTTTCTTTAGTCCAATTTTTTGATAAATATATTAATACCTCAATTTAAACTTATTTAATTAATTATTTGCATATGAAAAATCCATACGAAATTAAATTCCAAGAAAATATCAAATCAACAAATACACGGAATTCACATAAAAATCCCAGTGACAATCACACCAAATTATCATATAAAATACAAACCCGACAAACAAGGAATGAGGCATGACAATTTCAAGGATTTACTAAATGCCAACAATTATCCAATTTAATACATAAAAAGGCCTAAGACTTTAAACCAATAAAATTTGCACATATAAGCCCGAGTACGTACTCGTCACCTCGCGTACACAGCTTTCAATCACTCAACTTCCACTTAAGACTCAATGCCTAAGGGGTAATTCCCCAACTCAAGGTTAGGCAAGATACTTACCGTTTTGAAGTTAGGCCGATATTCCAAAATCGCCTTCTTGCTTGAATTGACCTCCGGACAGCTCAAATCTAACCAAATTAATTGTATAACTTCATTAAAATTCATAGAAAATAATTCCAGATAATAAAACGTCAACTTAAAATTTTACATTAAAAATCAACCAAAAGTCAACGCGGGGCCCGCATCTCGGAACCCGGCAAAATGTTCACGAAATCCGAACACCCATTCGGATATGAGTCAAACCATACCAATTTTATCAAATTTCGATAACAAATCGTCCTCCAAATCTATATTTTTCGTTTTTGAAAGGTTTTACAATTTTTCCCAATTTTCAACTCAGTTCACTGATTAAATGATGAAAATAACAATGGATTCGTGTGATATAGCCAAAACCGAGTTAGAATCACTTACTCCGAAGAATTCTTTGAAAATCCCATGAAAAGTCGCCACAAACTGAGCTCCCAAAGTCCAAATGTGAAATAATACCCTAACACCCGTTTATATAATACACAATCTTACCTCTCATTGTGCTGACCGCACAATTTCTTGTGCGGTCGCACATCCCAGGTTCTGCAGCCGCAATCTAAATTGTGCAGCCACACTTCAACAGTGACTGCACTACCAGGCTTCAGTATATTGGCCATAATGTTCTCTTCAAATTTCCAAATGATTAATGGTATACCTTTCTGTAAGTTAGATTCAAAGGGCTGCAACTTTCGTTTTTGCATCATCTCCAAATTCCTTATAGATTAAAAGATATAAGCTTCCGATGTCGGACCATCGAACCTGAAAATCTCCTTTCTGCGGCCGCGAGAGAAATTCTGCGGACGGCACAATTTCAACTGCGGAGAGCACAATTTCAAATGCGGTCCGCACAATTTCCACTGCCTCTGCACTTTGGGAGTTTGCGGCCGCACACCCACACTCCAAAATATGCCCTCCGCACTTCAACTGTCCCAAAACATCATCAGAGTGCCGAAATGCCCAAACTCGTTCAAACCTCACCCTCGAAACTCACCCGAGCCACTCGGGACCTCAACCAAAAATACCAACAAGTCCTAAAACATAACACGAACCTGCTCGAGGCCTCAAACCACATCAAACAATGTCGAAACTACGAATTGCACCACAAATCAAACTCATAAATTTCCAAATCTTTCAACTTCCAAAACTCGTGCCGAAATATATCAAATCAATCCGGACTGACTTCAAATTATGCACACGAGTCATAAATGACATAATGGACCTGTTTCAATTTTCGAAATCAAATTTTGTCCCTGATATCAATAAATTCAACTCCCGGTCAAACTTTCTAAAAAAAATTTATTTTCCAACTTTCGCCAAAATGCGTCAAATTGTCCTACGGACTTCCAAATCCAAATTCGGACATACGCCGAAGTCCGAAATAACCATACAAAGCTATTAGAACCATCGAAATTCCATTTCGGAGTCGTTTGCTCAAAAGTCAACTCTCCGGTCAACTCTTTTCTTTTAAACTTCTTAAATAAGAATTGTTCTTCTAATTTGATACCGAATCATCCGAAAATCAAACTCGACCACACACGCAAGTCATAATATACATCACAAAGCTGCTTGGGACCTTAAGTCGCTGAACGAGACGCTAATTCACAAAACGACAAGCTGGGTCGTTATATAACGAAGAGGTAAAACATTTTTATGAACAGTTAGAGACCGCTAGTCGTCCACTAAGTGAAGGGAATATGCACTCTCAGTTGTATGTTGTAGTTAGATTGTTAAGTATAAAATTAGATACCAATATTTCTCATACGGCAATGAATTCTTTCATTGGCCTTATGAGTGAACTAGTTGACCCAACTTTCAACATACCTGAAGATTTCTGTAAGGTTAAAAGATTGGTTTCTAAGTTAGGACTCTCGTCTATGAGAATCAATTGTTATGAATATGGTTGCATGTTGAATTATAAGGGTGATGCAAATTTAGAAAGTTGTAAATTCTGTGAAAACACTCGTTTTAAGCGGTATTCCAGCGGGAAGAAGGTTGATATGAAGTCAATGCATAATTTACCTCGTATTCCTAGATTAAAGATGTTTTATGCATCGATGATTTCCTCTCCTCATATGAGATGACACTATGAAAATAGAAGGCCGCCTAGTGTTATGTATCATCCTTCAGATGGGGAAGCGTGGAAGCATTTTCATAGGACATATCCTGATTATGCTAGTGAACCGAGGAATATTCGGTTGGGTTTGTGTGCTGATGGTTTCATGCCATTTTCTGTTTCTGCAACATCGTATTCATGCTGGCCAGTCTTTATTATACCGTATAATCTTCCGCTTGAAATGTGTATGACTAGTCCATATATGTTTTTAAATTGTGTTACTCCTAGTCCCCACAATCCAAAGAGTTTGATTGATGTATATTTTCAACCTCTTATTGATGAGCTAAAATAGTTGTGGTATGATGGAGTTGAGACATATGACATATCGACTACGCAAAATTTCAACTTGCGTGCTAATTTAATGTGGGACATTAATGATTTTCCTGCGTATGGAATGTTATCTTGGTGTATGATTGCTTGAAAGTTAGCATGTCCTTACTGCATGGAGAATGGTACAGAGTTAACTTTAAGACATGGCCGAAAGTAGTCATGGTTTGATTATCATCGTTAGTTCTTGCCAGTTGATCATGAGTTCAGAAGGATGAAGAATACAGTTGAACATGATTTGCCACCTCCAATTTTGTCCAGTGAGAAAATTTGGGAGAGGGTTCAGAACTTCACTAAAGTTACCGAGGCCCCACCTTCTAGATTTCTTGGATATGGTATTACTCATAACTGGACAAAACAGAGCATATTTTGGGAGTTGCCATATTGGAAGGATAATCTTCTCAGACACAATCTTAATGTCATGCATATTGAGAAGAATTATTTTGACAATTTGTTCAACACAGTGACGGATGATAAGAATAAGACAAAAGATAACCCGAAGGCTAAACTAGACTTACAAGAATATTGCAAGGGACCTGAATTACATTTGCAGTCTGCGAACAATGATAAGGTGTTCAAGCCTAAGGCTAGCTACACATTCACTTTGGAACAAAGACGATAGATATGTGAGTGGGTTACAAACCTAAAGATGCCTGAGGGCTATGCTTCGAACCTAGGAAAACATGCTGATATGGTTGAAGGAAAGCTGGCTCATATAAAAAGTCATGACTGTCATATTTTCATGAAAACTTTAATCCCTATTGCATTTTGTGGTTTGCTTGAAAATATCTCAAAACCCATCACAGAGATAAGTTTGTTCTTCAAAGACTATGTTCTACCACATTAAGGGAAGAAAAGCTATTTCAAATGAATCGGAACATTCCTATAATTAGTAATATGCTGGAAAGGATTTTTCCATGTGGTTTCTTTGATGTGATGGAACACCTTTCAATTCACGTTGTACACGAGGTGCGACTTGGATGGCCGGTTTAATGCAGGTGGATGTATCCATTCAAGAGGTAATGATTAATCATTAATTCATTCTTGTAATTTTCTGTAACATTATCATCTAATATGACAATATGCACGACTATTGGCAAGTGTAAACGATTTGTTAAGCAGAGGAATAGGATGGAAGGATCCATATGTGAAGCCTACCTTGCAAAGGAAACTACCCATTTTTGTTCTTACTACTTCGACAGTCATGTGCCATGTGCTAGAAATTGGCCCAATCGGTACAATGTCATGATTGAGAATGATCCATTATATCCACCAATGTCTATATCCAATCAACCAGGCCGAGGTTCTAAAGATCGATCAAAAAGGGGCCTAATAGTATGGAGTACAAATCAGCTTCAAATCATGTGTTGCTAAATTGTCCGGAAGTTCAACCCTTTCTTAAGTAAGTGTTGACGTAAGATTAATTTACATGGACTACTATTTAATTCGGTTGATGCAACTAACAAAATTTGCAACGTGTCGCTCAGTGACGTCTTGAGTCTATCTGGCTATGATGGTGTATATTCTACATTTGAGGCATAGCGTAAAGAGTGTGTAAGTGCATCTTACATACTTTCTCACATGTGAATACACATACTTGGTCAGTTATGAATATACTTGCTCACTTGTAATTTATTTAACAGTACATGTAGGTCAATAATCCAAATAACAGTGTTAATAAACTTTTAAAAGATATATCTTGGGGACCTGTACCTACAGTTACAACTATGTCTAAGTATTTTGTGAATGGTTACAAATTTCACACCGAGGAATGCTCCAAGTATAAAAAAAGCAATAACAGTGGGGTGTGTGTCAATGGTGGTGAAGGCAACCAGGATGGAGAAAAATGATTATTATGGTGTGATCAAAGAGATTCTAGAATTATCATATTCAGGTTGGCCAAATAAGAAGATCATATTTTTCCGATGCAAGTGGTTTGACCCAACACCTAGAAGAGGTACAAGTGTACACTCGCAGTACAACATAATTGAGGTTAATAAAAAGAGGGAGTATGATCGCTATGATCCTTTAATAATTGCAGAAAAAGTTAGGCAAGTGTATTATGCTCTATATCCATTGTGGAGGGATAAGGCTGACTGGTTGGTTGTAATCAAAACTAAGCCTGTTGGTAGGGTGGAAGTTGAGAATGTACTAGATGTTGCTTACCAAAACGATACCTCAAGTGTTAACCAAATGGTGGATGATCAGTTAGAAAATGGCTTGGAGCATCCTCAACGCATATTAGAAGAAGTTGATATGGAGGAAATAACAATCATAGAAAATGAGGACGAAGAATCACCTAATGAAAATGAAATAAGTGAAGAGGAAGAATTTTCGGACGAAGAAGGATACTTCAAAGACGACTAGCATGATAGTTTTTTCAAGCGCTCTCAACTTATATAGATTTATATTCTCAATTCTTACATTTTCTTTAATCTATGCAGATGACCGGTAGTGGTCGAGATAGGTCTAGGAAGGATAAGAGGCCTATTGATCATGAAGATAATGCTACACCCTCGCTTCCTTCCACTCCACACTTACATCCCTCTGCTTATGATGGCCGACAACAATCTTCTAGGCACACATATTTTCCACCACATTTTTCTACTTATCAAACTACCTACCATTCGCCTCCAAGCAGTATTCTTATCATTCTCCACCACATGGCTATACCCCGCTTCCTCCACATGATCCCACATATAGTTACATGGGTCCAGCGAGTTAGCAGTCATAGGGTCATGTGGTGATACGCCCGTCATTTTCTCCATTTGCTTCACTACAAGCTGATCACATCCATCTAAATTTCAACCACCCAGATCGCAGTAGTGGTCTGGATCACATCAGGGGTCTAGATCGCATCCATCTTCATCAGCGACCCTATCTCCCTCTCCACAGAGTTCGTCTCCTAGCATTTCTAGACTTCGCCTTCGGGATAGTAGCGCTGATCCAGATGCCTCTCCTTCTATGCACACTTCAGATTCATCGGAGGATGATGATCCAGAGGAAGTGCGATATGATCGTTATCATAGAATGATCATCAGGCCAGAGGGCAATGGGTAAGATTTATTTATTACTTCTTTGTTTTTGCTGAATTATAATAGCTAATCTTATTTATTTAATGTAATTGCTATGTTGAAATTTTATACCTAGTCATCAGACTATAAAGATAATCACTAAAGGTCTTGGCCGGTTGTATGATGCACGCTATGCGACTTAGAGTGAATTTTCACCGGAGCTCGTGGAGTAAATTTTAACCAATTTAAGATTTTAATACAATTCTTATCTATTTAAGTATTATATTAATAATATTTTTATCTAACGTTACATACTTTATTTGCAGACTAAGTGTGCCTGGGAGGACTGGCATAACGGTGCCATTCTTGCAAATTTTGAGTTCAAATGCCGTAAGAGACTATCTGATTCCTTCTGTTCTGCTCGGAAAAAGAGTAAGAAGCCTTCATGGGTTCTATGGCATTTATGGAAGGATCTGCTGAGCCAATGGACCACTGAGAAATTTGAGAAGAGGAGTGAATAGGGAAAGAACGCCCTAGCATATGAGAAGGGTGGCTCCTTGCATTGTGTGGGTGAAAGGAGCATGGCGACTGCGAGGAGACTACTGGTAATTCCTTAAAATATTTAAATTTATTTTTATCAAACTATATTTATATATTTTAATTTAGTTAACATGCTTTATTATATTTGTAGAAAAAAAAATATGGAAGGAAGATGACTCATGATGAGTTCTTCACGGAGACTCACATCCGGAAGAAGAAGGCACCGACATATCCAAGTAGATGGGTCGAGGACCGGGCGAAGACTACATATGTAAGTTTCATAACTACTATAACTTGAAATTAATGTTTATAATATTACATAGTTAATAATTTTTTATCTTCTAAATAAAGGGTCGCTACAAGAATAATGTGGAGGAGTACACTCTGAGTTTGCCACCGAATGAGCAAGGCGACCGACCACCCATTTCAGACGAAGAAGCGCACAAGATATGATTGGATGTTGTCGGTGGTCCTAAAAAATGGACAACATACGACCTTCCATGGAGATCATATCAGCGTTACAGGGTTGGATTGCAAGGTATAGGAACTTCCGCCCAAGGCGAGGCAATTGATAGGTCGACTCTGTCGGCTATGGAGAAGAAAATTGCACAGCTGACAACGGAGCTTGAAGAGACAAAGGCTAGAGAAGAAAAGAGAGATAAACAATTTGATACCCTTCAGTTTCAGCTAGAAAAGAGGGACCAACAATTTAATGTCCTTCAAGGTCAGCTGGCCAATCTTCTTGCTAGTGGTGCTTTCCCGATTCTCCGGTCTCGTGAGTCTTCCCTAGATGCTAATCCTTCTCGTCGTAATCCTTCGAACCATGCCGACGATGAATCTTATAGTAGTGGAGATGGAGATGGAAATGAAGATGATGTAGTATAAAACACTCATTGAATGATGTTTGAACTTTTAACTTGTGATATATTTTGTTGTTAGGTATTTTGAAACTCTATAAATATTGTTAATATAATTTTGATAGTTGTTATTGTTGTTATTGTTGTTGTTATTGTTGTTGTTGATGTTGCTATTGGTTGAATGGCAGCAATGTAATGCTGTCATTATAGGTGATTGGTTGTTGGCAGGTGGTGCAGCCGTAAAACAGCTATATTTTGCCAAAAGTTTACCCAGAAAATTGACTGCCTGCCGACCGAAGTCGGTCGGAAATGTTCATTTGAAATTTTCATAAATTTAAATTTATCGACCGACTTCGGTCAGAACTTTTGATTTTAAATTTATTTTAATAATACCGATAGACTTCGGTCAGAATTTCTGATTTTAAATATTTTAATATTACCGACCGAGTTCGGTCGGAAATGAAAAATTTTAAGAAAAATGAATAATTAAAGTTCTGACCAAAGTCAGTCGCTAATTTAAAAATAATTAAAAATTATTTTCAAGAATACCGACCAAATTCGGTCGGTAAATTTATTTTATGTCAGATTATTTGGTCAAATTGCATTGAAAATTACCGACCGACTTCGGTCGGAAATATCGACCGTATGCGGTCGTCTCGCATTAACGGCAATTGTTTTTTCGACGAATTGTAAATGGTCGAAAATCGGTTGGTTTTTGTTCAATTCCAATCGATTTCGGTCGATTTTTCTTGACGCTTTTTGCTAGTTTTCTAGCAGTGGGTTATACGTTACTGTTAAAAATGTAAATAAGAGGAGTCCCCCTATATCAGGGTTAGTGTACAACTTATGAGTTCATAGAACTCATAGCTTTGGCTCTGACCAAATTTTCCAAGCTTTTCACATCTTAATCATTTACGGCTCTACCTTAGCTTATACTCTTTATTATTGAAGCAAGACTTCTTAAATCATGTAAATTTACATGCATGCATACTTACATTTTTAATTAAAGTTTTAGTTTTAGTCACATTTTTTATAAATTCTTGGTGTCTACAGACTATTTTTGTTTCTTTCATGAGATTGGCAAGTACAGAGGAAAACATAAGACACGAGAATTAATTCAACTTGACATAAAAAAAAAATATTTTAAAAAAAATTCAACTTGACATGGAAAGTGACACAAAGATGTGAAAAAGAGTACCAACTCATTATATACGATCAATTCTAATTCTAATTCTAATTTCTTGATAAGATTTTTATGAAAATCTTAACTTAAGTCTGAAGTATATTTGTTGAGTTCACTTCTCTATGCAAGCATGATGCGTTCAAATGTTCTCTTTAAACTTTATATTTGATAGGAGTTTCATTTCCTTCTTTAACTCAAGCTTCATTCGTCGCGGCAAAGTGATTCAATTTAAACCAAAGCTACTTAGTTCAGATAAATTCATAATATATACCGAACATTCGCTCCTGATGCTATCCGTTTCTCACATTTTTAAACTGTTTATATTGTGGAAAAAATTATTTATATTTTATTGTATATGTTCCATTTTATTTCTTCCTACAAATATAATATTGATGCACGTCTAGTTGATGGAGTGCCCACCTGGCAACTTGTCAACTAGAAGAAGAGCATTATTTGTTTTTGTTTTTTATGAAGTAAGAATAAACATTATTTCATTGTCCTTACTTTGGAAGATATAATCTATAATGGCAATGTAACATATCTAAGGAAAGGTTGTTTGTCAAAAACTGCCCATTATAATGTGACCTAGTTGACATATCTCCGCAAACATATACAGCTGTATAATATTCCAAATTGTAACACAAACGAATTATATTTCGTATCTTCAAGATTTTGTATCTTGTTTGATGTTCGAACGAGTTATCGCAACCACTTGCAAAAGGCAACACAACGTTTCCAAAGTTGAAACGAAATCCACAACAAAATAAGTTGAATTTTATATTAAAGTTGACAAAGAAAAATTATTAGGATAATATAACAGGAAGATCTTTGGCCACGATTTTTAGTTGCAAAGTTTCAACATTTTAAATGAAGAACGTGCAGCCACATTGGCTAAAATTAAGAAATTACTTTCTCTAACTTCACCTCCAAAATTACAGTTAAACTACTGAGAACAAATCTTGAAGTTTCCTAGAAAGATATTGTAACGATTCAACCAGTCGTTTTGTGTATTTGAGCACCGTTTTCCCTTTAAAGCTTTTCGTATGTATATTTGTGATTATTTAATTTGTCGGGGTGGTTGGTTTGATTTCAGAGAAGTTTTGGATTGAATTAGGACACTTAGTCCCTTGGTTGGAGGTTTAAGTTGTAAGAGTTGACCGGAGTTTGACTTTTGTGTAGACGATCCCGGAATAACATTTTGATGGCTCCAATAGGTTCATACGGTATTTTGGACTTAGGAATATGTGCGGATTTGGATTTGGAGGTCACTAGGTTGATTTGGTTCTATTTAGCGAAAGTTGGAAAGTTGAAGGTTTGGAAGGTTGATATGTTTGACCAACAGTTGACTTTGATGATGTCGGGTTCAGATTGTGATTCCAGAAGTTGGAATAAGTCTGTTGTGTCATTTGGGACTTGCATGCAAAATTTGAGGTCATTCGACGTAAATTTGAAATTTGGAAATTTAGATTAGTTCCTTAGGTTTGAATTGAGGTGTGATTCGTGGTTTTGATATTGTTTTGTGTGATTTGAGGCCTTGAGTAGGTCCGATGTTATGTTTTGGGATTGGTTGGTATGATTGGACGGGTCCTAGGGGCCTAGGGTGTGTTTCAGATGGGTTTTGAATTATTTTCACGTGTTTTGGACTAGTGATACTGGTGTCTGGTTTTCTTCATAGCGATCGCGACAAGGCAATCGCTTTCGCGGAGAGTATTTGATGGCAGATGTGTTTTCACTTTGCATTCGCGATGGGATGGTCACGTTTGCGGAGTAGGAGGGTCAGTGGCCTTCTCATTCGCGGATGAGGAGTCGTGTTCGCATAGAAGGGGAGACCGGTTGGGTGCGTCACGCCTTTAGCCTTCGCGTTCGCGTGTGAAGGACAACATTCACATAGGCTCAGCAGTGCTAGGCATCGCATCCGCGACCAGGTCCTCGCATTCGCGAAAGGTCTTCAGAGGCAGCTTCTTGTTTGTGCTTTGCGATTGCAACATAGGTTCCGCGATCGCAAAGGGTATCACTGGGCAGACCCTTAAATATGTTTTTGAGGGTTTTGGTTATTTTATCACATTTTGAGATCTAGAGCTCGGATTTGGGCAATTTCGGAGGGATTTTCATGATTTGGATTAGGGTAAGTATTTTTTACTCAGATTTATTTATTATTCATGATTCCAACCTTGATTTTAGTGATTGATTGATGAATCTAAGTGAAGAAATTAGGGATTTTAGTAAAACTTTTTCTAAAGTAAAAATTGATGATTTGAGGTCGGATTTGGACGAAACACATATATTTGGACTCGTATTGGAATGAGTGTTCGGAATTTATGAGTTTTGTCGGGTTTTGGGGTGCGAGTTCGGGGTTGACTTTGCATAATTGAACTAAGATATTAGCTTTATTGTTTGACCTTGTTTCCTATGACTTCTATTGATATTATTATGTTGTTTTGGCTAGATTCAAGCTGTCTGGAAGTTTATTCACACGAAAAGGGCTTCTTAGAGTAGTGACTTAGCTTTCTTGAGGTAAGTATCTTGCCTAACTTTGCAAATGGGGAATTACCCCTTAGGATTTGGTCTAATTTGCATTATTCGGCTCCTCCCTCACATCGCAGGGATTCGTGAGTGGTCGGGCTTCTTCAAGAGGTCCGGGCCGGACATTCCCTGAAGATTCTTCAAGAGAACGTAGTCCCTTCCCTCGGCCCTCTTTGCTCTGACATAGAGGTTGAAACCCTCAAAGAGCTGGACGATGTTACCTTGTCGAGGAGCATAGCTGACCTTGCTCTCAGGGTGAGTATTTTAAGGATTCGTCTTTCTGTCTGTTTTTTTGTTTAGTGGTTTTCCTTTATTAGCAGGGGTATTCTCACTTTTTCTTTCATTCTTTTGCTTTTTATGACTGCAGACCATGATTTTTGAGATTGAAAGCGCTCGAAGGGAGGAGAAGCATAAGGAAATATTTGAGAGGTTGAAACGCAAATATTTCGAGTACTTCGGCAAGTACCGGGAGTTTTGCAGGCGGTTTGGTGAGGTGGCAATTTGTAGGCCCTTCGTGATGAATTGAATTAGAACAATGACGAGCTGGTGAGAGTCATCAAGAAGTGTAGTGTCCTTGACAGGACGTTGAGAACTAGGGAAAAAGAGCTCGAAGTCAGCAAAGCCTTAGAGGCCTAAAGTGGCGACCTTCAGACGCAAGTGGTCGAGCTACGCAGGCAATTTGAGGAGTGCCGGCTACAGATGGAGGTCCTTCATGGTGAAGTCACCGAGAAGCAGAGCAATCTTGAGAAGGCGGAGTCTTCCCGTTTGGAGGCTCGGAGAAAATCAGAGATGTTAGAGTTGGATAATAGGACTTTCCGGACCGAGCGGGAGATTGATCAATCTATGGCGAAGGCAAAAGAAAATAGGTTGGAGGAGAGGATCAGAGAGATGGAAAAAGACAACTCCCTCCTCTAGGTCCGAGTGGCCGCTTTAGAGGCTGAAAAGGCTCAACTGCTTGCGCAGCCGTCTTCCTCCCGTAATTTAAATTTCCCAAACATTCCTCGAGAATTGATTCATGATGAAGCACAGTTGGACGTGTTTCGAGATTTGTATAAGGTGGGGTCCATTTTTGTGGTCGCCCTTGATGACGTTTGTGTTAAGGTCCGCGAGGCTCGGGTTGCTTGTGGATATGATCCAGCCACGCCTGAGGCTAGTGATGATGAGGGGGATGGGGGCATGGACCAACTTAAAGAGAATGCCTGGTATGATGCTGCATACCCTGAGGGTGATGATGATGATGAAGAAGAGGATAGAGATGGCATAGGCATCGGCGGTCAGGGTGGTGGAGGTGCAGAAGATCCCGATGGCGGCGACCAATAGTTTTTCTCCTCTTTTTGTTTTTGTTTTAAGCTTGTGTACTTTTGTCGGCGTCTTCACGAGACTTTGTAAAAGATGTTTAAGTATGAAATGGAATGCCAAGATTGTATTCTGCATCTGTTTCCTTTTCTGTGGTTAGTTTTTCTGTACTTGCGTGTTTTTTGCTTCTGTTTCTTGTTCGAGCGAGGTTGAACATATTTGAACTTAGTCTCGGTCGAGGGCCAGTAGATGTTAGTTCGAGCGAGGTCGAACATATCTGAACTTAGATGTGGCCGAGGGCCGACAGATGTTAGTTCGAGCGAGGTCGAACATATCTGAACTTAGATGTGGCCGAGGGCCCGCAGATGTTAGTTCGAGCGAGGTCTAACATAACTCGAGTTTAGTAATGGCCGAGGGCCGGTTGGTGCTAGTTCGAGCGAGGTCGAACATAACCTGAATTTAATTATGGCCGAGGGCCGGTAGGTGTTAGTTCGAGCGAGGTCGAACATAACCTGAATTTAATTATGGCCGAGGGCCGGTAAGTGCTAGTTTGAGCGAGGTCGAACATAACCTGAATTTAATTATGGCTGAGGGACGGTAGGTATTAGTTCGAGCGAGGTCGAACATAACCTGAATTTAATTATGGCCGAGGGCCGGTAGGTGTTAGTTCGAGCGAGGTCGAACATAACTTGAATTTAATTATGGTCGAGAGACGGTAGGTGTTAGTTTGAGCGAGGTCGAACATAACCTGAATTTAATTATGGCTGAGGGACGGTAGGTATTAGTTTGAGCGAGGTCAAACATAACCTAAATTTAATTATGGCCGAGGGTCGGTAGGTGTTAGTCGAGCGAGGTAGAACATAACCTGAATTTGAGAGAAATGCGCTGGTAAATGTAAAGTTTATTGCCTTGGTATAGTTGCATTTGTTACATACTTGGAGAATATTACAGATTTTGGGTGTTGGCTGGCATTCCAGTCCCAGTCTCGGTCTATCTAGTCCTTTCATTGGTCGATCTGGAGAGTAGTGAGAGGTTGAGCAATGAAATAGTAACCTAGGCTTGGCCTTCGCGTACTTTAACTTAGAGTGTTCCCTTCATCGCCTCGTTAAAAATCTCCTTGAGAAATCCCAACTGGGATAAAACTCAAATGAGGGAAAAAAGAGTACGACTTGAGGTGGTTGATATTCCAGTTGTTTGGTAGTAGCTTTCCTCCCATTGTTTCTAGCTGAAATGATCCTTTATTCGCTTTTGCTATGATTTTGTATGGACCGTCCCAATTTGTTCCCAGCTTACCTTCCTTGGGATCTTTGCTCTCTTAGGTTGTAGCTTTCAGTACGTAGTCCCCGACTTTGAGCGGCCTGACCATTGCTTTCTTGTTATAGTAGCGTTCTGCTTGCTGTTTTTGGGGCGATCATTCTTATATAAGCCATATCTCTTCGTTCGTCGACTTTGTCGAGTTTCTTCCTTTAGCCCGCGTTATTGCTTGTGCCACTCTCATGGGAGTACCTTAGGCTGGGCTCTCCGACCTTGACTGGTATTACCGCCTCGGTCCCGTAGACCAAAAAGTAGTGCGTCTCTCCTGTGCTAGTTTTCAGAGTTGTTCGGTATGCCCACAATACTTCTGGTAGGACTTCCGGCCACAGTCCCTTGGCATCCTTAAGCTTCTTTTTATGATGATTAGTGTTGATTTGTTGGAGGTCTCTGCTTGCCCGTTGCCCGAGGGGTGGTACGGGGTTGAGAGTATTCTTTTGATATGCCATTTTTCGAAAAGTTTGGCGGCTTTCTTTCCCATGAATTGGGGTCCGTTGTCGCAGCTGATTTCTTTGGGAAGGTCGAACCGGCATATGATATTTCTCCATATAAAAGTGATTACTTCATGTTCCCTTATTTGGGCAAATTCTCCTGCTTCCACCCACTTAGAGAAATAGTTAGTTAAAACTAAAAGGAATCGTATGTTACCTCTTCCTGCCAGGAGGGGGCCTACGATGTCCATTCCCCATACTTGAGCGCTAGTCTCAAACTTGCAATGACGGCCTCATACTCGGCCTCATTGTTATTCATGTCCGGGAACCGTATGGACTGACGAATTACTTCTCCCGTTGGGACTTTGAGTACGAGTCCTAGTCCGGACCTCGACGCGTTGGACACGCCATGGTTGTATAGGACCCAAAGGTCTTGTGTTTGGGACAGGGGAAGTTTGGAGGGCTTCCCTTTCGACTTTAGGCATTATATTTGCGCTGAAGTCGGCGACGAAGTCAGCGAGCACTTGTGACTTTATTGTCATTCGCGGCTGGTATGTGATATCGTGCTCGCTGAGCTCGATGGCTCATTTGGCCAGCCTCCCCGACAGCTCGGGTGTATGAAAAATGTTATTTAGGGGGAAAGTTGTGACGACCGAGATAGGGTGACACTAGAAATACTGTCTAAGCTTTTATGAAGCAACGACTAAGACCAAAGCTAGTTTCTCGAGATGCGGGTACCTCGTCTCGGCATCGACTAGTGTTTTGCTAATGTAATAGATGGGAGATTGCGTACCTTTATTTTCTCGAATTAGGACTGCGCTCACAGCTACCTCGGATACAGCTAGATAAACAAGAAGACGTTTGTTGCGCCCCGTTTTCTCACGAAAGCGGGTTTCGATGTGTGACAACTCTTTTAAGGAGAGGTATTAAAAGAGAAGAGTCGCCATCTAATAATTTTTTAAGGTGTGTTAGGGCACCTATTTGCGAATAACTCTGTTTGACTAATCTGTGTCACCAAAGATCGGGTAAGTACTCAAGTTACTTCAAAGAGAAGGTGTTAGGCATTCTTCTAAGTCCATCACTGTGGGTCCCGTCCGAACTTTAAATTATGTGGATTATGTTATTAGGCTAGGTGATCAAATTGACAAAGGGAAATTTAGAAGTCGAAGAGTCTTACTATAACACATGAGAATCGGTACGAATCTTAATGATTACAAGGATATAACTACGTTGGTCTATATTAAAGGACTAAGTGTAAATAGCTAGTATATAAATAAAAGAGGGGGGAGGGGTCCAACGTTTTTTAGCCTAAAGGATCACCCCGTGCGACATAAATAATACTTCGCAACTCCCTTAAGGTAGTGGTTGCTTATATTATTCAGGGGACACAGACTATCATGTCCTGCTACCCAATTACTATGTTGAAGTTGTTACTTAAAGGTGCTCTAATTCAATTCTAAATCGTATCCTATGCGTGCACAAATCGTCCCATACTTATGGTCCAGGAGGCTTTGGATCTACTATTTGGATGGTTCTAGAATCCACCCAGGTTGCTCAAAATAATAAAACTAACGCACATTCAAAACATATGGGAGTAAACATAAATGCAAGAAAAGGCTCAAGTTAACCTCCACACATAAACAGAAAATTGCACACAGGCAGATTCAACAATAGACAGTGTTTTAGAATTAAGACGCATTAGAGTCATTAAATCCCATAGGTATAGTTTCTATGTGATCCTGATTTCTAGTATTATACAAACAACATTGTTGTTGCCAACTAATGAATTCGCTGATTACACGCTTTTAAAATGATCATATAGGCATGATCTCTGAACTGTTCACATAATGAAATAGTACAAACTGTTTGAAAGCTCAGAATTAGCGACGTTGATTCATATACATGCTTTCTAGACGGGTGATAATATCCTATAGGCAAGATTTATAACGAATTGAACCTAGTTTTTATAGCATTTTATCCCTATAGACATGTCATCTAGGCAGGGCAGCGTAATGAGAACAACAGGAGTAGTTTATTAATAGAGTAAAATCATATGGTCGTGATATTTAGATGAGAAAAGTGTTGAAGATATGTATTATCAGATCCTATAGGCATGCTGTCTAATCAAGGCGTTCGATTCCTATAGGAATTATGTCTAAGAGTGCACAGTGGTAGACGCGAAATCAAGTATAGCGATTACTAACATGCTTGAGATAGTATGCAAGTATTAGACAAGTTAGGGGCAGTGTGTGCGATTCCTATAGACATGGTTCCAATTAGTGTGCACAAATAGGGCATGCTAGACGTAATGGCAAATAGAACACATAGATCCTATAGGCATATTTTCTACCTATTCATACAAATATTAGAGTACCCCAGTCCCTTTTATTAATCTCTCCATCATTTGTTACAAATTATTACATGCCTTATTGAATAATTACAGGCACAAATATGAATACACAATAACCGGCCAGTAACAATTGGGCCTTCAAGATAGGTTTAGAATTCCATGCGAACTACAGGCCCATACTCTAAGTGCAAATAGTGTTCTTCAGACTACCAATACCAAGGCAGGCCCAGCATACCAGGCCTAGACGAATAATTTCTTACCCAAAGTATGCTATGCTTGTCTATACAGATGACACTATACACATAGTTAATTTAACATCTCTGAAAATTAAAACACTCTGTCCTTAAGTTGTGACCAGCAAACACCTCTAACCAAGACTTATAGATAGGGTCATATAAACACATATGCAGCAAGTTTTGTGGTTGTAACTCCAGAAACAGAGTTTAAGAGCAACACGGCTATTTCAAATAAAGTTCCAGAACAAAGCTTGGTCAAAACCATCTTAAGGAGACTTAAGCAGGGGACTGAACATGGAATTCTAACAGTGACATGGGTGATATTAATGAAATGTAGACTTAACATGGAAACTTCAACACAAGAACCTAATGAGAGTAGCTAATTTGCAGAGCTTAACATATGGGACAGGCAAACAAACTCAGTTTATCAATAAGTGAGCATTCAGATGAGAGGAGGCTGATTTTCAGACAGGTCAAGTAAGCAAGCATTGTATAAAGAAGACTAAACAAGACAGGGATTGAAATTCATCATATGAGTCTCAAACAATAGGTGAGCACAAAGCATCAATGCAAACAATGAGTCTGCTTTGGCATTGCAATAGCATTAGCACATAGAGTTCATATGATCACAAGTTGGTTTCTAGGAATAGCAGGTAGACATAGAAGATTTGGCATAGGTTCTAGGCATGTATTAATTTCCCAAAGGAGTCCCAATCAAAACAACAATAATCTTGAATAGTCAATTAATCTTAAACATTGAGACAAACATTCAAACAACCTGTTTATCTACAATAGGAACGCATTGAGGCAAATAAAGTCAAGGAAAAGCATGTTAGGCTAAGTATTCATGTAATGTCATCCCATAGTTGCAGCATGACAGCAGGTGATGGGTAAGGGATTCGACAAGAAGAAAAACACTTCTAGACAGTCATAACTTCCCAGAAATCCAAACAACATTTGATGAAAATTAATTAGGTTTAGTTTCAAGCCCAATAACATTATGTATCACTTAGTAAAAGTCAAATTTAGAGAAGGTTTGAGATAGCATGATATAAAACACCCAGAGAAATGCACACAATTAGAAAGTAATAAAATTACGAAGGTATAGGGCACTAACCAGCTGCAAACAAACTAAAAAAAGGATGAAGAACTCAAAAATCTCAATAATAGCTGTGACTATTATAGACCAGTAAAACCCTAACTCCCCAGTGCTTCAGAGTTCACAGGAGCCTCGAAATGGACCCCCGAGCAGTGCTTGCACTGGAGGAAGGTGAACAGAATTCGTTGGGCTTGGCTTTCAGCCGGCCAAGAGCTCAATTTCAGAATAGTATAGAATAAATGAGAGTGAGAGAATAGCTCTTTAGGTGATTCTGCTCCCTCTAGAGGGAAAATTGGGGAAGGGTTATATAGTGGTAGAAATCAAACAAGCAAACATGGAAAATAATTAATCAAATACAAATAAGGAAAGAAAATCAATCAAGTTTAAGCAGGAATAAAGGAAAGTCACGTGCATAGCCTATTCCGAATCAAAATAGGTAAAAAAGATCGGACAAACAATAATTTAACAAATGGTCAAAATTAGCCGAGAATCTCGGTGAATCGGACCCATACGACCCTGTTGAGAGCGTATACACACAGATTTTCGTCTGAATCTTGTAGGTTGAGGATGATTGCAATTGATTCGGAGAGGTAATACTTGCCAAAATTGGGCAAGTACTAAGTAACACCACGAGTGTATGAATGATAACGAGATAGTGCAAATAAGGTAAGCAAATCGTGAAAGAATTTCATGATTTATCCGAGTTTTGAAGGGATTTGGCAGGAGGCGGCTAGGGCTCAGAGACGAGAGAATGCAAAGGCGGCCACGGATAATGGTCTTTAGGGTTTGATTATGGGGATATAAGGAAAGATAGATATTTATTGTGGGTCATTGATCATTGAAGATCAATGGCCAGGATTGGCTAAGAAAGGGGGCGGGTCAAATGCAATGGGTTGCGACCGGGTTGGTCACAGGGGTCGTTTGGATTGGGCCAGGGTAGATTTGGCTAAAGTTTGGGGTGTTTGGGCCATTAATTTGGCCCGAATATTGGCTCAAAATTGGGCTGCAATTTAAATACACAAAATTCATTAAGAATAAATTATAAAATGATTAATAAATAATACAAATATTATTCGAGCAGTAAAATAACAACTTAACATTATAAAAATATAAGAAAAGTTATTTTGATATAAATAATATAATAAATACAATTATGTGTAGAATATAGGCTATTATTGCCAAATTGTATAAAATAGCTTTAAAAACAAATATAATTATATAAAAACAACGTAAAATATTACGAGACATCTATGTGGATGCAAATACTAAATTCGAATGATTAAGTCAGCACAAAATAATTTAAAGGGTAATCAATACATATTCAAGTAATTTAAATGCAAGAAAATTAATTTTAAAGCTTCAAATATTATGGAGCATTATAGGAAATATTGGTGATGATGCATGAATGATATTTTATAAGTATATAAAAATATGAGGGCAAAATTGGGTATCAACAGCGTTCCACCGGCTTTGGTGTTGAAAGCAATGGCGGCGACGACAAGTATGCCTTTAGTTCCCTCAGAGCCTGGACGCACTCCGAAGTCCATTAGAGGTCATTATCTTTCTTGAGTACGCCAAAGAATTTATGGTATCTATCAGACGATCGCGAGATGAACCTTGATAGGGCGGCGATGCAGCCAGTCAATCTTTGGACCTGTTTTGTGGTGGTCAAGAGTTCGGGTATCCCTTCAATGGCTTAAATTTGGTCAGGATTGACCTCGATCTCTCGTTGTGATACGAGGAACCGTAGAAATGTTCCTGAGGCTACACCGAACGCACACTTCTCCGGGTTCAGTTTCATTTCGTACCGTCTGAGTATGTCGAAAGTTTCTTTCAAATGATCGATGTGATCTTCTCTTCTTTTCGACTTGACCAGCATGTCGTCTATATATACTTCCATTGTCTTGCCGATCTGATCCTTGATTATTCTCGCCCCCAACCTTTGATAGGTCACCCCCGCGTTCTTTGGTACGAAGGGCATGACCCTGTAGTAGTATGTTCCTTAGTGTGTGATGAACGTGGTTTTTTCCTAATCTTCCTCTTTCATGAGGATCTTATTATATCCTGAGTAAGCGTCCAAAAAACTTAGCAGCTCATGTCCGACCGTTACATCAATGAGTTGGTCGATGTGAGGCAGCGGGAACGAATCCTGTGGGTATGCTTTATTCCATTCTGTGAAGTTTACACACATCTGCCATTTCCCATTCTTCTTTTTAACCATTATCACGTTGGCGACCCATTTGGGGTACTTTGATTCCCTATTGGAACCATTTTATAACAGTTTTCCACTTCCTCGCGCACTGCATCATTGATTGCGGAGTTTAATTTACGCCTGACCTACCTCACCAGGGGGTGGTAGAGGTTGACGTTTAATTTGTGCATGGAAATCCCCTTTGGGATGCCCGACATATCTGCATGGCTGAAAGTAAACAAATTCATGTTAGCTTTTAAGAATTGACTGAATTTACCTGGGTCCTGGAGCTTGCAACCGATATAGACCTTTTTACAGTGGTTGTTTGAGTCTAATTATACATGGTCGAGGTCTTCTATGGTCGATCCTGTAGCCTCGACTATGTCGGTATCTTTGATGTTTTCCCGGACCTCGTCATGCCCCGACATCGACCCTACTAATTGCTATGCCTCATTTTCTTTGTCCTTCCTTTGTTGGGTGGCCATGCTATCTAAATGTGATGACCCAAAAGGTCATCTTTAAATTTAATAATTAATTATATGTTCTAAGACCTCGGAAAGAACTATTTATTATTTTTTGACTTGTGTGCGCAGTCTGAAATAGAGCCTTAAAACTCAACTGAATTGACTTTGGTCAATATTTTGAGCAAACGGACTCGAATCAATATTTTGACAGTTCCAGTAGGTCTGTATCTTGATTTGGGACTTGGGTGTATGCCCGAAATTTAAATTAGAGGTCCCTAGCTCAAGTTATGACCATTTAACGGGAACTAGAAATCTAAAGGCTAAAGGTTTATAAAGTTTGACCATGAGGTTAACATTATGGATATCGGGGTCGGATTCGAGTTCTGAAATTTTTTATAGATCCGTTATGTCATTTATGACTTGTGTGCAAAATTTGAGATCAATCGGACTTGATTTGAAAGGTTTCGGCGTCGTTGTAGAAATTAAAAGTTTCAAAGTCCACTAGGCTTGAATCTATGTGGGATTCGTGTTTTTAGTATTGTTGGATATGATTTGAGGTTTCGACTAAGTACATATGATATTTTAGGACTTGTGGTATATTTGGTTGAGGTCCTGAGGGCCTTGGGTGGATTTCGGATGGTTAACGGAATTTAATTTGGGCATTTCTAGAATGTTTCGACGTCGTTTCTTCAAGAATAAGTGGTATCCTATTAATCAAATGAGTTCCAAATTAAGTTTTGAGGGAAGCATTAGATCCGTATTGAAAATTTGGAGCCATAGCAAAAAGAATCGACGAATTCAGACATCGTATGAGAGAGTTATGCCCATTTTTGTGTCGGGTAAGATTTTTCATAGCCGCTAGCGCCCAGGGTAGCGTGGGGCGCTAGCCCTGGCACTGGGAATTATTGGTGTTTTGGAAAGTGCGCCACAGGCAGCGTCCCAAGCTGCCTGTGGCGCTCGAAAACGTCAGAGACCCCATAAAACAGGGAGTTTAGCCATTTTACTCATTTTTTAGTTTGGGGAGCTCGGTTTAGGTGATTTTGGGCGATTTTCAAGGGGAAACATTGGGATAAGTGTTTCTTATCCTATATTGATTATATTTCATGAGTCGATACACATTTACATCATGAATCCGTGAATTTATGGAAGAAAAATCAGATTTTTACAAAATCTTCCAAAAATGTAAAACAAAGATTTGAAGGTCAATCTGATGTCGGAATTCCATAATTTTTGTATGGTTGAACTCGTATCGGAACGGGTGTTCAGATTTTGTGAGTTTTTCTAAGATTCAAGACGTGGGTCTCACAGTCAAATTTTATCATGAATTTTAGATTTTTATCCGAAAAATTAGTAAATTCATATGGAACTAATTCCTACGATTTGTGTTGAGTGTATTGAATTGTTTGTGACTAGATTTGAAGATTTTGGACACGAATTCACTAGGCAAAGGTTTATTGGAATATTGAAATTGGTTGCAAAGCGAGGTAAGTGTCGTGGTTAACCTTGACTCGATGGAATAGAACCCTTGAATTATTTGATATGTGAATTTCATGTGTAACGATGTATAGGGAAGGTGACGAGTGCCTATACTTTGTCAAATTAATTGTTTGCATAATTATTAAATATCATAAATTATTTTAATACACGAATTAATTATTATAATAATAGTTTCTCTCATATTCTGTGTTATATATTAATTCTTGAATTCCTGCAATAATTGTTATATGCTCATTTGAATTATCTGCACTAATTGCTACTTGACATTTAGCATATTAAATATTAAACTGCCTATTTTCTGCCTGATTTCCACAATTAATTGCTACTTGTCATTGTTTGTTTCATAAATGAATTATAATTATTGTATGCCTTGATGGTTAATAGTTTCTCATTGAACGTGGTATTTATTGGAGTATTTTATTACATTTAAGAGTTGAAATGAATATATTGGAGGAACGGGTTGCACGCCGCAACGGAAATTGATGGAAATAATAATTGGTTATGACTGCTGAGTTGGCTTCAACTATTAAAATGAGTTACCTGATTTATTTTTATTATTGTTGTTATTACTATTATTGCGTACAAGTTAATGTAAGTGAGCTGCCTTAGCCTCGTCACTAATTTGTCGAGGTTAGGCTCGACACTTACCAGTACATGGGGCCGGTTGTACTGATACTACACTCTGCACTTCTTGTGCAGTTTTTGGAGTTGGTCCCTGTGGCGTACTGTAGATCTGCCCGGATACAGCTACTAGAGGAGACTTGAGGTATAACTGCACAGTGTTCGCAGTTCTGAAGTCCCCTTCTATATTATTTCAGCTGTGTACTATATTTCAAGCAACTTGAATTTTATTCAAACCTTTATTTGTATTATTCTAGAAGCTCCTGCACTTGTGACTCTAATTTTGGGATGGTATTTAGATATCGCGATTATTATGGATTATTCACTATATTTCAGACTTTATTTCCGTATTTTTCTTCTTGTTATTTAATTAATTTAAATTTTTGTTATAATGGCTAATTATATTCTAACGTTGGCTTGCCTAACAAGTAAAATGTTAGGCGCCATCACGATCCCGAAGGTGGGAATTTCGGGTCGTGATAGTTAGTATAGGAGCACTAGGTTACATAGGTCTCACGAGTCATGAGCAAGCTTAGTAGAGTCTGAAGGATCGGTACGGAGACGTATGTACTTATCTTCCAGAGGCTACAGAGTTTAGGAATAATTCTACTTCTTTCATTCCTTATCGTGCGGTATTGATTTAGCTTGAAACATATATCTCATATTCATTTGTATCCACTTATGTATGACATTCCGCACTCGGTATCAGTTGTGCAACGATAGTTCATGATGTCGCAGATGGACTACGAGGGAGCCAGAGATGCTCAACATTACCTCAACATATGATTCCAACTGAAGATGCGGGCGTATTGAGAGATCACCCAATGAATCATGTGAGGGGTGCAACAGACCTTGGCATATGGTTGATTTATACAAGCTGTGAAGGTTAATATTGTGGATCATCGGACATGGTGAACTATGACATCGCGCTGAGTGGGGGAGTCCACTATCAATGGATGGATTGTGGGGTCATGTGTTATATCAGTTTTGGTCTGAAATGTATATATGTGGTACTGAAAGGTTCTCCAAAATTTACACATGGTTAAGACTTGAGATTTTGTAGAGGATAAGGTTGGGACTTGCGATATGTCCTCCTACTTAATTATCCTATACTTAAGTACCAAAGGATTTAGAGAAATAACTTTAAATTTTTAGAAAGTGTACTCAGCGTGGACGTCATGGTTGCGGATTTTGGGGTGCTTCGGAGGAGGTACAGTGGTTGACGAGATTCTGGACTATGTGGTTCGTGCCAAGATTTGTTTGTATGGAACTCTACTTTTGTGATCGTTGTGTATAAATAGGGGTAAGGGTTACCCCAAAGAAAAGTCGAAGAGTATGTTAAGAAATGGGTCAGCTCAACAGTGTTGAGTCGGCATAGTAAAAGAAGAAATTGGCCTTGGGAGAGATAATTCTCCACAGGTGTCTGTGGCAAGCCTATGAAGAGGGCAGACCAGCCAATACAACACCGCCCACTTGGCTCAGTTCTCAGAAACGCTTTTGAAAGAGTTTGTTCCCGGACTCTCCGTAATGCGTGGCGCATAGGTTTTGAACGGTTGTGTCAGGCCACTATGATGGTGTCATAATATGCCATCAGGTTCAATAAGTTAGCCCGTCATATTCCTACTTTGCTTCCTACATCCAGAGAGTGAGTCCACAGACTCATTAAAGGACTCAATTATAATCGTAAACTTTTGTACGACTCGGGAGCTGCAGGCTGATACTTCATTTCCGCTAGTGATAGAAATGGCCAAGATATTAGAACGTGTTCGGGATGAGGAAAAAGGAAACTAAGGAGACCAAAACATCTCGAGGTTCTGGGGTATATAGTGGATTCTACTATGCAAGTATAAATCATTATGGTGGGGGCTCGGGTGGTCGACCATCCCAGTCCGCACATCGGATTACTCGGGGTGCTCCAGTAAGTTCTTTAAATGCACCACCGGCATGAGTTTCCCACAATAGTTATTCCAATTGTCTGGCACAGACTCAATATGAGCAGCCAAACCCGCAAAAGGGTTATTATGAATACAGTGATACTAGGAACATCATGAGAAAATTTTCCCAAACTTGGGAGAGACATATTTCGTCAAAGCACTCAGGCTACGTGCCTCATTGCAATTACTATACCATCCACATGACCAATTAGGGGTGGAGGACATGCGGGTAGAAGGCGTCCTAAAGGTGGAGACCCAGCCATTGTTATATTTGTTTTATGGTATGACGGAGGTCGCTACATCAGATGGTGTCGTTACAGGTAAGACCTCGATTTAATATAAAGAAATAATTTCCTTAACTTGATTCGGTTCTGAGTATCAAAACGAGTCCTCCTATTGTGCTCCACTTATGAGCGAGCTTCATAATTCTATAATCTACTTATGTGTTTACTCCTGTTGGGAGATTCTATGGAGATAACTACGCCTATCATTCCATGTTGGTCACTAATAAGATATGTGAGGCTAAATGTGGCTTTCTGTTACTCATTTCTGTAAGTTTTAATGTAATTTACGGATAATTAATTACAAATTGTGAATTATATGCCCTACCGGTGTGTGGTTCATTATGTGTTGTGATTTTGTCTAACCGAAATTATTTAAAAGGAGAAGATGGAAATTTTTGATTGACACGATGTGCACATTAATTGTGATTCATAATGGAGGACGAGATCCTCGCTTTTTAATATAAATTGATATGTTTAAACTGGGCTACGAGCTACGGTGGAAGTTATATAAGGACGAGATCCTTGTGGGGAAAATTTTTGTGTTTAAGTTCTCCCTTGTGAAATTAATTTTGTACTATAGCAATAATAGAGAGTCATGCATGTTAGGCTTATTTGAAAATTCTTATATGAAATTCTCTATGCATACTTGCCAAAGTCGTGTTATAATTATTGAGTTTTAGCCTACGAGGTAGGTGCCCACCCAGGTGGCGTTAAATGTGACTCGTTAATTCGGGTAAATAATTATGAGGTCTTTATGCCTCGCGTCTCGTTACCAGTATTGTGAACATTTGAAACGACATTTTTGTTAACATGAAGTTAATTGACGATTCTATAATTGATTATGAAGAACTATTAGGACTAGATTGACCTAGAAGGGTGCCCCATTTAGATGGTCAAGCGAGTGTGAGTTGAGCTTTCAGAAGCTCAAGACTGCTTTGACTATAGCGCCAGTGTTGGTATTACCCACAGGTTCAGGATCTTATACAGTGTATTGTGATGCATCTCAAGTTGGGCTTGGTGCAGTATTGATGCAAGATGGCAGGGTGATTGCATATACGTCACGGCGATTGAAAGTTCACGAGAAGAATTATCATGTTCATGACTTAGAATTGGAAGCCATTGTTCATGCGATGAAAATTTGGAGGCATTACCTCTACGGTGTCTCGTGTGAGGTATTTACTGATCATCGTAGCTTTTAGTATCTATTAAAAAAAATGATCGTAATTTGAGGTAGGGAAGATGGTTGGATTTGTTGAAAGACTATGATATCACCATTTTGTATCACCCCTAAAAGGCTAATGTGGTGGCCGATGCTTTGAGTAGAAAGGCTGTGAGTATTGGCAGCCTTGCGTATATTCTGGTTGGTGAGAGGCCGTTAGCTGTAGATGTTCAGAATTTGGCTAATTAGTTCGTGAGGTTAGATGTTTCAGAACCCAGTCGGGTTCTAGCTTGCACAGTCGCTCGGTCTTCTTTATATGAGCATATTAGAGAGCGACAGTATAATGATCCTCATTTACATGTCCTTAAGGACACGGTGCAGCACGGTGGTGCCAAGCAGGTTGATGTAGGAGATGATGGAGTTCCGCAGATGCAGGGTCATATTTGTGTTCCTAATATGGATGGGCTTCGTGAATTAATTTTTGAAGAGGCCCAAAGTTCCCGGTATTCTATTCATCCGGGTGTTGCCAAAATGTATCAAGATTTGCGGCAACATTATTGGTGGAGGAGAATGAAAAAGGATATAGTTGCATATGTAGCTCGGTATCTGAATTGTCAGCAAGTTAAGTACGAGCATCAGAGACCTAGTGGTTTGCTTCAGAAGTTAGAAATTCCTGAGTGGAAGTGGAAGCGTATCACTATGGATTTTGTTGATTTGATTCCCACGGACTCAGAGAAAATTTGACGCAATATGGGTCATTGTGGGCAGGTTGACCAAGTCAGCACATTTCATTCCAGTGGCAGTTACCTATTCTTCAGAGCGGTTAGCTGAAATTTACATTCGTGAGATTGTCCGCCTTCACGGTGTGCCCGTGTCTATTATTTCAGATCAAGGTACGTAGTTTACCTCACACTTCTGGAGGGATGTACAGCGTGATTTAGGCACGCGGGTTGAGTTGAGTACAACATTTCATCCACAGACAGACGGACAGTCAGAACGCACTATTCAGATATTGGAAGATATGATACGCGCTTGTGTTATAGATTTTGGAGGTTCTTGGGATCAATTCTTGCCACTTGCGGAGTTTGCTTATAATAATAGCTACCAGTCGAGCATTCAGATGGCTCCATATGAGGCACTACACGAAAGGCGATGCCGTTCGCCAGTTGGATGGTTTGAACCGGGAGAGGCTCGGTTGTTGGGTACCGATTTGGTAGAGGATGCCTTGGATAAGGTCAAGGTTATTCAAGATCGACTTCGCACAGCTCAGTCTAGGCAAAAGAGCTATGCCGACCGTAAAGTTCGTGATATTGCATTCATGATTGGAGAAAGAATATTACTCTGGGTTTCACCTATGAAAGGTGTAATGAGGTTCAAAAAGAAGGGCAAGTTGAGCCCTAGGTATACTGGACCCTTTGAAATTCTTGAGAGGGTGGGTGAAGTAGCCTACAGGCTTGCATTACCACCTAGTTTATCATCGGTTCATCTGGTGTTAAATGTGTCTATGCTACGAAAATATCATGGTGATCCATCCCATGTGTTAAATTTCAGCTCAGTCCAATTGAACAAATATTTGACTTTTGAGGAGGAGCCGGTAGCTATTCTAGCCCGGCAGGTCCAACAGTTGAGGTCTAAGAGTTATCCTTCAGTTCGGGTACAATGGAGAGGTCAATCAATTGAGAAATCTACCTGGGAGTCCGAGTCGGACTTGCAGGGTAAATATACACACTTATTTACCAGCTCAGGTACTTTTTCTAACTTCGTTTGAGGACGAATAATTGTTTTAGAGGAGGAGAATTTGATGACCTAAAAGGTCATCTTTCAATTTAATAATTAATTTTATATTCTAAGACCTCAAAAAGTACTATTTATCATTTCTCGACTTGCGTGTGTAGTCCGTATAACTTTTTGTAAAGTGTTTATATGAAAAATTGATTAAAATGTTAAATAGAGCCTTAAAACTCAACTGAGTTGACTTTGTTAAATATTTTGAGCAAACGGACTCGGATCAGTGTTTTGACAATTCCAGTAGGTCTGTATCATGATTTGGGACTTGGGCGTATGCCCGAAATTTAAATTGGAGGTCCCTAGCTCAAGTTATGACCATTTAACGGGAACTAGAAATCTAAAGGCTAAAAGTTTCTAAAGTTTGACCACGAGGTTGACGTTATGGATATCGGGATCGGATTCGAGTTCCGAAATTTTTTATAGATCCGTTATGTTATTTGTGACTTGTGTGCAAAATTTAAGATCAATCGGACTTGATTTGATAGGTTCCGGCGTCGTTTGTAGAAATTGAAAGTTTCAAAGTCCATTAGGCTTGAATCTATGTGGGATTCATGTTTTTAGTATTGTTGGATGTGATTTGAGGTTTTGACTAAGTCTGTATGATATTTTAGGACTTGTTGGTATATTTAGTTGAGGTCTCGAGGGCCTCGGGTGGATTTCAGATGGTTAACGGAATTTAATTTGGGCATTTCTAGAACGTTTCGACGTCGTTTCTTCAAGAATAAGTGGTATCCTACTAACCAAGGAGTTCCAAATTCAGTTTTGATGGAAGCATTAGATCCGTATTGAAATTGTGGAGCCATAGCAAAAAGAATTGTCGAATTCGGACATCGTATGAGAGAGTTATGCCCATTTCTGTGTCGGGAAAGATTTTTCGTAGCCGCCAGCGACCAGGGTAGCGTGGGGCACAAGCCCTGGCGCTGAGAAATATTGGTGTTCTGGAAAGTGCGCCACAGGCAGCGCCCCACGCTACCTGTGGCGCTCGAAAATGACAGAGACCCCATAAAACGGGGCGTTTAGCCATTTTACTCATTTTTGAGTTTGGGGAGCTCTCTTTAGGCGATTTTCACGGGGAAACATTGGGGTAAGTGTTCTTTATCCTATATTGATTATATTTCATGATTCCATACTCATTTACATCATGAATCTGTGAATTTATGAAAGAAAAATCAGATTTTTATAAAATCTTCGAGAAATGTAAAATGAAGATTTGAAGGTCAATCCGAACGGGATCGGAACGGGTGTTCAGATTTTGTGAGTTTTTCTGAGATTCGAGATATGGGTCCCACTGTCGAATTTTATCATGAATTTTGGATTTTTATCCGAAAAATTAGTAAATTCACATGGAACTAATTTCTACGATTTGTGTTAAGTATATTGAATTATTTTTGACTAGATTTGAAGCTTTCGGACACGAATTCACGAGGCAAAGGTTTATTGGAATCTTGAAATTGGTTGCAAAGTCAGGTAAGTGTCGTGGTTAACCTTGACTCGAGGGAATAGAATCCTTGAATTATTTGCTATGTGAATTTCATGTGTAACGATGTATAGGCAAGGTGACGAGTGCCTATACTTTATCAAATTAATTGTTTGCATAATTATTAAATATCATAAATTGTTTTAATACACGAATTAATTATTATAATAATGGTTTCTCTCATATTCTGTGTTATATATTAATTCTTGAATTCCTGCAATAATTGTTATATGCTCATTTGAATTATGTGCATTAATTGCTACTTGACATTTAGCATATTAAATATTAAACTGCCTATTTTATCCCTAATTTCTACAATTAATTGCTACTTGTCATTGTTTGTTTCATAAATGAATTATAATTATTGTATACCTTGATGCTTAATAGTTTCTCATTGAACGTGGTATTTATTGGAGTAGTTTATTACATTTAAGAGTTGAAATGAATATATTGGAGGAACGAGTTGCACGCCGCAACAGAATTAATTGAAATGAATATATTGGAGGAACGGGTTGCACGCCGCAACAGAATTAATTGAAATGAATATGTTGGAGGAACGGATTGCACGCCACAACAGAATTAATTGAAATGAATATATTGGAGAAACGGGTTGCACGCCGCAACAGAATTAATTGAAATGAATATATTGGAGGAACGGATTGCACACCTCAACAGAATTGACTTAAATGAATATATTGGAGAAGCGGGTTGCACGCCGCAACGGAAATTGATGGAAATAATAATTGGTTCTGACTGCTGAGTTGGCTTCAACTGTTAAAATGAATTACCTGATTCATTTCTATTATTGTTGTTATTACTATTATTGTGTACAGGTGTCTCCATCAGTAAGTCAAATGGAAGATCCCCAGCGGTTGTTATCTTGGTCACTTCTCGTCTCAATTTGTCAACTGATTTTCTCGAAGCCTGAGATTTCCTCATCTTCTTCACCTGCTTGCCAAGCTCCTCAATTGTTCCCCCATGTGCCACCAAGGTGAACATGATGGTCTTTTGATTCTCCAATATTTTCTTCAATGTTTCCTCCACTGACAGAGGAATCTGGGGTGCGGAGGTAGAGGTCTAAGCTCAACAGCACTGGATAGGTCAGACTACTTTGCAGTAGTTGTCTGCATCTAGTTGTTGAGACTCCAGTGCCTGGGAGGCTCGCAACACAAAGAGTGGATAAGTAGAGGAGGAAGGCACTGATACTGATGCTGATGGCCCTGAAGATGGAGGTGGTGGCATGGAAACTGTCTCGGTGGAAGGACGGGCTGCTGTGGAAGGCATGAAAGTTGTAGAAGGCATAGCAGCAGAATCTGCAACTACCACCGATGGATCATCAGACTGGCCTACGGTAGTAGTCGACTTACCCTTGTTTTTTGGGTTCCTTGGGTCCTTCAGAGAGTGCCAGGAGAAGGGCTGCTTAGCCTTTACCTTCGTATCAAAGCTCTTGGGCTCCACCCCCGCATCTATGAGATACTTTGTGATAGTGTTGGGATACGGATATGAGCTTTCACCCTGCCTGATAACCTGAGACATGTTGGCCGACATGTTGGCCGACATGATGGCACCCACATTAATTGGGTACCCGGCCATGATAGATGCAACTAAGACTTCCTGAGGGATTGGAAGATTGTTTTCATTCCTGCTTGGGTCTATGCGACTGCATACAAATGTTTGCCACCCTTTTGCTTCAAAGTTGAGGGTGATCCGCAAAATAGGAACCCCTGCTATGATCCATGGCAGTGGTGGTCCTAGAGCTGCTAGTATCTCAGCTAGCCAAAGGGGAGCTGCATCACCCAATGCGAACTTCTCTAAATACTGTACTGGCTACATATCCTCGAGCCCCAAATAAGTGTTCAGGGTGGTCTGATCAAATCGTACTTTTAAGTTCCACACCTTAGTCACCTTAGTCCCCTTTTTGATGTGCGCCACATTGGCGTAAAACTCCCGGACTAAGTGCTCCTTGGCATCCAATACGCTTTTCGTGAACCATTTTCACCATTTTCTTTCCCGAAATTATCTTAACACATTCGGGTTGTATCTATCCAGATCTTTCAACACAAACGGTCGCTCAAGAGTGAGCAATCTCTGTGGCCACCACTCTCGAAACCTATTGAATGCAGTCAGGCTCACAAACCTATCTTCCCAAACTTCCTTCTTCTTTGATCTCTCAAGGCTTGCAACTCTGGTATCCCCCCCTCCCCGACTGTCATCCAGAATATCATCATCATCATCAACTGTGACTGGTGCGGCGGGGGCATGAGTAGATGAGGGCTCCGTAGCCTGATTGTTCCCTTCCGATCCCTCAAAAGTACTCTCAGAAGAGGTAGGCTTATCTCTCAGTCGGAATCTATCCTAGGGAAGTTGTGGCTGTGATGGTCCAACAGGTTGCCTTTGCACTGAGTCGCCCTCTGATGCTTCCCTAGACGGGGCATATGAACTTGATTCGGAGGGCTCCAGATGTTTATCTCGGCCTACTGTTTCCTTATTACTAATCATTTTTTGCACGGAGAGTTGTAGGGTACCCCTGCCTCGGCCTCGGGAGGGTTCACCCCTGCCTTTGGAAGTATCACCACGTCCTTTTGATCTAACCATTTTCTGCAATACATAGCAACATGAGTCAATTAAAGTTTAAACACAGACTATAAAACAGTTGCAGATAAAACAGTGGGCAGGAGGAGGAAGTGCGGCTGTAGAATAGCTTATGCGGACCGCACAATTTTGGAAATGCGGCAGCACAATTGTAGTGTGGTCCACACAATTTTGAGTGCGGCCACATAATTCAAGGCCCAGAAATATCAATTCTCTAAAGTTTTGATCTGCAGACCGCACAATTTTGAGTGCGGCAGCAGTTCAGTTTCTGCGGACCGCATAATTTTGAGTGTGGTCCACACAATCAATGCAAAAACTTTGCCCTCGCCTAAGGATCTGCGGACCGCATAATTTCTTGTGCGGCCGCACATTTCAAAATTAGACGGCACTAAACTTAGGTTTTGCACAATTTAGACACGGTATTGGCAAATTAAACATGATGCACAGTTTACCCATCCCCCAATTATCAACTAGGAAGTTACCCACACAATGTTAAGCACACATGATGATGAATTTGGCATTAGGCTTAAAAATAACTATGCTAACTATGAACAAAATTAAAAAAAGTTGAAAATTTTGAAGATGAATTGAACCTATCAGTGATGTAGCGATGCAAGGAAGGATCAAGAAAGATGAAATAAGTGTGAGATGCTTGAATCAATTTAAGCGCACTGTGATGGCTTTTGTGTTAAGTGTTCAGAGTGTGTAAAGTTTGACTAGTGTGAGGGGGCTGCTATTTATAGTTTGACCAACTAGGGCAAAAATGCTAAGCTGAGTACGGCTGCACAATTTTGTGTGCGGTCCACACTCCTTACCTGTTACCAATTACCCTTTTTGACGATCTGTGGTCCGCACATTTCCTTGTGCGGCCGCAGATTTTTGTGCGGACCGCACATTTCCTTGTGCGGCCGCATATTGGCTATTTCTCTGCAAATCAAATTTCAGAGAGTTTGCAATTTTGTGATCTCCAGTTGTGCGGTCACACAATGAATTGTGCAGCCGCAGACTCCTCTCTGCTGTGGCTATCAAGATTGTGCGGTCCGCACAATAAATGTGCAATCCGCACTTTTTTCCACACTTAGCATTTATTTCTGTGCACAGTTCCTGCAAAGCACACTCATTCCTGTAACATACTTCAAAACCAGTTAGCACAAGACAAGACCTATCTATAAAAATGAAGAAGAAGAATAAAATTAAAAAAAGACATGGGTTGCCTCCCAAGAAGCGCCTGATTTAATGTCGCGGCACGACGCAGATTACCATCAATCACTTGAAATGAATCAATGCCACAATGTGGCCATTATCAACTTTTCACAAATAATGCTTCACCCGGTGACCATTGATTCTAAACACTTCATCATTTTTATTCTGCAAGTCTAATGCACCAAAGGGTGTCACACTTACAACTTCAAACGGGCCACTCCATTTAGACTTCAACTTTCCCGAAAATATCTGTAACCGATAATTGAACAATAAAACAAGATCACCTTCTTTGAACTCCTTGTTCTGAATGTACTTGTCATGGAGGTACTTCATCTTTCCTTGTATAAGGAAGAACTTGTATAAGCATGGTATCGGAATTCATCAAGCTCATTTAATTGTGTCACCCTTAAGTTGGCGGCGACATCCCACTCAAGATTTAGCTTCTTCAATGCCCACATAGCCTTGTGCTCAAGTTCCACCGGAAGGTGACAACCTTTCCCGAACACCAACCGGTATGGAGACATCCCAATCGGTGTTTAGTAAGCCGTCCGATAGGCCCATATAGCATCATCAAGTTTCTTCGACCAATGCGTCCAGTTGGAATTCACTATCTTTGACAAAATACTCTTGATCTCCAGGTTGGAGACTTCCACTTGTCCGCTTGCTTGAGGGTGATAGGGGGTCGTGACTTTGTGAGTGACACCATACTTCGCCACCATTCTCTCTCTACCATGGTGACCACCATATGATGAAGAGTGGCAAGCATCAAGAATTTCCACTTGTTCCTCCTCCGGCATACATCTTCGAATCACACCATTAGTACAAATCCTTAAGAGGTACGGTTCATCCCAATAGTAGTCAAGGCAATCCCGTTTGAGTTTCTTCCTTTGGTTTGAAGAGAACACATTTGGTACAATACCACTCACAAGATAATTTGCTAAGTCAGCTAACCGTGGCATCTTGGTCATTGAAGAAGTGGCTCGTCGGGGAAGGAGTCATTGATTTCAAGGCCATCATGTGGCCTCCCATCCTCCTCCAAGCGAAACAAGTGGTCCGCCACTTGGTTTTCACTGCCTTTGCGGTCTTGGATTTCTAGATTGAACTCTTGCAATAAAAGCACCCATCTCATTAACCACGCCTTTGAATCTTTCTTGCTCATTAGGTACCAAAGTGCCACATGATCCGTGTGGATAATCACCTTTGTACCCATCAAGTACGGGCGAAACTTTTCCATAGCAAAAACAATAGCAAGGAGCTCTTTTTCGGTCACCGTGTTATTGACTTGGGCATTGTTCATGGTCTTACTAGCATAGTAGAACGGATGGAAGATTTTGTTGATATGTTTCCCCAGAACTGCTCGGACCGCCACATCACTAGCATCACACATGAGCTCAAAAGGCAAGCTCCAATTCAGAGCGGTGATGATAGGAGTGGTTGTCAATTTGAACTTGAGAAATTCAAATGCCTTCATGCAATCCTCGTTGAAATGGAATTTGGCATCTTTCTCCAATAGCTTACACAAAGGGTTCACCACTTTGGAAAAATCCTTGATGAAACGGCGGTAGAACCCCGCATGACCCAAGAAACTCCTCACTCCCTTCACGGATGTTGGGGGTGGAAGTTTAGAAATCACCTATGTTTTGGCCTTGTCGACCTCAATACCATGAAGTGACATTTTTCCCAATTGAGTACCAAGTTCATTTCTTCACATCTTTCCAAGACCTTATCCAAATCTTTCAAGCAATCATCAAAAGAATTCTCGACCACTGAAAAGTCATCCATGAAGACATCAAGGGAATTATCCACCATGTCTGTGAAGATAGCCATCATGCACAGTTGAAAAGTCATTGGTGCATTGCATAAACCAAATGGCATCCGCAAGAATGCGAAAGTACCATAGGGACATGTGAAAGTAGTCTTCTTTTGATCCTCCGGAGCAATAAAAATTTGATTGTAGTCGAAATACCCATCAAGGAAATAATAGAAATCATGGCCGGCAAACCTATCAAGCATTTTATCAAGGAAGGGAAGTGGGAAATGATCCTTCCTTGTAGTCCATACACACTCTCCACCCGATCACCGTTCTTGTAGGAATCAACTCGTTCTTATCATTGGTTACCACCGTCATGCCTCCTTTCTTTGGGACACATTGCACCGGAGAGGTCCACGAACTATCGGAAATAGGATAAACAACCTTGGAATCCAACCACTTTATGATCTCCTTTTTGAACACCTCTTATATTGCTTCATTTAGTCTTCTTTGATGTTCAAAAGAGGGTTTGGCATCCTCCTCCAAAATAATTTTGTGCATGCAAAAGGTGGGGCTTATACCCTGAATATCCGCTAATGTCCATATGATAGCTTTCTTCCTCTTTTTTAGCACTGCCAATGTGGAGTCTACCTGCACGTTAGTCAAATAAGAGGAAAGAATAGCTGGTAAAGTAGAACAAGGGCCAAGGAATTCATACCTGAGATGTGGAGGCAATGGCTTTAACTCCAAAGTGGGAGGCTTCTCTATTGAGGGCTTTGTTGGAAGAGTCTTCCGGTTTTCAAGATCCAAAGATAATTTGCGGGGTTCATAAGTGTAAGACCTCATTCCTTGAAATGCATTCACACATTCCACATAGCCATCCTTCTCATCATCATGAAGGTTGAGCAAAACGGCCTCCAAAGTATCATCCACATTCATCATGGCACTAATATCATCAATAATCACATCGGCCACCAAGTCCACAAACGAACAAACTTCATTGCTATTCGGTTTCCTCATAGATTTGAACACGTGCAAAACCACCTTTTTATCACCCACCCGAAAAGTGAGCTCACCGGCTTCCACATCAACAAGAGCCTTCCCCGTAGAAAGAAAAGGTCTCCCTAGAATAATAGGCACCTCATAGTCTACTTCACAGTCAAGAATCACAAAGTCCGCCGGGAGGATGAATTTATCAACACGAACCAACACATCATCAATAATACCCAATGGTCTCTTCATAGTACGATCCGCCATTTGTAACCTCATAGATATGGGTCTTAGTTGCCCAATTCCCAAAGTCTTGAAAAATGAGTAGGGCATCAAATTGATACTTTCCCTAAGATCACAAAGAACTTTTGCAAAGTCGGCGCGTCCAATAGTACAAGGGATTGTGAAAACACCGGGATCTTCTAATTTAGAAGCCATTGAGTGCACAATTGCACTCACTTGATGTGTCATCTTTATAGTCTAACAATTCATCGTCCTCTTCTTTGTCACCAAATCCTTTATGAACTTTGCATAACCGGTCATTTGCTCTAAAACCTCAACCAATGGCACATTAATAGATAGGCTTTTCATCATGTCAATGAACTTTTTGAATTCGTTCTCGCCATTTTGCTTGGCAAGCCTTTTAGGGTATGGAGGAGGAGGCCTTGGCATTGGTGCCTTAGCCTTTGGCACTACCGGTTCCAGTATGTCTACAATGTGCTCCCTATACGGGTTCACTTCCTCTTGAGTCTCCTCCACATTGTCATCGATATCAATTCTTACTTCATCATTGGCTTGCACCAAATTGTTTGGAATCTCATCTTCTTGAATCACTAGATCATCATCCACAATTTTTCTTTGACTTGAGGTGGTTGCATCCCCACCTTTTCCACTCCTTATAGTCACAGCCATGGCATGTCCCGTGTTGTTCACACCCTTTGGGTTCACCACCGTGTCACTTGGTAGTGCCCCCTTAGGACGAGTGTTCAAAGCTTGCGAGATTTTCCCCAATTGGATTTCTAAATTACGAATTGAAGTATTGTGAGAGGCTAGTCGAGCTTCGGAGTCGGCATTCTTCTCCATCATTTGTTTAAACATGTTCTCAATTTGCACCATCTTATTGTTGGAAGAGCTAGGACCATGGAAAGGATAAGAAGGTGGGTTGTTTGGTTGTTGAAACATCGGGGGCCTTTGAAAGCCCGTCCCCCGATTCCCTTGATTATTGACACCCTTTATTGTATTTACTTGCTTAGGACCTTGAACTTGTTGAAGTTGAGCTTTGGCTAATTGATTCATTGTAGTGGTCAACTCAGCAATTGCTTGCCCATGATCATGCAATTCTTTATGTAGGTGAATCACTTTTGGATCACCTTGAGGAACACTTTCTCTACTTTGCCATGCTAATGAAGTATCTGACATTTCATCTAAGATTTCAAATGATTCGGCATATGGTGTTGCCATGAAACTTCCACCGGCAAGTTGGTTGACCACATATTGATTGGTAGTATTGATCCCCCTATAAAATGTTTGTTGAATCATAGCCTTCATCATGTCATTGTTCGGGAACTCTTTCACATAGTTCGGTACCTCTCCCATATCTCATGCAAAGGCTCATTGGGTTCTTGTTTGAATGCTAGAATATCGTCTCTAAGAGTAGCCATATGCCCGGGAGAAAAGAACTTGGAAATAAACTTCTCCGCCAGTAAATCCCATGTATGGATGGAATGGTTTGGCAACCTTTCTAACCAATCCAAGGCTTTCCCCCGTAGAGAGAAAGGAAATAGCCTCAACCTTAAAGCATCCTCAGAGACGTTTTTCTGTTTACTCCCCCAGCAAGTGTCCACAAATCCTTTTAAGTATTTGTACGTATTTTGATTCGGAGCCCCGGTGAAGAATCCCCGTTGCTCTAGCAATGTGAGCATAACATTTGTGATTTGAAAGTTGCCTGACCTAATGCGGGACGGGACTATGGCACTTGCATACCCTTCATTCGGCAACACCCGGTGTGGAGCCGCTCTTGGTGGATTTGGGGGTGAAACGGGAACGTTATCTTGAGGCGGTCGGCCTCATCTATTTGCTTGAGGTTCAAGAGAAACCTCTTCAACTTGGTCTTCTTCCATGTCCACATCCCCCAAAGGCATATTTCACGACCTCCTACCTTAAGGCAATGTAGTCTTTTGTTTTGTTCCCTCGTTCCTAGTGGAACTCACATAGGGCGTCAGACTTTCTGGTATTAGGGTCTGATCTCATCTTTGGCGGCCACTTCACTTTTGGTCCGAGCTTCTCCAGGGCGGAGACTATCTCTATATGTGACTGATCTCGCCCAAGTCACACCTCAAATTGGAGTTGTGAAACGGTCGATTGCAATAATAATACCCAACTAGAAATCGGGATCGAATCCATAGGGAGCGTAGATGGGATTAGTGGTATGTATTTGGTCTAAGCACGTGAATTGTCTAAGTTGCACTTCTACAAACTTTGTTTTGATTTTACTTCTAAAATTAGGAAACTAGAGAAGAATGTTTTTGTTGTTATTTTACAAATCGGTAAAGGGTCAAAATTGTCGCTGTACTATCGAATATTGTTTAAAATTGTCCTCTGTTATACTATTTGGTCAATTATATCCCTACCGTTATACTATTATTCGAATATACCCCTAGTTTAGACGACCGGCCACGTGTCACTCTCAAATTCAATTGACCCTTTCCCAATTTAAAATACCCGATTCATCTCTTCTCCGTCCCGTCACCCGACCCTAAACCCCCAACTAACATAACTCCACCAAATACGAGCAGGTTTTCGATGTTCCAAGCAATCATTAAAAGAAAGTTTTGGCGTTGTTCCTAGTAATTATTATTTGAACAAATGAATGAAAATGAGATTAAGTTGAAAGGACAATTGAACAAGTACATCACGTGATTGTGCTTCCTTATTAGCTGATGTCTGAAGCAAACTTTTGCACAGTGGCCGAAAAGATTTCTATTAACACGTGCAGATTTCTAAAGGTCACCGAATTATTTTTTATTAACATGAGCAGATATCTAAAGGTCACTGGAAATCCAAAAATAACAAGCAGATTCAAGGATTTTCAGTGGAATCTAGCGAGGATCCATTTTCTGGCTAAGTTCAAAAAGTTCTAGAGCCTCCTAAGTTTTTAGATCTAACAAATTACAAGAAGAAAGAGAAAATGACTAGAAAAAAATGGAAGAAAGGGGTGAGGCTGTGGTATTTTGGCCATTTTTTGGTCAAGATCTACAATGGATCTTGCCGGTTTTCATGGTGATTGAAAAAATAAAGAGGGAAAATAGTGAGAGAGAGTAGAGGTAGATGATGGTGGTGGCTTTCTGATTTTCGGACGAGTTTCACCGGTTCCGTTTGCTGGTTTGGTGGAACGGGGTTGCTGTTTGGATGACGAAACAAGAAGAAGAAGAAGAAGAAGAAGAAGAAGAAGAAGAAGAAGAAGAAGAAGAAGAAGAAGAAGAAGAAGAAGAGGGGGACAAATAGGGGGTCGGTACAGTGGAGGTTAGTGCTGCCTGGAGGAATTTTTCGGTGAGCTGCCATTTTCGACGGTTTTGGTGTGATGTGAGGGAAAAGAAGAGAAGAGAAGAGAAGAGGGAAGAGAGTGGGGCGGGGTCATGTCTGGTGGGTTATTTCGGAGGTGGAGGGGTTTAGGGTCGGGTAACGGGGCAGATAAGAGATGAATCAGGTATTTTAAATTAGGGATAAGTTAATTGAATTTGCAAGTGACACGTGGCCAGCCATCTAAATTAGGGGTATATTCGAACAATAGTATAACGGCAGGGACATAATTGACCAAATAGTATAACGGAGAGCAATTTTAAACAATATTCGATAGTACAGGGACAATTTTGACACTTTACCATTTTCAAATTTGTAAAGGGTCTAGGGCTGTGACTTCCACCTAAGTGTTTGCCTAACGGGGTGTAGGCTTTAGAGCGAGTTTCGTTAGTCGGGGTGTATTATAGCAATCAACTCTCAAATACCCACTCAATACCTCTCGGTAAGAGAGTGGTTTTGCCCAATTTGGCTTTCTCAAGTTCAAATGGATATTGAACTAAACAGTGGATAAATTGCTCAAGTCGGGTTTTACTATCTCTAGGTTCAACCCTTTAATTGGGACTATCAATCTCTTGATTTCATCCCAAACTCTTGTTAGCCAAATTTTCCTAGACTAAGTCTCTCTTTATCAAGTAGAGACCAAGTCAAATAGGCTTGAACCAATGTTTGCAAATATTAATTCTACAATTATAGCAAGAACTAGGCTAAATAATACACACCCAACCATAAACAAGCCCTAAGTCAAACACCCATTAGATTCCCATACTAGGGTTAGGTCACAAACCTAGCTAGAAATTTAGCTACTCATAGTGGGTAATGAAGAAAATAAAGAAGAAAAGATGATATAACTCATATTGAATGATTAATAGATGAAACTCCAATGTAAAATCCACAATATAAACTAAAGTTGCCTAAAAGAGTAAGGAAAAATGGCTACAGACTTTCTAGTATTGAAATACATGACCTAATTTCATGAAAGTAGTCTATTTATACAAAGCTAGAATTTTCGGACAAAATTGCCCTTTCGGAGGTTCTGCGGCCGCACAATTCTGTGTGCGGACCGCACTTTTCTTCAGCTCTTGACAGGAGTGGATTCTGCGGCCGCACAATTCTGGGTTGCGGCCGCATCTCTTGAGTTCTGCGGTCCGCATAATTCTGGGTGCGGCCGCACATTTAATTTCTACGGCCGCACAATTATAGTGCGGTCCGCAGTTCTTGTTGAGTTTGAATTTAAAACTCTCTGAACTTTGACTTCTGAGGCTGCACAATTATTGTGCGGTCCGCACTTTACACTGAAGCTCTGTTGATTCTTCTTCATATTCTGCGGCCGCAGATAGAATTTTACGGTCCGCACTTGAGCCTGTGTGTTTGATTTTTGTCCTTGTTCAAAAGCACTCCTTCTTGAGTTGGATTTCATCGTAATGGCTCATTTTCCAATACTCCTGTAAGTAAGCATATTTCATCAGTTTTCGGGAATACCTTCAAACATTTATGAACTAAAACAAAAGTCAAAAGGCGCAAATAAGTAGTCAAAATCTCCACTTATTAGTGACACACAAAAATTGTGACCACACAATAGGGGCATACCTCTGTCGTTTCGATGAGTTACTGTCCTTAGTCTGGATGGTCGTTCTGATATATGGTTGGTGTCGTTCCCTGTTAGGTCATGGGATCGGGTGATCTCTTCTGGCATTGTCTCTTCGATCCTTTCTTAACTCCGCTTGTACTGAGGTTAGCCAGTGGGTTGGCCCGTTGAGGTTGTCCTCATCTGCACGGACTTCGGCACAATAAACATTGTGGATTTCGTCCCAAGTGGTTGGGGATACTTCATCAACCGACTTAACGGTTTCCTAGTTGCTCTTGAACCATCCCTGCTCAACCCGTTCTGAAAGGCTGCGAGTGCCATCTCTTCGGACACGTTTGGTAAAGTCATCCTTACTCGATTGAACCGGGTGGGGGAAGTCCCTCAATCCCTCTCCCAGAGATTATTTGACGGTAAATATGTCGTTCACTCTTGCCTAGACCTTTTTGGCTCCAGCGTGGGCCGTTACAAACTTGTCGGGCATTTCTTCAAAGGTTTCAATGGAGCGTGCCGGTAGCTGTGAATACCAGGTTAATGCTCCTCCAGTGAGGGTTTTGCCGAACCTTTTCAGCAAAATAGAAGACACTTGTTCCTTGGCAAGGCCATGCCTTTTACTCTGGTGATGTAATGAGTCAAATGATCTTTGGGGTCGGTTGTGCCGTCATATATCCTAGGTAGGGCGGCATTTTAAAGGTTTTTGGTATAGCTTGTGGGGCTACATCATCACTGTATGGTTGTTCGACGAACCGGTTGTCATCCTTCTTTGGCAACAGCTTGGGGGAGCCCGATATTTTATCGACCATTTTCTGGTGTTCTTTCATTTGATCTCGGAGTGCCTTGTTCCCATTCTCCATTCCCTCCATCCTTTTCGAAATGGCTGCGAGGGCCATAGTAATCTTTGGCCTTGAATATCACAGCTAGCATCCCGTTGTGAGTCATTTGTCTAGCAATGACGTTTTCTTTGTCTGGCCGGGTAGGGTTCAATGTTGAAGATGGAGGTGCAGTGACCATTGTGGCATAAGAGTGTTTTCCTGGAATTGCCTCGTTATTAAGATTCGTGACTGATGGTGGGATGTTTCCTCCGTATTTACTCCCCAGAAGAGGGCCTTCCGGCGGCTCCATCAAGTGGAGCGTGAGAGATACGCGCTTCTGTGGAAAGAGACGTTACTAGCCGTTGGAGAGAGGAAAAAAGAGAGTTATCGGGACCCCTTGCAAATATTCAAGATTTTGTATAATATTCCATCATAATATGACATAGTCATAAAAAGAGAGTTATCGTTACTAGCCATCATAATGTGACCTAGTTGACATATCTCCGCAAACATATACAGCTGTATAATATTCCAAATCGTAACACAAACGAATTCTATTTCGTATCTTCAAAATTTTGTTTCTTGTTTGAAGTTCGTAGAGTTATCGCGACCACTTCAGAGAATGATAATACATAGGGTGTGTTTGGTGTGAAGGAAAATATTTCCTAGAAAATATTTTCCTGAAAAATGAGTGGTTTTATTACTTATTTTTTCATGTTTAATTGGTGAGTGAAAAAAATTTTCCGGAAAATATTTCTAGTGTTTGTTTAGAGGGTAGAAAATATTTTTTTATGTAACTTTTCTTACCCCCAAATCCCCATGTTTCCTGTGCTCCCCCTCCCCCCTCCCTCCCCCAAACTCTAAATACTCAACGTTTTCAGGACTCTATTTTCTTCAAGAATTTAATTATTCTTTTAAAAATTCACACAAATTTTGGGACTAATGTGCTGCTTTACCTTTTCACTCAAAAACAACGTTAAAATTTGTGCTACATAACTAAAAAGAAAATACTCATTTTTTGGTTGAAAAAGAAAGTATTTTTTTACAACATGAAAAAAGTATTCATTTTGTTAAAATGAAAGAAAATATTTTTTCTAGAACATGAAAAGAAAATACTCATTTTGTTGAAATGAAAAACAATACCTTTTCTACATTATTTTGTTGAAACGAAAGAAAATACTTTTTCAACATCATAAAAGAAAGTATTTTTTTTGTTGAAATGAAAGAAAATACTTTTTTATATCATGAAAAGAAAATACTTATTTTGTTGAAATGAAAGAAAATACGTTTTCTACATCATTAAAAAAAGGTATTTTTTTGTTGAAATGAAAGACGATACTTTTTACTATATTATTTTGTTGAAATGAAAGAACATATTTTTTACTACAACATTTTATTGAAATGAAAGAAAATACTTTTTCGACATCATGAAAAGAAAGTACTTCTTTGTTGAAATGAAAAAAGATACTTTTCACAACATTATTTTGTTGAAATAAAAGAAAATATTTTTTCTACATCATTAAAAAGAAGTATTTTTTTTTTGTTGAAATGAAAGAAGATATTTTTTACTACATCATTTTGTTGAAACGAAAGAAAATATTTTTTCAACATCATGAAAATAAAGTACTTTTTGTTGAAATGAAAGAAGATACTTTTACTACATTAATTTGTCGGAATAAAAGAAAATACATTTTTTACATCATAAAAAGAAAGTATTTTTTTGTTGAAATGAAACAAAATACTTTTTTTATATCATGAAAAAAAATACTCATTTTGTTGAAATGAAAAAAGAAAGTACTCTATTTACAACATAAAAAGAAAGTACTCTATTTACAACATAAAAAGAAAATATTCTTAATAATAATATTTCTATATAGGGTGGGCGTAGGGCAAGGTTTGGGGGAGGGTGGGTGTGGTGGGGGTGGATGGGGTAGGGGTGGGATAGGTGTGGGTTGGGTTGGTGGGGATGGGAAATAGGGTGGGGAATGTTGAAGAAGAGTTTTGGAAAATGTTTTCCCTTCTCTTGATAGGGGAATCATTTTTCTCCAATTGGAGGAAAATGAGTTCACGAGAAAATTATTTTTCCAAAACACTTAAGTCAACCAAACATGAGAAAATTGGAAATATTTTCCATCATACCAAACACACCCTTAATGTTATATATTATTATTATTATTATTTATATGTAAATAAAACTTCTAAGTCAAATAACTTTAAACTAATCGCATTCCAAGGGAAAAAGGAAAAAGCAATAATACTTAAGCTTATCATTGCAGATATTTTATTACCATTATTATTATTAATATTATTTTATTACTTATTTTGGTCCTTAATTTAAGCATCTTAAATAGGAAAATAATTACTACTTTTAAGTTGCCTTGTTTAGTTTTATTGACAACAACAACAACAACATACCCAGTATTATCTCACACCAGATGGGTTTGGGGAGGGTACTGTGTACACAGACCTTACCCCTATCTTGTGAGGATGGAGAGGTTGTTTCCAATAGACAGTCTCTCTATCAATCCACTTGTCAAGTATAGAGAGGCCTTGCCAAGTATAAGAGAGCCTCACATAAGTATGATATAAGAAACAAAATAAATTTTCTTTGCCTATTATCTAAGCAAAGGATATATGGCAAACATCACAAGCGATTGTCAAATGAAGTCGCTCAACGTGACATATTGATATATAATATTACCATCCTTGTGGGGAAAACATAAATCAAGATACGCACATCACTCAATCATTGAAAGCATATACATAAAAACTTTCATCACCGAGGGGTCTACTGAGATGATTGAAATTTCTCCACCGTCAACGAGAAGTTGAGTTCTGGAAATGGTGAACCTTTCGATAGGAAATGCTTTATTCCCTTGTTGGCCCTATCCGACGTGAAACTGGACATGAACTGAAAAAGGAAAAGAAAATAACTTCCACAACAAGTAGGATTGTGATCGGCTGATGGTGATGTGAAGTTGCGAAAAACTAGGAGTGTATATATTTGCACGCTAACTGTTTCAAATCACAGCTGGGGGATGTAACCATACGCAAATTACCTGTTGAACTCAACTTCCTCATAGCTTCTGACTGAGAAAATTAGTTGATGTGGCATGAGTAACATGATATCCAATTCAAAGATTAGAGATATCGGACAGTTGTGGGTCGGAAAATAACTCCACAAGAGTATGAGTTGCAAGAATCTCCATAAAGCTCGGTGATCACGCCCAACTCTAGTCCTAAAAAGGATAAGCGATCGCTGCAAATATAATCCGATCTAAAAGTCCGGAGTCGAATCCCACAGAGAACTAAGGCTTAGCTATAATTGTTCAATATTGCTAAGAAACACAAGTCCAAACAATTTCTTAATTATAAAGATTATAATGTTTATTCTTATCTAATTAACTAACAAATACTAGAAAGCAGTACAACTATCAATTAACAAGGATAAGGATTGAAGACAAGACTAAGGAGGTCTAGAGTTATGATTTCCCCAATTATCGGAATCCTTCCCGCTGTGTCTTCTATAATTTCGCCTAAGTATTCTCTACCGATCATGAGTACTTTGGTTGTTGTAATTCTCTCTCAAGCAATTACTGCAATTTACTAGATGTATTCTCTCGAACTACACTAGCTGGCACTTACTTCATCGCTCACTACGATCGCACCAAGGTTTCGTTATCTATAATCCCGCCTTTAAACCCTCCGTATTGATCCCTCACAAACGTTAGGAGTGATGTTGTTCAACAACTACCTAAATATATACTCTCTCTCGAGCAGTACACACTAAATAGGCACAGTCAATTGATGGCCATTCAATCAACAGCAAAAAACACATAGTTGAACAAGTAGAGAAATCCAACGGCTAAATTATATTAAAATATAACACGAATTCATCCTCCAAAAGGTTCCATCAAAACCCTAGATAACAAATTAGCTATTCATAATAGTATGCGTAACTACAATACTAGAATTCATAACCAATAATGGAAATAGGAAGAAGGAAGTGAGAAACTTGTAGAAGAATTCTCCGCCTTGCTCCTAGTGTGTTCTTGCCTCCTTAGGTCGAATCTCCAGTCTCCTTAGCCTCCTTAGGTCTAAATTATGTCAAAAGTATGTCAAAGGTCCTCAAAATACCATTTTTTCATGTATATATTCCAAGTAGGGTCGGGCCCAAATAATTATACCTTCTCCTACGCGAAAAAGGACACTTTTCTAGGTCAAGACGTCCGCGGCCGCAGATTCAACTGCGGATTTGGCCGCGGATTTTACCTAGTGTTCTGCCTCAGATCCACGGCCGCGGATTCGACCGCGTTTTTTACCCTGTTCTGTTTGGAATTTGGAAAAACATAAAACATGAAAGTTGTAGCTCTTTGAATTATATTACCAACCATATATTGTGGAGTACAAATGGAATTCTGAATGAAAAGTTATGTGCATCTTACTAGACTGTGCGCAATATGCCTACTCGATTCTTCGTTCGTTCTTATCATCCGTTGATCCCCGAACGCGATCCCGGCTTAATTCCTTGGGTTTTTACTAAGATTTCAAAGTTTCAAATTACTTAAATTTATTCCATAATATCTACTTAGCTCGGAATCACTCCTACAAGGCATAAAACACACAATTAGTGTAAAATATTAGCGACTAAAGCTCAAACACAATTAAAATGCAGTAAATTAGAGTGTAATAAGCGACTAAAATACGTAATTATAGCTTATCATCACTTGGATCTGAAGATGGTGAAATCGAATTGAAGTTGCCACAAACACCGTTGTTATACCTTTAAATTTTAAGCAAGTAAATACTGAGTTGAATTTGAAACCACTAGGTACGACAAATTAAACACATTAAGAAATAGTCAGTCGCGCAATTTTCTTGAAACAATAGAACTACAACTGTTTAGCAGTTACATTGGAGCTCACAAAAGATCTTTTAGTAGCGATTGCTGATTGATAGTCGCAAATAGGTTTCAGCAAACTTAATTTAGTAAATATTTGTGGCAACTTAATCACAGTCGCCACTGAAACTTCTCGTGACAACTATTAGGGTCATCATGAATATAATTATCCAGGGATCCACGAAACCTACAATGGTCGCCAAAACCTCTTTTATTGTAGTGATAGTTGATGCATATGTGGTAAAGTTATCGCCTTGAGTCAGTAAACTCACCCTTAATTTGTATATGTTTGAGATTCTAAAGCTCAAGTTGAGCTAGCAATGCAACTAGGTGAGGCCCATCCGTCAGTTGTTATATATTGACCTCAATAGTTGCTTAACTATAATAGACGTTTAGATCATACAATGTTTTGAGACGATCCCAGGTGTTAATCTTTAGTTATATCTATATGCCATGCTTTAGTTGTGTTGAATGTTTAATATGATTATAGATAGGTTTTTGTTATGAATGAATATTAACTGTTGGGATATTGAGTTGTTGAATGTTTAATTGGTAGAAGTCATTGAAGTAGTAGGCTCATCAACATCAAAGAAGGCAACTAGCTCGATCGAGAGAGGGTATTTAGTTAGTACTATGAGAACTATCCTTTGGTGGTAAATGTGCTTCTTTAGATCTGAAACTGAACGTACGCGTTGTAATTGGAAAACAAGCTGAAAAGTGAATTAAATACCCACATTAAAAAATAAAAGATCCTTGAAAGGGTGGTTTGGCTAATGATGCTTCTATTCTATATAGAACCATTTTGTTTCATACTATTATGAAGATGTCTTTTTGGTGTTTCAACATCTTTATGTATTTGGATTGAGCGACGAATTAAATAACTGCCCGTAACTTATGGTTATAATAACCAAATACTAGTATTAGCTATGTACAAAATAACTAGAGATGTATATACAATTTCAAAATATGAGGAGTGTAAAAGAAGAATTAAAACAAGGGATGTGGTTTCATGTAAATATACTTCAACACTACCAAACAACACAAGTTCTTTATTTTTCACACTTCTGCTTCTTCACAGTAAACCGAGGACAAAGCACAAGAGGTAGAGTCTTAAAAGCAGCGGAAAAAGGTGGTTATAACAAAATGCAGTTGAGATTTGTGTAATGACCCAACCGGTCATTTTGACTTTTAGAACCCCGTTCAACTAAATAAAACTCCATGTATGTGCTTTTATTAATTTATAACTTGCGGGGATGGTTGGTCCGAGATTTGGAAGTATTCGGGTTGAAATCGGAACACTTGGTTCCTTAAGTTGACCTTAAAATGCTAAGTTTGACTTCGGTCAACATTTTGAAAAAATGACCCCGGAATCGGGATTTAACGGTTACAATAGCTCCGTATGATGATTTTGGACTTAGGAGCGTGTTCGAAATTTTATTTGGAAGTCTGTAGTTAAATTAGGCTTGAAATGACTAAAAAAGGAATTTAAGTTTGGAAGTTCGACCGGGGAGTTGACTTTTTGATATCGGGGTCGGAATCCAGTTCCAAAAATTTTTATAGCTCCGTTATATCATTTATGACTTTTGTGCAAAATTTGAGGTCAATCGCAATTGATTTGATAGGTTTCGGTACCGAATGTAGAAATTGGAAAATTTAAGTTTCATCAAGCTTGAATTGGAGGATGATTCGTAGTTTTAGTATTGTTTGATGTTATTTGAGTGTTCGACTAAGTTCGTATGATATTTTGGGACTTGTTGGTATATTTGATCGAGGTCACGAGGGGCTCGGGTGAGTTTCGGACGGCTAACGGATCATTTTTGGCCTTTGGGAGATAGCTGATAGCTGCTGGTATTTTCTTCTGATTTTCCTTATACGTGATCGTGTAAGTTCGTCTGCGATCGCGTAGGGTAATTTGGGCAGAGGTGACTTTATTCTAAGCGATCGCGTGAATGGGGTTGCGATCGCGTAGGCTTAATTGGGCAACAGAAAAATTTGTTCTATGCGATCTCGTGGGCAAGTCCGCGATCGCGTAGGTTGGGCCAGTCTGTGCATCACGATCGCGTGGCGTTGTTTGCGATCGTGTAGGGGAAACTAGAGAGGAAGTTGGGCCACGCTTTTCCTCTATGCGATCGCGTGGCATTGTTTGCGATCGCGTAGGGTTATTTTCTGGGCATTACGCGATCGCGTAGAAGAAATCACTGGGCAGAGAGTTTAAGTTCTGAAAATGAGACCATTTTTACCGATTTGGAGCTCGGATTGAAGCGATTTTTGGGAGATTCTCAGAGAAAATAATGGGATAAGTGTTCTTAACTCAATATTAATTAAATTACCCGAATCTATCACTGTTTTTATCATTTAATTGGAGAATTAAGTTGGAAAAGTTTGAAAACCCTCTTAGTTAAATTTGAGGATTTGAGGGCCGAATTGTTATCGGAATTTAGTAATTTTGGTATGAGTAGATTCGTGGTTGAGTGGGCGTTCATATTTCGTAACTTTCGTCGGATTCCGAGACGTGGGCCCCACGGACGATTTTTGAGTTAATTTCGGATTTTTATTGAAAAATATAGTATTTTCTTATGGAATCTATTCCTATAATTTTTAGTGATTGTATCGATTTATTTTGGCTAGATTCGAGCTAGACAGAGTTGGATAATCGTGAAAAAAACCTTCTAGTGGATTAAATTAGAGCAAGTTGAGGTAAGTCTCTTGTCTAATCTTCTCAGGGGGAAATTACCCCATAGGTGATTAAATTAATAATTGTTGCTAATTGTGGGGGTTACGTACGCACGAGGTAACGAGAGTCCGTGCGTAGCTACTATTTATACCAAAAGTCCAGGTAGTTTAGGACTCAAATCATGAATTACTTGTGTAAATTGTATTCTTTGTTTAATTAAAATTATTTGATATATATATTGTGAATTGTTAGGGAAAACTATTAAAAGATGAAAATCTCATATGCTTAATTTTCTGTTTAAATTAATTAATTGTTAAAAGAAATTGTTCATCCTCTCGAATTGATCTTATAATAAATATATTCTCCTTCCGGAGGAACATAACAAAATGTCTTCCTTTCTTGTGGAGCGGGCCAAACGCCTCGGCAGGATAGATGCATCTATGGATCGTGCCGCACGTCCCTCGGCAGTGTACACGATACTCTGGAACGGGCCGTACGACCTTGGCAGAAATCGTGCCTAATAATGATAAAACTTTTACGATACCTTGCTATTTTAATTGCAGCTTGTGGGTTTAATTAATAGATTGAAAATTATTGCTTTTGAAGGATTTTTATTATTTCTGCTAATTGAATAAAATTATTGTTAACTCTGTGAATCATGTTGATGTAAATAATTCTATTTTATTCTATTTATTATTGTTGACCCTTAGTGAGTGTCAAAGTCGACCATCTCGTCTCTACCTCTTCGAGATTAGGCTTGATACTTACTGGGTACACGTAGTTTACGTACTCATACTACACTTGCTGCACTTTTTGTGCAAGACCTGAGACAGGTGCTATAGGTGGATCTATCGGCGCGCACCCACGTTATCCAGAGGCTTAGTGGTGAGCTGCTTTCTAAGCCGTTCTGCAGCAACTAGTGCCTCTTCCTGAATTTTTATTCTGTCTATTTCATTCCAAACAATATTTATAATTTTTGTATAATCTACTAGATGCTCATACACTTGTGACACCAGGTCTTGGCATACACACTGGTAGAATTTGAATTTGTATTATTTCTTGAATTTAAATTAATCGGTATCTTTTCTATTTTTTTATTATTGCTAAAAAAATAATAAAATTACTTAGAAAATTATTCTAAAAATAATTGATATATGTTTAACTTATTAGTTGGCTTGCCTAGCTGTAGTGTTGGGCGCCATCACGACCTTTAGGTGAAATTAGGTCGTGACAACATGGTATTAGAGCACTAAGTTCACGTAGGTCTCACAAGTTATGAGCATGCCTAATGGAGTCTTGCGGATCGGTACGGAGACGTCTTTACTTATCTTCGAGAGTCTATAGGGTGTTAGGAAACTACCTTTTTTCATATTCCATCGTGCAATTGCTGTAATATTAAATATCTTTCTTTTATTCTCTCATAGATGGTGAGAACGCGCACTAATGAGGCTCCAGACCAGGGAAGAGCTACTCCCCCAGTTGCTAGAGGCCGAGGGAGGGCTCCAGCCCGTGGTAGAGGAAGACGACGTCCTAGGACTGTTCCAGTTATGCTGCCAGTGGGTCCAACATAGAATCTCATTATTGAGGAACAAGGTGAGGTGCCTGTGGCAGATCCAGCTCCAGTGGATTTCATATCTGCACCGGGATTCCAGGTTGTCATGGGTCGTATGGTGCGGTTCATGGACATTATGACTCAGGCCGGTTTATTTCCAGCAGACCCAGCCACATCTCAGGCGGGCGGGGGAGCACAGACTCCGACCGCACAGGCTCATGGACAGGCAGCTGATATATATCAGACCCAGGGTGCACTACCCGTGGGTGGAGCCCAGCCAGTGGCAGCAGCTACACCTGAGCACAGGCCAGTTGCAGCCGCTGATCCGCATAAACTATTGGACAGATGGACTAGACTACATCCTCCTGTCTTTGGGGGTGAGCGACATGAGGATCCCCAGGACTTCATTGATCGGTGCAGGGATAGACTGTACAACATGAGGATATTGGAGTCTCATGGGGTTGACTTTGTTACTTTTCAGCTAGAGGGCAGGGCCCGTAGATGGTGGAAGTCTTATGTTCTTGGCATACCAGCAGATTCTCCTCCCATGACTGGGACAGGTTCACCCGTATCTTCCTGGACAGGTATATTCCACCCTCATAGAGGGAAGAGTTGCGGTTTTAGTTTGAGCAGCTCTAGCAGTGACCGATTATGAGGCGAGATTCTCTGAGTTATCTCACCATGCACTTATGATACTCCCTACTGAGGCAAAGAGAGTGCGGAGGTTTGTTGCGGGTTTACATACTGGCATTCAGGCCACTATGGCTCAAGAGGTTGAGATGGGTACTTCTTATGAGCTAGTCGTGGAGATAGCTCGGAGGATTGAAGGTGTGCGTCAGCGTAGCCAAGAGCAGGTTACTAGAGATAAGCGGTTTAGGAATTTTGGAGAGTTCAGAGGTGCTCTATCTGGGGGCAGAGGTCAGTTCGTGAGAGAGCAGTCCAGCATGCCCCCATATCCAACACCACCGCCTCCTCGGGGTCCTCTAGTGCGACCTTATTTCAGTGCTATACCAGAGAGTTCTTATCGTCCACCAGCATTTCAGGGTTCTTCCAGTGGGTATTTAGGTCACCAGGGCCAGATTCTTAGTCAGCAGCCCATTGTGTCGAAAAGTTGTTACGAGTGCAGGGATCCCAATCACATACAGAGATTCTTCCCCAGGCTTCGGGGTAGGCCAGTGCAGCAGGGTCAACAGCCTATGATTACCGCATCAGTTGCTCCACCAGTCGTCCGACCACCAAGAGGTGGAGGACAAGAGGGTAGGGGATGTCCTAGAGGTGGACGCCAGCCAGGCGGAGGCCAGCCAGTTGGCGCTCTAGCTCAATTTTATGTTTTTCCTGCCAGACCAGATGCAGAGGCCTCAGATGCCGTGATTACAGGTATTATTTCTGTTTGCGGCTAAGATGCCTCCGTATTATTTAATCTAGGATCTACATATTCCTATGTGTCATCTCTATTTGCTCAATTTCTGGGTGTTTCTCGTGAGTCCTTGAGTACTCCTGTTTTTTGTCCACTCATGTGGGCGATTCTTTTATTGTGAATCGGATCTACCGATCATGTATTATTACATTCTGTGGTTATGAAACTAGAACAGATCTCCTATTGCTTGAGATGACCGATTTTGAAATTATTCTGGGCATGGACTGGTTATCTCCATATCATGCTATTCTAGATTGTCATGCCAAGACTGTTACATTAGCTATTCCAGCATTGCCTAGGCTGGAGTGGAAGGGTTCGTCTGTTACTGCATTTAATCGGGTTATTTCTTTTATGAAGGCTCAACACATGGTTGAGAAGGGTTGTTTAGCTTATCTAGCCTATGTGCGGGATACTACTACAGAGACTCCGACTAGTGATTCAGTGCCTGTAGTTTGGGAGTTCTCCGATGTATTTCCTTCAGATTTTCCAGGTATGTCACCTGATCGTGATAATGATTTTTCTATTGACTTGGCTCCAGATACCCAGCCTATATCTATTTTATCGTATCGCATGGCTCTGAAAGAACTGAAAGAACAACTTGAAGAATTACTAGCCAAAGGGTTCGTCAGACCGAGTGTATCGCCTTGGGGTGCACCGGTATTATTTGTGAAGAAGAAAGATGGAACGATGCGAATGTGCATTGATTATCATCAATTGAACAAAGTCACTATTAAGAACAAGTACCCGTTGCTGCGTATTGATGATCTATTTGACCAGGTACAGGGTGCTAGGGTGTTCTCTAAGATCGACTTGAGGTCGGGGTACCATCAGTTGAAGATTCGGGATTCGGATATTCCGAAGACTGCTTTTCGGGCTAGATATAGTCATTATGAGTTTCTGTTGATGTCTTTCGTTTTAACTAACGCCCCGGCAGCGTTTATGGATTTGATGAATAAGGTATTCAGGCCATACATTGATTCGTTTGTCAGTGTCTTCATTGATGACATCTTGATCTACTCGCGCAGTAAGGAGGAACACGAGCGGTATATGCGAGTGGGGCTTCAGACACTGCGGGAACAAAAACTATACGCTAAGTTCTCTAAATGCGAGTTCTGGCTAGAGTCTGTAGCATTTTTGTGGCATATTGTATCGGGCGAGGGCATTAAGGTTGATCCCAAAAAGATTGAGGCAGTTCAGAATTGGCATCATCCCACTTCGGCGACTGAGATCAGGAGTTTCCTAGGTTTAGCAGGTTATTATCATTGGTTCGTGGAAGGTTTTTCATCTATTTCAGCATCTTTGACCAAATTAACCCAGAAGGGTGCTCCGTTCCGATGGTCCGATGATTGTGAGGTGAGATTTCAGAAGCTCAAAACAGCATTGACTACAGCATCAGTGTTAGTGTTACCTTCCGGTTCGAGGATGTATACAGTGTATTGTGACGCTTCATGTGTTGGCTTGGGTTGTGTATTAATGTAGTAAGGGCGAGTTATTGCATATGCTTCATGTTAGCTGAAGCCCCACGAGAAGAATTATCCGGTACATGATTTGGAGTTAACTGCGATTGTTCACGCTCTTAAGATTTGGAGGCATTATCTTTATGGGGTGTCTTGTGAAGTTTACACTAATCATCGCAGTTTGCAGCATTTGTTCAAGCAGGGGGGCCTAAATTTGAGGCAGCGCAGATGGCTGGAGTTACTGAAAGATTATGATATCACTATCCTATATCATCCGGGAAAAGCAAATATGGTTGCAAACGCCTTGAGTAGAAAGGCGGAGAGTATGGGTAGTTTGGATTTCATTTCAGCAAAGGAGAGGCCATTAGCTTTGGATATCCAGTCCTTGGCAAATAGACTTGTGCGGCTGAATATTTCAGAGCTTAGCCGAGTTCTTGCATGTGTTGTAGCTCAGTCTTCACTATTTGAATAGATCAAGGCTCGCCAGTATGATGATCCACACTTAATGGTTCTTCGAGAAATGGTACTACGGGGTGGTGCCAAGGAAGTTACTATTGGAGCGGATGGTGTTCTGCTACTCCAGGATCGTCTATATGTTCCTAATGTGGATGGACTGAGGAAAAAGATCCTAGAGGAGGCACACAGTTCTCAGTATTCTATTCATCCAGGTGCTAGGAAGATGTATCGCGACTTGAGGCAACATTATTGGTGGAGACGAATGAAAAAGGATATAGTTGAGTATGTAGCTAGGTATCTAAATTGCCAGCAAGTTAAATATGAGCACCAGAGGCCAGGTTTCCTACTTCAGCAGATGACTATACCGGAGTGGAAATAGGAACGCATCACTATAGACTTTGTAGTTAGGTTGCCGCGGACCTTGCGAAAGTTTGATGCAGCTTGGGTCATTGTTGACAGGTTGACCAAGTCGGTACACTTTATTCCGGTTGTGACTACATATACTTCAGAGAGGTTGGCCCAGATTTATATTCAGGAGATAGTTCGGTTGCACGGTGTGCCAATTTCTATCATATCATATAGAGGCCCTCAGTTTATTTCACATTTCTGGAGAGCAGTACAAAGTGAATTGGGGACCCGTGTAGAGCTCAGCACAGCCTTTCATTCGCAGACCGACGGGCAGTCAGAGCGGACAATTCAGATTTTGGAGGATATGCTCATGGCATGTGTGATTGACTTTGGAGGCCAGTGGGATCGTTTCTTGCCTTTGGCCAAGTTTGGTTATAATAACATTTACCAATCAAGCATCGAGATGGCTCCATTTGAGGCTTTATATGGTCGGCAATGTCGTTTGCCCATCGGATTAGAGTTACGCGGATCAGAAAGCGCGTGACTTATCTTTTATGATAGGTGAAAAAGTTCGTTTGAAAGTTTTGCCGATGAAAGGAATCTGAGATTTGGGGAAAAGAGCAAGTTGAACCCAAGGTTTATAGGCCTATTTGAGGTGTTGAGACGAGTAGGGGAGGTTGCTTATGAGCTTGCCTTGACTCCCAGTATATCAGGAGTTCATCATGTTTTCCATGTATCTATACTCCGGAAGTATCATGTTGACCTATCACATGTGTTAGACTTCAGCACAGTTCAACTAGATAATAGTTTGGGTTATGAAGAAGAACCAATTGCCATTGTTGATAAGCAGGTTCGCCGGTTGAGGTCCAAGAGGATTTCTGCAGTAAAAGTCTAGTGGAGGGGCCAACCAGTCGAGGAAGTGACTTGGGAGGCCAAGGAAAACATGCGGAGCAGATATCCACACTTATTCAGCACTCCATGTACAATTCTAAACCCGTTCGAGGACGAACGTTTGTTTAAGAGGTGGAGAATGTAATGACCCAACCGGTCATTTTGACATTTAGAACCTCGTTCCCCTTAATAAAACTCCTCGTATGTGCTTTTATTAATTTATGACTTGCGGAGATGGTTGGTTCGGGATTTGAAAGTGTTCGGGTTGAAATCGGAACACTTGGTTCCTTAAGTTGGCCTTAAAATGCTAAGTTTGACTTCAGTCAACATTTTGAGAAAACAACCTCGGAATCAGGATTTGACGGTTCCAATAGCTCCTTATGGTAATTTTGGACTTATAAGTGTGTTCGAAATTTTATTTGGAAGTCTGTAGTTAAATTAGGCTTGAAATGGCTAAAAGAGGAATTTAAGTTTGGAAGTTTGACCGGGGAGTTGACTTTTTGATATCGGGGTCGGAATCCAGTTCCGAAAATTTTTATAGCTCCTTTATGTCATTTATAACTTTTGTGCAAAATTTGAGGTCAGTTGGAATTGATTTGTTAGGTTTCGGTACCGAATGTAGAAGTTGGAAATTTTAAGTTTCATTAAGCTTGAATTGAAGGATGATTCGTGGTTTTAGCGTTGTTTGATGTGATTTGAGTGTTCGACTAAGTTCGTATGATATTTTGGGACTTGTTGGTATATTTGGTCGAGGTACCGAGGGGCTCGGGTGAGTTTCAGATGACTAACTAATCATTTTAGCCTTTGGGAGATAGCTGATAGCTGCTTGTATTTTCTTCTAATTTTCCTTATACGCGATCGCATAAGTTCGTCTGCGATCGCGTAGGATAATTTGGGCAGAGGTGACTTTGTTCTACGCGATCGCGTGAATGGGGTTGCGATCGCGTAGGCTTAACTGGGCAACAGAAAAATTTGTTCTATGCGATCGCGTGGTCAAGTCCGCGATCGCGTAGGTTGGACCACTCTGTGCATCGCGATCGCGAGACGTTGTTTGCGATCGCGTAGGGGAAACTGGAGAGGAAGCCGGGCCACGCGTTTGCTATATGCGATCGCGTGAAGAGGGATGCGATCGCGTTGTGTTGGAACCTTATGCATCGCGATCGCGTGGTATTGTTTGCGATCGCGTAGGGTTATTTTCTGGGTAGTAAAAATGTGCTACGCGATCGCGTGAGGAAGTTCGCGATCGCGTAGAAGAAATCACTGGGCAGATAGTTTAAGTTCTGAAAATGGGACTTCGTCCTATTTTCTATTTTTACCGATTTGGAGCTCGGATTGAGGCAATATTTGGGAGATTTTCAGAGAAAATAACGGGGTAAGTGTTCTTAACTCAATATTGGTTAAATTACCCGAATCCATCACTGTTTTTATCATTTAATTGGTGAATTAAGTATGAAAAGTTTGAAAACCCTCTTGGTTAGATTTGAGGATTTGAGGGCCGAATTGTTATCGGAATTTAGTAATTTTGGTATAGGTAGACTCGTGGTTGAGTGGCGTTCATATTTCGTAACTTTCGCCGGATTCCGAGACGTGGGCCCCACAAACGATTTTTTGAGTTAATTTCATATTTTTATGGAAAAATATAGTATTTTCTTATGGAATCTATTCCTATAATTTTTAGTGATTGTATCGATTTATTTTGGCTAGATTCGAGCTAGACAGAGTTGGATAATCGTGAAAAAGGTCTTCTAGTGGATTAAAGTGGAGCAAGTTAAGGTAAGTCTCTTGTCTAATCTTGTGAGGGAAAAATTACCTCATAGGTGATTAAATTAATAATTGTTGCTAATTGTGGGGGTTACGTACGCACGAGGTGACGAGAGTCCGTGCATAGCTACTATTTATGCTAAAAGTTCGGGTAGTTTAGGACTCAAATCATGAATTACTTGTGTAAATTATATTCTTTGTTTAATTAAAATTATTTGATATATATATATATTGTGAATTGTCAGGGAAAAATATTAAAAGATGAAAATCTCATATTCATAATTTTTTGTTTAAATTAATTAATTATTAAAAGAAATTATTCATCCTCTCGAATTGATCTTATAGTAAATATACTCTCCTTCCGGAGGTACATAAGAAAATGTCCTCCTTTCTTGTGGAGCGGGCCGAACGCCTCGGCAGGATAGATGCATCTATGGATCGCGTCGCACTTCCCTCGGTAGTGTACACGACACTCTGGAATGGGTCGTACGACCTCGACAGAAATCGTGCCTAATGATGATAAAAATTTCACGATACCTTGCTATTTTAATTGCATCTTGTGGATTTAATTAATAGAATGGAAATTGTTGCTTTGAAAAGATTTTTATTATTTCTGCTAATTAAATAAAATTATTGTTAACTCTGTGAATCATGCTGATGTAAATAATTCTATTTTATTCTATTTATTATTGTTGACCCTTAGTGAGTGTCAAAGTCGACCATCTCGTCTCTACCTTTTCGAGGTTAGGCTTGATACTTACTAGGTACACATTGTTTACGTACTCATACTACACTTGCTGCACTTTTTGTGCAGGACCTGAGACAGGTGCTATAGTTGGACCTATCGGCGCGCACCCGCGTTATCCGGAGGCTTAGTGGTGAGCTGCTTTCTGAGCCGTTCTGCAGCAACTAGTGCCTCTTCCTGAATTTTTATTCTATCTATTTCATTTCAGACAATATTTATAATTTTTGTATAATCTACTAGATGCTCATACACATGTGACACCAGGTCTTAGCACACACATTGGTAGAATTTGGATTTGTATTATTTCTTGAATTTAAATTAATCGGTATCATTTCTATTTTTTTTAATATTTCTAGAAAATTAATAAAATTGCTTAGAAAATTATTCTGAAAATAATTGATATATGTTTAACTTATTAGTTGGCTTGCCTAGCTGTAGTATTAGGCGTCATCACGACCTTTAGGTAAAATTGGGTCGTGACAATTTGATTCTGGATTGATGTGATATACATACTCAACAAAGTCAAATCTTTTTGGATATGTATATCCCATAAACCAGCATTTTCCAACCTAAACGAAAAGATCAGCATGCACGTAACTTGAAATTCTTTCATACTTATGCTAATGACAATCTTCATACACTAGACCCGTGCTTATTGCATATTGCCTTGAGGACCCAATTCATTGGATGTCCTATGGCCAGGAAATTTCTCTCTCAGGCATTTTATCAAACAGCTATTCATGCACTGTGGGAATCTTCACAAAGTTATAACAGAAAAAAAATTGCGCTCGGGATTTCAATAGCTTAATCAAGCAAAGAGGATCAATTAAAACTGGTATTGTAAAAACAGAATAATGCAAATGAATCGTCTAACGAGTTCACGCATTTTCAAACTTAAAATAAAAATAGTAAATAAAACTTAAGTTTTGTTAAAATAGGAATTACCGAACAGGAGTGTGGTCATTAAAGCCCCAAAACAGAAATTACCGAGGTCATTACTCATTACAATGCTAGTCGGCTGCTGGGAAACAAAGGAAGAAGAAGAGAGGTTGCATTTGGCTAGGGGTGTCATTGTTGTTTTGGTGAAAATTGGAGGGAAGACTTAACCCAACAAAAACGGGAAGAAGAAAATAGAAATAAAAAAGAAATGATAGGAGGCTTTTTTCTGGGAGCGTAATTTTTTTATTTTATCTTTTTTCCTATAAACGAAATAACATCGTCGCAAAAGAGCTTTTTCTTGGCGACTTTTTATGGTTCGCCGATAAATGTTTACTTTCCAAGTCGAATATGAGAGTCGCCACTATCAATTTATGTGGCGACTAAATGTGTCCCAGAAAACCATATTTCTTGTATTGAATTCTTGTTTACATGAAACTTTTGAAAGAGTGAAGGCTTCATTGTGAAGCCTTGGTACAGCAGTTAAATGAGAGGAAAGGCACCTCCGCTCTATTAAAGAAACTAGTTAAGTTACAAGCGCGGTCATACATGTATCATTATAAATTTAGTTGATATAGAAAATATAAAAGTTTATATAAAAATTTATGATTAAAATATAATATAAGACATATGCAAAATGTAAATTAAATGTACAAAAAAATACATATAAAAAACAAAAAAGGAATAAAAGTGTCACATAGAGAAAAGTTAGCTTTCATTTTATAGAAAAAGAATATGTAACATAACGCTTCTAGCATGCCTTTGATTTATATTTGTCCACAAATAATTTTAATTATTGTAAACAATATCATTTGTTATTAATAAATGTATAATTTAGAGGTAACTATTATTCATAATAAGAGACATTTGGTCTAAAAAAAAGAGTAAATTTTATGGGTGGTCATCCAGCTTTGTACACATTACACAAAAGTCGCTATTCTTTTTTTTGTTACATAAAAATTATTTTACTTTGCTCTACTTTTCACAAAAATAACTTTCGATATTTTTTGTTAAAACCCCACCTAAAATGTGAGAGAAAATAATAAAAATGATTCTTATATTTTCTGATAAGTTTAATATGCGCCCATAAATATACTCCTGAGTTGTTTTGATTAATAAAGCTGTCAAAAGTGAGTACTTTTTGTTTTCGTCGAGTATTTAACAAATTATAATTATTATTTTAATGGAAAATGCGAAAAAGAGATTACTACAGAATCACATTTAGAAGTATATTTTTTACAATTTCGGCTATTTTTGACTTATTATAAGATTTTGTATAACTTTTTGAGGTGTAATATGCTATTTTAAAATTTATTTCTAGCATCTTGTGCATTTTTTGTTTTACGACTTCTGGATTTGACAAGTCCATCCCATCAAAGTATTTAGTCTTACTTGCAATTAGGTATAAAATAACTGAATTTTGTTGTTTCATAATTAATCATACGGTCTAAAGATATAAAATTTGTATATCATGAAAGGAGTAACTCATTTTCAACGTGAATATAGGTTAGTTGCATTAAAGTCGATTGTGGTGATTGGTGAATTATTTGCGTTCATCCATTGGTTCGACTTTTGGACAAATCATTAGTTTTTTTATCGATTAAAGGATCAAATACTAACTATTTAATTTAGTCCGGAAGAGGTGTGATATGTTTGTATATATTGCAATAGGAGGCTACAAAGCTAAAGTGTGTCGTTACTTTCTTGTTTACTTTCCAACTAATTTCACACTTATAATATTATTTATAATAACTTTATGCTTAATTTAGCAGAGCATCTATGATTTTTAATTTTTTTGTCCATTACTGGATTTGACGGAACTATATTGGTAATTCTAGTTAATTAAATTTTAGTTTTCAGTATATTTAATAAGCATAGTTTATTAAATCTTCGATTAAAATTAAAAGCGCTCACTTTTGACAACCTTATGGGATCAAAATAGCTAAAGAGTATATTTAAGGGCCCAATTTGAATTTACCCCAAATATAAGGAATATTTTTTGTCATTTTCTCTCACATTTTAGGTAAGTCTTTTACAAAAAATGATCAAAGCTAGTTTTGTGAAAAGTGGAGCAAAGCAAAATGATTTTTATGTAACAAAATAAAGAATAACGACTTTGGGGTAATGAGCACAACGATGAATGACCACCCATGAAATTTACTCAAAAAAAAATAGGTAACTTTAGTTTGAAGAAGAAAGACAATCTTATAATGAAACGCAAATTGATAATGCATTCATAAGAATTCCATATACAATAAGAAAAACATGAAAGTCCAGAAATTAATATAACAATAAAATAAAAATAACGTTCGGACATATTATTAGTTTGCCTTTGTATTTTACTTCTATTATTATTCAGTAGTATCTGGTAACCATTGGTTGGACTAATTTGGATTCTTGCCGCCAAGTCGTGTAAGGCTCTTTAAAGAAGAAAACGGGATCTGCCAGACTGCCACATTCTCTAACTTTGCAAAATATAAAAGAAAAGATCAAGCACAAAACTTTCTAGTTTCTACATTCTCCAATAAAAGCTATGGACTCCACATCTTTTATAGTGTCAATTTTTGCCCATTGAAAGTATACAATATTATACGGGAATCGCACCCACAAGGCTACAAGAAATATAATATGTCAATAATGAACTCATAGGATTTAAAAAAAAAAAAGAAAAGATATATCCATATATAATCCTTCGTTGAGTAAAACATCTGATATTTAATTTAGGTATGTTTGAGCAAAAAATAAAAGAAGCGAAGAAAGCCATGAAGTACTCAGTGTTTAGTACTCCACGAGCAAATAAAATAGTGGAACTCCATTTTTGGTTTAGTTTCTTGAGAATTCACATGAGAGCCAAAGTTATTTGCCTTTTTGTAGAAGCCTAAGCCTTCTTATAACGGTAAGCATCGGTAAGCACTTAAACCTTCTTGTAACGGTAAGCATTTATTCCATATAAATGAGCAAAAACATTACTAAGCATTTGTCTTAGAAACGCATTTGTCTTATAAACAAAAGGGAAAAGTTGCATATGTTAGGAACGCATCCATTAGAATTCAAAAGCGGCAATAAAATTTATTTTTCCTTATATATCATGCAGCTACAATCAAGGGAAAAGACGCAAGTTTGTTAGTTTTTTTTCTTTTTTGTATTTTCTTTACGTAAGGTAAAGGCAATAATTGCAAAAAAAAAAAAAAAAGAGAGAGAGAGAAAAGAGATAATATAATTGATGGTCATTGGGAATGACTAAATTATTGCATTTTAAAAGAATTCTTTATGGTTTTAGTTCTATTAGTTGAATAAATTAGGGGACATTTATTGTCACGATCCAAAATCCGCTAAAAGTCGTGATGACGTCTAACACCACCGTCAGGCAAGTCAACGGTGATCTATCAACTTACTTACCTATTTTAGTAATTGAAATAAAAAAATTTCCTTAATGAAATCGTATGAAATAGATTTTCAAAGTAAGTGATAATATTTACATAACTACATCAACGAACAACCCGTAGGAACTCCCAAAACCCGATGTCACAAGTACATGAGTATTTTTCTAAGGAGTACAATAATAATACAACAGCTGTCCCAAATGTAATAATATAGAATAAAATAATTATTACAATGGAGACTCGGTAGACTGCGATGCGTAGCCTGGAATGCAGGTCACATGAAGTCTCCTCAACAGGTGCGCCTACGCGCCAAGGTAATCATCAAATGAACCTGTCAGATCCTGCATATTTAGTGTGGAAGTGCAGCATGAGTACGTAAATCAATGCGTATCCAGTAAGTATCTAGCCTAATCCCGGAGAAGTAGCAACGAGGGGTCGACATCGACACTTACTAAAGGTCCAATAAAATAATATAATAAAACATAAGCAGATATGAAGCATACGACAGTGATGGGATAAATCTGTAAGTTACATAATCTTCCAATTACTTCTTTTAAAGCATGAATTTCTAAACCATGTATTCTACCTTAATAACTAAGAAAAATGTCAAGTGTCATTATCAAATAAATAAGGAATACCATATAAAACGCCGGACATTAGTTGAAGGTTTATCTCGTGAACATTCGGACTACTAGCGATATAACGCATGATTCCGCCAAGGTCGTTCGGCCGATTCAGAATAACATGTACACTCTCCGAGGGACGTACGGCACGATCCATAGATACATCTATATACTACCGAGGCGTTCAACCAGCTACACAAGAAAAGGAAGGAAGTCACCGAAGTACGAGACACGTTTTTACAATACAGCACATGAGCATAAAATGAATATAATTCTTACCGTTTTTCAAATAACTCGCCCACAACTCGAAGTGTTAAGGCTTGGCCTAGTGTATATATATTTATTTCTAAATCAATTTCAATTATAATTTTAATAAATTAAGATAGCAAAATGGGTTCAAATAATTCAAATATTATATGACGAGATCCTAAGTCTACCAGGACATAACATGCTGTAGCTACGTACGGACTCTCGTCATCTCGTGCGTACAAAGCACCCACAACTAGTTGCACATAATAATAAATATCACCTAGGGGTAGTTTCCCTCTCATAAAGTTAGACAGGAGACTTACCTCACTTCAAAATTTCATAACCGGCTCCAAAGCCTCTCTAACACCTCAAACCTAAGCTTGTCAATCCAAAACTATTCAAACAATGTGTAAGCAATCAAAATATATTCTAATACCCATAATTAATCAATTTAAATAATTTCCAACTCCGCTCGAAAAGTCGATAAAGCTAACCCTCGGGCTCACGTGCCCGAATTCCAAATATTTTCGAAGATAACTTCACCCACGACACCACAAACTCAAATATAAGATTTATTCCTAATTCCATGTCCAAAATCGTGGTCAAAATCTAAAATTATAAATTTTAGGTCTTCTACAAAAATCCCATAATTTTCTTAAATTTTCCTCCTTAAATCCACATATAAACCTTACATTAAGCTCACAACAAGTAGGAAATTACTTACGTTGTGTTACATGGTGAAAACTCCTCAAAATCGCCCAAGAACCGAGCTCCAAAAATCCCAAATGAAAATGACGAAATGACCAAGTTCGATCTCCTTATGTTCTGCCCAGTTTTCGCTTCTACGGACATATTTGTGCATCTGCGGCCTCGCTTTTGTGAGCCAAAATACGCATCTGCGGAGCACACTGCCCAGCTGAGACCTCGCATCTGCAGAAGCATTTTTGCTTCTGCGCAGGCGCTTCTGCGATGGCCAAACGCGCATCTATGGATCCACCGCTTCTGCGTCTTAATTCTCGCTTCTACGATTCCGTAGGTGCAGGAATTTCTTCGCACCTGCGACCACTGCCTTGCCCCTTCCATTCCTCTTCTGCGAGCTCAACCCCGCTTCTGCGATGTCTTTTCTACGACCAGGACATCGCATAAGCGATCACACCAGCTGCTGCCCAGCTTCAGGATTTCTTGGGTCCAAAAAATCAATCCGTTAACCATCCGAAATTCACCCGAGGCACTCGGGACCTTAACCAAATATACCAACACATCGCAAAATACAATATGAACTTAGTCGAGCCTTCAAATCATATGAAACTACACTAAAACTATGAATCGCACCCCAATTCAAGATTAATGAACTTTAGAACTTCATACTTCTACATTCAACGCCAAAACCTAGCAAATCAAGTCCGATTGACCTCAAATCTTGCACACAAGTCATAAATGATATAACGAAGCTATTCCAAGGCTCAAAACCCCAAACAGACATCGATAATATTAAAATCCACTTCAAGTCAAAATTAAGAATTTCTTAAACTTTTAAAATACCAACCTCCCATAATAAGTGCCGAAATACATCCGGGTTCGATCATCATACGAACCTATTAGAACCTTCGAATCCCGATTCCGAGGTTGTTTGCTTAAAAGTCAAATCTTAGCCAATTCTTCCAGCTTAACGCTTCCGAAATTAGAATTTTCTTTCCAAATCAAAACGCCGAACAATGCGCTAGAGATCAAAACAACCGGTCGGGTCATTACATTCTCCCCCGCTTAAACATACGTTCATCCTCGAATGTGCTAGGGACTGTTCGTGAGCTGTCCATAATCACTATTTAACACCTCGTGCACCTACCCGTGCCACCACATTCCAGTTGAACACATTAGCTCGAGCCAGACTGAAAAGAACAACCGTTAAATTCGAAACAAACTCACAAGGGCCACAACCCAAGGAATAGGGTGCCTCTCAGTCATAAGCTCTCGCATTCGCGATGTTACCATAACCTCCAGACTTGGTCTTAATCTTTAACAATTAAGTGACTAACATGCCACACTTATACAAATCTCCCCGTGGGGTATGCTCCCACGACCTTCCGCTCAGGTAGCAAAGTCTGCACATCCATACCACCAACCGCACTAATTCTGTAAGGCAAAGCACAATCCGCCAATCAATACACAATGCCTCTTCCACAGAACACCATTCTCAGGCGACACTAAGATAACGCCAGCTCACTCTAAACATTTGAATTTTTCCCTGCTCATCCGAGCTCGTAACATTCTTATCAACACCGAACCACAACCTTGATCCTCAACTTTCAAATTCTCATGTCACTCACTGCACCCATTATGCCGCTATGAGAGAATATAAGAATTCATCATAACCCCTGAATTACCAGTAGAACAAACACTTCATTGGCTAGAAACCTTTCACTTAACTCATTTTAGAAGAACCGATGCAACACGCAACCGAATTCCCAAATCGCAAAAAATACAAACCTCAAGTCGTGACCTAAACCGCCATGACTCTTCCGGAATATATTTAAACAACAAGGCCATTTGAATCAAATACCTCCTAAATCAATCAAGTTATGGTGGCTTTTAAGCCGAACATACGTCCCCAAACCACATGTATAAATTCACACACCGAAGGGACTGATCATTGCCACATTCATGTCGATTCAACCATTACTAACCAACCCAACTCCTTTCAATTTACTCTTGACCTATCTTAGAAATAAGAATAGCTCCATTCACAATATAACGAACTCAATCCGCACTCATCCCGAGTGACATGCATCACGAGACCACATCATCTCAATACTCATGAACCATCTCATACCCTCTTTATGCACACAATAACATCTCCAACTGGTACACCCATTCTGCAAGACCTTCCGCAAATCCGAAGCTATTTTTTCCTTTCCTCCAATACTGCACCGCATACCCGATGATAACATAGAATGTTCCAAGTCCCATTCATAACCACTGTGAAAACTCGATCCTTAACCACACGACGGACCCAAAATCCTTAGGCATTGCACTTAAATTCTTGAACCCACTAGAACCATTGTTGAGAGTCACCCACTCTGACCTGATCCTGAATATCACCAAACTTTAACGCTCTGCTAGCACATGAACACACTCTCAAAGAAGCAACCAGCTGAATTCTTTTCCTTATACATTACATCCATAAGAAACATAGACTCGGAGTCTTCCCAAATCCTGCACCTCAATCGATAAGGCGAAGTATAGCACACATTCATCGAGTTCCTTGTTCGACTTACTCCTGACATTTCCTTTTCCTTAGTCATAAATAATCCACCAATATATCGATAACCAGAAACTGCACAAGCAGACAACCACGCGATCCAATCATAGATGGTGGGGCTCCCCCACTTAGCTTTAAGCTATCATCACATAATGTAGAGCCCATAATGATTCCTCCCTCTCAATTACCATGATCCCGTACTGTTAACCTGCCAAATTCCTCGAAGTCCCTTGTTAAGCCTTTCATGAACATTCTGAATAATCAGTCACAATCACATATTCGACCTCATACCAGGTAGCAAGTAGTATTCTTCGTAGAAGCTTCATCAATATCACGCAACTGCTAACCTGCTCATAGGAGATAACCCACCTGTGGAATTCCTTACCGACATCCTCCAACGATGTTGCACTAGGTACAACTTCCACGTAATCAGTAAACTCTCCTGAGCCCATGCTCGCTCACCGGCTGTATAAGTCTGTTCCTACCCCATTGACATCCACTGAAATTTCAACAATACCTTCCAAAATAATTATGCATCCGAAATGATAATCAAATCTTCACACCCCTCTTTATTTCAGGCAAACTTCTTTCTGCCATATTTCAATCTTTCTTCACACAGTAACCACCATTCAAATTATAATCCATGGACCTAGTCACTTTCTACCATGCCTCCCAAATTGCTCAAATCTTCCTCAAGGTATGTGGCTATCCTACAACATAATCCATATACTACTCTGCCACTCCCACTTCGGTCAACCATCTCCTTTAAGTAACTTCTCGACCTCCGCTTCTCATACTTGACCTACTAGTAATTCCTCCGCCGCAAGACACCTTCTGTCGTGTCCTTACTCATACTTTGCTGCCCCAATATTGCTTAAAATCAAATACATACATGTAGCACCGGAACTAATGAATTGCTATCAACTCTAAACCTCCTAGAAGATCATCTTTCTCGGGCCATCAACACTAGAAACACTCTTTCGATTTCGAAATCTCTACACCCCGCTATCTCTGAAAATCGCTTCTCAGGTATCATTTCACAACACCCTGCCCCGAAGGCAAAACTCAAGAAGACCATAACGCCGACGAACCATAATGCATTCAAACAAGGACGATGATACCGCATCACAACGAAAATTCCACCACTCTCGAAGATACCTAGTCTCGTTACTCCATCAACCAAAACCTGAACATCCATCGTCTGATTGCCTTTCCTTTACTGGGATTAAATGCTGAACAAATAAATCATGTATTGAGAAATCCTCATTCCGAGCCATTCACTGCCGCAATCCATACATAAGCACTCTACCATTACACCAACACGGTGAGATAACAACTCATGAACAATCTAGCAATCCGTGTATAGCCTCAAAACCATAGGAAGTACAGATACTGATCTGAAACAATAAAATACCTTTCCGCAAGGTGACGATAATAACTCGTCTAAATACGCAGGGAAACATGCTGCACTACGTCTGCAGTATCAATACCACTACTCGATGTCCAATTGACATCAAGCGCTTCATGTCGCATAAGATTGAGTATAAAGGAAATAAAGGCATAAACCTCAATGGAATCAAACCGCACGATGAGGAAATCAAGAAGGGAAGTGCTCCTAATAGCCCTGTATCCTTTCGAAGATAAGTACAGACGTCTTCGTACCGATCCTCAAGACTCTACTAGACTTGCTCATGACTCGTGAGACCTAAGTGAACCTAACGCTCTGATCCCAAGCTGTCACGACCCAAAATCTGCTAAAGGTCGTGATGCGCCTAACACCGCCATCAGACAAGCCAACGGTGATCTATCAACTTACTTACCTATTTTAGTAATTGAAATCAAAAATTTTCCTTAATTAAATCGTATGAAATAGATTTTCAAAGTAAGTGATAATATTTACACAACTACATCAACGACCTGTAGGAACCCCCAAAACCCGAAGTCATAAGTACATGAGCATTTTTCTAAGGAGTACAATAATAATACAACAGTTGTCCCGAATGTAATAAGACAGAAAAAATAATTATTACAATGGAGACTCGGTGGACCGCGATGCGTAGCCTGGAATGCAGCTCACATGAAGTCTCTTCAACAGGTGCACCTACGCGCCAATGTGATCATCGAATGAACCTGTCAGATCCTGCATATTTAGTGTAGAAGTGCAGCATGAGTACGAAAATCAACGCGTACCCAGTAAGTATCTAGCCTAACCCCTGAGAAGTAGTGACAAGGGGTCGACTTCGACACTTACTAAAGGTCCAATAAAATAATATAATAAAACATAAGCAGATATGAAGCATACGACAATGATAGGGTAAATCTGTAAGCTACATAATCTTCCAATTACTTCTTTTAAAGCATGAATTTCTAAACCATGTATTCTACCTTAACAACTCAGAAAAATATCAAGTGTCATTATCAAATAAATAAGGAATACCATATAAAACACCGGGCATTAGTGGAAGGTTTATCTCGTGAACATTCGGACTACTAGCGATATAATGCACGATTCCGCCGAGGTCATTCGGCCGATCCAGAATAACTTGTAAACTGCCGAGAGACGTGCGGCAGGATCCATAGATGCATCTATATACTACCGAGGCGTTCGGCCCACTCCACAAGAAAGGAAGGAAGTCACTGAATTACGGGACACGTTTTTCCAATACAGCACATGAGCATAAAATGAATATAACTCTTACCGTATCTCAAATAACTCGCCCACAACTCGAAGTGTTAAGGATTGGCCTAGTATTTATATATTTACTTCTAAATCAATTTCAATTATAACTTCAATAAATTAAGACAGCAGAATAGGTTCAAATAATTCAAATATTACATGATGAGATCCTAAGTCTACCCGGACATAGCATGTTGTAGATACGTACAGACTCTCGTCACCTCGTATATACGTAGCACCCACAACTAGTTGCACATAACAATAAATATCACCGAGGGGTAGTTTCCCTCTCACAAGGTTAGACATGAGACTTACCTTGCTCCGAAGTTCCATAACCGGCTCCAAAGCCTCTCTAACACCTCAAACCCAAGCCCGTAGATCCAAAACTATTCAAACAATGTGCAACCAATCAAAATATATTGTAATACCCATATTAATCAATTTAAACAATTTTCAACTCCGCTCAAAAAGTCGATAAAGCTAACCCTCGGGCCCACGTACCCGAATTTTGAATATTTTCTAAGATAAAATTTATCGATGACACCACAAACTCAAATATATGATTTATTCCTAATTTCATGTCCAAAATCGTAGTCAAAATCCAAAATTATAAATTCTACGTCTTCTACCAAAATCCCACAATTTTCCTAAATTTTTCTCCTTAAATACACATATAAACCTTACATTAAGCTCACAACATGTGAAAAATTACTTACGTTGTGTTACATGATGAAAACTCCTCAAAATTGCCCCAGAACCGAGCTCCAAAAATCCCAAATGAAAATGGCGAAATGACCAAGTTCGATCCCTTTATGTTCTGCCCAGTTTCTATTTCTGCGGACATATTTGCGCATCTGCGGCCTCGCTTTTGCGAGCCAAAATGTGCATCTATGGAGCACACTGCCTAGCTGAGACCTCGCATCTGCGGAAGCATTTTTGCTTCTGCGCAGGCGCTTCTGTGATGGCCAAATGCGCATTTGCGGACCCGCCGCTTCTGCATCTTAATTCTCGCTTCTGCGATTCCGTAGGTGCGGGAATTTCTTCGAACCTATGACCACGGCCTTGCCCCTTCCATTCCGCTTCTGTGAGCTCTACCTCGCTTCAAAGACTAAGACATCGCAGAAGTGATCACACCAGCTGCTGCCGAGCTTCAGCATTTCTTAAGTCCAAAAAATCAATCCGTTAACCATCCGAAATTCACTCGAGGCACTCGGGACCTTAACCATATATATCAGCACGTCCCAATATACAATACGAACTTAGTCGATCCTTCAAATTATATCAAACAATGCTAAAACCACGAATCGCACCCCAATTCAAGCTTAATGAACTTTAGAACGTCAAACTTCTACATTCGACGCCGAAATCTATCAAATCAAGTTCAATTGACTTCAAATTTTGTACACAAGTCATAAATGACATAACGAAGTTATTCCAAGACTCGGAACCCTAGACGGACATCTATAACATTAAAATCCACTTCAATTCAAACTTAAGAATTTCTTCAACTTTTAAAATACCAAACTGCCATAATAAGCGCCGAAATGCACCCAGGTGATCCGATACTCAACCCAAACATACGTCCAAGTCTGAAATCATCATACGAACCTATTGGAACCTTTGAATCCCGATTCCAAGGTCATTTACTCAAAAGTCAAATCTTAGCTAATTCTTCCAACTTAAAGCTTCCAAAATCAGATCTTTCTTTCCAAATCAACTCCGAACTTCCCAAGATTCGATTCCGGCCACATGTACAAGTCATAATACCTGAGGTGAAACTACTCAAGGCTTCAAACCGCCGAACAATGCGCTAGAGCTCAAAACGACCGATCGGGTCATTACATTTATGTTTTTTGATTGCTCCAACACACTTCATATATGATATAACCAGTTTCATAAAAAATAAATTGAAGCCAAAAGAAAAAGTGATATTACTACCACAACGATATTAAAATGGGACTGTTCTTATTTTATTGGAGGGGTAATAACTTTACATATACAACTACATAGTAACAAACAATTTTTTTTTAGAAGTAACAAAAATGATAAAATTTCGTTGTTCTTCATCCTTAATAAAATCATGTTGTCATTATTTATAATCCGACAATTATGAAGTTTTATTTCCTTTGCACATTAATTAATGTCTAAATTAACGATCATAGAAATTTTTATATCCACCATGTGTCATTATACTTCTCCATCGAAGCACCATCAATAATTTATCTCTTTTACTTTTCCATTACTAAAAGAAGAAAAGAAAAATTTACTCTCTATAATCACTCTTTACATGTGTGTATGATTCATATATAATTGAGGATATGAAGGTAATCCCATAATAAAGGATATATGAACATAATCCCAATGTTCATCACACTTCACTCGAAATGTCTACATTTCAAGTAATGGTAAGGCAAAATATTATTTTTGTTTTAAATTTTTTTATGGTTTCACACAAACAACTTTTTTAGTCACAAATGTTTTACCATCTCGCACATTTTAATCATTTTTATAGTTGTAAGTACTATAGAAAAAAGATTTTTAGTATCAAGTTTAGATATTTTTTTATTTTTTCCTCGATTAGAGATTATAAACTTAACTAACTAATTTTATTAGCTTTGTAGGTCTTACAATCTGTATAGGTTTCTAAATTTTTATCATTTCTTTGATTTTTTGAAAATGGAAAGAAGAGAAAATACTTTTTAAAAAAGTTCATTTTTCTTATTTTTATAATAGGTGGTTTACTTGGACTTGTCTTATATTTAGAATATTAAGGCCAATAGATAGTCATAAATTCATAATAATATATTTGGCATGTTTCAAATGATTATCTGAAACTCAACACCAAGATACGAGTTAGCACATGAGTTCCATGAAAAAAGATCTTAACAAATAGAAATATCATTAATTTTAAGAAAAGTGAAGATTTCAATAAACCTGGCCAACTTGGAAATGTAAAATTTACACCCGACCAACATTCACGCATATGAAATAAGGCCTTTCTATATCAAAGGTACAACGTCAAGGATCTCTCTATCTTAGCGCTAAATTTCATGCTCATCTTTTACATCTGAAAATAACCAAGTATGTCCATGATATATTTGTAAAATATGTGCAACAACGATTGCTTTAAAAAAAATTCCAAAAAGTACTTACTTCTTCAATTCCTACTACTCGGAAAAAATTATAGGCCGAGTTCAAGGTATTACCGTGGCATTTACTAACATTTTTGCAAATTATTATTTTTGAAATAAGATGGAGAGAAATGAAATATGTAGAAAGTAAGATGTCAAATGAGAATATGCAAACAGTGATGTTGGTGGAAAGGTTGTGATCCTCATAAGAGATAAGTAAAACTCTCTTATGGATAATAATTGAGCCTAGCTAGTCCTTGATAAGTTGAGATTTTGACGGTTTATTAGCACCTTCTAGTTTTTTTTTTTGGTCCAAAAGTATTGAATTGTGTTCCCGAAACTAATAAAATCATGTAAAATTACAGGAATGATGGAAGTTTGGTCTCCCGAAATGAAATACGACTCAAAAAGGAATGTTCCGAATTACAAGACAATAAAGGGCGCAGAAGCACAAATGTGTGGTCCGCAGAAGAAATTGCGGACCGTAGAATTCTATCTGCGGCCGCAGAACAACAAGAAAAATATAGCAAACCTTTCAGCAATTTGCAGACCGTGCATGAATTGTGCGGCCGCAGAACATGGCTAGGAGTCAAAGATCAGAGAGTATGCAAAAAGACCAAGTCCAGGAGCCTTTGTGAATTGTGGACCGCACAAGAATTGTGCGGCCGCAGAAGATTGCCTCGCGGCTGCAATTCAGAAATGTGCGGCCGCAGAAGATTGCCTCACGGCCGAAGTTCAGAAATGTGCTGACGCAGAACTCCACTTCTTGCCAGCTGATGAAATCTGCGGATTGCACATGGAATTGTGCGGCCGCAGAACCTCCCGAGGGGCATTTTTGTACAAAATTTTTGGCCCTGTATAAATAGACGAGTTTCACAAAATTAGGTTAACATTTGAACATCTGAAGTTGCTGTAGCCGTTTTTCTTTACTACTTTAGGAAGTTTTACATTATTTTGGTGTATTTACATTAGATTTTATTATTTTAATCGTCCATTATGAGTTTAATTAGCTTTTCTTCGTTATTTTCTTCAAAATCCATTATGAGTAGCTAGACTCTTACTAGGGTTGTAACTCAACCCTAGTGTGTAAACCTTATGAGTATCTAATTTAGTGTTTGTTTATGATTGAGTGTTGATTATTTAGCTTAGCTCATGCTTCAATTTTAGACTTAATGGTTGTAAATATTGATTCATGCCTATTTGACTTATTCTCTGCTTGAGAAAGAGGGACCTAGTCCGGGATAACTTAGCTAACAAGAAATTGGGTCAATTGAGAGATTGATTAACCCAATTAAAAGGTTTAACCTGGAGATAGTAATAACCCGACTTAAGCTCTTATTAATTGTTTTGGTTGATACCCATTTGGACTTGAGAAAAGCAAATTAGGAAAAATCACTTTCTGACTGAGAGGTATTGAGAGGGTAACATAGAGTTGAGAGCTATAATACGCCCCAATCAACAAAACAAGTATTAACGTCTTTATCCCATTAGGGAAACACATATGTTATGGCCACAGCCCTAGGCCTTTAAACTATTTGGAAAAACACCAAAAATATTGATTCGCTTCTAGTTTCTTTTATTTAACTTATAATTGCTAGAGTAAAATTAGAATTAGAAATCAAAACTTGTTGTGGAAGTGCAATTTAGCTATTCCCTTCGCTTTCGTCAAGTGCATACCCCTAACACCCCTAGTAACTCCCTGTGAAAATTGACCTCGACTCTTGTTGGGCACTATTCTTCCAACGACCGTTTCCACTCACTATTAAGTGCGGATTGGACGCAAACCAATTTTTGACGCCGTTGCCGGGGAGTTAAAAAAGTATTAGCTATATATTTGGGTGTGTTTTTGGAATATCTTCTTTTTCTTTCGTGCTACTAACTTGTTTGAGAAATTGTAGGTACAACCATGGCGAACAATGAGCTCGAAAATTTGCCTTTGGAGGATGTGGACGTCGAGGATGACCAAGTTGATGAGGTTCCTCTTGAAACTCAAGCCAATAGAAGAGGTCGAGTGCCTCATGACAATGTCCTCGCTCCACCCCCACTTCTACCATGAGCGACTCCAAACTGGGTGTTACCCGATGAAGGATATGCCAGTGTAATAGTTCCTCCCTATATTAGGGCAGGAAACTTTCAAATCACCAATGTAATGCTCACTTTGCTAGAGCAATGAGGTTTCTTCACCATACTCCAAGTCAAAATGCATACAAACATTTGAAGGGGTCTGTAGACACTTGTTGGGGGAGCAAACAAACAAATGTTTTCGAGGATGCATTGAGGCTAAGGCCTTTTCCCTTCTCTCTATAGGGGAAAGCTTTAGATTGATTGGAACGTTTGTCGAACCATTCCATTCACACTTGGAATGAGTTGGCGAAAATGTTTATCTCTAAGTTCTTCTCTCCCATGCATATGGATACACTTCTAGATGAGATTTTGGCATTCAAGAAAGAGCCTAATGAACCACTACACGAGATATGGGAGCGGTATAGAACAATGGTCAAGGAATGTCCCAACAACGATATGACGGAAGACATAATTCAACAAACCTTCTATCGTGGGATTAACACAACCAACCAATGTATAGTGAATCAACTTGCCGGTGGGAACTTTATGACTCCGCCTTATGCGGAGGCGTGTGAGATTTTGGATGAAATGGCGGAAACATCATCGGCGTGGCAATCCGGGCTAATGTTCCACAAGGTGATTTGAACGTAATCCACCTTCACAAAGAGTTGCATGACTATGGGAAAGCCATTGCCGAATTGACTACCACCATGTATCAACTAGAAAAGGCTCAACTTTAACAAGTGTAAAATCCTAAGCAAGTCAATGCCATATAAGGGGTTAACATGATGTTAAACAAAAGAAGACTAAGGGTCTACAAGTGCAAAATCGAGTGGAGAATTATGTGCAAGAGGATAGTGGTTTTGACCAAGATGATTCTTACAATGAACAAGAAGAGGAGGTGCAATATGTTTACAACTTTCAAGGGCAAACAAACTACTTCCAAGGACCAAACAATGACGACCTCAAAACAATCAAGGAAATTGGAATTTAAATAACTAAGGAAATTGGAGTGGTGGCAACAATCAAGGGAATTGGCATAACAACAATCAAGGAAATTGGAGTGGAAATAATTAAGGAAATTGGGGGGGGGGGGGTAACAATCAAGATAGATGGAAAAATAATCAAGGCAACCAGGGGTCAGGTTTTTAATAGCCCTCGATGTATCAACAACCGAGCAACCCGTCGCCTTATCCTTCCCATGGTCCAAGTTCTTCAAACAATGAGATGGGAAGTATTGAGAATATGTTGAAGCAAATGATAGAAAAGAATGCTGATTCGGATGCCCAACTTGCCTCACATAACACATCGATCCGCAACTTAGAAGTACAAATGGGGAAAATCTCTCAAGCTCTAAATTCTCATCCTAAGGGGGCACTACCAAGTATCACAGTAGTAAACCCAAAGGGTGGAAACAACACGGGGCATACCATGGACGTTACTACAAGAAGTGGAAGAGGTGGGAATGCACCCACCTCAAGTCAAAGGCAACTTGTGGATGATGAGCAAGTGGTACAAGAAGAAGAGGGCCCGAACAATGTGGTACAATCAAATGATGAAGTTCGGATTGATATTGATGATAGTGTGGAAGAGACTCGGGGGGAGGTGAACCCCTCTAGGGATCATATTATTGACATATCAGAGCTGGTAGTGCAAAAGGCTAAGGCACAATTGCCTAAGCCTCCACCTCCATACCCTCAAAGACTTGCCAAGCAAAATGGGGAGAATCAATTCAAGAAGTTCATTCAAATAATGAAGAGTCTCTCGATCAATGTGTCATTAGTTGAAGCTTTGGAACAAATGCCCTGCTATACAAAGTTTATGAAGGATCACATGATAAAGAAGCAGTCAATGAATTTTGAAACCATCAATGTCACTCATTAAGTGAGTGCAATTGTGCACTCTATGTCTTCTAAGTTCGAAGATCTCGGTGCTTTCACGATTCTTTGTACAATTGGAAGTGCCAAGTTTGCAAAAGCTCATTGTGATCTTGGGGCAAGTATTAATTTGATGCCATATTTGGTTTTCAAGACCTTGGGAATTGGTCAACCAAGACCTACCTCTATGAGATTGCAAATGGCCGATCGTATTATGAAGAGACCTTTGGGAGTGATTGAAGATGTCTTAGTTCGTGTTGATAAATTCATTCTTCCGGCGGATTTTGTCATTCTAGATTGTGAAGTTGACTATGAGGTTCCAATTATTCTTGGGAAACCTTTCCTTGCTATGGGGAAGGCTCTTTGTGATGTTGAAGCCGGAGAACTTACATTCCGGGTTGGTAATAAAAAAGTGGTTTTCCATGTGTGTAAGTCATTGCGGCAACCGAATAGTAATGAGGTGTGCTCTTTTGTGGATTTGGTGACCGATGTTATTGTTTATGATACAAGTGCTATGATCAATGTGGGTGATATGTTGGAGGCCGTCTTGCTCAACTTTGATGATGACGAGATTGACGGCTTCATGGAATATGTGAACTCTTTGCAAGGAATGGGGTCGTACAACTATGCACCCCGAATATTGTCCTTGGATATTGAAAATAGAGCAACTCCTCCTACAAAGCCTTCTATTAAAGAACTTCCTACCTTGGAGTTAAAGCCATTGCCTCCACATCTTCGGTATGAATTTCTTGGTCCTTGTTCTATTTTACCGATTATTCTTTCCCCTTGTTTGACTAACGTGTAGGTAGATTCCACTTTGGCGGTGCTACAAAAGAGGAAAAAGGCTATTGGTTGGACTTTGGCGGATATTCGTGGGATATGCCCTATATTTTGCATGTATAAGATCAACTTGGAGGAAGGCGCCAACCCATCTATTTAACATCAAAGGAGACTCAATGAGGCTATGCAAGAAGTTGTCAAGATGGAGATTATCAAGTGGTTGGATGTCGGGGTTGTCTACCCCATCTCCGATAGTTCATGGACTTCTCCAGTTCAATGTGTCCCAAAGAAGGGAGGCATGACGGTGGTCACCAATGACAAGAATGAGTTGATTCCTACAAAAATAGTGACCAGATGGGGTGTGTATGGACTATCGCAAGATCAACAAAGTCATAAGGAAGGATCATTTTCCACTTCCTTTTTAGATCAAATGCTTGATAGATTGGCATGCCGTGCTGATGATTGTATGAGAGCCTTTGAATTGTTGAAGTTCAAGTTGACAAATACTCCCATCATCACCACTCCAAATTGGAGTGTCCCTTTTGAACTCATGTGTGATGCAAGTGACGTAGCGATTGGGATTGTTTTGGGCAACACATCAACAAGAATTTTTACCCGGTCTACTACGTTAGTAAGACCATGAACAGTGCCAAATTAAACTACATCGTTACAGAGAAAGAGCTCCTGGCCATTATGTTTGCAATTGAGAAGTTCCGCCCGTACTTGATGGGTGCAAAGGTCATTGTCCACACGGATCATATGGTGCATCGTTATCTTATGAGAAAGAAGTACTCCAAAGTTCGGTTGATGAGATGGGTGCTTTTGTTGGAAGAGTTTGATATTGACACCAAGATAAAAAAAAAGGGAGTGAAAACCAAGTGGCGGACCACTTGTCTCATTTGGAGGAGGAGGGGAGACCGCATGATGGACTTAAAATCAATGACTCCTTCCTTGATTAGCAACTCTTGGCTATTTCAATGAAAGAGGTGCCATGTTTCGCGGATCTAGCAAATTTTCTTGTATGTGGAATTATCCCGGATGAGTTCTCTTCAAACCAAAGGAAGAAGTTCAAATGGGATTGTCAAGATTATTATTGGGATTAACCATACCTTTTTTGGATTTATACAGATAGGGTGATTAGAAGATGTGTACCGGAAGAAGAGCAAGGTGAAATTTTTGGGGCTTGTCATTCTTCGCCATATGGTGGTCATCATGGTGGAGCAAGAACAGCGGCCAAAGTGCTAAGTTGCGGTTTCTATTGGCCCACTCTTTACAAGGATGCTAGTGAGCTAGTGAAAAAATGTGATGAATGTCAACGAGCTGGTGGAATCTCAAAGAAAAATGAAATGCCTCTCACTACCATTTTGGAGATTGATATTTTTGATGTGTGGGGTATTGACTTCATGGGTCCTTTTTCGAGTTCTTGTGGAAACACCTACAATTTGTTCGTGGTGGATTATGTGTCCAAATGGGTTGAGGTTGTTGCTCTACCCAATAATGAGGCGAGAAGTGTGGTGGCGTTCTTGAAGAAGAATATTTTCACAAGGCTTGGTACTCCGTGGGCAATTATAAGCGATAAGGGATCACATTTTTGCAACAAGGCTTTTGACACTTTACTTGGAAAGTATGGTGTTACTCATAAGGTCACGACTCCCTATCATCCACAAGCTAACGGTCAAGTGGAAGTCTCCAACCGGAAGATAAAGAGTATTTTGTCCAAAATGATATATGCAAATCGGACGGACTGGTCCAAGAAGCTTGATGATGCACTATGGGCTTATCATATGGCTTACAAAATACCTATCGGAATGTCTCCATATCGGCTAGTGTTCGAAAAAGCTTGTCATCTTCTGGTGGAACTTGAGCACAAGGCCATGTGGGCTCTAAAGAAGTTAAATCTTGATTTAGATGTTGCCGCTAACTTGAGGTTGCACATTTGAATGAATTGGATGAGTTTCGGTACCATGCTTTTACAAGTTCGTCCTTGTACAAAGAAAAGATGAAATTTCTTCATGACAAATACATTTGGAACAAAGAGTTCTAGGTGAGCGATCTTGTATTGTTATTTAACTCAAGGTTGAGGATATTTCTCGGGAAGCTAAAGTCTAAATGGAGTGGTCCTTTCAAAATTGTGGATGTGACATCTTTTAGGGCATTAAACTTGAAGAACAAGAACAATGAGGTATTCAGAGTCAATGGTCACCGGGTGAATCACTATTTGGGAAATGTTGGATATAGCTACGTCATGGCGGTCATTCATTTAAATTGATGGTATTTTGCGTCATGCCGCGACGTTAAATCAGGCGTTTCTTGGGAGGCAACCCATGTTTCTTTTCCTTTTTTATTTTGTAGTTATGTGTTATTTTTTGTGCTAACTTGATTTGAAGTATGCTACAGGTTTGAGTGTGACTTACAGGAATTGTGGACAGAAATGTGGCTAAGTGTTGAAAGAAGTGTGGACCGCAGTTGATTTGTGCGGAATGCACAATTTGGAGTGCTGTAGCAAAAGAGCAATGCGACCGCATACTTATCTTGTAGACCGCACAAGTGAAATGTGGGAAATGCAAACTCTCTGAAGTTTAGTCTGTCAGAGAAAAGGTCGATGTGCGACCGCAAGAGGAAATCTGCAGCCGCAATAAGAAATCTGTAGTCGCACGCAGAAGTTTGCGGACCGCAGATGGAGAACCAAAAATGAAGTCCCAGGTAACAGAGTGCGGACCGCACATGAAAATATGCGGTTGCACTCGACCTTCTTCCCTCTTTCATAGACCATAAAGTATAAATAGAAGAGCAGGGGCAAGGGTTACATTTTTTCACTCTCTAAGCACAAAAATAACACTCTCCTAAAATTTCTTGGTGAATCTATCTGTCCACACACACAACATCTTTGTTCAGTCACTCATCACACTCATTCATCTGGTATGCTTCAATTTCTTGTTAATCCTTTTCTTTTAATTTTTAGTCATTTTTAGGCCATTTATCAGTAGAATTAAATTGTGTATCCATGTGGGGGTAAATCTGTAGTGGGTTAACTATTACATGCTCTATGGGGACTGGGTCAACATATTTTCACACCTCTATGATGTTACCATGTCAAATTGTGCACAAAATTGCAAAACCTAGAATGGCCTAACTAAACTGTTAGAAGTTTTTGAATTCTGGGGTCGCACCTGAAATTGTGCGATCCGCAGAAATTGATTCTAGGGCATCATTAGTGAAGATGGGATCTGCGGCTGCAAGGTAAAATGGGCGGATCATAGCATTCCAATTGTGGCCGAAAAATAGCCCTTTTACTGTCATCAGAGAGTCTACACTTTGTGACTCAAATATGCGGCCGTAATTCTAATTGTGCGGACCACAGGAGTCATGTTGCGGCCGCACATCAGCCAATTCTCTGTCATCATAGATTTGGTATGTTTGATTTTTCTGAGATGCGGCCGCAAGTGAAATTGTGCAGACCGCACTTCACTTTTGCGGCCGCAAAACAAAATTGTGCGGTCCGCAAGGCCTCATCTGTGGCTGCAAGAAAATTTTGCGGACCGCAGATCCTTCTCCTGCAAGCAGGATTTAACTATGAACCTCATAGTGTTTTCTGGTGTATACTTTCATATCTCCTGTGTATGTTTGAACATAGAATTGCAACTAACAATCGCCTTTGCTTGATACAGACAATGGTTCGATCTAGAGGCAGAGGCGACACTTCTAAAGGGAGGGGTGAACCTTCTCGGGGTCGAGGCAAGAGTGCCCTACCCCTTGGACAACAAAAGACAATTGCAAAGAAAGTTACAGCCGGCAGGGGGAGAGGTATAGATCTTTTTGACACGAGCCCATATGTCCCGTCTAGGGAAGCATCAGAGGGAAACTCAGCCTCTGTTCAGGAGCAGTCGGCTGTATAGTCAATGCCGCAAGGGAGGTACCAACCCAGGGATGAGCCGTCCTCATCTCATAGCACTTTCGAAGACTCGGAGAGAGCTAGTCAGGCTTCTGAGCCATCAGCCACACCTGTCCCTGAGGCACAGGTTACACCAGCTCAGGATATTCCCGATTATGGTAGAGGGGGAGATGCTACAGTTACCGGCCTTGAAAAGTTGAAGAAGAAAGAGGTTTTGAAGGACCGATTTTTTAGCTTGGTTACCTTCACCAGCTTTCGTACATGGTGGCCAGTGAGGTCGCTAACTCTTGATTGGTAGTTTCTATTAAAAGATCTGGAGAGGTACAATCCAGCAGTGCTGAGACAGTTCAGGGAACGCAAGGGGTGGATGTGGTTCACTCAAAGTGTAGTGGACGCCAAAGAGTACCTGGTCGGGGAATTCTATGCAAATTGTAGCTCACATAAAAAAGGGGACAAAAGTGACCAAAGTACGGAACTTAACAGTGAGATTTGATCAACATACGCTTAACATATACTTGGGATTCAAAGATGTTGATCCAAAGGAATATTTGGAGAAGTATGCATTGGGAGACGTAGCCCGTCCTTGGTTAGCGGATATTCTAGCAGCACCAGGGCTACCACCTCCATGGATTGCCATTGGGGTTCCTATCCGCCGGAGCACTCTCAGTTTCGAGGCGAAGGGGTGGCAAACCTTTGTCTGCAGCAGACTGGACCCGAGTCAGAATGAGACTTACCTTTCGATTCCTCGGGCAGTTCTGGTTGCTTCTATTATGGCCGGGATTCCTCGGGCAATTCTGGTTGCTTCTGAGGAGCCAGACCTTACTGCTGATACTGCCGAGGTAGTGCATCAGATGGTCACCAACCCAGCCACACCGAGAGTTGAGGATGATGAGATTCAGTTAGATGATCCTGCGGGCGGTGACATCATTGGGGACACAGTGATGTCCAAGGAGACATAGGGAGTTTTCTTCACTCTTTTCCCTCTGTTATTCTTATTTTGTTAAGCATTGGGGACAAGGCTTATCTTTATTCGGGGGGTGGAGTTTATTGATCATATTTGATACATTCTGATATATTTGACAAGTAATAACTTTATATTATTCTCTCTTTTCATACTATGTGTATATTCTCTCTCTTTCTCTCATTATGTATATTCATTCTATCTTTAGTAGTTTTTGCTTAGTAGCTTCTCTATTTTTGTTTCTTTATTAGTTCTTTGTTTGATTTAGTAGCTTCTTTGTTTGATTTAGTAGCTTCTTTGTTTGATTTATTAGGTTCTTTGTTTGATTTAGTAGATAATAAGCCTTTAGTTTTCTTAATGCCACGGTTTTTTCCAAAGGTAGTTGTTGTGTGAACCGGGTGACTCGTCCCAACGATGGATAGAGAATGAGTCTGTGTTTGTGTTTAGGTAATAATAACAGCAGTAATGAATAAAAAGAATTAATTAAGTCATGCTCGAAGAGTCAATCACGCTTCAATTGGAACCAACACACTTAACTACGTGCTTATGGTTAGAGACAAGTTTTTTTCTGTTGAAAGAAATAGCTCTAGTTAGTGACTTTGTGACTCCTGTGTTGACTATGGCAATCATCGAATGGTTTAATTGGACCATAGTGATCTTTAAACTTGAATGTGGTCGTTGTGGTCCCTCGACTCTGTCCTCTTTAATAATTCGGTTGCGTGAGGGGTGAGATGAATTGTTACTAGTCCAAGTATTCGTGTGAAGGGTCTAGAACTTTCTCCGAATGTGTTTCAAGGTGAAATCCTAAGTTTTGCTTGGTTTGAGAAGTGATTGTAGGCTCTCCTTGGCTCGTTTGAGTTTTCTATTGCCAACCAATATTATTATCCCTAGTCAACCCCTTTAAGTCTCTAGCCTTTCTCATTTGATAACTATGGTACAAGCCTTTACCCGTTTGTCGTGACCCTCTCTTGGCACCCGAGCTTTCCTTAACACCCTGGTGAAACAAATGGCTCAAAATGTAAGTTTGGGGGAGAGACAAGGAACTTGAAAAATGTATCAAGGCACAAAGAGAGAAAAGAAATTATCTCAATGAGAAGAGAAGGCAAGAAAAGAAAAGAACAAAAATAAAAATACAAAAAGTGAATAAGTGGAAGGGTTGAATGGATTCAAAAATAGGTAAAAATACCAAACATGGAGAAATCAAAAAAGGATAAAAAGAATGAAATGATCAAGAAAGAGTGATGTCAAGTCTCTCTAGTCCCCAATGAAAAGAAAGTGCCTCTAAAAATTGGCAAAGTATGAGCCGAGAAATGAAAGATGGAGTGCTTAAGGAAAGGTGTAACCACTCACCCATATTGTATCCGACCCTAACCCAAAAGCCTTCATTACATCCCAAAAGAAGTACTACTTGATTTTAAGCCGAGTGAGCTTACATTAATGGTGATCTACATGAGGAGAAAGCCTATGGTACTTGAAGCTGTACTTGTGACATTCTCTTGAGAAAGATGAGTGAACCTTTCATAAATCTTTTGATCGAGTGCTAAATTTCTTAAGTGAGCCTGGCAAATGAAAAGTAGAGGAGGAAGAGTTTGGAGTCCACCATGACCTACATGATAGAGTAAGAGTCCTTGATAATTAAAGTCAATTCTTGAAGCTCAAATGTCACATTAGAACTATATGTGCATGAATGTTTAACTTGTCGCCTTGTTGATAATACATGAGTAGTATGGGTAATTGTTGGTCTCAATTGATGTGTGGATGGATCAACTTTGACTCGCTGAAATGACCCTTAACTTTTGGAGGTGGGAACTATTTTATTTGCTTGAGGACAAGCAATTGGGGGGAGTTGATAAGTGGGTATTTTGACTGCTTATTAGCACCTTTTACCTTTGTTTTGGTGCAAAAGTATTGAATTGTGTTCCCGAAACTAGTGAATTATGAAAAATTGCAGGAATTCTGGAAGTTTGGTCTCCCGAAATGAAATCCGACTCAAAAAAGAGAGTTCCGAAGCACAAGGCAATAAAGGGCGCAGAAGCACAAATGTGAGGTCCGCAGAAGAAATTGTGTACCGCAGAATTCCATCGGCGGACGCACAACAACAAGAAAAATATAGCAGACCTTTCAGCAATGTGCGGACCGCACATGAATTGTGCGGCCGCAGAACTGGGCTAGGAGTCAAAGATCAGAGAGTATGTAAAAAGACCAAGTCCATGAGCCTTTGTGAATTGCGGACCACGCAAGAATTGTGTGACCGCAGAAGATTGCCTCGCGGCCAAAGTCCAGAAATGTGCGGCCGCAGAAGATTGCCTCACGGCCGCAGTTCAAAAATGTGCGGCCGCAAAACTCCACTTCTTGCCAGCTGATAAAATCTGCGGACCGCACATGGAATTGTGCGGCCGCAGAACCTCCCGTGGGGCATTTTTGTCTGATATTTTTGGCCCTGTATAAATAGACGAGTTTCACAAAATTAGGTTAAGTTTTGAACATCTGAAGTTGATGTAGCCGTTTTTCTTTACTACTTTAGGAAGTTTTATATTATTTTGGTGTATTTACATTAGATTTTATTATTTTAATCTTCCCTTATGAGTTTAATTAGCGTTTCTTCTTTATTTTTTTTCAAAACCCATTATGAGTAGCTAGACTCTTACTAGGGTTGTGACACAACCCTAGTGTGTAAACCGTATGGGTATCTAATTTAGTGCTTGTTTATGATTGGGTGTTGATTATTTAATTTAGTTCATGCTTTAATTTTAGTATTAATGTTTGCTAATATTGATTCATGCCTATTTGACTTATTCTCTACTTGAGAAAGAGGGACCTAGTCTAGTATAACTTAGCTAACAAGAAATTAGGTCAATTGCGAGATTGATTAACCGAATTAAAGGGTTCAACCTAGAGATAGTAATAACCCTACTTAAGCTCTTATCAAGTGTTTTGGTTGATACCCATTTGGACTTGAGAAAATCAAATTGGGCAAAATCACTTTCTGACCGAGAGGTATTGAGAGGGTAACGTAGAGTTGATAGCTATAATACGCCCCAATCAACAAAATAAGCATTAACGTCTTTATCCTATTATGCAAACATCTAGGTTATGGTCATATCCCTAGGCCTTTAAATTATTTGAAAAAACACCAAAAATACTGATTCGCTTCTAGTTTCTTTTCTTTAACTTATAATTGCTAGAGTAAAATTAGAATCAGAAATAAAAACTTGTTGTGGAAGTGCAATTTAGCTATTCCTTTCGCTTTCGTTAAGTGTATACTCCTAACACCCCTAGTAACTCCCAGTGGAAATCGACTCCGACTCTTGTTGGGTACTATTCTTCCAACGACTGTTTTCACTCACTATTGAGTACAAATTGGATGTGGACCAGTCTAAGCCCAAACCTCACTTTAATTCGCGTAAAAATGATACCGAATAGCCACTTTAAAGGGCTGCTATTTCGGAATTAGCCAGTGCGTCTTGAATTTTAATTTTTCAGGACAATAATGTCCTGAAATTAAAAATTTTAGTTTAAAATTTCAGGACGAAATAAATATTAGCTAATCTTTAAATAGCATCCCTGAGAAGGCTATCTGTGCACTTGACCCGCTATGTCTGAACCCCTATCCAATCTCAAAGTTGGATATTACTAACGGGGTAAAGGAGGATAAATTGTATTTTAACCGATTATAATAAAGTATCTGTTTATGTTTTAAATTACTAATTCGGCCTACAATTATACTTTGGAGCACTTGTTATTGTAGGTTATCTTATTCCGGTCTTGTAAAAAAAAACTATAAGTTGAAACTTTGAACAATGCAAATTTATAAGACTCAACAGCTAGCACACAACTGAAGGAACATTTTTCTTTCATCAAAAGTCAAAACAATACGTGGAGAAAAACAAATTTTACATTTTTGACGATGAAGCAACTTAATATCTAGTGACATGAGCAATGAAGGAATCCATCTCCTTTTGATGATCTCCACCATCTTTCACTGTCTCTTTGACTTGTTTACCTAATTCCATGGCACGCATTCTCATCTCATGTCCTTCCGTAGAAGCCATCAATTTCTCAACAGCGTTTTTGATTGTAATTGAATCAATCATATCATCACGGCGATCCCAATTCTTCACAACGACTCCAATTTTAAGCACATCAGTAACAAACACAGCATTTCTGGGCTGGTCAAAATTCATAGGCCACGTCGCTATAGGCACTCCCATGGTAATACTTTCCATGCATGAATTCCACCCACAGTGACTCATAAATCCGCCAGTTGATGAATGTGCCAAGATTTCTAATTGGGGCGCCCAATCTTTAACAATAATTCCTCTTTCTTTTACTCTCTCTTCATACCCTTCAGGGATTCTGACTTCCTCTTCTCCTCCTGACAATACATCTCTAACTACCCAAATAAACTTCTGCTGACTTTTTTCCAAACCTATAGCAAGTTCTTTGATTTGCTCCATAGATAAGTATCCTGTTGTTCCAAAAGAAACAAGAATCACTGAATTTTGGGCTTGCTTGTCGAGCCACTCTAAGCATTTGTGACGAACTTTTGAGTCCTTTTCCCCTGATATAGTCACCGGATTGAAGGGACCAACAGCCCATTGCTTACGAATTCCGAGTAACCTACTGAACTTTGCTAGTGTTTCAAGATAAGGACCCTCGAGAACTTTGCAAGTATCGTATAAATTCCCAGAGCTGAATTTGTTACAACTATGTTGTAATCGCATAAATTCAATAAACTCAGGTGTGAAAATACTTCTGAGAGTTGGAAGTCCATCTGGAATGTAAGCACCAGATGGAAGAAAAAGTTTCTTAGCCAATTTCGCGAGGAATGAAGGTAGATGGAGATAGTATTTGATGATATCCCATAAGAGAGAGCTATTGGCAAAAGCAGAAATAGCATGAAAACAATAGGCTTCAGCATTTTTGATAGATACTACGTCTTGAACAGTGGAAGCCATCATAGAATCATAAATGACAACAACTCTTCGAGTTGTGCTGGAAAGCTTCTTTATAAATGCACTCACAGGCTCACGCAATGTTAAAGATGCATCCAGTACTGATGCTATGAGTTTCGAGATGGTTTCAGAAGAATTATTTGAAAAATTACAAGGGCCCGGCGCCATATAAGAAGATGGGGTTGGGAATTCTTGGAAATGGATGTAGTTAGTAGCAGTGGCTAAATCCCAACCATGCATTCGAGCCTTAACTTGGCTAATTTCTGTACTAAAACCAACATAATGAATTGGAATGTGGTATGAAGAAACGAGGCGAGAGAGATGGAGGAATTGGTTGAAGTGTCCTTGAGCTGGAAAAGGAACCATAACCATAGTGATTTGATCCTCCTCCATGCCAATTTGACCGTGGTTTCCAGAAGAAGGAATAACAAGGGACGCCATTGCAAGTTCTTTAAATACACTTCTTCTTGTTTTAGTTTTTCTTTTTTTCAGGAAATCATACGCCTGAATAACAAGAAAGCCCGGTTCTATATGTGATATATATAATAGAAGACAGAAAATTAAAAGGGAAAAAAAAAAGACAAAAAAACTAACAGGACAACTGTGAATAGCATGTGAGGAATGTTCACTATGTAAGCAAGAAAATCATATTTGAGTACTGAGCCAAGAGTTAAGCAAAAGTCAGAACAGGTGGCATTTTGTCCATAAAATTATTGTATTGTGCAATTAATGGAAGGCTTTAGAGAAAGAGATAAGGAAATATTTTAGGGCTCGTTTGGTACGAGTGATAAAGAATAATTAATTAAATTTAAGAAGAGCTTATCTCATGTTTGGTTGGGAGAAAATTATGGTATAATTAATCCCGAGATTAGTTATCCCGGAGTTGTAGTATTTTATCCCTATAAAAATATACAATAACTAATCCCGAGATAATTAATCCCGGGATAATTTCTTTTCAACCAAACGACCCCTTATTGTTTTATCACGTTCTCTAAAATGTTATTTAGCTCCATTTTCCTTGAAGCAGCCCTAAAAGTTGTATGTTAAAATATGTTATGCAGCCCACTCTTTGTTCTGGACTTATATATAGAGATTATGGGTGTCAAACGGGCGGGTTGGAGCGGGTATGGGGGGTCAAAAATAGGTAATACAAAAATAGATAAATTATTTGACCCGAATCATATATAATACGGATAAAAACTGAGTTAACTATATTATCCATGCCTTTTTTAATATGATCATTTTTGGGAGTATTCCTAATCTCCCAAACTTGAGAAACTCCCAATTTGAGGTTTTAGAAATGTAAAAGATAAACACATTAGTTATCCATTGGTTATCCATTTTCTAAGTGGATAATATTATTCTTATCCATATTTGACCCGTTTTAAAAAGTTCATTATCTAACCCATTTTTTAATGAATAATATGAGTGAATAACTGTTTTTTTTAACCATTTTGTCACCACTAAAGGAGATATATGGTGCAGCTTGATATATATGCATAATTTCCGAAGCATATTTTGTAAACAAATAAACATTAATAATATTTATAATCTAATCATGACATCATTTGATTAGAACTATCACGCCTGCACGTTCAGATGATGCTTGCTTTATTTTAATCAAGTCGTTCATTCTGGAAGTTCCTGTATATATTTTTAGCATAATTCTTTATTTATTTTGAAGAAAGTGGGAAGGGGGAACCTATTGCTAAAGAAAGAATAAAGGTTCATGACTTTAGTGTCTCATGTATGGATAGTATATAGAAAATAGCAGAATTATAATTAAGCCTTACCTGTATCCTAACTGATTGCGCAAACTAAGATTTTAGAGTTGTCAAAGATCTACATTTTTTTGGGGGGGAATGTTAATATTTATTCTTACAAGATTTTATTTTTAAATATTTCAGTAAGTTTTCTCTTAAAAAATGTGTCGATGCGAGTTTCAGGCTTTCTTGAATAACTTTCACATCTGTCAATTTATTGCTTGCTAGAAATGGTCAATGAGAAAAATGGACCGATACACCTTGATGGCTAAAATTCATTAATAATAATTTTTCGGCCCCTGTTATTGAAAAAAAAAACTAGTATCATAAATGTATACGGGTGAAATCGAGCCCGTGGGACGTCCCGGTTTCCGATGAAGTGAACGGAGCAAGAAACGTAAAGGCAAGGAACCGAAATCGAGGCAAGGAGCCCCTTGATCCGGGGTTCGGGCAAAACACCCTCCCCGGGAGTATCAGGGCCATGACCCCCAGGACCGGTTCGAACCCCAAAAGCCTCAGAGAGCATTACCAGATAATCGAGCACAGCCAACAAAAGGCCATGATGTCCGCGACCGACCGGATATCATGGCGTGGATTCTGGCACATATCGGCAGAGAATCAGTGATTAGATAAACAGAAGATTTTTACCTTTAATGGAATTGTACTTAGGGTAAAACTCCCCTACTATATAAAGGGGAGTTTAATTATTCATTAGGGACATTGTAACACGCACATCAAGGCAATATACTCTTATTTTCTCTATTATTCAAAGTTCTCACTGTTGTTTATCAAATCATCAGCAACGTGAGTCCGGGTTCGATGGCAGTCATTCCATTAAGTTGTTACTAAGTCCGGGATCACTCCTCTTGATTAGTTTGAAAATTTATTGCATCCTTTATCTGTTTAGTCTAACGCAATTTATCGTTTGTATTGAATTAATCCATGTATCCTTAAAATCACTTACAAATTTAATTGTTATCCCTTTTTTAGGGTAAACAGTTTGGCGCCCACCGTGGGGCTAAGGATAATAGTGGCAATTTGATACAAAATTCCATAACACTCTATTTTACACTTGTTCTTTGAACTTTTAATTTCGGGTCATATTAAAATTTCGAACTCCCAATCTGCCCATTTGAACGTGGATGTTGAGTCCGGCCACCATGGCGAAAACAACGCGGTACCCAGCAACGAGGTCCCCCCTGTTGACCCCAACGGAGTCGCGATCGATGCTAACTCACACATGGCTATCGAAGCAATCTTGGCTACTAACCCCGAAAACAGCATTCGCGTGGGAGCCCAGTCGATAGCACGGAGTACACACAACGACGAAGGTGACGGGATCAAGTTGTGTGTGATATTCAAAATGTTACAAGCTCAACATGCAGCGATAGTCCAGTTATAGAACCAAAGCCGAGCGCACGAATCATCCCGGGAGAACGCCTGCAGAAATGAACCGGCCACAGAAAGGCCGGGTGAAGCAGAACTCGGGACCAACCCCGAGATAATAAAGATGCTTGAGTAACTGACAAAATGGATGAAATCGTGAGCAAAGAAAATCGAAGCCAACAACAAAAAAAATGGAGACCTACAACTCCAGGGTCGACCAAATCCCGGGAGCACCACCAATACTAAAGGGCCTAGATTCCAAAAAATTTGTCCAAAAACCTTTCCCTCCGAGGGCAGCTCCTAAGCCGATCCCAAAGAAGTTCCGTATGCCCGAAATTTCAAAGTATAATGGGACAACCGATCCCAACGAACATGTGACCTCTTATACGTGCGCCATCAAAGGAAATGACTTGAAAGATGATGAAATCGAATCGGTTATGTTGAAAAAGTTCGTAGAGACCTTGTCGAAAGGATCTATGATATGGTATCACAACTTACCCCCTAATTATATTGACTCGTTTGCTATGCTTGTGCACGCCTCTGTAAAAGCGCACACTGGGGCCATCAAGGTTGAGACCTGGAAATCAGACCTTTTCAAGGTAAAGCAAAGAGATAACGAGATGCTCAGGGAATTCGTATCGAGGTTTCAAATGGAACAAATGGACCTACCTCCGGTCGCAGATGATTAGGCCGTGGCTTTCACCCAAGGACTCAATCCCCGAAGCTCATTGGCCTTACAGCAGTTGAAGCAAAATCTCATAAAATACCCGGCAGTAACCTGGTCCGACATCTATAACCGGTACCAATCAAAAATCAGGGTCAAAGACGATCAGCTCGGGGCCCCTTCCGTGTCCGTTTATATCGTCAGATCTGTGACAAATCCAAGAGAGACATTGATCGTGAACCAAGATTGAATAGAGAACAATATCAACCATACAATAGAGATCGAAGGGGTAATGGGTCTGTACGCAACAAAGTGAGAAGTGAAAAAAGGAGCGACCGAGGTCAAAATAACCGGGAACTCAAGAGCAAAAACGGTTTTGACAGACCCATTGGGTCTAAGGAAGCACCAAGGTTATCGGAGTACAACTTCAACGTCGATGCTATCGCCATCATCATCCATCAGACGCATCAAAGATACTAAGTGGCCTCGACCATTGCAATCCGATCCTGCCCAAAAGGACCCCAACCTAATGTGTAAATATCATGGCACTCACGGCCACAAAACTGAAGATTGCCAACAACTGAGAGATGAAGTAGCCCGGTTATTCAACAACGGACACCTCCGAGAGTTTCTAAGTGATTAAGACAAAAATCACTTTAGGAATAGGGACTCCAACAAGCAGATCGAGCAAGAGGAACCTCAGCATGTCATTAACATGATCATTGTTGGGGTTGACGCCCCCTAGGGACCGATGTTAAAGTGCACCAAAGTGTCCATCACAAGGGAAAAATGGACTCGATATTATGTGCCAGAATGAACCGTATCTTTAAGCGAAGAGGACACTGAAGGCATCGTGCAGCCACACAATAACGCACTGGTAATATCTATACTCATAAATAGATCTCGAGTTAAGCGTGTGTTAATTGATCTAGGTAGCTCGGCCAATATCACCAGATCGAGGGTCGTAGAACAGCTGGGCCCACAAAACCAAATTGTGCCTGCAGTCCGAGTTCTAAACGGATTCAACATGGCATGTGAGACCACTAAAGGGGACATGACCCTACCAGTGAACACTGCCGGAACAGTTCAGGAAATAAAGTTCTATGTGATCGAAAGAGATATGAGATACAATCCTCTATTCGGGAGGCCATGGACTCACAATATAAGGGAAGTACCCTCGACATTACACCAGGCGTTGTAATTCCCCACACCAGGAGAGTTAAAACAGTTTACGGAGAGGAACCGGCCGCAAAAGAGATGTTCGCGGTCGATGAGGTGGTCTCGATATCAGCACTCTCAACATCAAAGAACCCGAGTTCGGTCACCAAGGAAAAAACCAAATAGAAATCACTGATACCGGCCCCGACCGAACCAAAAAAGCTGGGGACGGGCGAGGATGATGACTACGGAGTTCCTAGAACTTTCATAGCCCCTGACGATTCCGATACCACCAAGTCAACGGTCGAGGAGCTGGGGCAAGTCATATTGATAGATCACCTACTCGATCGAAAGGTTTATCTGGGCACGGGGTTAAATCCAGAGCTCGGAAAAAAGCTCATTGAATTCCTTATAACTAACATAGATTGTTTCGCTTGAACCCATCTTGGCATGAAACGGATCCCGCCAGAAATAACTACTCACAAGCTGAGCTTGAATCCAAATTTCACCTGGTTAAACGAAAAAGGAGACCTCAGTCCTAAGTCAAGCATGCATTCATCAAAGACGAGGTATCTAAACTCCTTAAAATAAGTTAAATTCATGAAGTTAAGTACCTGGATTGGTTAGCAAACGTAGTAGTAGTCCCTAAAAAGGGAAATAAATTAAGAATGTGTGTAGACTAAAAATACCTCAAGAAGGCATGCCCCATGGACTCTTTTCCTCTGCCCAATATCGATCGCATGATCGATGCGAAAGCCGTCCACGAGCTCCTCAGCTTTCTCGATGCCTATTCCGGGTTCAACCAAATCCAGACGGACCCTGGCGTTCGGGAAAAAACTTCCTTCATCACTAAATATGACACCTATTGTTATAATGTAATGTCGTTCGGATTAAAGAACGTCGATGCCACTTATCAACGTCTAGTAAACCGGATATTCGAAGAACAAATAGGAAAATCGATGGAGGTTTACATTGACGGCATGTTAGTAAAGTCCCTATGAGCAGAGGATCATTTGAAACATTTGTAGAAAACCTTCAACACACTAAAGAAACACAATATGAAGCTGAACATGGAGAAATGCGCATTCGGGGTCGGATCCGGAAAGTTCCTCGGATTTATGGTGTCCAACCGAGGAATTGAGATCAATCCCGACAAGATCAAGGCCATATAAGACATCACCGTCGTGGACAATGTCAAGGTCATTCAATGGCTAATCGGGCATATATCCGCCTTGGGCCGATTCATTTCAAGGTCCTCCGATAAGAGCCATCGATTCTTCTCGTAATTAAAGAAGAAGAATAACTTCTTGTGGACCCCAGAGTGCCAACAAGCTTTGGAAGAACTTAAGTGTACCTTTCGAGCCCACCTTTGCTTCATACTCCGAAGGCAGACTAGCAGATATACCTATACTTAGCGATATTCTAGATAGCGGTAAGTGGAGTCCTAGTTCGGGAAGACGAAGGTAGGCAATTTACTATCTATTATGTTAGCAGGACTCTAGGTGAGGCCAAAACTAGGTATCCTCACCTGGAGAAATTGGCGCTCGCTTTGCTAAGCGCCTCCCGGAAGTTAAAGCTGTATTTTCAATGTCATCCCATATATGTCGTAACTACTTACCCATTAAGAAACGTAATACATAAACCCGAACTCTCGGGATGATTCGCCAAATAGGCTATGGAAATTAGAGGGTACGATATCAAATATTGACCCCGAACCGCCATCAAATCGAAAATTTTGGCAAACTTCATTGTCGACTTCACGCCGACCCTAATACCCAAAGTCAAAAGGGAATCATTGTTGAACTCGGGGACTTCCTCAGGGATCTGGACCCTCTTTACGGACAGTGCCTCAAACGCAAAAGGGTTCGGGCTTGGCATCGCGTTAAAGCTACACACGGGTAGCGTAGTTAGACAATCTATTAGAACTATGAAATTGACTAACAATGAGGTCGAGCATGAGGCCATGATTGCAGGGCTCAAATTGGCTAAAAGCCTAGGGGCTGAAGTGATCGAAGCTAAATGTGATTCCCTCCTTGTGGTGAATTAAGTCAATGGGACATTCGAAGTGAAATAGGAATGAATGCGAAGATATCTGGATAAACTACAGGTAACGCTACATCGATTCAAGGAGTGGACCCTGCAATATGTACCCCGGGATCAAAACAGCGAAGCCAATGCTCTAGATAACTTGGGGTCATCCGTTGATGATGATGATTTCAACTCGTGAACGGTCGTACAACTCATGAAATCGGTAATGGAAGAAGTCCATGCCGAAATAATTTCGACAAGCTTAACCTGGGACTAGAGAAACAAGTATATGGATTACCTGAAGACCGGGAAGCTACCCTCGGATCCTAAAAAATCAAGAGCTCTACGTACGAAGGCGGCCAGGTTCATCTTGTCTGGAGATAATACCCTATTCAGAAGAACATTCGATGGTCCACTCGCCATATGTTTGGTGCCGGGAGACACCGAATACGTTTTGAGGGAAGTTCACGAAGGCACCTGCGGAAACCACTCAGGGGCCGAATCATTGGTTCGTAAAATAATCAGAGGCGATTATTACTAGATAGATATGAAAAAAAATGCTAAGGAGTTCGTATGGAGATGCGACGGCTATCAGAGGCACGCACCAATGATCCACCAGCCCGTGGAGCTGCTGCATTCGGTCTTGTCACCTTGGCCATTCGTGAAATGGGGAATGGACATCGTCGGTCCCCTGCCATGGGCACCCGGTAAGGCTCAATATATATTATTTATGACTGACTATTTTTCTAAATGGGTTGAAGCTCATGCATTTGAGAAAGGCAGGGAGAAAGAAGTTATTTATTTTATTTAGGACCACATAATATGTCGTTCGGAATGCCGGTCGAGATCGTATGTGACAATGGGAAGTAGTTCATCGGCAGTAAGGTGAGAAAAGTTTTCGAGGACCATAAGATCAAAAGGATCCTATCAACACCCTATCACCCTAGTGGGAACGGGCATGCAGAGTCTACAAATAAGACCATACTCCAAAACCTTAAGAAGAGACTGACTGACGCCAAAGAAAAATGGAAGGAAATTTTTCCCAAAGTCCTGCGGGCATACTGTACGACCTTAAAATCTAGTACCAGGCTCACCCTATTCTCGTTGGTCTACGGTACCAAAGCGCTAACATCGGTCGAAGTAGGAGAACCGAGTTTCAAGGTCCGATATGGGACTAAAGAGTCAAACGGTGAGGCCATGAGCACGAGCCTGGAACTATTGGATGAGAGGCGAGAGGCCGCCCTCATCCGGTTGGACTCCCAAAAATAACGGATCGAAAGGTATTACAACCAGAGAGCCAAACTCCAACACTTCAATATCGGGAACTTAGTGTTAAGAAAGGTGACATTGAATACCTGAAATGTTATAACCCAAATTCGCATACCATAGATCACGCCGTAAGTTAGTCAACGTAAATCCAAGAAGATATTATCTTTGAGATGATAAGAAGTTAATCCTATTGGTCTTAAACGATACAAGGGTGTATAAGAGTGGTTAACAAGTATTTGAAGTTAAACGAATCAAGGATGTTGTAACCCGTATTTTCGGGTAACACTAGAGGTGATTAATTGTACCAAGAGGTCTTGTTTTAATGTATTTGAATCATATAATATCCGCATCATAAGTTTTGAAGTCAAGCGAGTTATGAAACAAAAGTCGATAAAAGTTGTCGCAACTTAGGTTTATAATTTTACTTAAACTTTAGGTCAAATGTTACTGCATTTTTCTCCCAATGTGCTTAGAATTATGGGGTGATCTACCTATCAAATTGAAGATCTATGAGTCTAGTTTCCAACGCATTAAACCGTTCATCGATACGATCTCGGAATAGAGAGATATTCGCGTTTTCGCGAGAGTGCGCCAAGCTGCTCTCTATGGGGCCCACAAAGGCGGTTTAAGACATATGGACATATATAAGATACCTCAACCCCGTTTTAAGTCATTATTTTTCAGTATATTCAGACCTTATAACCCTAAAAACAGTCTCTTAAGGTTCTCTCATGATCCAAGACCCAAACAAAGGGCAAACAACACAAATCAAATGTCGGGAATCCCGTGGCGCTAGTAAGTTTCTTGTTCTTCTTGTTGTTGCTGATTTTTGTGTTTTTCCAGCTCATGTGGGAGGTTTTTTTAAGTGTTTTATGTCCTGTAAATACACCTTCAAGTTTTTAATATCAATCCTAGGTGATTTCAAGTCTTCTAAAATAATTCTAGTGCCGAAAAACCCGAATTAATTGCTAGTTTCGCTTCCTTGTTCTTGTGGCAGAATTGAAGGGATATTTCGTGGAAAATTAAGGTCAAATTAGAGTTGTTCTTTCTGTTTAAAGGAAGGAACCTCTTACTCTATATATATTTAAGATTATCCAAGTTGCAGCTAAGTCGTTGAAGCTAGAACTTGTGAAATATATATCGAAAGGCTTGGTAGTAATGTTGTTGGTTGGTGGACTGTTTTGGAGGCTCAATATTATTATTAATGATGTTGTTTGGGCTGTTTTGTGATTTTATTAACTTGTGGAAAGTCATATAAATAGGGGAGGTACTGTCCGTTTCATCGTAAAATAGGTTGTGGTCGATACATAATAGTTACGACGCTTAAACGATAATGATAGTGTCATTTGTCTTATTGTAGACTAAGGAGTCGTTACATTTGCATAGCTTGAGGTTGGGCAGTATATACAAGGTATGTGAGGCTATCCCCTCCATTCTTTTGTACGACTCCGATTGTACATAATGTAATGAACGAGCTCCCAAAGATACTCTACTCTTAGAAGCTAGCAGTACTTACATTGCTGCCCTTCTTATGAAACGATTGATATTGATGTTACTTCTCTTATTCTTATATTATCAATGTTGTTGGTAGTTCCTGATTCTTATAAGATTCTTGATGAAGAGTTAATCCTAATAACGTGTACGAAGGATACCAACCTTATGTCACTCCGAAAGGTTCAAAATGTGATTCCAATGAGTCCAGCATGCATCATATATATGTATCTATTTTACTCTACCGAGCCGCGCTATAGTCGGCCAGGTACGGCACCTATTGTGCAACCACTGATCAGTTGGGTTTTACCGAGCTCCACGTGGCCAGGTACGATTCTACCGAGCCCTATGATGGCCGGGTACATTTTACCAAGCCTATTATGGCCGGGTACGATATGATGATGGTGATGCCCACAAAGGCGTATGTTTTAAAAGTTTATGTATATATATGTATGTATCATGTATTTCATGTCAGTAGCCCTCAGAGGTACCCAGATGTCACAGGTTGTATATTCTCTATCCCTGTTTACATTACTGTTCTTACTTATGTTTTCTTGCCTCACATACTCAGTACTTTATTCGTACTGACGTCCTTTTTATTTGTGGACGCTGCATGTCGTGCTGCAGGTCCTGATAGACAGGTAGACGTAGCTCCCCCACCACAGTAGGCTGTCCAGTTCAGCGGTTATTGGCGAGATCCCTTCTCCGGACTTGCCGTGGTCTTGGTATGCATTTTTGTTATAGACATTATGGGTATGTCGGGCCCCTGTTCCGGCAATGTTGTAGAACTTATGTTCCTTTAGAGGCTCATAGACAGGTGTCGACTTATGTATGGTTTAGAATGCCTTTTCGGCTGATTTTTGTTGTATAGTCTTTCATGGCATCATGATAGCTCGTACCTTATATATAGTTTCTTGACAGTCTTGTCGTCTCATGTTATGTATGTTCATGACATTATCTTTCATTGTTGGATGTTCATGATCCATGTCTACTATTTATATTGATCTTGTCGGCCCTTAAAGATAATAAGGAAGGTTAGATAAAATGTACGTTGGTGCTCGGCAAGTATGGCCCGGGTGCTAGTCATGACCCTCCAGTTGGGTCGTGACATAGAGGCACTTAGCAAAGAGAGCGCCAATGTTTCTAGGTGGGGATATCTAGTTTTAGCCTCACCCAAGGTCCGACTAACATAATAAGGGAACAGTGAGAAACTACCAAAAAACTGGAACGTGACCCATTTAAAACGATACTACTTCAAAGGTACGACCCAATTCAATCTTTTCATTACATATATTACGAATTGGACTAACACTTGCAGGCAATATCCAAAGAATGATGTAGCTGTTAGGACTGAAAGCACGCATAGCACTCATTTTCCCTTGAAGCGGTTTTGTCCTAAATGGGTTTTTCGGCAAGGTTATTTAACGAGGCAACAATGGATCGTGCTAACTTAGAATCAAAGACCGGTTATGAATCGGAATCGATGGTTGTATCAATAGTATCCGAGCTATCTCTACGATCAACCTCAAATATTGGTGAGCATCACCCTTGGATAATGATTTTAGCAAGGAAAGAAACTTTGTGCTTGAACAGTTTGGGCTCGGTGGATAGGATTTACTATAAGGGATAAATAGTCAAATGAACCGTGCCCACATAGACCACCTAAGACATAACACGAAGCTTGTACATGTTTGCAACCTTGTATATTATGCACATAAGAATGAAAGAAAGTTTCTACCTTGCAGACACATATTTTGCCCCTTAAGACTATTACATTTTTTCCTTAAGCATATCGAGCCCAATGGCCGCCTCTATCCGGATCCAAGAGATCGCCCCTTCTAGGGGACTTTCATCCAAGGCAAACTCGGACGGCTCGAGCTATCGAAGCTCGGAGGTACAAAGCCTATCAGGCAGTACTTGGACTTAAAAGGCTACGGCCACCCTAGAAATGGCTCGGAGACGTCTGAAGCCCGTAATCAAAACATAAGGCCTTCAACAATTCCAAACCGGTTCAAAGGCTACCCTCAAAAAAACTATAATCTAAAAACATCTAAACAAGCACTTCGGGGAAAGCTTCCAACTATATTGAACCCCCCCCCCCCACAAGTTTCAAACAACATTTATATCGAGAATGAGTCTTGTTCGAACCTCCGAACAAGACCTTATTTCCACGTTTTATTCCGTGCTAAGGCATTTGAAATCTTTGAAATCATAAAAGGGAAGCCAAAAGAAACGAGTTTCAAACTTGACAAAGGGAAAAAAGCCTTATATATATTGCAATAAAAGTGTTTTACAAAGGCCAACGATAACGACCTGAACAAAATGATCAAAATGCAAAAACAAAGAAAAATCCCTAAGGTACCTAAGCCTGATATTCACGAAAACCCGCCTCGTCACCAGAGTCATCGGGGTCTTCTCCATCCTCGGGTTCACCGTAGGCCTCAGAGCCTTCTTCACCCTCGGGGACAACCAGCTTCTTGGCCTCGGCCTCGAGCCTTTTCGCGTCTTCGATCTTGACTGATAGGTAAAAACCCCGGGCATGGACCTCCTCGAGAGCCTCCCTTCGGGACAGGCACTTCACCTACTCAACAGTAACTTTCAGGCAGTCCTGGGCTACCTCGGCATCAGTCCTGTACTGGGCCACCATCTTTTCAGCATCAACCCTAGTTATTTCCGACACAGACTTCACCATTTCGATCTCCTTGCCGAGGGCATCCTGTTCAGCAATGGCCGAGCCTAATTGAGACTGGAGGTCTTCGATTCATTGAGCCCGTGCTTCGACTTTCTCTCTCACCACTCGGAGTTGGACCTCCACTGATGCCAGCTGCTCCCGGGCAGTCTCCTTCTCCGAAGATAATCGGTCCATTTTTCCTTTCCACCTTTTGGCTATGGCGTTGACCTCATTCATCTTGGCTCGGAGTTGGTCGATCTTGTCAACAATCTGCTGGACCTGCGATTTTTGGCCATTAGTCGCCATGTCTAACTTATCATCAACTAACTTCAAATAATATTACCTGTTCCAACAGGTTGGCATGCTCCTTCTGAGCCGTATTTAACTCAGCCCAGAGACTCTTGACTTCTTCTTCACGTTGTTCGCTGAGAATCTTATACATGTCCCTCTTCTCAACAAGCTCCTTGACCTCAGCCTCGAGCTATTTAACCTCAACACGGTACCGTAGAAAACTTTCATGATGAAATATAGAGGCCTGTAAAAATATAAGAAAAAGAAAAGGCATGAGAGATATCAAAAACTAAATCCGAAGATGAAAGAGTGTAATGACGCCTTACCAGGTTCAGTGCATGCTGTGCTTCATTAAACAAGCACGACGTATCCACATCGTTCATTTTCGCCTGGTCTTCTTTGGTTACCAAGCACCGGAGGTAGCTAGCTACTCCAACGGGGGCGGAAAGAACCCTTGCATCCTCCGGGAAGGTGATGAATATTGACCACTTTTGGATGGGATCCATGCTCGGGGCGGGGAACTGGTTGATTAATTTTGGGCTCGAGTTCAGCCCGCCGACCTCCGAAGATGGGTCTTTCCTCGGCACCTCCAAATCACCCAACCCGGAGATATCTTCCAGGGCGGTTGAGTCCACATCTTCAAAAGAGTAACGGAGGGAATCGTCCACACCATGGCCCCCTTAGTTGGATCGATCCTTCGCCGCTCGGGCTTCGTCGACCATAGACTCGTTGAACGAAAGCTACCCGAAATTTCTATGATACCAGATGTAACGGAGCCGACGTCTCGAGAGGTCTGAGCCCTCACATCTATGTTGGCCTCCTGAACCTGAGGGGGATCTGCCTCCGATATTTCCCCTCGAATGCCATACGCTTTTCGAGGAAGGACGACTCACAAGCCACAAAAATATCACCCTCCCCGGGCTCGTCCCTGAGCCGAAAAAGTGAGTCTGAGTCAGGCGCTCGAGAGCTAGAACTCTCCTTTGGCTTACGTGCCAGCCTTCTCCTTGGCCTCTTCTTCTCTATGGAACTCAGAGCCCTCCTTCTCTTCTTCTCTCCTGTTGCGGCCTCGGGTTGACCCGAAGTAGAAGGATCGACGGACAGGTCTTCATCCCCTACTAAAGTCCTAAGCTTAATGGTCTTAGGCGATCCTACAAAAAGAAAAGAGAGGGAATGCGAATATGGTGCTAAAAAGGAGAGCCTAATGTTACTTACTCGGGAAAAACAAATCTTACCGTGGGAATGGGCCTCCCAGTGGCCCTTCGATAGTTCGTGCCACAAACGCTCGTAATAAGGAATCTGTGCGCAAATGCCCTCGATCCATTCCTTGAGCCAAGGGATGGCGTTTGTGACTCGAGCAAGGGCTGCACCACATCAAATACTGATGAGAAAAAAGGAGATAAAACCTAAAATCAACATTTAAAAGAAAGTTATGCTTACGTTATACATTCCACTTCTCGGGGAATGGCATGAACTCAGCAAGGATCAAGTCTGCGGTCCTCACCCGGACAAAGCTTCCCTGCCAGGCCCGATCCCGATCCTCATTGATGCTTGAAAATAGGGCTTTGCTGGCCCAGCGTACGAGCTTTATCAGTCCCCATGGAAGATTCGGGAATTGTATAGGCAGAGTAGATGATCGATGGTGAACAAGCAGGAGTCGATTTTGTTCACAAAGAATCAGAGGAAGATTACGATCTTCCACATAGATGGGTGGATCTGACCGAGGCATACTTCATATCTCCTACAGAAGTCCCGAATAACCGGATCCACCGGGCCCAGTGTAAAGGGATAAGTGTAAACACTCAGATACCGCTCCACATGGGTAGTAATATTGTCATCGGGCTCGGGAATTACTATGTCATTATCCGCCCAACCGTAGTCCTTACGAACCGCAGGAAGGACGGCCTCAGTGATGGAGCAAATGTACCTAGATACTGCCTCGCATCGACCTTGCACCGATGAAGGCTTTTCGACCTTAAAGTCATTTGTGACCGAACACCCCCCGAGGACGAACATTTTCAAGGGAAGCTCGGCTACCGTTCATCGATAGTCACACCCGAAGAGGAGCTCTTGAGGTCAACCACATCGGGAGCGATCTCCTCGACTTCGGTGGTCGGCCGTGAAGAAGAAGAAGCAACTTTTTGGGGAACAGTCTTGGAAGTCTTCGCCATTATTATCTAGATAAAAGTTTGAAGAAGTGAGAAGGAAGATTGGGAGATGAAGGGTAAAAGCTTGCTGAGAAAAACAAGTGTGATGGTTTGGGTAGAAGATAAATGAAAACTTGCAATTTGCTGAAAAATATTGAAGAATGAAGGTAAAAATGTTGGGGTATGAAGAGAAACAGTGATGTCCTAAAGGTACGAAGGTAGAAGCTTGGTCACAAATTTAAAAATGAACGAAGGAGGGGAGTATTTATAGAGACTTCATGTCCGGGGATGGTCTGCCGATGGCTGACACACGTTTGAAGTCATTATGACGCGACTGGCGGGATATTTCGGATTCTTTGTCGTTTCTGTCACGGCATATTGAAGAAGGAATCGAGGTGCTCATGTTGTTTCTCGTCGTATCCCTAAACTTACACTCCGAGAAATGAGGGGACTATCTGTATATGGGTGAAACTGTACATGTGGGATGCCTCGGTTTCCGATGAAGTGAACGGAGCAAGAAACGTAAAAGCAAGGAACTGTAATCGAGGGGAGGAGCCCCTTGATCCGAGGTCCGGACAAAACACCCTCCCTCGGGAGTATCGGGGCCATGACCCCCATGTCCGGTTCGAACCCCAAAATCCTCGGAGAGCATTACCAGATAATCGAGAACGACCAACAAAAGGTCGTGATATCCGCGACCGGCCGGATATCATGGCATGGATCTCGACATATATCGGCAGAGAATCGGTGATAAGTTAAAAATTTTTTTTTACCTTTTATGAAATTATATTTAGGTTAAAACTCTCCTACTATATAAAGGGCGTCTGATTATTTATTAGGGACATTGAAACACGCACATCAAAATAATATACTCTTATTTTCTCTGTTATTCAAAGTTTTTACTTTTATTCATCAAGTCATCAGTAATGTGAGCCCGTGTTCGAAGGCGGGCATTCCATTAAGTTGTTACTAAGTCCAGGATCACTCCTATTGATTGGTTTGACAATTTATCGCATCCTTTATCTGTTTAATCTAACACAATTTATCATTTGTATTGAATTAATTCACGTATCCTTAAAACTACTTACAAACTTAATTGTTATCCATTTTTTAGGGTAAACAATAGAGTTTCAAATTACACAGGTGAAACTCAACGATATTGTCATGAAATTTCACTTGTAAAATTTGAACCTTCATGATAATGGTATTTTTTTAATTTCTAAAAAATAGCTAGCTCGCGCTATTATTACACCTTCTTGATTTGATAAAGTCCAAATAGATTTTGACTAACCCTAATGGTGCCTGGGTCGGGCCTAATGAGATATTGAACACCCACCGGTATCCATATTTGATTAAATTTGTCTCTCACGCGTGGATTGATCATATGATAACGCGATATTGCTTAGAATAGATTTTATCTCAGTAACAAGATAATAGTGGAACTTTTTTCTTGCAAGAAGTGTGTATGACCCTATGACCCCTCCCCGGAGAGACGAGGGCCGTGTCCCGTGAAGCACCCCAAAGATGGTTTCGGGGATCCATCAACGAAGTAATAGCTTGGGATTTCACTTGGTCCTTAACCCTCCCCCAAAATATTAAGGATTTACACATATTCACTACCGCCTGATATTCCTCCTACAAGCGGAAAGTATCTTGGTAGTTATTAACCACTTAGAGCGACGTGCGGAAGTGGGATGAGCATGTGAACGTTAGGCTTAGGCTATAAATACTCCACTCCCATTTACTTGTAAGTCATTCAGTCTTCTCTCAACTCACTCGTTATTCATGGCTATTATATTCAGGCCAAGCTAGGCAGTCAATCTACCTTTACTTTGCAAACACATTGGCTCGTAATGAAACTCAATAAGATCATTCTTACTTTTGCTTATTTATTTTAATTGTTTTGTTTACAACTCTTTTAGCCTGATTCCACTATTTATTTGACTAAGCTTTGATTCGAATTGATTGTCAGTGACTCATTAAAAATAAATGTAATTATTTTATCCTAAAACTATGTTTGAGTTAAATAATAATGTCACTAGATCTATTGTTTCTCCTACTTCGTGGTCCACTAACAATTATTCTAGGGAAAATAGCTTTTTCAGTCTTATTTAGGATGTTCTAACACCATTTTGAATTATCATATCTTCTTTCCTTGTTTCTGTTGACCTGTGTGATTAGGGGTGTACAAAGGAAACCGATAAATCATATCAAACCGATAATTTAAGTCAAATCGAGAAAACTAATCCGATTATGGTTTGGTATTGAAAAACAAAACCCGACCATAATTGGTTTGGCTTGGTTTTAACTAAAAAAAGTCAACCCAAAACCAAACCAACCCGTCATTAAATGTATAGAAGTTTTAAATATATTTAATACATAAAAATATTTATTGTAGTGTTGTTTATAAATATTTCTTAAACTTTAATAATTTTATCTTTTAACATATTATTTCAAGCTTTGACTTATAATTTTTCAATTTTTCAATAAGTTTTATAGTCCATAAATATTAGTAACTCAAATAAATCTCAAACCAAAACCATATCAATATTAGTGCTAACAAAAGATATTCAATTCAATTGTACTATGAATGAGAATACCGTAGAATATCTATTTTTTACTTTTTCCATGGTTTATATAAGATGCGTAACTTTATTTTAGTGTTTAGTCATATAAATAATAGTACTTATTTATCGTACTTATTTTAGCAACTTAATAATTTTGGATTATGTTATTTTCATTATGTCTTATTAATAATATTTGTTTTATGCGATTTTATTATCTTTATTGTTGAATATTTTTGTACAATACTATAGCTCATCTCATATTTTATGTTATTTTCTTGAAACACACCTTATATAATTATGTCTTATTATGATTAAGGAAATATTTGCAGCACAAATTCTATGTGTTATGCTATGAAAACTTTATGAAAAAACAAACTCGGAAAAACCCGAAAATCCGCAAAATCCGAGAAAAACCGAGATTTAAAAATCCGAATTTTATTGGTTTGGTCTGGTCTTTAGATTTAATAACCTGACACAGTTAGTTTGATTTGGTAATTGAAAAATTCGAATCAACTCGACTTATGTACGCCCCTGTGATAATATACTATACAAAGTCTATGGAATTATGTGCGTACTTTTGTTATATTTGATGCCAATTGTACACAGTAACGCCGGTATAGCTTATAGCTCAAGTACAAATACGAACCATCAAATAATCTCTGCTTCATTGGTAATGTCCATTCCCTCTTCACTTAGAACAAGAATTAAAGGAAATTTAGATTTTTAGAAAATTTCCTCCATATATATATAAGTTGAGCTTAAAGAAAAAAGTAAGAATTTATATAACTAAACCTCAACTTATTCGGGGTTTAAGTATAGTTGTTGATGCTTCTTCCGCTTAGGAATATGGATCAACATTGGTGGCAGAAGCAACATCTCTTTGCCCATTTACTGATGCAATGCAGGGGAACACAAATGGCGATTTAACGAGTTAAAAAGATGTCAAACTTAACCAATAAAAATATAACTAGCTCAACCTACCTAAGATCCGGCGGACTAATCTAGACATATATTTATTGGGGATTTTTTCATTCCTATACTGTCACGATCCAAAATTCCACCACAGGAGTCGTGATGGCACCCAATCTCTAATACTAGGTAAGCCAATTTCTATTGCATTTTTGAAGCCATTTTTTTAATTAAATAAATAATCAAAACTAACAACGGAAATAATTACAATATACAACCTCCCAAGACTGGTAGTACTGAGTCACGAACTCTAACTGAATACAGAGAATGATCACGAGGACAGAATATACAATACTGTTTGATTACAAGTTAACAGTACAATGAAAAGAAAGGACTCCAAGGTACTGCGACAACCAAGCAGTTCTACCTTGAATCATTACGATCCCGCTTTAACTCTGCTTAAGTCCGTTATCTTCAATACCTGGCTCTGCACAAAATATGCAGAAGTGTAGAGTGAGCACACCACAGCGGTGCCCAGTAAGTATCAAGACTAACCTCAATAGAGTAGAGACGAGGTACAGTCAAGACACTCACTAGTCTAATAACTTGTGCAATATAATATACAAATAATATGAATCAAATAATAATAAAGACAGGATAAAACAACCAGTGATATGCACAACAGACAACAATAATACCATTAATATCACTCAATAATTAATAAACACAATTATACCCAATTAAATCAAACCCTTCAAATAAATGTCTTTCATATAGTTCTTCTAGATAACTCTCTTTCGAATATAATTTTCTTAAATAATTATTTTTCAAATAAAATTCTTTCAATAAATCTTTTCAAATACAATTTCACAACAAATAGCCAAATGCTCCACACAATGTGTACAACACCCAAGAACAATCAATAGAGATAGAAATTACTCAACATAAAGCAAAGTCTTCATAAAAGATCAAATTTTTAATAATTATATAAACACCTCTTCTTAAGCTCATTTAATTAATTATTTGCATAGGGAAAAATCCAAAATGAAATTAAATTCCAATAATTATCAAACCAGCAAATTCACAAAATTTCATAAATAATCAAATAACAATCACATCAATTTGTCATATAACAACAGAGTCAACAACAAGGGTATAGGCACGACAAGTAGATGATTAAATATATGCCAACAATTATCCAATTTACTACACAATATGTTCAAGACTTTAACTCAATAAATTTTGCACATATAAACTAAGTACGTACTCATTACCTCGCGTACATGGTTTTCAATTACCCAAGTTGCACATAAGGCTCAATGCCTAAGGGGAATTTACCCCACTCGAGGTTAAGCAAGACACTTACCTCTTTGAAGTTATACCGATATTTCAAAATCGCCTTCTTGCTTGAATTGACCTCCGGGTCGTTCAAATCTATCCAAATGAATTATATAACTTCATTAAAATTCATCGAAAATAATTTCGGATAATAATACGTCGACTTAAAAATTTATTCTAAAAAGTCAACGCGGGACCCGCCTCTGGAACCCGACATAATTTTCATGAAATTCGAACACCCATTCCGATACGAGTTCAACCATACCAATTTTATCGAATTCTAATAACAACTCGACTTCCAAATCTTAAATTTTCGTAATTGGAAGATTTTACAAAAATCTTAATTTTTTCTCCGTTAAATGATGGATTCAAAGACATAATCATGAAAATTAATCAAAACTGGATAAGAATCACTTACCCCAAATACCCACGCAAGAATCTCTCCAAAAATCGCCTTCTACCGAGCTCCAAATTAGATTTTGAGTTAAGAACTCAAACCCCCATTTTTGGGACTTTTAATTCTGCCCAGATAGGCCTTCTTCGCGTTCGCGAAGGCCAAAACCTAACTGCCTCAAATCCTTTATCGCGTTCGTGACATCCTAGTCGCGTTTGCGAAGGCCAACTGTTTCTGCCCCATCATTTCCTCTTCGCGTTCGCGAAGTCCTCGTCGCGTTCGCGATGACCAGCTGACCAACGCCTTCGCGTTCGCGAAGGCCAAACGACCCCAGACCCCTATCTTCCTTTCTTCTTCGCATTTGCATTGCCTGGGATGCGTTCGCGAAGGCTTGACCTGCTCCTTCTTCGCGTTCGCGAAGGACAAATCATGAGCCCCTCAAACTCCTCTTCGCGAATGCGGGACTCCCTTCGCGTTCGCGAAGAATTAAACCAGACTTCAGCAACAGCAGTCCAAACAGCTCCAATTTGGTCCGAAACACACCCGAGCCCCTCGGGGCCCCGTCCAATCATGTCAACCAGTCCCATAACATATCACGGACTCGCTCGAGGTTTCAAATCACATCAAATTAATATCCAAAAATACAAATCACACCACAAATCAAACTTATGAAATTTAAAAACTTCCAACTTCTAAAACTCGTGCCGAAACCTATCAAACCGACCCGGAATGACGTCAAATTTTGCAGGCAAGTCCCAAATAACATAACGGAGCTGTTTTAACTCTCGTAATCGCATTCCGACTCCGATATCAAAAAGTTAACCCCCGGTCAAACTTCTCAAAAATTCGACTTTCGCCATTTTAAGCCTAAATTGGCTACAGAACTCAGATTCACATTCCGGACACGCTCCTAAGTCCAAAATCACCCAACGGAGCTAACGGAACCAACAGAACTCCATTCCAGAGTCATCTTCACACAGTTCCGACTACGGTCAAAATTCTAAGACTTAAGATTCCGTCTTAGGGACTAAGTGTCCCAAATCACTCCGAATCATCCGTAAATCAAACTCGATCACACACGCGGGTCATAATACATATTGCGAGGTTGCTCGAAACCTTAAGTCACTGAACGGAGCATAAATTCTTAAAACGACAAGTCGTATCGTTATATTCTCCACCTCTTAAACAAACGTTCGTCCTCGAACGTGCTAAGAATCTTTCTGAGGACTTTAAATTACTGAGTATGTTCTTGCACACATACTTGTGAGTGATTTTACATTCCCGCTAATTAACGCGGGTCCGACAACACCATCTCAATTGAGATTATTTCTTTTCTCTATTCTTATAAGCTTTAAAGCAAAATCCCTAACTCTCCAATCATTTCCAAAAATGCCTGAATTCTCACAATAACGCACAGTATTAGTCTTAACTGGCTATAGCAACTCGTGCCTATGCACATATAAATTTCCTCAATAATGTTGAAGTAATTCAAAACTTTCTCTGGGGTGCTACATTATTCCCCGCTTAGGATTATTCACCCTCAAATACGTAACATAATTTATCTCTTCCTTTGCAAATCTCAATCCCCCACATTTTACTAACTCCCAAATTTTTTCATAACTTTTGGCAGAATCTCCCCTGTAATTGGGCCTATCCACCTGCCAAAGTAACACCCAAACAACTCCTAACAACATATCCACAATCCAACAAAATACCACAGGGTATATATCAATAATATTAATCTCAGCATTGCCTTATTATAATGATATCAGTACATAAAGCACATCATATGTATGCTCATCACCACAGATCTGGTCTTAAAAGTTGTTCATAATTAATTCCAGCATCATCAATTAATCTCATATTAACCATCACCTCGTTTTGAATTTTTACAGTACTGACAACAGAATGTGAGGCATGAAGACCTCATGATTACTTACTCGGATTAGTAAGTCATATTTAACGTCACCTGGGCACTCACCTCATAGGATAAAACTCAATGTTCACAATACGAAAATGGCTAAATATGAACAGACAAATATACAAGAATTATCAAATAAGCCTAACAGGCATGACTCCCTATTAATATTATTGTACAAATTAATTTCACAAGGGAAAATTTTTAAACTCATAAATATTTTACCACAAGGACCTCGTCCTTACATAACTTCCACCGTGGCTTGTAGCCCGGTTTAAATATTTCACATTATGTAAAAATGTGAGGATCTCGTCCTCAAATCCGAATCACATTTTTTTTTGCACATTGTGCCAACTGAAATTTTTAATTTCCTTTATTTCTTCTTTTCAATATATTTCATAAACAATTTTCACAACATATAATGAACCCTCATACCGGTAGGGCGTATAATTCATAAAAATTAGAATCAATTATTCCGAAACACATTAAACCCACTGTATTGAATAATAAATTTTTGCTTTTGGACTTATAGCCCTCAATGGTGCACAAAAACTAAAGTGACAAACACAGGCTCACATCTTTAAATCTCCCAACAGGGATACATATATAAGTGGGTCACAAATTTACGAAGCTCACCCATTAGTGGAGCATAATAGGAGGATTCACCTCAATATTCAAAATCGAGTCAAATTAAGGAAAATATTCTTTTATAATAAAAATCGGGACCGTACCTGTAATGACACCATCTGGTGTATTGGCCCCAGCCAAATCATAGTGATTATATTAACGGGTCGGGCCTCCACTTCTTAGGTGCCCACTACCCGCCTGTCCTCCACCTCTAGCTGACTGTGCACGTGAAGTATTAACTGGAATAAAGCTTGTAGTCTAAATATTATGATGAAATCTGTCTTTCCTAAGTCTGGAACAATCTCTCATGATATACCTAGTATCACCACACTCATAACAACCCCTCTGAGGTCGCGACTGCTCGTACTGAGTCTGTGCCGAATAACTAGAATAATCACTGTAAGAATCTCATGTCGGTGGTGCACTATAAACTGGAGCACTCCGAGTAATATGATATGCGGACTGAGCTGACCGACTGCTCGAGTCTCCGCTATAATGGGTTCTAGCTGAAGAGTAAAATCTACTGAACTCTCCAGATTTTCAAGACCTTTTGGCCTCCTTAGACCCCCTTTCCTCGCCTAAAACACCCTCAATATTCCTTGCAATCTCCACTACTTGCTGAAATGAAACATCAGTTTGCAATTCTCGAGCCATGCATATTTTAATATCATAATTGAGCCCCTCAATGAATCTGCAGACCTGTTCTCTGATTGTAGGAACTAAGATAGGTGCATGACGGGCTAACTCTCTGAACCTGATAACATATTCTGATACCGTCATAGTGCCCTGACGTAACCGTTCAAACTCTGTGCGCCATGCTTCCTCGACCTCTACCTCGGCCCCGGCCTCTACATCGACCCCGGCCTCTTGCAGCCCTAGCAGTATGTGCGGATGCTTGCTCAGCTAACCCAGTAGCACGTGTCCTCACCATCTGTGAGAGAATGCATATACAAAGGTTCAAATTCCAAATTGAACAAATTCCGCACGACAGGAATGAAAGGAATGGAAATTTCCTAACAGTTCTGCAGCCTCTCGAAGATAAGTACAGATGTCTCTGTACCGATCCGCAAGACTCTACTAAACTCGTTCGTGACTCGTAGAACCTATGAACCTAGAGCTCTGATACCAACTTGTCACGACCCAAAATCCCACCACAGGAGTCGTGATGGCACCTAGTCTCTAAGACTAGGTAAGCCAATTTCCATTGCATTTTTGAAGCCATTTTTTTTAATTAAATAAATAATCAAAACTAACAGCGAAAATATTTACAATATACAACCTCCCAAGACTGGTAGTACTGAGTCACGAACTCTAACTGAATACATAGAATGATCACGAGGACCGAATATACAATACTGTTTGATTACAAGTTAACAGTACAATGAAATGAAAGGACTCCAAGGGACTACGACGACCAAGCAGCTCTACCTTGAATCCTTACGATCCCGCTTTAACTCTTCTCAAGTCCGTTATCTTCAATACCTGACTCTGAATAAAATGTGCAAAAGTGTAAAGTGAACACACTACAGCGGTACCTAGTAAGTATCAAGACTAACCTCAATGGAGTAGAGACGAGGTACAGTCAAGACACTCACTAGTCTAATAACCTGTGCAATATAATAGACAAAATAATAGGAAACAAATAATAATAAAGGCAGGATAAAACAACCAGTGATATGCACAACAGACAACAAGAATACCATTAATATCACTCAATAATTAATAAACACAATTACACCCAATTAAATCAAGCCCTTCAAATAAATGTCTTTCATATAGCTCTTCCAGATAACTCTCTTTCGAATATAATTTTCTCAAATAATTATTTTTCAAATATAATTCTTTCAATAAAACTTTTCAAATACAATTTTCTCAAATAAATATCTTTCAAAATATAATTTTTTTATATAATACTTTCTAAGTAAAAATCCTTCCAAATAAATATTTTGAATATAATTCTTTCAATTAAAAGGTCACCATGTGACACCTCATTTCAAAATCATCAAAATACGGGTCTCATCCCATTTTCATATTTCTATGGCACCTCGTGCCCATAATTATATCATCATATTTTTCCGGTATCTCGTGCCCTCATTTCATATTACAACTGCACGGACAATTCACGTGCCAAATATCATAATCATTTTATCACAGCACCTCGTGCCCACATTTTATATCACAACTGCACGGACAATTCACGTGCCAATATCCCCATTTCATATCACTATTCACGGCATCTCGTACCCACATTTCATTTTATAAACCTCCTGGCAATAGTCACATGCTCCCAATTTCAACATAAATCAGATTATTATCAATTTACTAACAACATGACAAGTTGCACAAGGTATAAAAATAAACACAAGAAAATCACAACATCACATGAAAATTGTCAACACCACAACCCCACATCATCACATATCGTCCCTGACAATAGCCACCCTTATCGCTCCTATTGCCACCCTTATCGCTCCTATAGCCACCCTTATCGCTCCGCCAAGACAATATCAATAGCCACCCTTATCGCTCCTATTGCCACCCTTATTGCTTCGCCCAGACAATATCAATAGCCAACAAACACAACAGTGAAATGCCACCCTTATAACCACATAATATCAACGGTGAAATGCCACCCTTATCTCCCCAAAATAACAACTCACACAACACAATAATTTACACGGAAAATTATCACAACAACATAACAAAAATCAATTCATATCACAATTTGCCCAATGGCCACAACCAAATTTTAAAGCTACAACCAAGTCAATTAATTTCACAGCAAATAGCCAAATGCTCCACACAATGTGTACAACACCCAAGAACAATCAATAGAGATAGAAATTAATCAACATAAAGCAAAGTCTTCATAAAAGATCAAATTTTCAATAATTATATAAACACCTCTTCTTAAGCTCATTTAATTAATTATTTGCAGAGGGAAAAATCCAAAATTAAATTAAATTCCAATAATTATCAAACCAGCAAATTCACGAAATTTTATAAATAATCAAATAACAATCACATCACTTTGTCATATAACAACAGAGTTAACAACAAGGGTTTATGCACGACAAGTAGATGATTAAATATATGCCAATAATTATCCAATTTACTACACAATATGTTCAAGACTTTAACTCAATAAAATTTGTACATATAAACTAAGTACGTACTCGTCACCTCGCGTACATGGTTTTCAATTACCCAAGTTGCACATAAAACTCAATGCCTAAGAGGAATTTCCCCGACTCGAGGTTAAGCAAGACACTTACCTCTTTGAAGTTATGCCGATATTCCAAAATCGCCTTCTTGCATGAATTGACCTTCAGGCCATGCAAATCTATCCAAATTAATTATATAACTTTATTAAAATTCATCGGAAATAATTCCGGATAATAATACGTCAACTTAAAAATTTATTCCAAAAAGTCAACAAAGGTCAACGCGGGACCCGCCTCTCAGAACCTAACATAATTTTCATGAAATCCAAACACCTATTCCGATACGAGTTCAACCATACAAATTTTATCGAATTCCAATAACAACTCAACTTCCAAATCTTAAATTTTTATTTTTGGAAGATTTTACAAAAATTTTGATTTTTCCTCCATTAAATGATGGATTCAAAAACATAATCATAAAAATTAATTAAAACTGGATAAGAATCACTTATCCCAAACACCCACGCAAGAATCTCTCCAAAATTCGCCTTCTACCGAGCTCCAAATTAGATTTTGAGTTATGAACTCAAACATTTTTTGGGACTTTTAATTCTGCCCAAATAGGCCTTCTTCGCGTTCGCGAAGGCCAAAACCCAACTGCCTCAAATCCTTCATCGAGTTCGCGACATCCTAGTCGCGTTCGCGATGGCCGACTATTTCTGCTCCATCATTTCCTCTTCGCGTTCGCAAAGTCCTCGTCACATTCGCGATGACCAGCTGACCAACGCCTTCGCGTTCGCGAAGGCCAAACGACCCCAGGCCCCTATCTTCCTTTCTTCTTCGCGTTCATGTTGCTTGGGCCGCGTTCGCGAAGGCTTGCCCTGTCCCCTCTTCGCGTTTGCGTTTGCGTTCGCGAAAGACAAATCATCAGCCCCTCAAAGACCTCTTCGCGAACGCGGGACTCCCTTCGCGTTCGCGAAGAAGGAAACCAGACTTCTGCAACAGCAATCCAAACAGCTCCAATTTGGTTCGAAACCACTCCGAAACACACCCGAGCCTCTCGGGACCCCATCCAATCATGCCAACCAGTCCTATAACATATCACAGACTCGCTCAAGGTTTCAAATCACATCAAATTACGCCGAAAATACAAATCGCACCACAAATCGAACTTATGAACTTCAAAAACTTTCAACTTCTAAAACTCGTGCCGAAACCTATCAAACCAACCCGGAATGACGTCATATATTGCAGGCAAGTCCCAAATAACATAACGGAGTTGTTCCAACTCTCGGAATCGCATTCCGACCCCGATATCAAAAAGTTAACCCCCCGGTCAAACTTCCCAAAAATTCGATTTTTACCATTTTAAGATTAAATTGGCTACGGACCTCAGATTCACAGTCCGAACATGCTCCTAAGTCCAAAATCACCCAACGGAGCTAACGGAACCGACGGAACTCCACTCCGGAGTCGTCTTCATACAGTTCCAACTACGGTCAAAATTCTAAGACTTAAGCTTCCGTCTTAGGAACTAAGTGTCCCAAATCACTCCGAATCATCCGTAAATCAAACTCGATCACACATGCGGGTCATTACACATATTGCGAGGCTGCTCGAAACCTTAAGTCACTGAACGGGGTATAAATCCTTAAAACGACAAGTCGGGTCGTTACATATACACTATTTGAAACTTTATTACGAAAAATGTCCATGTATTGGTATTTACCCGACCTAAACACATTTTAGTTACAAAATATATACAGTCCACCTTAAAAGGCTCACAATCCATTATTTGTGCTTTCAATCAAGGTATTTAGTTATACCCTTTTCCTTTTTTTTCTCCTCTCTTCTCTCTTCTCTCCAGATTGAACTTATATTTAGAGATTTAGGTATAGAAACCGAACAATTAAAGTTGCAAAAGCTCCACGAATAAAATCTCTTGCTGATGACCTCCGCACTATACAGAAGTGAACTAGGGGATTTGCAAATGCTATAAATAACTCCTTTTGGTCCAAAAAACGAGTTTGCTAAATCTCTTGATAAATTGTCGCAGAACCAGAAGTTATCAGTTTACCAACACGCAATTTTCACTTCCTTATTTCTAATTGTCTTAATTCTCCCAAAATATATCAGTCACATATTATATTCATTTATTAGGAATTAATGAAAGCAGTCGTGTTGTTATCAATAATTTACTAATCACCATTTTTAAATCTCTATACTTCTCTTCCTTTTCTCTTTTAAGAAAAACAAACTTTAGTAGTAGTATGGAGATTTGTATATTTTGTATTTGATTTATACATAGTAAAAATAATTTTCATACAACTAATTCATACAACTAATTATATATTATACAACTTATCTACAAACTTTCATATATTTTTTCTAGTCAGTTATATACAACTATAATATCATACCACTTAAATACAATTTTTATATAAATTTTATACAATATGTCTTTTGTATATTTTGTATCTAATTTATACATGGTAAAACAAATTTCATACAACTAATTATATATTATACAACTTATATATAACTTTTATATATTATTTCTACCCAGTTATATACAACTACAATATCATACAACTTAAATGCAATTTTTATACAATATTGTTCAACTTTCATACAATATTTAAATAAAAATATATATATAAACAACGAAATATAATTTTACTATAATTTCGTAAGTATAATGTATGTCATGTCTTCTTTTTCTTGTTCTTCGAGTTTCAATATGAAATTCAGCCAAAATCAAGTCTAATCTTCACCAAAACACCCTAAAACAATTGAGATATAAACTCCAAACAATATTCCCAATTGTTTGCAACAACACCCAATCCAAACAAATAATGGTTTTTGAAAATCCAAATTCGAATTTAAAGCTTCAAAGCTTTTTAATAGCTATCAATGGTGGAATTGATGCTCTCTTACTGGAATTAGGGCTGATCTTCGAAAGTATTTTCTTTTTCATTGAAAGTTAAGCAAGCAACATGCATTAATGGAGGTGTGTGGTAGAGTATTTAGAGATTAAATCTATAAAAATGGAGAGGGATTTTTGAAGAAGAGTGAAAAAATATAGAGGAATTTTTGAAGAAGAGTACAAGCATTAATGGAGGGAGATACTGAAGATACGTGTGGGGGGAGGGGGTGGAGAGAGAAATGTGGGGGGAGTGAGATATAGACGTTAGAGTGATTTTAGAATTTAATTATTATCATTAAATACCTAAAAATATACATAATCGGTAATTTTGTATATATTATGTAATTAGATTAAAACTTGAGAAGGGAGGGTAATAAAATTTGAAATAGTGTATAGGAATGTAAGAATTCCTATTTATTGGCGGATCAATTTGAGCAATTCCAAACTAGCCCATTTATAAGCTTGGTCCATAAGCAGTTTATATAGCCCAAATTTACCACTAACAAGGAGCTTAGGAAAAATAGCACGGGCTAGCCAGTTTTCGGACTGGTCATTCAAAAATAGCCAGTGTTTGTCAAGTCATTAAAAAATAGCCACTATTTTGCTGCAATAGAGACCGGTCCAGCATAATATACTGGAGTTCGGTGCACCTGTGTATGAACTTCCAGCATATTATGCTGGAACTCCAACACGCGGAAAGTTCCAGCATAATATACTGGAGATTCGAGCATCTGTATATAAACTTTCAGCATATTATAGTGGACCGGTATACTTTGCTGGAACTCCAGTATATTATGCTAGAGTTCTAGTATACTTATGCTGGAACTCCATTATATTATGCTGGAACTCCAGTATAATATACTAGAGTATTTTCCGGATTTTGAATAGTATTTTCGTTCAGATTTATCTTTACATGAAAAGTGGCTAAATTTCGATTACTTTTGAAAGTGTGGCTATTTTTGAATGACCACTTATAAATCTGGCTATTTTTGAATTTCTTCTAGAGCTTATCAAAGCATTAAAAAGAAATAGAAGAATTAATCCAAATAGCCGTCCACCTAATCGTTTAAATTAAAAATAGCGAGTGAATGTATTACATATGGGTTTTGCTAACCTACTCTACATATATATATATATATATATATATATATATATATATATATATATATATATATATATTTTAATTTAAAGTTCTTTGTAGTATTATATCCTGCTTGTGATTTGTATTTTTCTCAAAAAGAAGAACAATTTCGAGTCGACTACCGAATGCTAGAAGGCACTGAAAGATTTAAAAAGTTACATATCCAGCCCCCGCTACTATCAAAGTGTCACGACCTGAAATTCTCACCTTTGGGACCGTGATGGCGCCTAACATTTCACTTGCTAGGCAAGCTAACGTTAGAATAATTTAAACCATTTTTACAATTCATTTTAATTAAATAGTAACGAAATCAAACATTTGAAATAATGTCTGAATTAAAGTGAATAAACCAAAATAATAACGATGTCTAAATACCATCCTAGAACTGGAGTCGCAAGTGTACGAGCTTCTAGAATAATACAAATAAGGGTTTGAATAAAAATAAAGTTGTCTAAAAAGAAAGCACACAACTAAGATATAATATAAGGGAACTTCAGAGCTGCGAATGTAACAATTATAGCATGAATTTAAGACATAATACCGGGTAAGGAATATGAGAGAAATAATTAATGTAATAATTAATTCATGATTTAAAATAATTTATGATTATTAGATAAATATGCAAACAATCAATTTGATGACGTATATGCACTCGTCACCTCGCCTATACGTCATTACACATGAAATTCACTTAACAAATAATTCAAGGGTTCTATTCCCTCAAGTCAAGGTTAACCACGACACTTACCTCGCTTCGTAACCAAATTAAAGATTTCAATAAACATTTTCCTTGCGAATTGGTATCCGAAAGCTTCAAATCTAGTCATAAACAATTCAATACACTCAACACGAATCGTAGGAATTAATTCTATATGAAATTACAGATTTTCCAGATTAAAATTCGAAATTCATCTCAAAATTCAACAGTGGGACCCACGTCTCGAATCTCGAAAAAACTCACGAAATCCGAACACCCATTCCGAGACGAGTCCAACCATACAAAAATTATCGAATTCCGACAACGGATTATCTTTCAAATCCTAAATTTTTATTTAAGAAAAGTTTTACAAAAATCCCAATTTCTTCCATCTACGTTCGAATTAAATGATGAATATTGACATGGATTTATGAAATACAATCACTTGCGGATAGAGAACACTTACCCAAGTCGAATTCGTGAAAAAACCCTTGTGATGACCCAAAAGGTAATCTTATATTTTAGAACTCGAATCTGCTCTCTTAAGCCTTAAAATCGCATTTTTACCCTCCTCGATTTGCATGCGCAGTCCGAGCAAGGTTTCCGAAAAGCTTTTATGTTGAAAATTAATGAAAATAAGAATTTTTGCCTTAAAAGTTGATTTTAGTTGACTTCGGTCAATATTTTTGGTAAACGGACCCGGATCCGTGCTTTGACAGTCCCGGTAGGTCCGTATCGAATTATGGGACCTGGGCGTATGCTCGGAATCGAATTCGGAGGTCCCTAGCTCAAGATATGAATTTTTGATGAAAATTAAAAGTTTGGAAATTAATTTTTTTTAAGAATTGATTAATATTTGGAATTATTAGTATCGGGTCCGTATTTTGGTTTCGGAGCCCGGTATAGTTTCATTATGATATTTAAGACTTGTATGTGAAATTTGATGAGAAACGGAGTTGATTTGACGTGATTCGGACGTCCAGTTGAGAAGTTATGGATTTTAAAGTATTCTTGAGAATTTCATTTGATTTGGTGCTAAATTCGTAGTTCTAGGTGTTATTTTGGCAATTTTATTGCGCGAGCAAGTTCGTATGATGTTTTTAGACTTGTGTGCATGTTTGGTTTGGAGCCTCGAAGGCTCGGGTGAGTTTCGGATAGGCCACGGGATGTTTTGGACTTTGGAAATTTGGTTTTTCTGCAGAATCTGTGTTCTGGCATGTCCTTCTTCGCGTTCGCGAAGGTACTCTCGTGAACACGAAGAGTAATCCAGTGAGGCTGAGAATTCTTCTTCGCAAACGCGAAGGCCTAGTCGCGAACGCGAAGTGATGGGGGGATTTACCCTTCGCGAACGCGCCCTGCTCATCGCGAACACGAAGCACTTGGGGACCTAGGGGAGGGTTGGTCGTTCCTTCATCGCGAATGCGAGCAAGGTCTCGTGAACGCGAAGGCCAGGGGGGCATAACCATCATGAACGCGAGCAACGTCTCGCGAACGCGAGCAACGTCTCGCGAACATGAAGGCCAGAGGGGTGTAACCATCGCGAACGCGAGCTGGGTCTCGCGAACGCGAAGGCTTGGCAGCCAGTACCCTTCGCGATCGTGATAGTAGCCTTGCGAACGCGATCCACACTGAGCAACGTCTTGCGTATGCGAAGGCCAGGGGGCATAACCATCGCGAACGCGATCTGGGTCTCGCGAACGCGAAGGCTTGGTAGCCAGTACCCTTCGCGACCGCGATAGTAGCCTCGCGAACGCGATGCACACTGTCTCCCAATGCATAAAACAGAATCAAACACGGGTTTAAACCATTTCTTCAACATTTTTCAAGAACCAAACGGGTAGAGGCGATTTTCAAGAGTCATTTTCTTCCCCAAAGTATTGGTAAGTGATTCTAAACCATTTTATTTCAATTACCCATTACATTCCTAGAATTATCAACCAAAAATCTAGAGTTTGTATGGTAGAATTAGGGGTTAGGGTAGAAAATAGGGATTTCGGGAATTTGGGAATTTAGGCATCAATTTGAGGTCGCATTCCAAAACTAATTACATATTCGGGCTCAGGGGTGAATAGGTAAAAAGATTTTGGTCCGAACCTCAGGTTTTGACCAAGCGGGCCCGGGGTCGATTTTTTGACTTTTTGGAGGAAAAATTAGAATAATTTAATTTAGGCAATATAATTGATTCCTTTAGCAATATTTGATATTATTGAGTCATTTTTGAATAGATACGAGTGGTTTGGAGGTGAATTCCAAAGGAAAAGCCGTGATTGAGAATTTAGTGACTTTCGGAGCGAGGTAAGTGTCGTGACTAACTTTGGCTTGAGGGAATAGGTATTGTGTGAGTAACTGCTGCGTGTTTTGTTGTTGAATACGATGTATAGTTGAGGTGACGAGCATCTATACGTTGTGGTCGAGTCATAGCATGCGAGTGAAATTCCATTTTCTTGCAAATTTGTAAATCTTAAATCTTGTTATCCATGCTTACTGTTGTTGTTGAAATGTTAGGAGATTTGTACCCGGTTCCACCAAGGTTGAAATTTTTTTGAAAGTAATCATTGATGAAATATTGGTTTCTTGTGAAACTTCTCTTTATTCGTGTTTATTGATTTATTTATATTGTGAGGAAGAGTGTAAAGCACGAAGGGTAATACCGTGCATGATTTATTTATATTGTGAGGAAGAGTGTAAAACACGAAGGGTGATGCCGTGCATGATTTATTTATATTGTGAGGAAGAGTGTAAAGCACGAAGGGTGATGTCGTGCATGATTTATTTATATTGTGAGGAAGAGAGTAAAAGCACGAAGGGTGATGCCGTGCAATCTTATTTATTACATGGTGAGGTTGAGAGTAAAAACACGAAGGGTGATGCCGTACCGCTTTTTCCTTGCTGTCTTAATTGCTCAATTCGTTTAAAGATTTCCGATTTAATTTTGTCTTTTCATTATTCTCACTCTTTATGTTGTATTTTTCCCATTGTATGTTCCCCTCCCATTATTTCTGCATTATTGTTTTACTTATTGTTGTTGTCTCTAGCATGATTATACTGTTCAGGTTATATGTGAGTGTCTTGTCTTAGCCTCGTCACTACTTTGCCGAGGTTAGGCTCGACATTTACCAGAATATGGGGTCGGTTGTACTGATGCTGCACTCTTCACTTTCTGTGCAGATTTTGATACCGGCTCAGGTTGATCGAGATTTGCTACTGGTCCGCTGTCCGGAGACTCAAGGTAGATTTGTCGGCGTTCACAGATCTTGAAGTCCCCGTCTATCCTTTATGTCTTACTGTTTTCTCTCGTTCAGACAGCTGTATTTCTTTCAGACTATTACTTGTTGTAAATTCTAGAATGCTCGTGAATTGTGACTCCAGATCTGGGTGGTAGTAGTTAATACAGAATTATGATATTCCGCACTTGTTATATTTTACTGTAGTTAATTAATGTTAATTACGCAATAGAAATAAGAAATTGGTAAATGATTCTCTAACGTTGGCTTGCCTAACAAGTGAAATATTAGGCACCATCACGGTCCCGTCGGTGGAAAATTTTGAGTCGTGACACCCCTTTGGAATTGCCTAAATCCGAGACTCAAAACTCAAAAATGAGTAAAAATGGCAAACTTTCAATTTTAAGCATTCTGCCTAGGCAAGTCGCATGCGTGAAATGCGACTTTGTCTCATATTTCTAGGCAAACAAAAACTGCTACCAGCATTTAGTAAATCGATCATAACTTTCTGTACAAATATCCAAATGGTGAATGGTTTACCTTTCGGAAAACTAGAAACAAAGAGTTACAACTTTTGTGTTTTGATAATCTCCAGATTCTTTATAGATTATGAGATATAAGCTTCCAAAGTCAGCTCTGCGCATCAGAAATTCGCACACTGCTGTAGCCGAAAACTGCAGTAAAATAATGGCCTAAAATGGTCTGAAACTACTCCGAAACTCAACCGAGCCCATCGGGACCTCGTCCGAATTTTTAACAAGTCCCAAAATATAATACAGACTTACTCGGGGTTTCAAATCACGTCAAACAATATCGAAATTACAATTCACACCTCGATTCGAACGTATGATTTTCAAACTTTTCAATTTACAAAACTCTTGCCGAAACGTGTTAAATGAATTCGAAATGACTTCAAATTTGGCGTACAAGTCATAAATGACATAGCCGAGCTATTCTAATTTTCATAATTGAATTCCGACCCCGATATCAATAAAGTCAACTCCCGGTCAAACTTTCCAAAAATCTACTACTATTTTCCAACTTTCGACAAAATGTGCTGAATTGTCCTACGGACATTCAAATCCAAATCCGTACATGCGCCTAAATCCGAAATCAACATACGAAACTATTGGAATCATCAAAATTCTATTCCGGAGTCGTTTGTTCAAAAGTCAAATCTCTGGTCAAACTTTAGAAATTCAAGCATTATAAAATCAAACCTTTTATTATTATTTTTTCAAAAACTAACGGAAAACGTGCCTACACACCTCGGAATAACTTCAACTTTAGTACACAAGTCACAAATATTGTTACGAAGCTGATCGAACTCTCGGAATCCAAATCGGGACCCGGTATCAACAAAAATCCAATTATGGCCAATTTAGGAATTATTTAAATCTTTAAATTTCTAGTTTTCATCAAATGGCGATAATTCGAGCTATAGACTTCCGAATTTGATTATGCGCATACGCCAAGTCCCAAATCACGATACGGACCTACCGGAACTGTCAGAACACTGATCCGGGTCCGTTTGCTCAAAACATTGACTGAAGTCAACTCAAATGAGTTTTGAAGCTCAATTTCACATTTAAATCAAAAAACAAATTCACATAAAAACTTTTCGGAAAAATTTACGGACTGTTCACGCAAGTCAAGAAATACTAAAAGGTGCTATTCAAGGTCTTGGAGTACAGAATTGAATGTTAAATTTAAAGATGACCTATCAGGTCATCACAATAATCTATGTGTACCGGCTAGAAAAAATTAAACAGTAAATCTTGCCGGCTATGTGTGTTAAAATCCCAAAGAAATTTGTGTGTTTAATCGGTTAGATATAGTCATGAAAATTTGAAAACAGAAAACCTTTTGTCAGTTTGATTAGATAATTAAACATATTATAAAAGAATTAACAATCAAATGAAAAATAATGTTGGATTGGGGAGTTGGGTTATTACTAGCTCATTCTTTAGCCTAAGTTGACCGTTTATCTCGACGCAAGTAAACTTTTTATGGAGTGCAACCCAACTTATTTATTAACTTAAATTGTTTCAACCCACCCAAATTTAACTCATAACATCCATTTGACAAACTTATTGGCAGCATCTGACCATTTGAAGTATGATGGATTGGGGAATATTTCTAACATGCGTTAAAGTCATTTCTTACAAGAATGTCCAAGAGGATATGGTAGAATCTAACTTTAAAAGGGACTTGGTACAAGGAATCACAGTGACGTTATTTTTATTATATTGGCTGAAATGGTGGAGCATAAAAGTTTCAAATTGTGTGGTTGGAAGTAGTAGGAGTTAGTATTTTATAACTTAAGAACTGGGAAGAATTCAGTTACTGCAACTTACATGGTTTCATTCAGGAAAGATTCTTGATTGTGTCTAGTTCATGTGTTTCTTGAGGTCCAACCCTATTGATTATTACTATATCTAATTTATCACTAAATTTCTAGTGGTTATGTGGTACAACAAATAATGGTAGAAATGAACATAAAGAAATTCGTAGAATATATATAAACGCCTATTATCACTTGTAGAACCTTGCTAGCTACTTGCTTATGTGATCGAAAATTGGATACAATTGTAATTTGCACCATAGGCCCAGTTTCTCCAAGTTTCAACCCCATGCCCAGTGAAAAAGAAGTAAAGAATAACGTAACCGATCCTTGTATCAGAAACGACTTCTGAAAATAAAGATACAATTGTAATATCCTTGTTTCAAAATTCGCATATATCAGATGACCGTGTAAATTTCAACTATCTTGATTGTTTCATCCATGCATGCATAAAATAGATGCACTAGTTCGTCGCGTTTAAGTTCTATGTATGGATGACGTAAAAAAAAGGAATAAATTAATTTCATGGATAGTCACTCAAATTTTTATTATTGCGTCAAAATTACAAAACTAGTTTTTGTAAATAAAGGAGTCACAAAAGTCACTTAACTATTTTTTATAACAATAAATCATCCAACTTTGCCTAGGTACGACATAAAGTCACAAGGTGGAAACAAATGAGATATTTTCTATGATACTTAGGTAAAGTTGATTGACTTTATGGTTATAAAAATTATTTAGTGACTTATCCTCGGTCACTCCCCAGAATTTATGCATAAAACTGGTCAGTTTCAGTATCTACGCAGTCGCTGTTGATACTCATCTATTTGGACGGCAGAAAGAACAACACAACATAGTTGGTACCATATACTCCCTTTTTTTTGGGGTATAACCCTATAATACATACGATATATATATGGAAAAATTACACAAACTGTCAATCTATAAACTTTCCCAACCAAAAAATAGCCCAAAACAAAATATCTACTAAAAAAAGGCCCAAATGTCATTTTGGGCCAAAATAGTTTTAATTAATGTCAGTTTGTTTGTATAAGTTATTTTTGTAATATATACACCGTTCTCTTCTCTAAGTTTTCACTCTCTCTCTCTCTCTCTCTATCTCTCTCTCTCTCTCTCTCTCTCTCTCTCTCTCTTTCTATATATATATATACACACATTTCCAAATCAATTACAATTATAAATTAAATTAATTAAGCCAGCAGAATGAGTTCAATAATTCAACTATTATATGATAAAGTCCTAAGTCTACCAGGACATAAACATGTTTTAGCTATGTACGGACTCTCGTCACCTCGTGCGTATGTAACACCCACAACTAGTAGCAAATAACAATTACATCACCTAGGGGTAGTTTCCCCCTCACAAGGTTAGACATGAGACTTACCTCGCTCAGAAGTTCCATAACCAGCTCCAATGCCTCTCAAATTCTTCAACTCAAAGCCAAACGATCCGAAACTAGTAAAAAAATGTGCAAATCAATTAGAATATACTCCAATGAATATAATTAAATCAATTTATAGCAATTACCAACTCCGCTCGAAAAGTCAATAAAGTCAACCCTTAGGCCCACGTGCCCGGATTTTAAAAATGTTCGAAGATAAACTTTAGCCATGACGCCACGAACTCAAATATATGATTTATTTCAATATCCATGTCCAATTTTGTGGCCAAAATCCAAAAATACCAATTTCTAGGTTTTCTACCAAAATCTCAAATTTCTACTAATTTTCATGTTTAAATCTTTATGAAATCCTTGAAATTAACTTACAATATATGGGAAGTACTTACCTTGCAATAGATGATGAGAATCCCCTATTGAAGAGATCCAAAAATTGCCCAAACCAAATACAAATATGGGAAAAATGGGATAAGTCTCGAATTAAAAGCACCCCACTGCCCAGCGACTTTCGAATCTGCGGTCCACCAGGCGCACCTGCGGAAATATCCATAGCAGGTGCAGTCCCCTCTAAGACCAGCCGTCCCCGCTTCTGCAGAAAATGCTCGCTCCTGTGGGCCTTCACCAGCCTGCCCGCTTCGCTTTTGCAGAAGATTTGGTTGCGCCAGTGGTTGCGCACCTGCGCTCAAGCCTGCGCATCTGCGGAATGCCATGCCTGTCCTTATTCGCTTCTGCGCTCAACTGCCCGCATCTGCGAGCTTACAGGTGCGGCCAAAACCTCGCACCTGCGCATCCCCCCTGCCCAGCACAACTCCGCACCTGCAATGCCAAACATGCCCCTATGGACTCGCACCTGCGACCAAATCATTCGCAGGTGCGATCACACCAGACCTGGTGAACTTCAGCAGTTCCCCAAGTCCAAACTCATCCCGATTTCTAATCCAAATTACCCCCGAGGTCCCCAGGATGCCATCCAAGCACACCAACATATCCCAAAACACAATACAAACTTAGTCGAAGCCTCAAATCACGTCAAACAATATCAAAATCACGAATCGACAGCAAAAACCTTTCTTCCAACTTTCCAACCTTCAAACTTTGCCGAACGCGTCTGAATTGCACTTAAACATCCCGGAATGATGCCAAACTTTACATTCAATTTCCAAATCACGACATGAACCTATTCCAAGGATTGGAACCCCAAACGGACATCAATAGCACCAAAGTCCACTTTAAATCAACTTAAGAAATTCTTAAACCTTCAAAATGCCATTTTCCATATTAAGCGCCGAAATGCTCCCGGGCCACCCGATACTCAAACTGAACATATGCCCAAGTCCGAAATCATCATATAAACCTATTGGAACCTTCAAAACCCAATTCCGAGGTCATTTACTCAAAAGTCAAACCTTGATCAACTCTTTGAACTTAAAGCTTCCGAATTGAGAATTTTCCATCCGAATCAACTATGAACTTCCCGAAATTCAATTCTGACTACGCTTACAAGTCATAATACATGAAGTGAAGCTACTCAAGGCCTCAAACCTCCGAACGACATGCTAGAGCTCAAAATTACCATTTGGATAGTTACATTCTCCCTCACTTAAACATACGTTCGTTCTCAAACGTGCTAAGAACTGCTCTGGAGTTGCCCCAAAATCACTGTTCGATACCTTGTGCACCTACCCGTGCCACCACAACCCAGTTGAGCACATTAGCTCGAGCCAGACTGAAGATCCTCCCTTTTATTTAGTGAATAAGCCTTAGAACCAAATCCCAACCTCCAAATTTCTCTGCAAGACCTGATTTTAACATACGAACATCGTATCAATCACTACACACTGTATTGAAACATGATCATACACCTTTGCTAAATTCGCACCATGTACCGCATAATTCACATGCCATAATACATCCTCCGACCACAATAGTCGAAATCTCATGAATATAATGCCCGCAATATGCCTCATAACACATGTAAGCCTTGTTCTAACTCTCGCAATACCGCCACGACGAAAGAGATGTGTAGAAACTCATAACCACATGCCAAAACAATAATTCATGGGGTTTCTTCACCTGACAAGCACCATTACCTCATTCTGAATTGAATAACGATATTTTCACTTTAATATACCTTGCTTAACTCCGATCGCACTGATCTCAGGTCCAATAATCTCGTCTCACCCAGTACAGGATGCTTGGGCAATAAGCCATCTCAAACATCGTCTAAAATCTTATATGGTGCCATCAATTTGTCAACAAGATACAACCCGAATATGACTCATAATGAAAAATGAACTCTGGCAAGGGACAACCCAGCCCACATAAGGAATGACACGGCCAAGCCGATCCAACAATATACCTGTGGTGGCGTGCCACTCGATCCACACAACAATCAATATGGAAGCACACATCAAGTCGTAATGCTTATACTTACGAATGCTCAAATATCGACCACATGCACGCCAAGTGCATAATACAACCCTGGGGAGACGGATAATTCCATACGCTACAAAAATCCAAGCACGACAAAGGTGTAACAAATGACCTGCATCTCGAGATCCATACTGCTCATATAACACAACAAGCTACACGGGATCACAACACATGTGCGAATAATCAAGCCGTCTCACAACCCACATAATATAATAGAGTATTACATGGAACAACTGACGGCGGGATTAACATCCAATGCCCGAAGACTCCTCTATAAGCAATGTTATGCCGAATGAACACATCCAATATGATGTAAGTCTACCAGCGGACCTCAAGCTGATTCCGCTTACCCCATACTCGGCTAATAACATTTCAAGGATCCACGATAACCTTATTCATGACACATAAGGACAACCGTCAAATCCCGAACAAACTCACATAGTCCACAACAAAAGGAATAGAGCGCCTCTCAATCATAACCTCTCCTATTGGTGACAATACCAAAATCTCCATACCTGTTTTTAAATCTCTACCAATTGAATGACTAACACGTCACATTTATACGATCTTCTCGTGGGATATACCACCACAACTTTCCACACCAGGTAGTAAAATTTGTACATCAATGGCCATCGACCATACTACATCTATACTGCTAGTCAAGCATCCGCATTTCAATACCCAATACTTCTTCCAAAAATAGACCATCCTCAAACTGCCCGAAAATAATGTCGGCATACTCTGAACATCTTAAATCTCTCCCCCCCCCCCCCGCTCCTCCGAGCTCGTGACATTCACACCAACACCAAACCTTGACCTTGGCCCTCAACCTCCAAATTTCCATACCGTTCGCTGCACTTACCATGCCGCTACATGCGAGTACCTGAATTTCATCATAACTCCTTAACCACTAGTGGAATAAATACTTCATCATCTAGAAACATTTCACTTAACTCATTTTAGAAGAACCATTGTAACACGCGACTAAATTCCCATAACTGCAGAAAATACAAACCTCAAGTTATGGTCTAAACTGCCATAATTCTTCCGAAAATCCATTTACACAACAAGGCCATTTGAATCAAATACCTCCCAAATAAATCAAATTATGGTGGATGTCAAGCCCCAACGTACAACCACAAACCACCTGTATAACTAACACGCCGAAGGAACTGATCATTGCCACAATCATGCTGATTCAAACTATTACTAACTGACCCAATTTCTTCCAATTTACTCTTGACTTGCCTTAGAAATAATAATAGCTCCATTCAAAGACATAACGAACTTAATCAGCACTCATCCCGAGTGACCCGAATCACGAGACCACATCATTTTGATACCCATAAACCATCTTATACCCTCCTCATGTGCACAATAACACCTCCAACTGGTGCACCTATTCTGAAGGACCTTCAGCGAATCCAAAATTGTTCCTCCCATTTCTGTAATACTGCCCCGCAGACCCGATGATAACATAGAAAATTCCCCAAGTATTCTTCACACTCTGCTGCAAAATCCCGGTCTTCAGCCACACAACAAACCCAAAATCTTTTGACACCGCACTTACATCCCTGAACCCATTAGAACCACTATTGAGAGCCACCCACTCTGACCCGGTCCCGAGTATAATCAAACTCCATCGCTCTGTTAGCACATGAGCACTACCAAAGAAATAACCAGATTAATTCTTTTCCTTGTACATCACATTCACAAGAAGCATAAACTCTGAGTCTTCCCAAAACCTGCACATGAGTCGATAAGGCAAAATATAGCACACATCCATCAAGCGCTTTTATCGAATTACCCCTGATATTTTCTTTTCTTAGTCATAAATAATCTACCAATGCACTGATAACCAGAAACCGCACAAGCAGACAACCATACGATCCAATCGTAGAAAGTGGGCTCCCCCACTTAACTTTAAGCTACAATTACATAAATCTAGAACCCACAAAGATTCATACTTCTCAATTTTCCATGATCTCGCACCGTTAACCCGCCAAATTTCTCGAAATCCCTTGTTAAACTTTCCATGAACCTTCCGAATTATCAGCCACAATCGCATATTCGACCTTCTGCCGAGTAGTAAGTAGAACTCTTCGTAGAAACTTCATCAAAATCACGCAACCGCTAACCTGCCCACAAGAGATAGCCCACCTGTGGAATTCCATACCTACATCTTCTAACGACGCTGCACTGGGTACCACTTCTACAAAATTAGTAAACCCTCCTGAGCCCATGCTCGTCCACCGGCTGTACAAGTCTATTCATTCCCCATTGACATCAACTGAAAGTCCGATAATACCTTCTAAACTCGAAGTCACGTCATATCCTATAACGATGATCAAGATCTTACGCCCCTAAACACTCCAAGCAAACTTCTTTCCATCATATTCAACCTTCCTCAGCACAATAGTCACCATTCCAAATAAAATCAGTAGACCTAGTCACTATTCTCAAGGTATGTGACTATCCTACCACAGAATCCATATGCTACTCTGCCACTCCCACTTCAGTTAAACCATCTCCTTAAGCAACTTCTCGACCTCTGCTTTTTATACTGGACCTGCTAGCAATTCAACCACCATGAGACACCTTCCACCATGTCCTTCCTATCCTTCGCTACCCAAGTGTTGCCTTAAATTAAAATCCATTTCTATAGAACCTGAACTAATAAATTGCTACCAACTCTAAGCCTCTTCGAAGATCACTTATCTAGAGCCATCAGCATTAGAAAACACCGATTCGATTCTGAAACCGCTACACACTGCCATCTCTGACAACTGCTTCTCTGCACCATTTCACAATATCATGCCCGAAGGCAAACCAAAGAAGACCATAATTCCGGCAAACCTTAATCCGTTCAAACAAGGATGACGACACCACATCACAAATGAAAATTCCACCACTCTAAAAAATATCAAGTCTCGTTACTGCATCAACCAAAGCCTGAACATCCATAGTCCGATTGCCTTTCCTCTGATGGAATTAAATGTCGAACCTCTAACCCATGAATTGAGAAATCCTCCTTTCGAGTCATTCACTACCGTGATCCATAAATAAGCACCCTGCAACCTCTTGAAGATAAGTACAGACGTCTCCGTACCGATCCGCAAGACTTTACTAGACTTGCTCATGATTCGTGAGGCCCAAGTGCACCTAGAGCTCTGATACCAAACTGTCACAACCCAAAATTCATTGTAGGCCGTGATGGCACCCAACATCGCCGTTAGGAAAGCCAACACTTAATCATTTATTTTATCATTTTTAAAATCATAAATCTTTCTTGGATAATGAGGTTAGTTCATTAAAATAAATTGTAGTTACGTACAGCTTCGTTAAAATAATAAGTGAAAGTGAATCAGTGTAAAACAATCCATAACAAATTCTAGAACACCCCCAAAACTCGGTGTCACAAATACATGAGCATTTACTAAGAAGTAAAAAAATAATACAACCTCTGTACAGAATGTAAATAAGACATGATAAAGTAAATTGTATGATAAAGACTTTGTGGGCTGCGATACGTAGCTTGGAATGCAGCTCTGACTATCCAAATTAAAGTTTAATATTTATACATGCCTAATAATTTTGGATTTCGGATCGGATCGGGTTACAGCTATAACAATCCGAATCCGATCCGAATATCCAAAATTTTAATAAACACAATCCGAATCCTATCCAAATATCTGAAATCTGAAATCCAAAATTGAGCGGATCGGTTCAAATTTCGGATATCTGATTCAAATGAACAGCCGTACCCCTAACTCCTCGGACGCTCCTGCCGAGGCTAAGAAGAAGAAAATGATCGTGGTCAAGGTCAGAAAGAGCACCAAAAAAGCTTCCAGTTCCCGTGTCCCAGATTCCAAAGCTCTTTATCGGCTTAAGGATTTTCTCGAGGATAACGATGACATGGAGTTTGTCACTCACAAGTCAATAGATGTCGACCTGGCGTTTGCGCCCCTAGAATGGGATACTCGAAAGTCTGAGTCCCCTATAGATTGAGGGCTCGAAGAAGATCAAGTAGCTACTGCTTTGCAGGAAGCTCCTTCGGTTCCGAGAAGGCCGCCTCAGAAAGCGCCTACATCATTCACATTCCGGAGTCACCACCTCATATAGAGGCCTTTTTAGAAGAGGCTCGGGCTGCCACAGAAAAATTGACTGAGGCATCCCGAGCCGTGGAAAGGCCCTTAACTCATTTTTTAAGAGCGTAGAGTTGGCGTGCTAGAGGATTACTCTGGCTTTGGCCACATGGAGATCCCGAAAAGGGTTGTGTAGTCAGGGTCAGGTGGGCCAAGTTCGAGCCCAAAGCTCGAGAAGCAGTTTCCCGCCCCAAGTGAGAACCTTGACAGGAAGAAAACGATCATGTTCACAGTACCGGCGTATACTAAATGCTATCCAGACTAGTCGGAGTGGCCAACTATCTCCGTTCCTTCATAACCGAAGAGGACCAAGTAAATATGAACGAGGTAGATGGGCTAAGCCTCTTCAACGAGGCTCAGTAGGCGCTAAATAGGGTATACTGTCACGACCCATTTTTCACAATAAGCCGTGATGGCACCCAACGTCGCCGCTAGGCAAGCCAACTGTGAATAATCTATCTAATTGTTTATTTTAATATTTTTAAAGTCATTGATTTTATTTAATAAGGGAACAATTAGAAGGTGATCGTAATAATGTAAAGCATGAAATAAACGAAAGAGTGAAGTAGTGAATTTAATAATTAAAAAAACCATAAATTATCTACTAGAATTTTTCAAAAACCGGTATCACAAGTGCACGAGCAAACTAGTAGAATATACAAAATCTCCTACACTAGTCACTGGAGTAAGATAGACAGAAAGATAAATACAACAAGGAAGAGACTCAGATCATGCTTTATTAGTGTAAAAGTATATCGTGAGTACATAAACAATATGTACCCAGTAAGTATCTAGTCTAACTTCGAAGAAGTAGTGACGAGGGGTCGACATCGACACCTACTAAGGGTCAATAAATAAAATAAAGAAATCATAAGTAGGCATCAAATACAACAATAATAGTTAGATAAGAAACACAAATTTATAATTCTCAAATGTAATATTAATTTAAAATCTCCAACTATTCATAGGCCAAGTATTTAACACATAAGAACCACAAAGTAATTTTCTAGTCTCAGATCAAGAAGAAATATCAAGTAACCAGACTCCGAGAAATATCACGCACGATTTATGCCGAGCTCGTATGGCCCGATCTAGAATAGTGTGTACACTGCCGAGGGTCGACCGGCACGAACCATAGATGCATCTAATATACTGCCGAGGTGTTCGGCCCGATCCACAAGAAGAAAGAATACTCTACGAACTCTGATTAATGGCTACTACATAAGAATATTACTCAAAGAAGGTATAATCTCCACTAACAGTCAAGTAATCCGCCAAAACTCAAAGTAATGAAGCTCAGTCTTTACAAATTCTTTATCCAATTTCAATTATAATTTAAGTAATTAAACTAACAAGTTGGGTGCAAATAATACAAGTAATACATGGTAGAGTCCTAAAAGTACTCGGACATAAGTATGATTTTAGCTACGTGCAGACTCTCTTTACATCGTGCGCACATAGCACTCACAGTTATTAGCAAATAATCATTTATAACACCTACGGTGATAATTTTCTCTTACAAGGTTTGGAAAGAGACATACCTAAAAGCCTCAAATCGGTGCCATGTAATCCGAAACTTGCCAAATATTGTACAAACTAATCAATATATGCTCAAAATTTTATAATTTAACTATTAGAGTAATTTTCCTATCCAATTTGGAAGAATCCTAAAATTTGCCTCCGAGCCCACGTGCTCGGATTCCGGAAATTTTCGTAAATAATTGTTACCCATAACCTCACGGACATAACTATATAAATTTTACCCAATTTCATAATCATTTTCGTGGTCTAATCCCATTTTTATCAAAACCTAGGTTTTTCAACAAACTCCTAAATCTACATTTTACATGTTAAAATCTACCCATCATCTATGTATTTAAACTTACTTTAGGTAGAAATCATTCACCTTATAATGCTTGATGAAAACCCTTCTCCAAGAAGCTCCAAATTCGGAGAACACAAATGAGAAATGGAAAAAATAAGCCTAAGTCCCGTCTTTAAATCAAGACACTACCCAGTTGACCCTTATTCGCGATTGCGGAAGAAGCCTCACGATCGCGAAGGCAAAGCTGGCCCAGGCCCAGGCCCAGGAGGTCTTCATCGCGAACGCGAGGGAAGACACGTGGTTGCGAAGGCTTGCCCAGCCTGAGCTTCACGAATGCAGTCGGCCCTTCGCGAACAGGAAGAGCAAAGGTGGCTGACCCACCCCAGGCCCTTTATTCTATGCGAACGCGGGCCTGACCAGGCGAACGGGAAAGCCACAAGTCCTGAAGCTTCACGAACGCGACCTGTTGTCCGCGAATGCGTAGGGAAAAATGCCCAGTCCCCCAATTCCTTCTCCGTGAATGCGACTCCACCTCTGCGTTCACGAAGAAGGAAACCAGAACCATCAATAGCAGAATTTCAGATTTAGCTAAGGGTGGTCCGAAATTCACCCGGGAGCCTGTCCCACCAACAAGTACATAACATAATACGAACCTGCTCGAACCCTCGAAACATGTAAAACAACATTGAAACTAAGAATTACACCCCAAGACCAAATTGAATCAACTTATGAACTTTAAACTTTTCAACTAGCTCCGAATGCGTCAAGTCTTACTTAGACAATTCAGAATGACACTAAATTTTGCGTACAAATCATAAATCACCATACAGACCTATTCTCAGGTTCTGAATCCCAAACAGACCTCGATAACACTGAAGTCTACTTAAAACCAAATTTAAAGAACAAGAAAACCTTCAATGCGCCAACATTCAACATTAGGCGCCGGAACATTCCCAGATCACCCGAAACTCGATCTGAACATACGCCCAAGTCCATAATCATCATACGAATCTATTGGAACAATCAAATCCCGGTTCCAATGTCGTTTACTCAAAATATTAACTCAAGTCAAACTTGGTCATCTTAGGCTACTATTAAGGAACCAAGTGTTCTGGTTTCAACCCGAACCCTTTCAAACTCAAACCAACCATCCCCGCAAGTCATAACACACTAAAGGTACATACAGAGAGTCTTAATTAGGTTAACAAGGATCTAGAAAGCAAAACAATTAGTTGGGTCGTTACATTCTCCACCTCTTAAACAAATGTTCGTCCTCGAACGGGTATAGAATCATTCTTAAAGTGCGAAATAAGTGTGTATATCAGATCTGCATGTCCTCCTCGGTTTCCCAAGTCGCCTCCTCGACTGGTTGACCCCTCCACTAGACCTTTACCGCAAAAATCTTCTTAGACCTCAACTGGCGAACCTGGCTATCAACAATGGCAACTGTCTCCTCCTCATAACCCAATCTTTCATCTAGCTTAACCATGCTGTAATCTAACACATGCGACCTGTCGGCATGGTACTTCTGAAGCATAGACACATGGAAAATCGGATAAAGTCCCAATAGACTGGTAGGCAAAACAAGCTTATAAGCAACCTCCCCAACTTGCCTCAACACCTCAAATGGGCCAATAAACCTTAAGCTCAGCTTGCCCTTCTTCCTGAACCACATGATGCCCTTTATCGGTGAGACTTTTAGGAGAACCTTCTCGCCTACCATAAATGATAAATCATGCGCCTTCTGATCCACGTAACTCTTCTGTCTGGACTGTGTTGTGCGAAGTCGTTCCTGAATCAACTTTACCTTATCCAAGTATCCTTCACTAAATTAGTGCCATATAACCTAGCCTTGCCGGGCTCAAATCATCCGATGGGCGAGGGACATCGCTGACCATATAAATCCTCAAATAGAACCATCTCGATGCTGGATTGGTAACTGTTGTTATAATCAAACTCGGCCAGAGGCAAGAATCGATCCCACTGCCCTCCAAAGTCAATCACACGCTCTAAGAATTTCTCCAAGATCTGAACTATCCGCTCCGACTGCCCGTCATTCTGTGGATGAAAGGCTATTTTGAGCTCTACCCGGGTACCCAACTCGCTTTGTACTGCTCTCCAAAAATGTGAAGTGAACTTAGGTCCTCTATCTGAAATGATGGAAAAAGGAACACCATGCAACCGGACAATCTCCTGAATGTAAATCTAGGCCAATCTCTCTAAAGAGTACGTAGTCATCACTGGAATAAAGTGTGCCGACTTGGTCAGCCTATCGACAATGACCCAAATGGCATCAAACTTCCTCAACGTCCGCGGCGAACCAACTACAAAGTTCATAGTGATGCACTCCCATTTCCACTCCAATATAACCATATGTTAAAGTAGGCCACCTGGCCTCTGGTGCTCATACTTAACCTCCTGGCAATTTAGGCATCTCGCTACATACTCAACTATGTCCTTCTTCATCCGCTGCCACCAATAATGCTGCCTCAGGTCGCGATACATCTTCGTAGCACCTGGATGAATAGAATACCGAGAACGATATGCCTCCTGTAGAATCTTCTCCCTCCACCCATCAATATTAGGAACACATAGGCGACCCTAGAGTCACAGAACACCATCCTCACCAATAGTAACCTCATTGGCACCACCCTGTAGTACTGTCTCTCTACGAACTAGCAAGTGAGCGCACTTAGATCATCGTACTGACAAACCTTGATCCGCTCAAATAATGAAGACTGAGTCAGAACACATGCAAGAACTTGACTAGGATCTGAAATATCCAACCTCACAATTCTGTTAGCCAAGGACTGAATGTCCAAAGCCAATGGCATCTCCTCTACTGAAATAAATGAAAACTACCCATACACTCGGCCTTTATGCTCAATGCATTTGCAACCACATTCGCCTTGCCTGGATGATAAAAGATGGTAATATCATAGCCCTTCACTAACTCAAGCCACCTGCGCTGCCTCAAATTAAGATCCCTCTGCTTAAACAAATACTGTAAGTTGTGATGATCAGTGTAAACCTCACAAGACACCCCATAAAGATAATACCTCCAGATCTTGAGAGCATGAACTATCGCGGACAACTCCAAATCATATACGGGGTAATTCTTCTCATGGGTCTTCATCTGACGTAAAGAATATGCAATAACTCGCCCCTCCTGCATCAGTACATAACCCAGGCCAACGCGTGAAGCATCACAATACACAACATACATCCCTGAACTGGAAGGCAACACTAATACCGGTGCTATAGTCAATGCGGTCTTAAGCTTCTGAAAGCTCGCCACGTAATCATTGGACTATCGGAACGGAGCATCCTTCTGGGTGAATCTTGTCAAAGGTGCCGCAATAGATGAGAAGCCCTCTATGAACCGACGATAATAACATGCTAAATCCCAAGAAACTCCTGATCTCGGTCGTTGTGGTTGGATGAGGCCAACTCTGGATAGCCTCGATCTTCCTGGGATCTACCTTAATACCCTTACCTGATACAACATACCCTATGAATGCCACAGAATCCAACCAGAACTCGCACTTGGAGAACTTAGCATATAGCTTCTGTTCCCGCAAGGTCTGAAACACAACTCTAAAATACTGCTCGTGCTCCTCCATACTACGTGAGTAGATCAATATGTCATCAATGAAGACACTAACAAATGAGTCAAGATATGGCCTGAACACCCGATTCATCAAATCCATAAATGTTGCCGGGGCGTTGGTCAAGCCGAAGGACATCACTAGAAACTCATAGTGCACATATCTAGTATGAAAAGCCGTCTTCGGAACATCCGAAGCACGAATCTTCAACTGATGATACCAGATCTCAAGCTAATCTTAGATAACACCCTGTCACCTTGCAACTGGTCACACAGATCATCAATACGCAGCAACGGGTACTTGTTCTTAATGGTAACTTTGTTCAACTGGAAGTAATCAATGTACATCCGCATACTACCATCCTTTTTTTTTTGCGAACAATACCGGTACACCCCAAGGCGACAAACTCGGCCTGACGAACCCCTTCGCTAGTAACTCCTTAAGTTGTTCCTTTAACTCCTTCAACTCTTTCGGAGCCATGCGATATGGAAGAATAGAGATAGGCTGGGTACCTGGCGCCAAATTGACACTAAAATCAATATCAAGATCTGGTGGCATGCTTGGTAGATCAGAGAAACACATCAGAGAACTCCAGCACCACAGGCACTGAATAAATCGTGGGAGTCTCTTCAACAGTATCTCGAACATAAGCCAAATAAGGCAAACAACCCTTCTTGACCATATGTCAAGTTTTCAAGAAAAAGATAACCTTACTAGTGTACTGATAGATGAACCCCTCTACTCCAGTCTAGGCAAATCTAGCATCGCTAATGTAATAGTCTTGGCATGTAAATTAAGAACGACATGGTATAAAGACAACCAGTCCATGCCCAGGATGACCTCAAAGTCAGTCATGTCAAGCAATAGAAGATCCGCTCTGGTCTCATAACCACAAAAATTCACAATACGGGACCGATAAATCTGATCCACAATAACAAAATCGCCCACTGGCGTTGACACATATCAAGGAGCACACAAGGACTCACGAGAGACACCCATATAATGAGAAAATAGAGATGAAACATATGAATGCGTATACCTTGGATCAAATAGTACCGAAGCATCCCTACTGCAAATAGAAATAATACTTATGATCATGGGGTTTGAGGCTACTACATCTGGTTTGGATGGAAAAACATAGAACCTAACTGGAGCACCACCTGACTAGACTCCACCTCTAGGGTGACCCCAACCCACCTGCACTCTGCCTCTGGTCGGCCGGCGGTTGGTGCGGCAGCTGATACGGTGATCTTGGGTTGATGGCCCTGCTATACTGCCTTGCCCTGATGTTTGGGGCAAAATCTCCTCACATGACCAAGCTTCCCGCACTCAAAGCAATCTCTCAGTGCAAAAGATGACTGGCCCTGAGTCTGACCGTGGGGACCTGACCACATACTAGAAGAACCCTGAATAGCCGGTGGACAGTAGGAGCTCTCTAGAATGGCGCTAAAATAGGGCCGCACTAGAGCACCGCTAGAAGGTGGCAATGCTGAATATGTGGGCCTGCTAGACTGGCCCCTCACAAACTGACCTCTACCCCCTAACGAAGCACCACTAAACCCTCCAAAATATCGAGGCCGCTTGTCCCTCGGCGCATGCTATCGGTACTTCTGACGGATACCCTCGATCCTCTGAGCTATCTTCACAACATGCTCGTAAGGAGTCCCCATCTCAATCTCTCGGGCTATAGTAACCTGGATACCATAGTGCAAGCCCGCAATAAACCTCCGCACTCTCTCTACATCGGTGGGGACTATCATAAGTGCATGGCGAGACAACTCAGAGAATCTCGCCTCATAATCGGTCACAAATATCTGACCCTACAGGAGCTGCTCGAACTTACCCAGTAACTCTTCCCTCTGAGAGGGTGGAATATATCTCTCCAGAAAGAGACATGTGAAGTAGTCCCAAGTCAAGGGAGGAGAACCTGCTAGTCTGCTGAGAAAATAGAACTGCCACCATCTAAGGGGCCTGCCCTCCAGCTGAAATGTGGTAAAGTCCACCACGTAGGACTCCAATACTCTCATATTGTGCAATCTGTCCCTGAAATGATCAATAAAGTTCTGGGGTTCCTCATGTTGCTCACCGCCAAAGGTAGGAGGATGTAACCTGGTTCATCTATCCAATAGCTTTTGCGGCTCGCCGGTCGCGACTTGTCTGGTCTCTAGTATAGCCGCTACAACTGGCTGAGCCTCGCCCACAGGTAGTGCTCCTGGGGTTTGATATAAGGCAGCAACATGCCTTGGAGCCTGAGCGGCAGGGGTCTGTGCTCCCCCTCCCACCAGAGATGTGGCTGGGTCCGCTGGAAATAAACCAGCCTGTGTCATAGAGTCCATGAACCGCAGCAAATGCCCCATGACCTCCTGAAGTCCTGATACGGACGTGAAATTTGCTGGGGCAGGCTCAGCTGCAGGTACCTCATCCTACTCCTCAATAATAGGATCCTCAACTAGATCCACTGGCGGCACAATGGGAGAAACTCTAGGATGCCCTCATTTTCTAGCAGGAGTTGGAGCCCTCCCTCGGCCTCTGCCTCAAGTAGTGAATTTAATAATTAAGAAAACCATAAAATATCTAATCGAATTTCCCAAAATTCAGTGTCACAATGCACGAGCAAACTAGTAGAATATACAAAATCTCCTATACTACTGTCTGGAGTAAGATAGACACAAAGATAAATACAACAATGAAGAGACTCCAAGTGATACAGAACGGAACAGAGGGAGCATCTCACTACTAAGTCTCTGGGTAGCGGGGGTACGTGCCTGACTGACCACTAGATGCACCTGCCTCAGATCCTGCAAGATTAGTGCAGAAGTATAGCGTTAGTACATAAATAACATATACCCAGTAAGTATCTAGTCTAACCTCGAAGAAGTAGTGACGAGGGGTCGACATCGACACTTACTAAGGCTCAATAAATAAAATATAGAAATCATAAGTAGGCATGAAATACAGCAATAATAGTGAGATAAGAAACATAAATTTATAATTCACAAATATAATATTAATTTAAAATCTCCAACTATCACAGGCCAAGTATTTAACATATAAAAACCACCAAGTAATTTTCTAGTCTCAGATCAAGAAGCAATAAAAGTATAATCGGACTGCGAGCAATATCACGCACGATTTATGTCGAGGTCGTACGACCCAATCCAAAATAATGTGTACACTGCCGAGGGTCGGCCGGCACGAACCATAGATGCATCTAATATACTGTCGAGGCATTCGGCTAGATCCACAGGAATAGAGAATACTCTATGAACTTCGATTAACGGCTACTACATAAGAATAATACTCAAAGAAGGCATAATCTCCACTAACAGTCTAGTAATCCACCAAAACTCAAAGTATTGAAGCTCAGTCTTTACAAATCTTTATCCAATTTCCATTATAATTTAAGTAATTAAACAAATAAGTTGGGTACAAATAATACATGGTAGAGTCCTAAAACCACCCGGACCTAAGCATGATTTTAGCTACATGCGGACTCTTACCACATCGTGCGCACGTAGCACTCACAATGTTAGCAAACAATCATTTATAATACCTATCGGGATAATTCCCTCTTACAAGGTTAGGCATGAGACTTACCTTGTTTTCAAGTCTTCTTCCCGGGCCATAATTCACACTAAAACCCTCAAATCGGTGCCACGCAATTCGGAACTAGCCATATGTTGTACAAACTAATCAATATATGCTCAAACGTTTATAATCTAACTATTAGAGTAATTTTTCAACCCAATTTGAAAGATTCTAAAATTCGCCCTCAGGCCCATGTGCCCGGATTCTAGAAATTTTTGTAAATAATTATTACCCATAACCTCACGAACACAAATATATAATTTTTACCCAATTTCATAATTATTTTCGTGGTCTAATCCCAGTTTTATCAAAACCTAGGGTTTTCAACAAACTCCTAAAGTTTCCATATTTTACATGTTAAAATCTACCCATAATCAATGTATTTAACTTACAATAGGTAGAAATCACTCACCTTGTAATACTTGATGAAAACCCCTCTCCAAGAAGCTCCAAATTCGAACAACGCAAATGAGAAATGGGAAAAATAAGCCTAAGTCCCGTCTTTAAATCAAGACACTGCCCAGTTGACCCTTTTTCGCGATCGCAGAAGAAGCCTCGCGATCGCGAAGGCAAAGCTGGCCCAGGCCCAGGAGGTCTTCTTGCGAACGCGAGGGAAGACACGTGATCGTGAAGGCTTGCCCAGTCTGAGATTCGCGAATGCGGTCAGCCCTTCACAAACGCGACGAGCAAAGGTGGCTGACCCACCCCAGGCCCTTTATTCTATGCAAATGTGGGCCTGGCCACGCAAATGCGAAGGTCACAGGTCCTGAAGCTTCGTGAACATGGCCTGTTATTTGCGAACGTGTAGGGAAAAATGTCTAGTCCCCCAATTCCTTCTACGCAAATGCGACTCCACCTCTGCATTCATGAAGAAGGAAACCAGAACTAGCAATAGCAGAATTTTAGACTTAGCTTCGGGTGGTTTGAAATTTACCCGAGCCACTCGGGACCCTTTCTAATCGCACTAACAAGTCCATAAACATAATACAGATATGCTCGAACCCTCGGAACACATAAAACAATATCGAGACTAAGAATCGCAGCCCAAGACCACATTGAATCAATTTATGAACTTGAAACTTTTTAACTAGCTCCGAACGCGTTGAATCTTACTTAGATAATTCGGAATGACACCAAATTTTGCGTATAAGTCATACATTACCATATAGACCTATTCCCAGGCTTGAAATCCCCCAAAAACCTCGATAACACCGAAGTCTACTTCAAACCAAATTTAAAGAAGTAGAAAATCTTCAATGCGCCAAATTTCAACACTAGGCAACGAAACACTCCCGGATCACCCGAAACTCGATCCGAACATAAGCCTAAGTCCAAAATCATCATACAAACCTATTGGAACCATCAAATTTGAGTTCCGATATTGTATACTTAAAATGTTGACTCAAGTCAAACTTGGTCATCTTAGGCCACTATTAAGGAACCAAGTGTTCCGATTTTAACCCGAATCCTTCCCAACCCAAACCAACCATCCGCAAGTCATAACACAGTAAAAGCACATACGAGGAGTCTTAATTAGGGGAACGGGGATCTAGAAAGCAAAATGACCGGTCGGGTCATTACATATACCTTCTTCTCTTTGTATATTTAACGAGTTCTTTTTGCCTTAACGGCATTTTAATGATTTTTCTCTTTTTATGTCTCAGGCCTCGGTGCTTTATCATGAAAGCTTTCACTGGTCCCAGATGGAGGTGAGTACCTCGAATTTGAGCTCAAGGAGTAGGTCCGGCAAAAAGAGATATATAAATTTGTCTGCGAGTAGAAGGATGAAGTCCTTAGGGACGTGGTCGATCGCCCTACCCTCTAAGATAAGATTGAGAAAGTCCAAAAGGAGGATTCTAAAGTGAAACAAGACCATGCACTTCTTGTTGAAAAGGTAAATGTGATCGAGATCGATATCGAAAGTTTAAATACAAATGCTAACGCCGTAACCACGTAGGTCCAGGAGAAAATAACCCTGATCGACCAACTCAGGTCTGAGATGGATGAGGTCAAGGCTTCAACCGACGAGCTTAGGGGGGAAATGGATCTCCTCGCATTGGAGCGAGATGACACCAAAAAGGATCTGGCATCGACCAAAGTACACCTCCGAATGATGAGAGAGATGGCTGATATTGAGGAGCTCCGATAGTAGCATGCCTCTGCCATTTTAGAACGCGATGTCCCCGGCCAAGAGTACACAGTGCTAAAATCCAGATTAAAAATGGCTTCGAACGAGTCCTCTGAGTCTCAGGACATGCTGGCCCGGTACAAGAATAATGTAGAGGTAGCCGAAGCCCGTGTTATAACGAAGGCCGAATATGTTAAGTGGATATCTCGGAAAGAGACTCTCGAGGAGATCCAAGCCCTGGGAGTTGACCTAGCGGCCGATATCGGAGAAGCGAAGCAGCTCGAAGGAGAGGCCAGAGCGAGGTACCAGCCCGATGGCGCGGATAACGAGCTGGGCTCCGATGAAGACTAGGCGAGAAATGCCTTAGCTTATTTTTGTTTTTTCTTATAGGTATATGCTTTGTATTTTGAGGCCGTTTTATAGTGCCTCTATAAATACATTTTGGTATATATATATATATATATATATATAAATTTTCCCTTCGGCTATTTGTTATGTCTTTTGACTTTTATGTATTTGCTTATGTTTAAGACTTAGGATATATAACTTGTGTCTCAGACTTAATAATATGTCATTGATGCCTTTTCATAGAATTTGACATCGCTTAAATTGTTCGATCTCCCAAAGCAAAAAGAGGCATGAATTAAATAATAACTCCGAATTGCTTTGACTTCGAAGGACTTGATAAAAAATGAATTCTTTCTAAAATATTCGAGTGATTTAACCGGACACAACTATTCTTTGCCGAAGGTGGCTCTTTTCATGCCCGTAATTCGAGACTGATTGACTTGACCGAGTCTAAAGTAATCTTTTATGTATTAAAAATGTGTAAGTACATTACTTTTTATGCACGAACTCATATGTCTCCGAGCCCTTTATATATTGTGATCAAAGCTCTAAAGGCTTCGTTTCTTAAGTTGGTCGTGGCCTTTCGCGTTTGGGCCCTACCTTGTAGGCTCGGTGCCTTTGGGATTTAGTAGCCCGATTTTTCCTGATTTTACTGCCGGGTAGCAGTTCCCAGTTCGCTCCTGAATGGTTTTCGCAAGTATCCCCGTGGACTTCCCTCATCACGTTATTGGTCTTCCTGGGACCCAAGAACCTTCTAACGGTATGAAAAACGATCTCCGATACAGTTTTCCTTCAACCAAGCTAAACCTGGAAGCCTTAGTTTGAAGGGCCCTCGATTATTTGGGATTCGATGGCAATTTCCCTTTCTGAAGGTAATCTATGTATTTGTTTCTCCAATCCCAAGTCAGGCTTGTTGAGATTACCTCTCCATGACCTTTGTATATCATTGAGCTCATTAATTGCACCACCATTCCGGAATTGATTTCATCGGAGTCGACTGACGACCCTAGATTAGCCAACGCATCGACCTTGTTATTCTGGTCTAGGGGCACATGTTGTAAAGTCCATTCCTTGAACTGATGTAACGTCACTTGTAATTTATCTAAGTATCTCCGCATCTAGGGGTGGGCATCGGTCGGTTCGGTTCGGTTATGAATATTATCGGTTTAGCATATCGGTTATCGGTTTATAAATATTCTAAACCGATAACCTAATCGATAAGATATCGGTTTTTGATTATCGGTTAACCCGTTATCGATGGTTATCGGTTCGGTTATAGGTTTATCCGATAAGATAACTCAATCTAGATTCTATTAGAAGAAGTAATGAAAGATAATGTGTACAGTATAAAGAATATGATAAACTTTCTCGATTGTTTGATAAACTTTCTCGATTGTTGTAACCCTCTAAAAGAATATAATAAACCTTACAACATTATTTCTCTATGTGTTGAATGACAAATTTGGGAGGGTTAGAATAGTAGATAGAGAATTGGGAGAATTTGAAAATTTATATATCTAAGGGTAAAATCGTATTTTTATAAAGTTTATTGGGTTATCGGTTAAACCGTTAAAAAATTAGGCAAATCGAGACTTGAACCGATAACCCAATAGTAAAATAACACTAAACCGTTACCGAACTGTTAACCCAATAACTCGATACCGATAACCCAATAAGCCTTTTTCGGTTCGGGCTATCGGTTTTACCCGATATATGCCCAGCCCTATCTGCATCCGGTCTTCTTTTACTTCAAATGTCCCGTTAACTTGGTTAACAATGAGGAGGAAATCGCACTTGGATTCAATCACCTCAGCCCCCAGGGTCTTAGTCTGTTCTAGACCTGCAATCATAGCCTTATATTTGACTTCATTGTTAGTCAATTTCACAGTTCTAATAGACTGCCTTATTACATTACCCATGGGCAGTTTTAGTACGATTCCCAACCCGAACCCTTTTGGGTTGGAAGCACCGTCCGTGAATAGGGTCCAGACCCCCGAGCTAGTCCACGAGATAAGTAATAATTCATTCTCAGCCTCGTGGGTTAAGGCCGGTGTGAAATTGGCCACAAAGTCTACTAAAATCTGAGACTTTATAGTTGTTCGAGGTTTGTACTAAATGTCGTACCCGCTAACCTCTACGGCCCATTTTGCTAGCCGACTTTAAAGCTCGGGTTTTGCCATAATATTCCATAGAGGATACGAGGTTATGACACATATAGGGTGACATTTAAAGTATGGTTTTAGCTTCCTAGATGCGCTTAATAAGGTGAGCGCTATTTTCTCTAGGTGTGGATACCTCGTTTCGGCATCACCTAGGGTTCTACTAACATAATAGATAGGAATCTGCGTACCTTCTTCTTCCCGGACCAGGACACCACTACCACTTACCGCCACCTCGGAGATTGCCAAGTAGAAGTATAACTACTCATTCGCCTTCAAGGTGTGCAAAAAAGGAGGACTTGATAAGTATCGTTTGAGTTCTTCTAAAGCCTTTTGGCATTCTGGGGTCCAAGAGAAGTCGTTCTTTTTATTTAGTAACGAGAAGAACCGGTGGCTCTTATCCGATGACCTAGAAATAAATTGGCCCAATGCTGCTATCTGCCCAGTCAACCTCTGTACCGCCTTGACTTTATCAACCACAATGATATCTTCTATGACCTTTATTTTATCCATGTTGATCTCTATTTCTCAGTTAGATACCATGAAATCGACGAACTTGCTTGAGTCGACTCCAATGGCACACTTCTACGGGTTCAACTTTATGTTGTATTCCCTTAGTATGTCGAAAGTTTCCTGCAAATGATTCAAATGGTCCTCTGCTCGCAGGGACTTAGCTAACATATCGTCAATATAAACCTCAATTGATTTCCCTATCTGTTCCCCGAATATTCTGTTAACTAGGCATTGATATGTTACACCGGAATTGTTTAACACAAACGGCATCATGTTATAACAATAAGTGCCGAACTTAGTTATGAAAGAAGTCTTCTCTTGGTCGGCTGGATCCATCTGTATTTGGTTGTACCCGGAATAGGCATCAAGAAAGCTCAACGTCTCTTACCCATCCATTGCATCGATCATTCGGTCGATGTTAAGCAAAGGAAACGAATCCTTCGGTCATGCCTTATTCAAGTCCTTATAATCTACATACATTCTAAGTTTGTTTCTTTTTTTAGGTATGATTACTACGTTAGCTAGCCAATCCGGGTATTTAACCTCCCGAATGGAACCTATTTTTAAGAGTTTAGATACCTCATCTTTGATGAATGAGTGCTTGATTTCAGACTGCATCCTCCTCTTCTATTTGACCGAGCAGAATTTCGGATCTAAGCTCAATTTGTGAGTTGTTATCTCCGATGGGATCCTTGTCATATCTAAGTGGGACAAGGCAAAACAATCAGCATTCTCTTTAAGGAAATCAATGAGTTTTTTTCCTAAGCTTGGGAGTTAATCACGTGCCCAGGTATACCATTTGATCTGGTAGGTACTTGATCAATATAAGTTATTCCAGTTCCTCGATCGTCGACTTGGAGGCATCGGTATCATCGGGTGCTACGAAGGATCTTGGGACCCTAAAGTCATCTTCCTCATTCGTTGGGCGTTCCTCCTATTTTTCTGGCCCTGTCAGGGTCGGGATCGGTGATTTCTAATGATACCTTTCTCTTTGACCAGCCCCCTGCTTTTAGATGTCGTGATTGCGGGCACCGGGCTCATTTCCTCAACATCGAACATTTCCTTTGCGGTTGGTTGCTCCCTGTAGACCGTTTTGATTCCACTTGGGGTTGGAAACTTCAACACTTGATGCATTATCGACGGAACCGCCCTCATGTTGTGGACCCATGGTCTCCCGAACAAGGCATTGTATCTCATATCCCCCTCGATTACATAAAACTTTGTCTCCTGGGTGGTTTTGGCTGTGTTGACCGATAGGGTTATTTTACCCTTCGTTGTCTCACACGCCATATTGAACCCGTTTAATACTCGAACTGCTGGTATGATCTGATCTAACAGCCCCAGTTGTTCCATGAGTCTCCATCATATGATGTTAACAGAGCTACCTGGATCAATTAATTCACTCTTAACTCAAGATTTATTAATAAGTACATATATTACCAGTGCATCGTTGTGAGTTAAATGACGCCCTCGGTATCCTCGTCATTGAACGAGATGGATCCCTCTAGAACATAGTCTCGAGTTCATTTTTCTCTTATGATAGAAACTTTAGTGCATTTTATCATTGGCCCTTGTAGAGCATCTACTCCTCCAATAATCATGTTAATCACATGTTGAGGTTATTCATGCTCGATTTGTTTGTTGGCGCCCCTATTTTTGAAATGGGTTTTGGCCCGCTCACTTAGGAATTTCCAAAGTTGCCCATTGTTGAATAGACGAGCCACTTCTTCCCTTAACTGTCTATAATCCTCGGTTCTGTGACCGTGAGTATCGTGATATTTATATATCAAGTTGTGATCCCTTTGTGTGGGATCGAACTGGAGCGGCCTTGGCCATTTGGTCTCCTTGATGCGACCGATGGCTGACATTATACTCGCTGCATCCACGTTGAAGTTATATTCAGATAATCTCGGGGCATCTCTGCCCCCAGGTGATTTGTCAAAACTATTTCTATTCACCAAACCTCGGTTGCTTGGACCCTGGTCGCTTCTCCTATCATTCCTGGTCGGGTGGTGATTGGATCTGTTTCCCCTTCTATCCGAGTCATATGGCTAGTATCGATCTCGAGGTGGCCTCGGCTCCTGATCCACAATTCATTTAGACATGTCGTTCACTCTATTAAGGGTAAACAGACCCTGAGGGAGATGCTAGCTGATCGTCCCTGACTTTGATCATTGACTGGTACCTGTTGTGGACATCGTCACAGGTGACCGCAGGGTATTCTACCAAGTTTTGCTTCGATTGTTAAGAAGCAACCGAACTTCGGGGGTTGAGTCCTTGAGTAAATGCCTGAACGGCCCAATCGTCTGCAACCTGGGGCAGGTCCATCCCTTTGCTTGACTTTAAATAGGTATGCTTTCCTCATCTCAACTTTGGTAGCGTCGGCATAGGCTTTAACAAAGGCATCTGCAAGCATAGCAAATGAATCAATAGAGTTTGGTGGTAAGTTATGGTTCCATATCATTGCTCTCTTGGATAAGGTTTCCCAAAATTTCTTCAGTAACACTGACTCGATCTCGCCGTCCTCGAGGTCGTTGCCTTTTATTGCACATGTGTAGTAGGTCACATGCTCGTTTGGATCTGTGGTTCCGTTATATTTGGGAATATCGGGCATTCAGAACCTTTTTAGAATTGGCTTCGATGCCGTACTCGGCGAAAAAGGTTTTTGAATGAACTTTTCAGAATTCGGTCCCTTCAAAATCGAAGGCGCTCCCGAAATCTGATCGACCCTCAAATTCTATGTCTCCACCTTCTTGTCATTTGGCTCTATCTTCTTTTTGCCGAACTTCACCCATTTTGTCAGTGCTTCGAGCATTTTCATTACCTCGAAAGTTTCTCCAAAACCGAACCCGTCTGGTTATGTGACAATCCGCTCTTCTCTCCGAATATCTTCTCCAACCCGCTCAGGTTCAGTCACGTTCTGTGCATGATTTTGACTCTGCAGTTGTGCTTTTGCCACTAGTTGAGCTGGTAACATCTAAAAAATCAAATTTAAGCTAACTCCATCACCTCCTCCTTCGGGCGTTTATCAAGCCGATGGCTGGGGTGCCCTGCAAATGTTGTTTTCGGGATCACTCGGTAGGTTGATATTGATAGCAACTTGTGAATTGGCGTCGACTGGATCAGCGATTGAAACGCCATTAGGGTTGACATGGGGCACGTTGTTGCTTGGTACCACGTTATTATTTTCACCGTGATGGCCTGACGCGACATCAACATTCAAGTGAGCAGACTGAGAATTTGACATTTTGAATAATCCTGAAATTAAACTTCAAAGAGCAAGTGTAAAATAGGGTGTGTTATAAAGATTTATATTAAATTATCACTATTATCCTTCACCCCACGATGGTTACTCTTAAAATGAGTAACAATTAAATTTGTACACGATTTAAAGGATACGTGATTTGATTTAATACGAATAATCAAAGAACAAAAAATAATTAAATTAAAGGAAAGCAAAACAATCAAACCAAACACTACAAAGTAATTGAGCCTGGCGTTAAACTTGAACGTTAAAACTGGTCCCAATCGGTCCCTCAGAATGGAGCTCGATTTCAGTTGAATGAGATAATAGCTGAAGAACACTTGAACAATTACTAAAGAAAAACGTAAACTTTATTGCTTTAATATACGTACCAACAGTGGTAAAAAAAATAAAAAGGTTCTCCCTTTATATAGTAGGGGAATTTCGATCATAGTACAAGTCTAAACAATGTAGTTGATATGGGACGTGACCCGCACCGAGATATCCGGTTGATGGCGGATATTTCGGCTCCTCGTTTGTTCTCTCTAACCGTCTTCCTTTTAACCTCGATTCTTTGTTTTGCTTGAGCTCGATTCTTTCCATGTTCGGCCATGCTCGATTCTTGACGTGTCATTCATCCCCCCGATCTCTGATTAGTGGGCGCCCTCGGCTTTACCCAAGCCAGCGTCGAACTACGTTGTCTCTCGTTTCTTCATCGGGTAATCGGAGGTAATTGTATCCCCGATTTTACCCGTACACAGAAAGAAATAAAATATTTTAAAAATTTATGGTTTTAAACATACTATATATATAAGTGGCTATAAGATTTTTGAAACTAAATAGTTTTAAACAAGCCATAACATTTGCGTGGCTATAAAAATATCCCGTTAAGTATAAAATAAAAAAGTTTATTGTTAATTGTTTTCAATATAAAAATGTGTCATTCTTCTTGAAATAGATTAATAATGAAATCAAAATGGTGGGAGAGAGTATTTGTTATGAAAATATTTTATATCAAAAATTATAAATATAGTATTAGTTACGTAAGATAATATTTAAATGTAGAGTTAAATATTGCAAACTAAAAGTCATATTGAATTGGAAAAATTTAATGCCTGGATTAATTTTTGGTTTATGATAAAACCAAGCAACCCTAGCCTATTAAGAAGAAAGGTGTCTCCCCTGTACAATTTACGGTCATCTTTTGGGGAAGAACAATAGAAGTTAAAGCCTTTAGAAAGTACGTACACTCTTTTATTTAAAAGGAAAAGCTTGCAGATACCATTTTGGACATTCTCAAGCTACTTAAAGCATCATGGCCTTTTGTATTTAAGGTAATAAAATGTTGAACTTCCTTCGTAAATTTTCTTTTTTTGCTTAAATAAAAACTTGAGTGACCTAATCCTATGGTTCTTAGGTAGGAGAGAAGAGGGCATAAAGGAACTCCACCAGCAGCCTGCAAACAATGGTGGAAGGTCTATGCCTCTATGGTCAGGTCATGTCAAGGAACTGAGTTCTGCAGCTTTAACTGGTAATAGAAAGAAGAGTTTGCTCCTTATAAAAATCTGAATTCACCTAATTTTCGTCGTATTATTCCATTAAACAATAGCAGATTTCTTCCTCTTCCTTCTTCTTCATTCGCCTACTTCTGATGCTTTCCCTTTTTCCTTTCTTTTGCATCATTTCCTTTCTCCTCCGAATATCTTTTGCGAAATCGAATTAGTGAATATATATAGGGAAAAGTACAGAAATTAAACTCAAACTTACCAACCTCTAACTCAAAATTAGACACTTATCAAAAGTAGCCGAAAATTAGAGATACACGCAAGGAAGGATTCTTCCATCCGAGAATCACGCTAAAGATCTTCCTTCCTTGCCTATTTTTCAAGCATATCAATTTCACAGAGACCTATATTCTGTAAATCACGGCATTCTCTCCCAAAAAAATCTCAAAAGGAGCTTCAAATTTCACTCAAAAATCGATCAATTTCATTGCAGAAGCAACAATTTCCTTTCGCAATTTCTCCGTAGATACATCTATGATGAAGGAACTACGAATACAATCAAAATCAATCAAGGAATTAGTGAGTGTTGACCTAATTTCAGCTACTTCAATGGCAAATTTACCAATTTTTATTCAGTATGAAGCCGATGGAATGTTGACAACAGTTTTGTAGATTACAATGCCGATGATGTAATAGTTACTCCAAATATAAGTTTTAAAGATTTTGTAGACGTGATTTCGAAACAACTTATGATAGATAGTTCATTGAATGTTATTGAAATCAAATACACTGTCCAAAACAGTTCTCCACCAATAGTGATACACAATAATATGGGTGTATGTGTATATCTTGAGCTAAAAAAAAGTTTAGAATTTACAATGTATCCCCTTTGTATAACATCGAGTGAAAAGGATATGGATATGATCTGCTACAATTCAAATTCTGCTGTGATTTCCTCAGAGTGTACACAAAGCTCTGTTATATAGGAGAGATACAATGACAATACAATTAATATGATCGAGTTTGGGGATGCAGAAGACTGGCAGGATACAGAATCTGATAAAAATACAATAATAACTGACCCTCAATACATAGATATAGAAGAAGGTTAAATTTATAAAGACAAGGCTACGATAATCAAAGTCATGAAGCACTTGGCAGTAAAGAAAAAATTCCAGTTTAAGGTGCATAGATCAAGTAAAAATAGGTATCAAATATTTACTGTATAATTTTGTATCTCAACATATATCGTAGTTGATGTTAGAAGCATAATTATGCTGAAAATAAGTTGTTGCTTGTAGGTTTGTGGTTGTACACTTTTAAGTTGTGGTTGTCACCGTGTAGTACTGTATAGTCATTATATTTTTTCATCTAGTATTGTTGATGGATGTGTGTATCACTATATATCATTGTATTTCATGTCACTCTGTTTATTGATGGAAAAGTTTATATCCTTGTCGTAGGTAATGCCTATGCATCAACAACAATTGTGATTGGTGTTCTAAGTCTTTGAGCCTGAAAAAAGCAAAACTTTTCAAGGTCAGAAATCTCAGCAAACTGCACTTATGCCCGCTGAAAGACAGCCAAGCTACTACAAAACTCATCGGCAGTCTTCTGATAGATAAGACCCAAAAATAATATACACCCCTAATGATATAATTGTAGATATGAACAAGCAGTATGGTCTTTAAATGACATATATGAAAGCATGGAGATCGAAGGAGTATGCGGTTCAACTACTGAGAGGGAACCCGAGAGAATCATATGAAAAGCTATCAAGCTACTTTTATATGTTGGTTCTTACAAATCCTATGTCGGTGGTAAGTTTGAAAAAAGTGGAGGAAGACATGTTCATGTATGCTTTCGTTGCACTATATCCATCTATAAAAGGATGGCAGTATTGCAAACTGGTTGTTTTGCAGTAACTTTAAATCGACATACAGAGGAACATTATTGATAGCATCCACACAAGATCCAGCAGGTAAAAATAAGAATAATAATTTATGTATGCATATGTATATGTGTATATACATATACATATGTGGATGCTATCAATAATATTCCTCTATATGTTTATATGATTCAATTTATTAGGTAGTATCCTACCACTCACATATGCCATAGTAGATTCAGAGAATAATGCTTCCTGGGAGTGGATTTTCGCGAGGTTCAACGATGCATTTGAGAAAAAGGAGGGAATGTGCATAGTCTCGGACATGAATGAAGGCATTAAAAATGTAGAGGCAACATTGTATCCACAAGTACTTCACTGTGTCTGCATATGGCATCTATGGAATAATGTAAAACAAATTACAAGAAGAACCATTTGTAGCTCAAAGACATATTCTTTGCTATGACCAAAGCATATACAGTTGAGAAGTTTGATTATCACATGGCAGAGGTAGATAGAAATGATAAGAGGGTCAAAGATTACTTAGTCAACGTTGGGTATGAAAGATGGTCCAGAGCACATTCCACTGTCAACAGAACATTGACAGTGACTTCAAACATTGCGGAGTCGATCAATGCAGCGCTCAAGGCTGCTAGGGAACTCCCAGTACTGCCTTTGCTGGAGTACATAAGGCAATTGATCGGACGATGGAACGTTACAAATCAAAAGAATGCAATAGAGTCATTTATTGATCTTGGAAAAAAATATAATACAATGCTGATGGACAATCTCGAATTGTCACATCGGATGAAGGTATGACTAGAATTTGTAGATACTTGTGCATATAATATATAATCATACCGAATTTACGGATCTATTATATCTTGAACCCTTTATGTGATTCTGTTAAACTAGTGTCCACCTGCACGGCATAGAAAGACCACATTGATTAAAGCTAATATATTTTAATATTCATTGTTTGCACAAAAGCAATATTATAGTGTTCAAGTAATGGAGTGTCTTATCTCTGTTACCCGAGGCTTCAGGTTTTTTATTTTTTTTCAAAGCTGGTTGGTCTAACTCTATTCTCTGTTTCTTCTAAGGCATACGAGAAATTAGTCATTATGTAAGCAAATTATTCAACTTTTAGGCGACTACCAGTAAGTATATAAGGCTTTCAATTTAATGTAGCATCTATGCCTACCCCACTGCTTAAATATTGGTTGGTTTGACATGATATTAAGATATTTTGAATCTTGTAGGCACCTCGGCCAGCTCGGCAAATTTGGTGAGCATTATTATGAGTTTATAAACGTATGATGCGAGCTGAGCTGGGCAAATACCATAATAACGACAAAATTCCTCCACCAACGGAAGGAGAGGGAGAGTATAACCGACTTGTAAAGGGTAGGCGTAGAAGGCGCAGTACCCAGGACGGTAGACCTGCACCGTATCCCACTCAGCCGTGACTAGTTCGAGGTGATTGGGAATGCCGAACTTAGCACTAAGTTCTCCCAATTCCTTCTCCGTCATCACTGAACGAAAGGCTCCAGGTCAGCACCAGGCAATTTGGAGAAATCAAAACTAGGGTTAGGGTTGCGAGGAACTATCTCCTCCACCAAAGCGAAGCTTCCATCCTCGACGGCGGCAAGAGCATTCTCCTCTTAAGGGGGAAACACCATCGCTAAAGGGATCGCTTCACACCCCTCACTAGATTCAGAAGGTATGTTAGATATGTTTTAACAGAAGAAAGAGAAGTGTCAAACAATAAAGAATTGAGAACGATGGGAATCACTGGAATAGAGAGGAGAGGTGTAAATCCAGGGAAGAGAAAGAAAGGGATATGGGGTTTCGAAACAGAAAACTTGAAACTTCAAAATCACACCCTAAAATCTCTATTTATAAGAACCTAGGCACCAAAATCGAAATTTGTTCATCATTACCTGGCGCTGGAACCGAAGCGGTAGGTTCAATCAAGGGTCGCACGTAAAACGAAGAAACACATCGGGAATATGCTTCATAATAACGTTATGATGTCATCCTAATTCGTGGATAGCATAACTCCAACAAACCGAAAATTGAAGCATTTGAAATAAGCAGCCCACGTAGGGCCACGTTGCCAGTTCGCCGTAACCACCACAACATGTACAACTCGCTCGATTGTTTCGACCACGACGAACAAAATCCGCTCATCGAACCCGCCTGAAGCTGGCCTCAATAAGTGGAGGGACTAAATGTATGGGTCAAAATATGTCTTTAGAATATCTAAGCCAAGATAATACTAAGGGAAGAGTTCCCAAGTCGTCATTTGTTGAGATGGCCCAAGAAGCAGCAAAGTTTGTGGTCGAAGAGTCAACAAGAGCCGTAGTCAACAAGGGCCTTAGTCGAGGTGTCAACAAGGGACGAGGACGAGGTCGAGTACGTTTGACAGGGATGCAACGGCTAGTTTTCAAGATAGGATATTAAAGAGAATATTCTAGTAGATATTCTCTACACTTGTACTATTAGGGTTTTTTAGGAACATGTCCCATATAAATAGAAAAAGAGATAATGATAGGGGCATATGATATTCATTTGTAATGAACACACTTTGACTAAAAGATTCGTCTCTCTCTTGCTAAGATAATGTGTTTTGAGGGCATATGCTTTGACACCTCTAATGATAGTTGATAAATTTTATAGGAGACCCCTTCGACGAGTTACTTATATTCAGTACTTGATAAGGGTAAGCAGAGAATAGTATTCCTAAAAGATCGAACTTGCAGCTGTAGAAGGTTTTAGTTGGATGAACTGCTATGTGCACCTGCTTGGACAGTATTAAAATACAAATACGTTGATCACATGAAGTATTGCCCGGTGTACTACACCAGGAAGTACCTATTGAAGACCTATGAAATTCCAATATATCTAACTCCTGTTGAAAGCATATGGAAAATTTCTACAGATGTTCTAGATGAAAAAGTCTTCCCACTAGATGTGACTAAATCAATAGGAAGGCCAAGGAGGAGGAGGTGCAAGCCAATATCTCAAAGGGAACAAAAAAGGTCAATTTCATATAGACAGTGTGGAGAAAAAAGTCACAATAGGAAAACTTGTAGAAATAATCCAAAGAGAGGATGAAATATGTCAAACTTAGAATTACTTGTTATTTTGCTTTACTGAATATCATAGAGATTTAGAAGAATTCAATATATCAAGAACTGTATCAATGCAAAATGTCATTTGAATTTTAGATATAAATAAATATTTGATCTATCATTTAAAATCGTGTTGCAAGTGTATTTTTTAAATTATACATCTGTTTGATTAAAAACGTTGTATCATGTATGTATCATATTTGTATCTCTTGTGTATCACCTATGTATCTCTGTGTATCGGTAAAATATACATTTGTTTGATCAAAAAAGAAGTTGTATTAGCTATGTATCATATTTGTATCATCTATGTATCTCTTGTGTATCACCTATGTATCTCTGTGTATCGGCTCTTACTCATGTCTGTATTTGTGTAATAACAAAACTAACTAATGGAAAACAGTCGTAGCAGCTAGAAAACTGTACAAATAGTTTTAAAAATTTGCAGATAAGAGTATGGCTTCATCAATATATGTTTCGAAACCAAACAAACTGCAGAACTCATTGTGAAGAAACTAACTGTGCAACAATCCAAAACGATTGTGTCATATGTGTATCATATCTGTATCATATGTGTATCATGTGTGTATCTGGAAGAGACAATGTATCACAAACTACCGTATATTTTTCATATCTTGAATTCACAACACAAAATCAAAGGAGAAAACATCAAAATAAACTAAACTAAACACTAAAAACACCAAAATAAACTAAACTACAACACTCCAATATTGCAATAAAACTCATTAAACCTTTATAACAGAGCAGACATCTCATTTGCCGTACAAATCTTAAAAGTATTCATAAAATTCAAAAACAAATAAATCTGATCCGTCTTACAACAATGACAACATAACATAACACAATACAAAACGAAATTATTGAGTTCATCCTACAACAATGACAAAGGTAATTACTTCTTTCGCTTCCGCGAATTATTTTGTCGACCAATAATTTCATCATCACTTTGCGCGTTCAGTTGCATCTTCTTTCTAGTATAATCCCACAAGAGAGCACCAAATATGCGTCAGTGTGCAAAGGCATTGAATTATTTAGGAGGCGTCTTGCCCTCAATGAAATACTCGGCAAATGATGCCGCAAATACACCGCAATCACTACAAAAATAAAAATAACAACAATTATCACACTGCAGAATCTAAAAACAAAGCAGATTGTGTTGAAAGAAATTCATACGCTTCGACTTGTTGAGGCAGTCCTTCAACCATTTTTACATCAAAAGGGGTAATCAAGTCCTTTGATTTGTAGACACCAGTGCACCAATCGATCTTTTTTATTTAAATAAAAATGCGTGTGCACAAAAAAATGAGGTAGCAACACAGAATACTTGTGCATTGTGTTATGAATTTTTGGCTTGATGAGCAGTTCCACCGCACATAGAGTCATAAACATATATGCACCTATCGTCGAAGGACATCATAGCCATTATCCAATGCCATTGTTCTGCAATATTAATTGGCATTAAGATGTGCTCAACAGTGTGCCATGGAACATTGGCATCTAAGATATACCCCTGAATATACTCTGCAATGACATGTTTCAGATTGCACACTTCACTATCTCCATCTGTATCAATAAACGCCTACCACAACTCATTCATTTTCTCGTCGAAGTACCAATCTGTGGTGGTGAATGTTACAGGTAGGTCTTTGTCATACTTCCCCTTCATCCTCAAATAATAGAAAAAAATATCAATGTGCTGAAACAAAACATAACAAATAATTAATCATTGAAGGCTTGTAACCTTACGCAGCTACTTCTCTTGTTCTAGGCAAGATAACAATTAATAATCGGTTCTAACTTAAGAGTCCTGATCACGTGTACACTGGATAAAATTAAAAAAAATTGTAAAAGTAACTTCTTACATACCGAGTCATCCAAAGGCTGACCATTTGTCATGACCCAAAATCGGACATGCCGTGATGGCGACTATCTCAATACTACGCAAGTCGATAACAATAACCTCTGATTTCCTTTAAGTTTGAAAATATAATATTTAAATACAATACAAAATCCCACAAATATTGATACGAACACTCCCCAAAATATGGCGTCACTGAGTACATGCGCATCTATTATGAATACAAGTCTGGAAAATACGGTCTATAATAGTCTGAGACCAAATATAGTACACAAGGAGATAGGGAAGGAGAGGCAAGGTCTGCGAAATACAGCAGATACCTCAGAATCTCCGGGAAAACAACTGCGTGAAAGAATCAACACCCGCTATGTCCGAGAACACCTGGATCTGCACACGAAGTATAGGGTGTAGTATGAGTACAACCAACTCAGCAAGTAACGATAATAAATAAGGAACTGAAGATAATTACGAGCTACATATTTACAGTTCATTTTCAGTAATTCCAACAGAGGGTAGGCATGCTTTCAATTCCAAAAGTTTAAGTCAAATCAATTTTATACAGTTCAAGTTCATGTAATCTGGATATAAAATCTTTCAGAGAAATTCACATTAATGAGAGATAGCAACTAAGTGCAACAACAAATGAAAAGAAAGTACAACCTCTTAGGGCAACCGATACTCAACTCATCACAACGGCTCAACCACTCGGCTCTCAGCCCTCAACACTCACACTCAATGGGTACCTGCGCTCACTGTGGGTGTACAGACTCCAGAGGGGCTCCTACAGCCCAAGTGCTATAATCTACACAGACAACTCACGTGCTGCACGGACAACTCATGTGTCTGCACGGCCAACTCACGTGCTATAGAATAATATAAGGATCCGCACGGCCAACTCACGTGCTGCACGGACAACTCACGTGCTGTGGTATCAATATCTCACAATCAGACCCTCGACCTCACTCAGTCATAAATCTCTCCAGTCTCTCGGGCTCTCAATAATCATGAAATCAGCCCAAACAACAATGATATGATGTATCAATAATAATAACAGAGACTAAGATAAAATGTGCAAGTAAAAACTGAGACTGAGTACATATAGCATTTAGTAGGAAATTCAACAAGTATGCGACCTCTGTGGGTCCCAACAGTACTATCACATAGCCTAAGCATGATTTCTAACATGATTTACAATCAAATTTTATCAACACATAGAGAGCATATAGCTAACAACAAATTATTCAACTTTACAGTTTCCCGGGACGGAGCTAGTCACAATCCCCTCGGTGCACCCCCACACGCTCGTCACCTAGCATGTGCGTCACCTCCAAAATAATCAAATGATACCAAAATCCGAGGTTTCATACCCTCAGGACCAGATTTATAACTGTTACTTACCTCAGAGCGTGAAATTCTTTACTTTGCTATGCCCTTGCCTCGCAAATCGGTCTCTGAATGCCTCGAATCTAGTCACAATTAATTCGTTTCAGTTAATAAAATTTATTGAAATTAATTTCATATGAAAATACTAATTTTTCATAAAATCCGAAATTTAGCTCAAACATCGCTCGTGGGGCTCACGCCTCGGAACTCGACAAAAGTTATAAAATATTAACTCCCATCCAACCACGAGTCCAACCATACAAATTTCACCAAATTCCTACATCAACTCGACTCTCAAATCTTCAATTGAAGTATTTGAAGATTTCTACCATTTTCAACCCAATGATTACCCATTTGAACTCAACACTCTTTCCATAAACCTTATTGATACACATAAATAATACTATTACACCCAAGAATCATACTCTTAATCACCCATCATTACCCAAACTCGAAATTGAAGATTAGGGGTTAGAACCTTACCTCTTTGATGAAGAACTTGAGGGATTTATTATTGGATTTCAAGGCTTGGACAAGAATTTGATGAACAAGATACTTCATCTACTTCCTCTATCTAGAACACTCTCACTTCTCTCTAAAATCGTCAGATAATTGTCCCAAAATAAGCCCCAAAGCCTATTTATCAAAATGGGGCCGGGTTATGAAAATAGAAATATTATCCCTCCGAAAATAGGTTTGCGGTCACATAATGGATCGCAGAATGGGTATGCGGGCCGCAAAATTGATCGCAAAATCGATGTCCAAAACTGGGCTCTTCTGGTCCATTCCGCGACCAGTTTGCGGTCGCAGAAGCAGTTTTGCAATCGCATAACTATATTGCGATCGCAGAATTATATTTTTTCAGCCTTTGGTAATTTGGTCATAACTTCTTGTAGAAATGTCTAAATGACGAATGGTTTAAAGCATTAGAAACTTGACTCAATAATCTTTCATTGTATAGGTAATATACCATATACCTTCGTATCATGAGAGTTATACCCATTTAAAAATGGATCTTGTATAAACTCACTTGAAACTTTAGTCTATTATGAAATTTCCAACTTAAGCTTCCAATATGAAAATTCATTCTTCCAAGCTAACTCTGAAATACCTTAAAATATAAATTCGACAATTCACACAAGTCATAATACCTCGTAGAAAGTTATTCAAGACTTTAAATAGTTGAAATGAGCGTAAATACTCAAAATGACCGGTCGGGTCGTTACACCATTATATGCCAAAGTGTAAAATTATTTTTTATCTTCAACATGATATACACCAAGATCATAAGCAGGATTGAGTTCACTAACATGGTTTGGGTAAATTTCATTCATGGTAACAGATATACACAAAAGAGATACAGTGATTTGATATAAAATAATGCTACAAATGACAATATGTTAAAATAAAAAACTAAACAAAAGTCAGAAGTTGGAAACATACTTCTTTCTGGACTTCCCTTCTTTGACCCACGCAGCAAATACATTCAACAAAGAGTTGTTAACGTTCCGATTTTGCTTTGAAAATGATGCTTAACAACATAAATTTGCTTTTTTTCTTTCGCTGCAACAACACCAGTACTAGATCCTGAATCAAATACAGTAATGAACGGAGACTGCATGGTCTTTGCAGGACATCTCTTTCTTTTTTTCATTTGCGGTGAAACTTCAGGAAGTAATTCAAGCTGGTACAGAACAATCTGAGATTCGGGAACCTCTTTCTAAGATTGTTCCTTCATCTCCTCTGCCGCCTTATCAACATTTTCAGTCACACAAATAGCGCGATTTGCAGTCAAATGTTTGCAGTCACACAACAATCTGAGATTCGGGAACCTTTTCTTTCTCAGAATCTGCCTCCATCTTCCCTGCTGCCTCATCTGCAGTCTCGCCAATAGCGCCAGCATGCGCTACATCTAGTGTGAAAGTTACTTTAGCAACGAACATGCTAACTTTCACACCAGAAGGTTCTTCCATGATGTTGACACCTAGTTGATCTGCTGCATCGAGCACAATGTTGTTACGATGATGCGCATTGATATATCCTTAAGAATGTAGAACATCTTTACCTTCACTTTCACCGACCTATTTTTTTTTAAAAAAAGAATTGAATTATCAAAAACAACAAAGAAAAGAAAAAGGAAAAGTACAGAATACACAACTAAACACACCTTACAACCATCCATGTCAACATCTTCATTCCACCAAACTCCCTATTGCTCACAAAATTATTATTGTCTTGACGACCACCGGTGTCTTCCTCCGGATGCGCACCATATTTGTCTTCGATTGCACCAAACTATTTTTAAAAAAAGGATACAGTAAGTTAACTAAAAAAATAAAAGGAAATGCACAATGGATCAGAAAAGACACACACCTTGGAATTTATCAACTCAAAGACTTCCTTGAATTTATCAGAAACATATTCCATAATGGATTTTAACTGCTTATGGAGCTACAAAAGGAAACAAATAAGAAAATTAATAGACTTTGGATATACATTTCTTAACTAAAACTTTATATATATATATATATATATATATATATATATATATATATATATATATATATATATATATATAGAAACCAATACAAACCTGTTTAACATCAACTTTAAACTTCTGCAGCTCACGGTCATAATTAACAAGTTGGACATCCAACGCCTTTTTTGGTGGGACATGCTCCTTAATCTGTTTCGGGGATGGTGTGACAAAATCATCGCGATCATCAATAGGAAGTTTTCCCCTGTTATGTGATGTCAAATATTTCTGATACTCATCGTTAGCTTCAACATGCAAAGTAAATCTCCTTAGCTCTTCAGTTGTAGGAGAAATATTTTTAAACTGCAAATGTAACAAAAAGTGCTTCAGTCCTAGATGTATCAAAGATGTATAAAAACTATATATTTGATGTATCACAATGAATTAAAGTGTATCATATATGTATAACCCATCAATACATAAAAGCTAGTACCTTATTCCCTGTATTGTTGAAGAAACTAGTAGAGAAGTCCTCACGTATTAGCATGTCTGTCATTTCCCAATTCAATATGCGTTGTGTATGATCTCCAACGCGAACATCCAACTTTTTATCAACTACAGTGCAACATTCATAGAACCACGCCTGTAGTGCAAGAGGAAATCTACCAATCCTATAAAACTCAGACTTCCCCTCAACCTGACCCTCACCGACTTCATTAAAACTCGAAACGCAATCTTACCCCAGGGAAAGGACACATACTCACCACTCTCGACAAGATAGAAATCACGTTTACTTATAAATGTCTTCTGAGTTTGAGTGGACATTAGAAATATTTTTATGAAATAAATGATTGCAATCTTAACTGCATCTTCATCAGACTGCCATTTCTTCTTTTCAAAACAATCAATAAGTGACTTCTTTGACACCGCTTCAAAACAAGAAAAATAAGTATCCACCAACCTATTGGGTCCACTGAAGTTACCCTCAACATGTTCATTGCCACAACAGTTTAAATCACTTACAACACCAAATTCCCGAAGACCAAAATATAAAATACATTCATCATTCAATTTCACATAAAATTGATCACACTTATCTTGAACCAACTCCCTAAACATTGAAGAACGAATCAGTTGTGCGTGGATAGCAACTCGAGGTAAATCAGGAAAATAGCCAAAAAGCTTTCCCTAAACATCCGAAGCTAGACATTAGTCAACTTTGACTGTAAAACTGATACGATGTCCACATTAGTGTATGATGTCCAATGAGTAATAGGAAAAGGCTCACCAACTCGAATATAAAGCTTCCAAGGCTACAAATAAATGATACGAACAAATACAAACTAAATCCAATTTTAAATGAAGATTCATCAATAGAAAAAAATATAACTGTAATTGTATGTACCTTACAAACTTTGTTAGGAATTTTAACTTTTTCTGCCTTCTGAACCTTATTTTTTTCGGTTTGACACCCAAATTTACTTCGTTCTCCATGACACGTTTTCTCTTAGCTTCAACATCATCTCTAACCATTTTGCTCTTCTTTTTCTCAGATTGTCCAACAACATCCTTTCGAGATTCTAACACTTTAACATTGTCAGAACAATTTTGTCTTCCCATATTTCGTTCATCAATCGATTTCTCAACTAAATCCGGGGTTGAATGAGGAGATAAACTCATCGACCTGGTTTCTCTTCTCATGTTGCTCAACTTCTCAATTGAAACCGATTTTGAATAAGGTGATGAACTCATGGAACGAGTTTGTCTTGTCATATTGCTCTGTTTCACAATTGAAACTAGGTTCAATGAGAAAATTTTAAAAAAAATTAAACGAACAAACGGTTATGGCATTTTGTGAAGAAATTGATACAAAACTCAACTAAAACTAACAAAATCATCTATAACAGATACTTACGATGAACTCTAACGAAACAATTCAGTCGCAAAAGCCTAAAACAAAATATCGCTTCTCCAAAAACACATGCAATCCGAAAAAATATACAAACAAGAAATTTTCTACTCCAAATTACCTGGAATTAGACGAAAATATCTGCAAATGTATCTTGTTTTGTCGTCAATTTCAGCAATTTTGGTTATATATATATATATATATATATATATATATATATATATATATATATATATATATATATATATATATATATATATATATATATATATATATATATATATATATATATATATATATATATATATATATATATATATATATATATATATAGGCCGAGCCTTATCACCTTGAGTTGTTGACAAGTTATTTGAGAAACGGTAAAGGTTATATTCACTTTGTGCATGTACTGTATTGTAAGCATGTGTCTCATAATTTGATAAATTCCTTCTTTTCTTGTGGAGCGGGCCGAATGCCTCGGCCTTATAATAGATGTATCCATGGTTCTTGCCGCTCGACCATCGGCAGTGTACATATTATTTTGGATCGGGACGAACGACCTCCGCATAATCGTGAGTTATATCGCCGGCAGTCCTAACATTCACGAGATTTTCTTTCCACTGATGCCTGACATTTATTATGGTACTTCTTACCCGTTTGTTACTGGTATTTGATACATCTGAGCTGTTGAGGTAGAATACAAGACTGAGAAATTCATACTTTAAAAGAAATATTTGGAAGATTAGGTAAATTACAGATTTACCCCATTATTGATGTGTGCTTCACATCTGCTTATGATTTATTATATTGCTTTGTTAGACCTCTAGTAAGTGTCGATGTCAACCCCTCGTTACTACTTTTTCGGGGTTAGGCTAGATACTTACTGGGTACGCATTAATTTACGTACCCATGCTACACTTCTGCACTAAATGTGCAGGATCTGACAGGTTCAATTGGCGGTCATTTTGGCGCGTAGGCGCAACCGCTAAGGAGACTTTATGGTGTGTTGCATTCCAGGCTATATATCGCATCCCACAGAGTCTCCGTCGTACAATTTACTTTATCTAGTCTTATTTACATTTCGGACAGAGGTTGTATTATTATTGTACTCCTTGGTAAATGCTTGTGCACCTGTGACACCGTGTTTTAGGGGTGTTCTAGAATTTGTTATGGATTGTTTTACACCGATTCACTTTCACTTATTATTTTAATGAAGTTGTACCTAACTACAATTTATTTTAATGCACTAACCTCGTTATCCAAGAAAGATTTATGATTTTAAGAATGATAAAATGAATGATTAAGTGTTGTCTTGCCTAACGGCGATGTTGGGCGTCATCATGGCCTACAATGGATTTTGGTCATGACAATCATAGTTTGCGCCCTGCGTGAATCATAGGTACACCAAATGAGACGGCAATTTTTCAAAATAGTGAAGTACAGGGGTTTGCCACTGGACCTAGCGTGAAGAAAAATAATAAGGGCTGGGAGCGTGACACTAGACTGCACGAGGCGCGAACCTTAGGCACACGTTCCAGTTCACCTTTTCAAACTTGTATTATTCTATATTGCCCCATACAAACCTTAATTAATATAAATACATCCTAAAATGTCCGTTTGAATAGGAGAGATACTACTTTGGAGAAACACAACACTTTTGAAGGCAAGAATATGCTAGGAGCAAGGCAGAAGATTCGACAACGATTTTTTCCTTTCTTCTTCCTATTTTTCATTGTTGATTATGAATTTTAGTATTGTAGTTTTACATACATTTATTATTGGCTAATTTTATTATCTAGGGTTTTGATGAAACATTTTGTAGGAAGAATTCTTAATACGTTTTATTATAATTGAGCCTTTAGCTTTCTCTATTTGTTCAACTACGTGCCTATTTTAGTAATTGAAGAGCTCTCAATTAACCGTGTCTATTTTTTAGTGTGTTGCTCGAGAGAGAATGCGTATTTAGGTAGTTATTGAATAACGTCACTCCCTTTGTATATGAAAGATGTCAGGACCCAAAATCTACTATAGGTCGTGATGGCGCCTAACATCGCCGTCAGGCAAGCCAACGGTGATTGATCAATTTGATTACAAATTTCATTACTTTCGAAATCATGAATTTTTAATAAGGAAGGAAATTATACTTTTAAATTCACGGGAACGTACAAAATTTGTAATTTATAAGAGAAATGAAAGGCTATGAAAATACACAGAACCATAAGCATCAACTAGTATATCCCAAAATCTGGTGTCACAAGTGCATGATTATTTACTAAGGAGTACAATAATAATACATCATCTGTCTAGAATGTAAATGAGACAGGATAAAATAAATAGTATGATGGAGACTATGTGGGCTGCGATGCGTAGCCTGGAATGCAGCTCACATAAAGTCTCCTCAACAGTTGAGCCAACGTGCCAAGTTGATCACCAAATGAACCTGTCAAATCCTGCACATTTAGTGCAGAAGTGAGCATGAGTACGTAAATCAACGCGTACCCAGTAAGTATCTAGCCTAACCCCGGAGAAGTAGTGACGAGGGGTCGACATCGACACTTACTAGAGGTCCAACAAAGTAATATAATAAATCAATAAGCAGATGTGAAGCACACAGTCATAATAGGGTAAATCTAAGTTACCTAATCTTCCAAATATTTCTTTTGAAGCATGAATTTCTCAGTCTTCTATTCTACCTCATCAGCTCAAATGTATCAAGTACCAGTAACAAACGGATAAGAAGTGCCATGTACAATGTCGGGCATCAGTGGAAGGACAATCTTGTGAATGTTCGGATTACCATCGATATAACGCATGATTATGCTGAGGTCGTTCGGCTCGATCTAGAATAATGTGTACACTGCCGAGGGTCGAGCGGCACGAACCATAGATGTATCTATTATACTGCCGAGGTGTTCGGCCCGCTCCATAAGAGAGGAAGGAAGTTATCGAATTACGAGACACGTACTTACAATACAGTACATGAGCACAAAGTGAATATAATCTTTACCGTTTCTCAAATAACTAGCCAACAACTCAAGGTGATAAGGATCGGCCTAGTATACATATATTTATCTCGAAATCAATTTCCAATATAAGTCCAAGTAATTAAGCCAGCAGAATGAGTTCAAATAATTCAAATATTACATGATAAGGTCCTAAGTCTACCCGGACATAAACATGCTTTAGCTACGTACAGACTCTCGTCACCTCGTACGTATGTAGCACCCACAACTAGAATCACATAGCAAATACATCACTTAGGTGGTATTTTTCCCCTCACAAGGTTAGACAGGAGACTTAACTTGCTCCAAAGTTTCAAAACTGGCTCCAACGCCTCTCTAACACCTCAACTCAAAGCCAAACATCCCGAAACTAGTCAAGCAGCGTGTAAATCAATCAAAATATACTCCAATGCTTACAATTTAATAATTTATAATGATTCCCAACTCCGCTTCAAAAGTCAATAAAGTCAATCCTTGGGCCCACGTGCCCGAATTCCGAATATATTTGAAGATAAATATTACCCTTATAAAATTTATTTCCAATTCCATGTCCAATGTTTTGGTCAAAAATCCAAAATACCAAATTCTATGTTTTTTACCAAAACCCCCACAATTTATACTAGTTTTCATGTTTAAATCCTTATAGAATCCATGAATTTAACTTACAATAGGTGGGAATAACTTATCATGCCATAGATGATGAAAGTCTCCCCTTGAAGCTCACGAAAAATATCCCAAACAAAGAGAGAAATGAGTGAAATGAGCAAAACTCCTGATTGAGCAACATATATTCAGCCCAGGCGTCTTCGCACCTGCGGGCACCCCAGCCGCACCTGCAACTCCACTTTTGAGGAAAAATGTCCGCTCCTGTGAAAGTCACTTAGGCTCTGACCAGCCGCACCTGCGGCCCAAGGCTCGAACTTGCGAGGGCGCTTCTGCGGTCCTCCTCTCGCTTCCGCGCTTCCGCTCCTGCGTGATCCCTTCCGCTTCGGCGGGGCCAGCCACACATCACCAACTCCGCATCTACGGAGCCTCATTGCATTTCCGGGCTCGCAGATGCGAAAATCCTCCTCGTACCTACGACCACTGCCCATCTCACCCAGGACCACTTTTGCGACCCCTTGGCCACTTTTGCGGTCTCCCACATGCGGCCATAAACTTCGCAGGTGCAATTACACCAGAAGACTTAAGCTTCAGCAATTCCTTAAGTCCAAAACTCAACCCAATTCAAATTTGATTCGCACCCGAGGCCCCCGGGACCCCATCCAACCATACCTACGCATCTTAAACATGATACCAACTTAGTCGAAGCCCCAAATCATGCCTAAAAAACATCAAAATTATGAATCGACGATAAAAATCCTTGTTAAACTTCCAAACTTCGACAAATGCATCTGAATCATATCAAAATATTTTGGAATGACGCCAAACTTTACGTACAAGTAACAAATCACGATAAAAACCTATTCCAAAGCTTGGAACCCCAAACAGACGTCGAGAAGACCAAAGCCTACTTCAAACCAAACTTAGGAAATTCTTAAAACTTTCAAAATGCAAACCTTTCATAATAAGCTCCGAAATGCTTCCAGACCACCCGATACTCGATCCGAACATACGCCCAAGTTCGAAATCGCCATACGAACCTATTGGAACCTTCAAATCCTGATTTCGAGGTCGTCTACTCAAAAGTCAAACCTTAGTCATTTCCTCCAACTTAAAGCTTCCGAAATTAGAATTTTCTTTCCAAATCAACTCCGAACTTCTCAAAAATCAATTCCGACCACACGTACAAGTCGTAATACATGAAGTGAAGCTACTCAAGGCCTCAAATTGTCGAACGATGTACTAGAGCTCAAAACTACCAGTCGTGTCAATACATTCTCCCCCACTAAAACATACGTTCTTCCTCGAACGTGCTAAGAACTGCTACAGAGTTGCCCAAAAATCACCGTTCAACACATTGTGCACCTACCCGTGCCACCACAACCCAGTTGAGCACATCAGTTCGAGCCAGACTAAAGATTCTCCCTTCTATTTGGTCAATAAGCCTTAGAACCGAATTCCAACCTCTGAATTTCTCTACAAGACCTGATTCTAATATACGAACACCATATCAATCACTACACACTATACCAAAACATGATCATGCACCCATGTTGACATCACACAATGCATCGCATAACTCGTTTGCCCAAGGCAACCTCCCCCAAACATAACAGCTGCAATTTTACTGACCCGAAGTCCGTAGTATACCTCATAACACATATAAGCCATGTTCTAACTCTCGCAATACTGCCACGACGAGAGATGTGTAGAAACTTATAACCACCTGCCGAATCAACAAATCATGGAGTCTCTCTTCCTGACAAGGACCATTACCTCATTCTGAACTGAATAATGATATTTGCTCTTTAATATACCTTATATAAATCAGATTGCACTGATTTCAGGTCCAATAATCTCATCTCATCCAGTACAAGCTGCTCAGGCAATAAGCCACCCTAAACACTGAACAAGATTTCATATGACGTCATCGATGCGCCGATAAGCCACAACTTGAATATGACACATAAGGAGGAACGAACTCTAGAAAAGAACTACACATCCCGCGTAACGAATAAAACGGTCGAACAGATGCTATGAACCCTTCTCAGAGAATGAGAATCAAAATGCACAAGAATAGATATAGGGTACCGTACTCAAAATCGCGCTGTTGCGGCGTGCAACCTGATCCACACATGATACAGTTGCGGCATGCAACCCGATCCAAACAACATACCTGCGACGATGTGCCACCCGATCCATACATAATAGTAAATAAGGGAATACCCATCAAGCCATAATACTCTTACCTACGAAATACCTGAATATCGACCACAGGCATGCCAAGTGTAAAAATACAACACTGGGGAGATAGATAGTGCCCTACGCTACAAAATCGGAGCACGACTAAGGTGCAATAAATGACCTGCATCTCGAGAGCCATCATGCTCATATAATACCACAAGCTACACGGGATTACAACATATGTGCAAATAATCAAGACGTCTCACAATCCACATGGCACAATGGAGTTTTTACATGGAACAACTGATGTTGGAAAATAACATCCAATGCCCGAAGGCTCCTCTGTAAACAATGTTATGCCGAAAAAATACATCCGACCTTTTGTAGAGCACACATTCACATTAGACCCACCAACGGACCTCAATTCGATTCTGATCATACCATATTGGGCTAATAACCTTTCCAGGGTCAATAATAACCCTATCCGTGACACACAACAATAGCCTTCAAATCCGGAACAAACTCACACATTCCACAACCCAAGGAATAGAATGCCTCACAGGCATAAGCTCTCACATTAGCGCTAGTACCAGAACCTCCATACTTGGTTCCAATTATAACCATCAAGTGGCTAACATGCCACGCTTATACAATTTCCCCATGAGGTACGCTCCCACGGCCTTCCGCACTAGGTAGCAAAGTCTACACATCCATACCACCAATCGTACTAATTCAGTAAAGCAATCAGGAATCCGCAAATCAATACACAAAGCCTCTTACACAGAACGCTGCTCTCAAGTGACACTAAAGAAAATGCCAGCTTACTTTGAACATCTGAATTCTCTTCTGCTCATCCGAGCTCGTGACATTCCTGTCAACACCGAACCGCAACCTTGATCCTTCACTTTCAATTCCCATGCCGCTCACTATAACTCTCATGCCGCTATGCGAGAGTACAAGAATTCATCATAACCCCTGAACTACTAGCGAAATAAGCACTCCATTGGCTAGGAACTTTCACTTAACTCATTTTAGAAGAACCATTTCAACACGCAATTGTATCCCCCAACCGTAGAAAATACAAACCTCAAATCGTGATCTAAACTATCATAACTCTTCTGAGATCCATTTACACATAACAAGGCCATTATACTCAAATACCTCCAAATCAATCAAATTATGGTGGCTGTCAAGACCGCACGTACAACCACGAATCAACCGCATAACTTACATACAGAAGGAACTGATCATTTCCATAATCACGCTAATTCAAACCATTACTGACTGACCCAACCTCTTCCAATTTTACTCTTGACTTGCCTTAGAAATAATAATAGCTCCATTCGAGAACATAATGAACTCAACAGCACTCCTCCCGAGTGACCCAATTCATGAGATCACGTCATCTCAATACCCATGAACCACTCATACCCTTCTCATGCACACAATAGCATCTCAAACGGGTACACCCATTCTGAAAGACCTTCTACAAATCTAAAACTGTTTCTCCCATTTTTTCCCCAATACTGCCCCACATACCCGATGATAACATAGAAAATTTTCCAAGTATTCTTCACACTTTGCTGCAAAATCCTGGTCTTCAGCCATATAACGAACCCATTAGAACTACAGTTGAGAGTCACCCACTCTGACTTGGTCCCGAATATAAGCCAAACTCTAGTGTGCTGCCAGCACATGAACACCCTCTCAAAGAAGCAACCGACTGAATTCTCTCCCTTGTACATCATTCCACAAGAAGTATAAACTCTGAGTCTTCCCAAAACTGCACATGAATCGATAAGGTGAAGTATAGCGCATATTCATCAAGTTATTCGCTTGAATAACCCCTGATATTTTATTTTTCTTAGTCATAATAACCTACCAATGCACCGATAACCAGAAATCGCACAAGCAGAAAATCACGTGCTCCAATCATAGGTGGTGGTCTCCCCCACTTAGCTTTAAGCTACAATTACATAAATCTAGAACCCACAAAGATTCATTCTTCTCAATCACCATGATCTCGCACCTTTAACCCGCCAAATTTCTCGAAATCCTTTGTTAAACTTTTCATAAAACATTCCAAATTATCAGCCACAATCGCATACTTAATCTCCTGTTAGGTAGTAAGTAGAACTTTTCGTAGAAACGTCATCAACATCATGCAACCACTAACTTGCTCACAGGAGATAACCCATATGTGGAATTCCATGCCGACATCCTCTAACGACACTGCACTGGGTACAACAACCACGAATTCAGTAACCCTCCTGAGCCCATACTCGTCCATCAGTTGTACAAGTTTGTTCATTCCCCATAGACATCAACTGAAGGTCCGACAATACATTCCAAACTCGATGTCACGTTGCATCCCAAAAACGATAATCAAGTTTTCACACTCCTCTTCATTTCAAGCAAACTCCTCTCTGCCATATTCAATCTTCCTCAGTACAGTAGCCACCATCCCAAATAAAATTCGTAGACCTAGTCATTTTCTACCATGATTCCCCAAATCGCTCTAAACCTTCTCAAGGCACGTGACTATCCTACCACAAAATCCATATGCTAATCTGCCACTCTTACTTCGATTAAACCATCTCCTTTAAGCAACTTTTCGACCTCTTCTTTTCATACTTGACCTGCTAGAAATTCAACCACCGCGAGACACCTCCCGCCATGTCCTTCCTCATACTTCGCTGCCCAAATGTTACCTCAAATCAAATCCATACTTGTAGCACCTGAACTAATAAATTGCCACCGACTTTAAACCTCCTAGAAGATCATCTTTCTCGAGCCATCAACATTAGAAACACCAATTCGATTCTGAAACCGCTACACTCCGCTATCTCTGGCAACCATTTCTCAAGCGCCATTTCACAACACCCTTCCCCGAAGGCAAATCGAAGAAGAACATAACACCGGTGAACCTTAATGCGATCAAACAGGGATGATGACACCACGTCGTAAATGAGAATTCCACCACGCTCAAAAATATCAAGTCTCTCTACTCTATCAACCAAAGCCTGAACATCCATAGACCGATTGTTTTTTTCCCCCGCTGGATTTAAATGATGAACCCCTAAACCATGTACTAAGAAATCCTCCTTTCGAGTCATTTACTACCTCGACACATAGACAAGCACCAGACCATTACACCAACACTGCGCGATAACAATGCATGAACATCATAGCAATCTGTGTGTAGCGTCAAAACCATAGGCAATACTGATACAGGGCATGAAGCGACAAAACCCCCTTCCACAAAACGACGATAATAACTCGCTCGAGTATGCAGGGAAAACATCCTGCACCACATCTGCAGTATCACTACAATTCCTCAATACCCAATTGAGTAGGAAGGAATAAAGGCATAAGCTCCAATGGAATCAAACCGCACGAAGAGTAATCAAGAAGGGAAGTGCTCCTAATAGCCCTGTAGCCTCTCAAAGATAAGTACAGACTTCTCTGTACCAATCCGCGAAACTCTACTAGACCTGTTCATGACTCGTGAGACCGAAGTGAACCTAGAGCTCTGATACCAAGTTGTCACGGCCAATATTCCAATATAGGTCATGATGGCATCTAACGCCGCCGTCAGGAAAGCCAACAGTGATTGATCAATTTGATTACTCATTTTATTACTTTCGAAATCATGAATTTTTAATAAGGAATTTATACTTTTAAATCCATAGGAACGTACAAAATTTGTAATTTATAAGAGAAATGAAAGGCTATGAAAATATACAGAACCATAAGCATCAACTAGTATATCCCAAAACCCGGTGTCACAAGTGCATGAGCATTTACTAAGGAGTACAATAATAATACATCATCTGTGGACTGCGATGGACTTTGTGGACTCCGCTGGAATGTAGCTCACATAAAGTCTCCTCAACAGCTGAGCCTACGCATCAAGTTGATCACCAAATGAACCTGTCATATCCTGCACATTTAGTGCAGAAGTGCAGCATGAGTACGTAAATCAACGTGTACCCAGTAAGTATCTAGCCTAACCCCGGAGAAGTAGTAACGAGGGTTCGACATCGATACTTACTAGAGGTCCAACAAAGCAATATAATAAATCAATAAGCAGATGTGAAGCACACAGTCATAATGGGGTAAATCTGTAAGTTACCTAATCTTCCAAATATTTCTTTTGAAGTATGAATTTCTTCGTCTTGTATTCTACCTCATCATCTCAGATGTATCAAGTACCAGTAACAAACGGATAAGAAGTGCCATGTACAATGTCGGGCATCAGTGGAAGGACAATCTCGTGAATGCTCGGACTACCAGCAATATAATGCACGATTATGCCGAGGTCGTTTGGCCCGATCAAGAATAATGTGTACACTATCGAGGGTCAAGCGGCACGAACTATAGATGCATCTATTATGCTGCCGAGGCATTCGGCCCGCTCCACAAGAAAGGAAGAAAGTTATCGAATTACGAGACACGTTCTTACAATACAATACATGAGCACAAAGTGGATATAATCTTTACCGTTTCTCAAATAACTAGCCAACAACCCAAGGTGATAAGGCTCGGCCTAGTATACATATATTTATCGCTAATTCAATTTCAATTATAAGTCCAAGTAATTAAGCCAGCAGAATGAGTTCAAATAATTCAAATATTACATGATAAGGTCCTAAGTCTACCCGGACATAAACATGCTTTAGCTAGGTACGGACTCTAGTTACCTTGTGCGTACGCAGCACCCACAACTAGTACCATATAGCAATTACATCAGCTAGAGGGGGTAGTTTCCCACTCACAAGGTTAGACATGAGACTTGCCTTGCTCCGAAGATCCATAACCGGCTCCAACGCCTCTCTAACACCTCAACTCAAAGCCAAACATCCCAAAACTAGTCAAGGAACGTGTAAATCAATCAAAATATACTCCAATTCTTACAATTTAACAATTTATAGTGATTCCCAACTCCGCTCGAAAAGTCAATAAAGTCAACCCTCGGGCCCACGTGCCCGGATTCCGAAATTGTTTGAAGATAAACATTACCCATAACATTACGAACTCAAATATAAAATTTATTCCCAATTCTATGTCCAATTTCGTGGTCAAAAATCCAAAATACCATATTCTAGGTTTTCTACCAAAATCCCATAATTTCTACTAGTTTTCATGTTTAAATCCTTATAGAATCTATGAATTTAACTTACAATAGGTGGGAATAACTTTCCTTGCCATAGATGATGAAAGTCTCCCCTTGAAGCTCTCCAAAAATTGCCCAAACCAAGAGAGAAATGAGCAAAAATCCCGATTGAGCAATATATATTCTGCCCAGGCGTCTTCGCACCTGCGGGCACCCCAGTCGCACCTGCGGCTCTGCTTTTGAGGAAAAATGTCTGCTCCTGCGCAAGTCACTTAGGCCCCGACCACCCGCACCTGCGGCCCAAGGCTCGCACCTACAAGGGCGTCTCTGCGGTCCTTCGCTGGCTTTCACGTTTTCGCTCTTGCATGAGCCCTTCCTCTTCTGCGGGGCCAGCCACACTTCTCTAATTCTGCATTTGCGGAGCTTCGTTGCATTTGCGGGCTCGCAGATTGGGAAATCCTCCTCGCAAATGTGACCACTGCACATCTCACCCAGAACTGCTTCTGCGACCCCTTGGTCGCTTTTTCGATCTCGCACCTGCGGCCATAGACTTCGCAGGTGCGATCACACCAGAGGCCTTAAGCTTCAGCAAATCCTTATGTCCAAAACTCAACCCAATTCCAATTTGATTCGCACCCAAGGCCCCCAGGACCCCATCCAACCATACCCACGCATCCTAAAATATGATACCAACTTAGTCGAAGCCCCAAATCACGCCAAATAACATCAAAGTTATGAATCGACGATGAAAATCCTTCTTTAAACTTTCAAACTTCGACGAACGCTTCTGAATCATATTAAAATATTCCGGAATAACGCCAAACTTTACGTACAAGTTACAAATCACGATACGAACCTATTCCAAGGCTCGGAACCCCAAATGGACATCGATAACACCAAAGCCTACTTCAAACCAAACTTAGAAAACTCTTAAACATTCAAAATGTCAACCTTCCATAATAAGCGTCGGAATGCTTCCGGACCACCCGATACTCGATCCGAACATACATGGGAAGTTCAAAATCGCCATACAAACCTATTGGAACCTTCAAATCCTGATTCCGAGGTCGTCTACTCAAAAGTTAAACCTTAGTCAATTCCTCCAATTTAAAGCTTCCGAAATTAGAATTTTCTTTCCATATCAACTCTGAACTTCCCGAAATTCAATTCCGACCACACGTACAAGTCGTAATACATAAAGTGAAGCTACTCAAGGTCTCAAAATACCGAACAACGTGCTAGAGCTTAAAATAAATGGTCAGGTCGTTACAAAAGATAAATATTGCGGGTTTAAAAGCGAGTCAGGGATAACAAAGCTTTGACATGGTCATAGTGAATTGTGAGAAATTGCCAACTAGCGTAATTCGAGAAAATATGTCTAGTAAATTATTATAGTTACTCGAGAGAGAGAATTACGATAAGTGAGTATTAGGATCAGTAGAGAATAAATCGACGAGATTATAGATAATGTAACGAGAAGAATTCCGATAATTGGAGAAATCATAATTCTAGTTAGGCCTCCTTAATCTTGTCTCCAACCCTTAGTCTCCTTAGTTAATAATTTTTACTGCTTTTAATAGTTATTAGTTAATTAGCTAAAAATAAAAATCTTAATCTTTATAACTCAGAAAATTGTTAACTTGTGTTTTTAGTAATATTGAATAGTTCTAGCTAAAGTCTTAGTTCTCTATGTGATTCGACTCCGTATTCTAAGACTAAATTATATTTTCTACCATCACTTATCCTTTTTAGAACTATAGTTGGACGTGATCATTATGCGATTGCACGCTGCTATGTTCATCTATATTTTCTAAGGCCCATTGACCCCGTAGATTTTGAGGAATATCTGGGGGATTTAAAATAAAGATAATCGTAACTAGGGATCTTAAATTGTCTCTTATTTTTAATAGTGAAAGACTCTCTGCTTTTTCCACGAAGATATTGGCTTGATAGAGCCTCGTTCAATTAATATTTTATTTTTTCTTCTTCTGTAATTTTTTTATGTCTAATTGTGTGCCGATTAATCATCAATATTCCTCAAATAGTATGGCTTTAAATCGAGGATAAACAGGAAAAATTAGAGAGAAGGGTGGCTAGGTTGGACAGAAGAGAAATAGACAACAATGCATTAACATCTCTAGGAGTACTCCTACCAAAATATCTCTAGGAATAATTTTCATTTTATTTTTTCTTTTCCTATGGTACAAAAGCCCTAATAGCTCCACCCTAATAGAAGTAGTGAAATTCGAAGGGAGTAGTATGTACCAGTGTAAAGAAGGATCTCAAATCACCTCATGAACTTCAACCCTAGGTTTAGAAGTGACTGAGGAAGGACAGAGTTCGTGCCCATTATAGACATGCTTGTTGCTGTTATAAGTAACTGACATCTTAATATTTTAAATAGATTTGATATTGCATTTGACAAGAGGAGAAGAATGTTTTATTTTCAAAGTTAGAGGCAAAATCTAATTTTTAAGGAAAAATTGAGGAGTGTAAATATTTTTAACTGTTTTATCTTTCAAAACTTTATTTGTGTTCTTTTTCGTTTTTATTGGACAGGTTCTTCCTACTTTAATCTTTATTGTATTTCTTTCTAAATAATAAAACGTATTCCGTAAAATGTGTTTTAATTAAAAATACTATTTAGACTAAATATCTATTTTGTTAGATGTTGATATGGGCCCATTGTATTGTTTAGTTTTGAGAATTTTCGTAACAATCCGACCGGTCGTTTTACGCTCTAGCGCGTCATTCGCCGGTTTGAGATCTTAAGTAGTTACACTTCAGGTATTATGACTTGTATGTGTTGTCGGAATTGAATTTCGGGAAGTTCAAAGTTGATTCGGATGGAAACTTTTAATTTTGGAAGCGTTGAGTTGGAAGAATTAATTAAGATTTGACTTTTGTGTAAACGACCTCGGAAACGGGATTTGAAGGTTCTAACAGGTTCGTATGATGATTTTAGTCTTAGGAACGTGTCACGACCCAATTCTCCCTCCATAAGGCGTCGTGACAGCACCTAGTCTCTACGACTAGGTAAGCCTAACAAAACTGCGAAAATAACAAAATGGAAGTAAAACTTAACAACTAACTGCAATAGATAACTAAATAACTGGTAACAATGCCACTTGGCATGTAAAATAACCAACACTCTAGTAAAACACAATATTCCCAAAATCCGGAACATCATAAGTCACAAGCTATAGAAGGGAAACTAGTATCTCTATACACCAGAGTCTAATAAAAGAAGTACGGAAGGTAAATGACATAGAAGAGAATAGAGGGGGACTCTGAGGTCTGCGGACGCGGCAGATGTACCTTGAAGTCTCCGTATAGCAGCAAGCACTCTCAGCTAATAGTGGGGCTGATAAGAAGCACCTGGATCTGCATACAAAACATGTGCAGAAGAGTAGCATGAGTATACCATAACGGTACCCAATAAGTGCCAAGCCTAACCTCGGTAGAGTAGTGACGAGGTCAGGTCCGGGCCCTACTGGGATATAATAATAAGACAAATGATATAATAAAATGAAGCAAAACGGAGAATTTAATAGAAAGAATTCACAGAGAAATAACAACACAGCACAATGAGATAACAACAGGGGCGCTCCCGAGATACCGTCTCGTAGTCCCGAAAGTAAATACTCAACAGGAGATCTCCCGAGGTACCGCCTCATAGTCTCAAAAGTAAATGTGCAGGGAGAACTCCCGAGGTACCGCCTCATAGTCTCCAAAGTAAAAGTGCAGAAAGAACTCCGGAGGTACAGCCTTGTAGTCTCAAAAGTAAATGTGCAGGGAGAACTCCCGAGGTACCGCCTCGTAGTCTCAAAAGTAAACACACCGCTCAACCGACAAATACAACAGTTAACAGCAAGAATCCTACAGTTAAGACTGATAAAAATCAAGGAGAAACAAGAAATCAACTAGGCATGCTGCATAGAGTCCAAATAAGCAGTTAAAGCATGTAGACATGTGATATTAGATTAAGCAGGATAACCACATATGCTGGTATAACTAAGTTAAGATGAAAACAGGTTACTACTCAGTAAAATAACTCGGGTTTTACAATGAATAGTCCGTGTACGTACTCATCACCTCACGTACACAGCGCTCACATATCACAACAGTACCAAATCCTAAGGGGATTTCCCCACACAAGGTTAGGCAAGCCAGTTACTTTGAACCAAGCTCAATCAATCGGTAACATTGCCTTTTTCTCGATTATCTGACTCCGAATATCCCAAATCTAGCCAAAAACATTTACATACCATAAATACAACTATAATAGACTAATCTAATTAATGAAATCAAAACTTTAACAAAAATTTCAAAAATCGTCCTAAAAATCGACTCAGACCCACGTCTCGGAATCAGGTAAAAGTCACAAAATATGAAGACCCAATCAACCACGAGTTCACTCGCACGAAAATTATCCAAATCCGATATCAAAATCAGAATCAAAACTCTAAACTTTATTTGAAGAACTTTCCAACTTTTTCCCAAATTTCTCAACCAAATTTCTTAATTAATGATGAATTCAACTATAGATTAATGAAGTATAACCATAAATGTGTTAGAAATCGTTACAAAATAGCTTTCACTGAAAAATCCTTGAATTATCGCCTCAATCCGAGCTCTCAAGGCCCAAAATTGAAAATGGAATAAAACCCTCGAACTTGGCCGTTTTCTGCCCAGCGATTTCGCATGTGAAGGCTCTTAGTCACATATGCGATGCCGCACCTGTAGAAAAGCCATCGCAGGTGCGGATTCCACTTATTGAAAGGGTTTCTGCTTCTGCGGACCAGGGAACGCACCTGTTTTCCCGCTTCTGTGATCCAAAGCCTCCTAAACCTCTCCGCTTCTGCGCTAAATATTCCGCATAAGCGACTCTGCTTTAGCGGCCTTCATGTCGCACCTGCCACCACAGGACAAACTCCTCCAGACCGCACATGCGCCCCTTGGCTCGCTTCTGTGGGCTCGCACTTGCGGTCAACCTTGTGCAGGTGCGATTACACCGGAACTGGTGCCTTCAGCCATTCTCCCAAAACCAATTTTGATCTGTTAACCATCCGTAATCCACCTGAGTCCCCCGAACCTCAATTAAATATACCAACAAGTCCTAAAACACCATATGAACTTAGCCGAGTCCTCAAATCACATCAAACAACGCTAAAAACACGAATCACCCTCCAATTCAAACTTAATTAACTTTGAAACTTCAAACTTCTACAATCGATGCCGAAACCTACCAAACCATGTCCGATTGACCTCAAATTTTGCACACAAGTCATAATTGACATTTCGGACCTACTCCAACTTCCAGAATCGGAATCCTACCATGATAAAAAAAAGTCCACTACGGTCAAACTTCCCAAAAATTTAACTTTCGCCATTTCAAGCCTAATTTAGCTACATACCTCCAAAACATAATCCGGACACGCCCCTAAGTGCAAAATCACCCAATGGAGCTAATGGAACCGACGAAACTCCATTCCGGAGTCGTCTTCACAGTTCCAACTACGGTCAAAATCCTAAGACTTAAGCTTCCGTTTTAGGGACAAAGTGTCCCAAATCACTCCGAAACCACAAACAAAACCTCCCGGCAAGTCACGTAAGTAGAAAACGATACGGGGGAAGCAGTAAATAGGGGATCGGGGCTATTACTCTCAAAACGATCGACTGGGTCGTTACATCCTCCCCCTCTTAAAATAATCGTTCATCCTCGAACGAGTATAGAGACATATCTGAAGTGGTAAAAAGATGAGGATAAGGGTTACGCATATCATGCTCGGTCTCCCAAGTCGCCTTCTCGACCGGCTGACCCCTCCACAGAACCTTCACGGAAGCAATGTTCTTTGACCTCATCTTTCAAACTTGCCTATCCAAAATAGCCACTGGCTCCTCAACATAAGATAAATCCTTGTCCAACTGGAATGAGCTGAAATCCAACACATGAGACGGTCGTCGTGATACTTCCGGAGCATGGAAACATGGAACATTGGGTGAACTGTTGAGAGACTAGGTGATAGTGCAAGTCTGTAAGCCACCTCTCCAACGCTCTCAAGAATCTCTAAAGGCCCGATATACATAGGGCTCAACTTGCCCTTCTTCCCGAATCTCATAATACCCTTCATGGGCGAAACCCGGAGCAAGACCCATTCCCCAACAATGAATGCATCAACGTGAACCCTCCAATCCGCATAACTCTTCGGTCTGGACTGGGCTGTGCGAAGTCGATCCTGAATCACCTTAACCCTTACCAGAGCATCCTGAACCAAGTCTGTACCTAATAGCCTAGATTCACTCGGCTCGAACCAACCTACTGGAGACTGACATCACCTACCATACAGAGCCTCATATGGTGCCATCTGAATACTCGACTGATAACTGTTATTGTAGGCAAACTCTGCGAGTGGCAAGCACTGATCCCACGAACCCCCAAACTCCATCACACACGCACGTAGCATATCCTCTAATATCTTAATAGTGCGCTCGGACTGCCCGTCCGTCTGAGGGTGAAATGATGTGCTCAGCTCCACTCGAGTACCCAACTCATGTTGTACGGCCCTTTAGAACTGTGATGTAAACTGCGTACCCCAGTCAGAGATGATGGATACCGGTACGCCATGAAGCATGGCGATCTCGCGGATATAAACTCGAGCCAACTGCTCGAAAGAATAGGTAGTCATCACAAGAATGAAATGAGCTGACTTGGTCAACCTATCTATAATTACCCAAATTGCATCAAACTTCCGCTGAGTCCGTGGAAGCCCAACAACGAAATCCATAGTGATCCGCTCCCATTTCCACTCCAGAATCTCTAACTTCTGAAGCAACTCACCTGGCCGTTGATGCTCATACTTCACCTGCTAGCAATTTAGACACCCAACTACATACTCCACTATGTCCTTCTTTATTCTTCTCCACCAGTAATGCTGTCTCAAGTCCTGATACATCTTTGCGGCACCTGGGTGAATGGAGTACCGTGAACTGTGAGTCTCCTAAAGAATCAACTCACGCAATCCATCTATATTGGGCACACATAGCCTGCCCTGCATCCTCAATGCACCATCATCTCCAATAGCTACCTCCTTAGCATCATCGTGCTGGACCATGTCCTTAAGGACAAGCAGATGGGGGTCATCATACTGACGCTCCTTGATATGATCATAAAGAGAAGACCGAGAGACCACACAAGCCAACACTCGACTAGGCTCAGAAATATCCAATCTAACAAACTGATTGGCTAAGGCCTGAACATCCAACGCCAATGGCCTCTCTGCTGCTAATAGATATGCTAAGCTCCCCAAACTCACCGCTCAGCGACTCAAAGCATCGGCCACCACATTGGCCATCCCGGGATGGTACAAAATGGTAATATCATAATCCTTAAGTAGCTTCAACCACCTTCGCTGATGCAAGTTAAGATTCTTCTGTTTGAACAGATGTTGCAAACTCCGGTGATCGGTGTAGATCTCACAAGGGACATCCCAAATGACATCACAATAAACTCGTAGTGACCATACTGAGTCCTGAAAGCAGTCTTCGGGATATCTGGCTCCCAAATCTTCAACTAATGGTAGCCTGAACGTAAGTCAATCTTGGAAAATGCTCTAGCACCCTGTAACTAATCAAATGGGTCATCAATACGAGGCAATGGATACATGTTCTTCACTGTGACTTTGTTCAACTGGCGGTAATCAATACACATCCGCATAGAACCATCCTTCTTCTTCACAAATAAGACAGGAGCACCCCAAGGTGACACACTAGGTCGAATGAAGCCCTTATCAAGCAACTCCTGTAACTGCTCCTTCAACTCCTTCAACTCAGGAGGAGCTATATGATATGGAGGAATAGAGATGGGCTGAATACTCGGCAACAAATCAATGCCAAAGTCAATATCTCTGTCGGGTGGCATGCCTAAAAGATCAGTTGGAAATACATCTGGAAAATCCCTCATTACTGGGACTGACTCAACTGTAAGGGTATCAATACTGACATCTCTCACATTAGCTAGATACGTGTCACACCCCTTCTCAACCATTCGTTGAGCTTTAAGAAATGAAATAACTCTGCTTGGAGTATACTCTATGATACCTCTCCACTCTAATCGCGGTAATCCTGGTATAGCCAGCGTCACGGTTTTGGCATGACAATCAAGAATAGCATAATGGGGTAACAACCAGTCCATGCCCAAAATAATATCAAAGTCTACCATGTTGAGCAATAATAAATCAGCTCTGGTCTCAAACCCACTAAGAACAACCAAACACGACTAATACACATGGTCAACAACAATAGAATCTCCCACATGTGTAGACACATAAATAGGAGAACTCAAAGAATCACGGGCTACGCCCAAATACGGAGCAAAATAAGAGGACACATAGGAATAAGTGGAGCCTGGGTCAAATAAAACTGACACATCTCTATGACAGACCGGAACAATACCTATAATGACAGAGTCGGAAGTAACTGCCTATGTACGAGCAGGAAGAGCATAATATCTGGACTGGCCTTCCCTTCTAGGGTGACCTCGACCTCCCCGACCTCTACCTCGAGCTGGCTGAGCAGGTGGAGTAGTAGCTGGTGTTGTAATCATAGCCTGAGGACCCGGTGGAGTACGTTGTGCCTGAGAAGTCTGTGGAGGTGCACCCCTCCTAAGTCTGGGGCAATCCCTCACCATATGGCGAGTGTCGTCACACTCAAAACAAGCTGTCGGAGGGCGTGGCTGCTGTGACTGGCTCGGGCCAGGTCTACTGGACTAACCACTAAAAGCACCCCGTGCAGGAGGTGCACTAGATACTGGTGGTGCATAATAAGGCTCCTGGGCCTAGAAGGGGCCGGAATACCATTGGCGGCTAGAAGAACTGAATGAACGGGGCGACTCACATAACCCCTACCATGACGAATTGTAGTTGGGGCACGAGTACCGCTATAAGTGCCAGACTCTCTAGACCTCTTGGCCTCCCTCTCCTCTCACTCTCGAGCAAGCATACCCTCTAATCTCCTAGCAATACTCCCAACCTGCTAGTAAGAAATATCCATCTCTACCTGGGCCATGCTAAATCTGATACTGGGGTGGAGTCCCTCAATAAACCGATGAACCCTCTCTCGAACGGTGGCAACCAATGCTGGTGCATGTCGGGCCAAATCACTGAAGCGAACTGCATACTCTGACACAGTCATAGCACCCTGGCGCAACTGCTCAAACTCCGTGTGACATGCGTCTCTGAGACTATAGGGAACATACTCCCTCAAGAACATGTCCAAGAGCTGAGTCCATGTAAGTGAAGCTACCTCAGCCAGACTACCGAACTCATAAGCACACCACCACTGATAGGCTGCTCCTCTGAGCTAGAATGTAGTAAAAGAAACCCCACTCGACTCCGCTACCCCCGTAGTATAGAGAATACAGTGACACTCCTACAGAAAACCCCGGGCATCCTCTGACGCCTATCCACTGAAGGTATGAGGGTGGTACTTCTTGTACCTCTCAAGTCTGAGCTGCTCCACCTCAGAAACTGCTGCCCTAACCTCGGGCTGAGCTGGAGCTACCAGCTGCATCTGTGTAATCTCTAGAACCTGGTTGACCTGAACCCACTACTCTAGAGTACCAGCGATGGGAGTTTATGATATGGTAGGAGAGATATGGCAGGAGCAAGTGGAATCAAACCAGCCTGAGCTAAGGTACTGAACATGCTCAGAAATTGGGCTAGAGTCTAATGGAGGGCTGGTGCAGGAACATGTGCCTCAGGTGTCTGCCCCCCAGCTGGAGCTACTAGGGGCTCCTCTGTAGCAGCTCGTGCGGGTGCTCTGGCTGCACTACGTGGACGTCCTCCGCCTCAACCCCGGCCCCGACACCGGCACCGGTCCCGGCCTCTCGCGGCTTTAGTAGGGAGCGCGGGTGCCTGGTCATCAGATCCGCATATACGTGTCCTCACCATCTGTGAGAGAATAGAATGCAGAAATTTAGAATTTTGAAGTCAACAATTTCGCACGACAAGGAAATCAAAAAGTGTAATTTTTCCTAACAGTTCCATAACCTCCCGAAGATAAATACAGACGTCTCTGTACCGATCTGCGAGACTCTACTAAACTTTCTTGTGACTCACGACACCTATGAACCTAGAGCTCTGATACCAACTTGCCACGACCCAATTCTCCCTCCGTAAGATATCGTGACGGCACCTAGGCCTTACGACTAGGTAAGCCTAACAAAAACATGGAAATAACAAAATAGAATTAAAACTTAACAACTAACTGCAATAGATAACTAAATAACTAGTAACAATGTCGCTTGGCATGTATAATAACCAACACTCTAGTAAAACACAGTATTCCCAAAACCCGAAACATCATAAGTCACAAGTTGTAGAAGGGAAACTAGTATCTCTATATGCCAGAGTCTAATAAAAGAAGTACGCAAGGTAAATGACATAGGAGAGAATAGAGGGGGACTCAAAGGTCTGTGGACGCAGCAGATGTACCTTGAAGTCTCCGTACAGCAAAAAGTGCTCTCAGCTAATAGCGGGGCTGATAAGAAGCACCTGGATCTGCACGCAAAATATATACAGAAGAGTAGCATGAGTACACCACAATGGTACCCAATAAGTACCAAGCCTAACCTCGGTAGAGTAGTGACGAGGTTAGGTCCGGGCCCTACTAGGATATAATAATAAGACAGATGATATAATTAAAAAAATGAAGTAAAACAGAGAATTTAACAGAAAGAATTCATAGAGAAATAACAACACAGCACAATGAGATAACAACAGGGGCACTCTTGAGATACCGTCTCGTAGTCCCGAAAATAAATACTCAACATGAGATCTCCCGAGGTACTGCCTCGTAGACTCAAAAGTAAATGTGCAAGGAGAACTCCCGAGGTACCGCCTCGTAGTCTCCAAAGTAAAAGTGTAGGGAGAACTCCCTAGGTACCGCCTCGTAGTCTCAAAAGTAAATGTGCAGGGAGAACTCCCGAGGTACCGCCTCGTAGTCTCAAAAGTAAACACACCGCTCAGCCGACAAAGACAACAGTTAATAGCAAGAATCCTACAGTTAAGATTGATAAAAATCAAGGATAAATAGGAAATCAACTAGGCATGTTGCACAGAGTCCAAATAAGCAGTTAAAGCATGTAGACATGCGATATTAGACTAAGCAGGATAACTACACATGCGGGTATAACTAAGTTAAGATGAAAATAGGTTACCACTCAGTAAAAATCGGGTTTTACAACAAATAGCCCATGTACGCACTCGTCACCTCGCGTACACAGTGCTCACATATCACAACAGTACCAAATCTTAAGGGGATTTCCCCCATAAAAGGTTAGACAAGCCACTTACCTCGAACTAAGCTCAATCAATAAGTAAGAATGCCCTTTCCTCGATTATCCGACTCTGAATGTCCCAAATATAGCCAAAAACAATTACATACCATAAATACAACTATAATAGACTAATCTAATTAATGAAATCAATACTATAACAAAAATTTCAAAAATCATCCTAAAAAGTCAACCCGGTCCCACGTCTCAGAATAGGATAAAAGTCACAAAATACGAACACTTAATCAACCACGAGTTCACTTGTAACAAAATTATCCAAATCCAATACCAAAACCTGAATCAAAACTCAAAAATTTATTTGTATAACTTTCTAACTTTTTCCCAAATTTCTCAACTAAATTCCTTAATTAAATGATGAATTCAACTATAGATTAATGGAGTATAATCATAAATGAGTTAGGAATCATTACTCGATATATTTCTCTGAAAAAACCTTGAATTATCGCCTTAATCCGAACTCTCAGAGTCCCAAAATTGAAAATGGAATAAAACCCTCGAACTTGGCCCTTTTCTGCCCAGCGATTTCGCACTTGCGGGCTCTTAGTCGCATGTGATGACCCAAAATGTCATCTTTAAATTTAATAAGTAATTCTGTATTTTAAGACCTCAAAAAGTACCATTTATCATTCCTTGACTTACGTGCACCGTCCGTACAATTTTTCGGAAAATTTTTATGTGAAAAATGGATTAAAATGTGAAATAGAGCTTTAAAAATCAACTAAGTTGACTTTGGTCAGCATTTTGAGCAAACGAACCAGGATCAGTGTTTTGACAATTCCAGTAGGTCTATATCATGATTTGGGACTTGGGCGTATGCCCGGAATCGAATTCCGAGGTTCCTAGCCCGAGATATGGAATTTTGATGAAACATTAAAAGCTTGAAAGCTTAATGATTTCTAAGAAATTATTGATGTTGGATTTATTAACCTCGAGTCCGTATTTTGGTTTCGGAGCCCGGTATAGGTCCACTATAATATTTATGACTTGTCTGCCAAATTTGGTGAGAATCGGGGTTGATTTGACGTGATTCAGACGTCTGGTTGTAAAAATATAAGTTTTAAAGTTTTCTTGAAAACTTCCTTTGATTTGGTATCCGATTCGTAGTTCTAGGTGTTATTTTGGCGATTTGATCACGCGATAAAGTTCGTATGATATTTTAGGACTTGTGTGCATGTTTGGTTTGGATCCCCGAGGGCTCGGGTGAGTTTCGGATAGGCTACGGGATGTTTTGGACTTTGAAAATCTGTATTTTGCTGCAGCAGGTGTTCTGGCATGTCCTTCTTCGCGTTCGCGAAGGTACTCTCGCGAATGCGAAGAGTAAACTGGGCAGCTGAAGTTTTCTTCTTTGCGAACACGAAGGCTTAGTCACGAATGCGAAGCGATAGGGGCATTACCCTTCGCAAACGCGACCAGCTCCTCGCGAACGCGTAGTGTTAGGCACACCTGGGGGAGGGTTGATCATTCCTTCATCGCGAACACGAGCAATGCCTCGCGAACGCGAAGGACAGGGGGGGAAAGCCTTTGCGAATGTGAAGGAGGACTTGTGAACACGAAATCCACGGGCTGCTACTCATCACGAATGCGACAGGCCCTTCGCGAACGCGAAGAAGGCCTGGCCCCTATGACTTAAAACAGAACCCAAACGGGATTTTTTCCATTTTTCACAAACCCTCAATTATAACTCGGCTTAGGGGCGATTTCAAAGGAGTTTTTCACGATTTTGAACTGGGTAAGTGTTCTTTATCATATAGTGATTGTATTTCATAAATCTAAGACTATATTCATCATTTATTTCGAATTTAGATGGAAGAAATTGGAATTTTTGTAAAATTTTCCAAAAACAAAAAATTAAGATTTGAAGGTCCATTTGACATCGAAATTGGATAATTTCTGTATGGTTGGACTCGTCTCTGAATGGGTGTTCGAATTTCGTAAGTTTTTCTGAGATTTGAGACGTGGGTCCCGCTGCCGAATATTTTAATGAATTTTGGATTTTTATCCGGAAAATTTGTAAATTCATATGGAATTAATTCCTATGATTCGTATTGAATATATCGAATTGTTTGTGAATAGATTTGAAGCTTTCGGAGGTAAATTTAAAAGGGAAAGTTGTGGTTGAATAATTGATTGAAATTTGCAAAGCGAGGTAAGTGTCGGGGTTAACCTTGACTTGAGGGAATAGAACCCTTAAATTATTTGTTATGAGAAATGCATGTGAACGACGTATAGGCGAGGTGACAAGTATCTATACGTCGTCAAATTGACTGTTTGCCTACTTACTTGAAAAATCATAAATTATTTTAAATCATGAATTAATTATTATAATAATTGTTTCTCTCCTATTCTTTGTCAAACATTAATCCTTGAATTCTTGCATTAATTGTTACATGTTATTTGAATTATGTGTCTTAATTGTTATTTGACATTTAGCATATTAAATATTAAACTGCCTATTTTCTCCCTGATTTCTATAATAATTTGCTATTTGTCATTGTTTGTTTCATAATTATTGTATGCTTGTTGTCTTATAGTTTTATATTAATTGTTGCATTTATCGGGAAAATTTCTTCTATAAGAATTGGTAAATGAATGTGTTGGAAGAGCGGGTTGCACGCCGCAACAGAATTGATTGAAATGGATATATATTGGAGGATCGGGTTGCATGCCGCAACAGACTTATTAAAAAGTCAATATTGGAGGATCGGGTTGCACGCCGCAACAGACTTATTAAAAAGTCAATATTGGAGGATCGGGTTGTACGCCGCAACAGACTTATTAAAAAGTCAATATTGGAGGATCGGGTTGCACACCGCAACAGACTTATTAAAAAGTCAATATTGGAGGATCGGGTTGCACGCCGCAACAGACTTATTAAAAAGTCAATATTAGGGGATCGGATTGCACGCCGCAACAGACTTATTTAAAAGTCTATATATATATATATATACTTGATTGAAATAAATATATGACAGACTTGATTAAAAGGAATATATTGGGAGAGTGGGTTGCACGCTGCAACAGAATTGAATGTGAATATATTGTGAGAGTGGGTTGCACGCTGCAACAAAATTGGTTGAAATAATAATGGATTATGACTGCTGAGTTGGCTTCAATTATTATAAATGAGTTACCTGATTTATTTCTATTATTTGTTGTTGTTATCAATATTGCGTACAAGTTAATGTAAGTGAACCGCCTTAACTTCGTCACTATTTCGTCGAGGTTAGGCTTAACACTTACCAGTACATGGGGTCGGTTGTACTGATACTACACTCTACACTTTCTTTTGTAGATTTTGGAGTTGGTCCCAGCAGCGTACCATAGACTTGATCGGATTTCAGCTACCAGAGAAGGCTTGAGGTATAACTGCATGGCGTCCGCAGTTCTGAAGTCCCCGTCTATTTTACTTTAGCTGTGTGTTTATTTCCAGACAGCTTTATTTATTCAGACCTTTATTTGTATTTATTCTAGAAGCTCGTGCACTTGTGACACCAATTCTGGGATGGTATTTAGACACCGTTATTTTTATGGATTTTTTCACTATATTTCAAACTTTGCTTCTGATTTTGTTTCCTTGATTATTAATAATGTAAAGATTGTTTAAAAATTGGTTAATATTATTCTAATATTGGCTTGCCTAGCAAGTGAAATGTTAGGTGCCATCACGGTCCGAAGGTGGGAATTTCGGGTGGTGACATCGCATCTGCGATGCCACACATGCGGAAAAACCATCGCAGGTGCGGATTCCACTTATGGACAGGGTTTTTGCTTATGCGTACCATGCGATCCCAAGCCTCTCCGCTTCTGCACTAAATCTTCCGCAGATGTGACTCCGCTTCTGCGAACTTCATGTCGGACCTGCGACCATAGGCCAAACTCCTCCAGACCAAACATGTGCCCCTTGGCTCGCTTCTGCAGGCTCGCACTTGCGGTCAACCTTGCGCATGTGTGATTACACCAGAACTGGTGCCTTCAGCCATTCTCCCAAAACCAAATTTGATCCGTTAACCATCCGGAATCCACCCGAGGCTAGGGACCTCAACCAAATATACAAACAAGTCCTAAAACACCATATGAACTTATTCGAGCCCTAAAATCACATCAAACAACGCTATAAACATGAATTACCCTCCAATTCAAACTTAATGAACTTTGAAACTTCAAGCTTCTACAACCAATGCCGAAACCTATCAAACCACATCCGATTGACCTCAAAATTTGCACACAAGTCATAATTGACATTTCGGACCTACTCCAACTTCCGAAATCAGAATTCAACCCCGATATTAAAAAGTCCACTACCGGTCAAACTTCCCAAAATTCAACTTTCGTCATTTTAAGCCTAATTTATCTACAGACCTCCAAAACACAATCCGGATATGCTCCTAAGTCTAAAATCACCCAACGAAGCTAACAGAACCGACGAAACTCCATTCTAGAGTCGTCTTCACATAATCCCAACTACGGTCAAAATCTTAAGACTTAAGCTTCCGTTTTAGGGACTAAGTGTCCCAAAACACTCTGAAACTACAAACAAAACTTTTCGGCAAGTCACATAAGCAGAAAAAAGATATGAGGGAAGCAGTAAATAGGGGATCAGGGCTATTACTCTCAAAACAACTGACCGGATCATTACAGAGCGTGTCCAGATATTTATTTGGAGGTCCGTAGGTCATTTCGGCATCAATTGGCGAAAGTTGGAAATCAGATGATTTTTGGGAAGTTTGACCGGGAGTGGACTTTTTGATATCGGGGTCAAATTCTAATTCCGGAAGTGGGAGTAGGTCCATAATGTCAATTATGACTTGTGTGAAAAATTTGAGGTCAATCGGACTTGATTTGATAGGTTTCGGCGTCAGATGTAGAAGATTGAGATTCTAAAGTTCATTAAGCTTGCATTGGGGTGTGATTCGTGGTTTTAGCATTATTTGATGTGATTTGAAGGCTTGACTAGGTTCGTATTGTGTTTTGGGACTTATTTGGTTAAGGCCCCGAGGGCCTCGAGTGAGTTTCGGATGGTTAACGGATCAAATTTGGACTCGAGAAAAAATCTAGAAATTTTGGCCTTCTGGTACAATCGTGTAATGACCCAACCGGTCATTTTTAAATTTTAGAACCCCGTTCCCTAAAATAAAACTTTCTATAGGTGCTTGTAATGATTTATGACTTGCGGGGATGGTTGGTTCGGGATTTAAAAGTGTTTGGGGTGAAACCAGAACACTTGATTCCTTAAGATTGGCCTTAAAGTGCTAAGTTTGACTTCGGTCAACTTTTTGTGAAAACGACCCCGGAATAGAATTTTGATGATTCCAACAGTTCCGTATGGTGATTTTGGACTTAAGAGCGTGTTCAGAATTTTATTTGGAAGTCCGTAGTTAAATTAGGCATGAAATGGCTAAAAACAAGAACTTAAGTTTGGAAGTTTGACCGATGAGTTGACTTTTTGATACCGGAGTCGGAATCCAGTTCCGAAAATTTTCATAGCTCTGTTATGTAACTTATGACTCGTGTGTAAAATTTGAGATCAATCGGAGTTGATTTGATAGGTTCTGACATTGAATGTAGAAGTTGAAAACTCTTTGTTTCATTAAGCTTGAATTGGGGTATGATTCATGGTTTTAGCGTTGTTTGATGTGATTTAGAGGTTCGACTAAGTTTGTATGATGTTTTAGGACTTGTTGGTATATTTGGTTGATGTCCCGAGGGCCTTGGGTGAGTTTCGGATGGTTAACGGATCAAAAATTTGAGTTAAAAAGCTGCTGCAATTTTTCCTCTTCTGTTGGACATTCTGGGCTGTGATCGAGCCCAGATATCGAGCCCAGGTATCAAGCCCAGATATCGAGCCCAGGTATCGATCCCAGGGTTGACGAGGCTCAGGCTCGAGCTTGTGTATCGAAGCCATGATTGAAGGTCCAGGTTCGAGGGCATGATCGAAGGTAAGGCTCGAGTGCATGATCGAAGGTAAGGCTCGAGGACTAGGATCGAGACCCAAGCTCGATGCCCTGAGCGAAGGCCCAACCTCGATGCCCTGATCGAAGGCACAACCTTGATGCCCTGATTGAAGGCACATGTTCGATGCCCTGATCGAGGCCATGACCGAGGTCCAGGCTCAGGCCTGTGATCGAAGCCGCGGTCGAGGCCCAGTTCGAGGACCAGTTCCGAAGGCTACTGGGCAGTTTTATAAAAAGAGGACATTCGTCCCATTTGCCATTTTTGGCAAACTTGAGCTTGAGCAGAGGCGACTTTTGACAGATTTTCAAGGGAAAAATATTGGGGTAAGTGATTCTAACTCGGATTTGGTCTACATATACAAGTGTATCATTGTTTTTCACAATTTAATTAGTGTTTTGAGATTTGAGATTTGGAAAAGTTTTAGAAATCTCATAGAAACGAAATTTAGAGATTTCGGTATCGATTCGGAGTCGGATTTGAGTGAAACTGGTATGGTTCGATTCCTAATTGAATGGGTTGTCAGATTTCATAATTCGCCGGATTCCGAGATGTGGGCCCCGTGGGCGAAATTTTAATTAATTTCGGGATTTTTATTAAAAATGTAGCATTTCTTTATAGAATTTATTTCCTATAATTTTTAGTGATTGTATCGAATTATTTTTGCTAGATTCGAGCCAGACAGAGTTGGATAATCGTGAAAAAGGCAAAATTATGGATTAAATTGGAGTAAGACGAGGTAAGTCTCTTGTCTAATCTTGTGAGGGGGAAATTACCTCATAGGTGATTAAAATTAAATAATTATTGCTAATTGTGGGGGCTACGTACGCACGAGGTGACGAGAGTCCGTGCGTAGCTACTATTAATACAAAAGTCCGGATAGTTTAGGACCCAAAGCATGCCTTACTTGTGTAAATTGTATTCTTTAATTTATTTATATTAATTGATATCTATATGAATATATTGTGAATTGTTAGATAAAGATATTAAAGGATGAAAATCTCATATGCTTGATTGTCTGTTTAAATAAATTAATTGTTAAAAAAAATTGTTCTCCTCCCAAATTCATCTTATAATGAATATACTCTCCTTCCGGAGGCACATAAGAAAATATCATCCTTTCTTGTGGAGCGGGCCGAACGCTTCGGCAGGATAGATGCATCTATGGATCAAGTCGCACGTCCCTCGGCAGTGTACACAACACTCTGGATCGGGTTGTACGTCCTCGGCAGAAATCGTGCTTAATAATAATAATTACATGATACTTTAATAATTTATTTCAGCTTGTGAAGTTAAGTAATAAATTGGAAAATTCTTGGAATTTAATGAATTATTATTCTTGCTTATTTAGGAATTAATTGTTACTCCTATAAATGAGATTTAATTGATAAATTGGAATTTATTTGAATTGAAGGAATTTAATTAATATATTGAGAATTGTTACATTTGAAGGAATTTGATTATTTCTACTGATTAAACAAATTATTGTAAATTCTGTAAACCATGCTGATTTAAATATTCTAGTTATATTTCAGTTATTATTATTGACCCATAGTGAGTGTCAAAGTCGGCCATCTCGTCTCTACCACTTCGAGATTAGGCTTGATACTTACTGGGTACACGTTGTTTACGTACTCATACTACACTTGCTGCACTTTTTGTGCAGGATCTGAGACAGGTACTAGTGGAGGACCTATCATCACATACCCACGTCATCCCGAGGCATAGTGGTGAGCTGCCTTTCTGAGCTGTTCTGCAGCTACCAGTGTCTCTTCTTATATTTTATGTCTATTTCATTTCAGACAGTATTTGGAGTTTTGTATAATCTACTAGATGCTCATGCACTTGTGACACTGGGTCTTGGCACACACATTGGAAGAAGTTGGTATTTTATTATTTTCTTGGAATAAAAGTTTAACCAATGTACGTTTGACTTATTAGTTGGCTTGCCTAGCTGTAGTGTTGGGCGCCATCACGACCTATAGGTGAAATTGGGTCGTGACAAATCGCACCTGCGGAATTTTGCTCGCAAGTGCGAGATCGCAGAAGCGAGCTTGGTAGCGCAAAAACAGAAAATGGGAAGGGGCAACCACATCGCAGAAGCGAACAACTTATTCGCAAAAGCGTGTCCGCGGAAGTACCCTGAGCCGCAGAAGCGTCGAAGCCCTCGCATATGCGAGACCGCAGATGCGTCCAAGTGAGCCGCAAATGCGAAAACCCCTGGACAGAATAAAATCAGAGGAGTTGCAGGATTTTGGCATTTTTGGACATTTCCAACATGGGTTGAGGCAATTTTTCAGAGGGATTTCATCGGAAAACTCGAGGTAAGTCACTTGTAATTATTGTTAGTCAATAATATTAAATTATCATTGAGTATTTTGACTAGATTACATATTTTTGAGGTGAAATTCGAGGATTTGTGCCTAGGAATTTGAAAATAAGAGTTGGGGGTTTGAGTGGCAATTTGGTGACGGATTTTGGTAATTTTGGTATGGGTAAACTCGATATCGAATGACTGTTCGTATTTTATGACTTTTATCCGATTTTCGAAACGTGGGTCCGGGTCGACTTTTTGGGCCGAGTTTTCAGTTCCTTGCTAAAGTCGTGGTTTCATTATTTAAATAAATTTCTTGTAGTTATATTATAGTATGTAATTGTTTTGGCTAGATTCGAGCCGATCGGAGTCGGAATGTCGAGGGAAAGGCATTCTTATCGACTGATTGAGCGAGATTTGAGGTAAGTGACTTATCTAACCTTGTGTGTTGGAAATCCCCTTAGGTTTTCGTAATCTTGTAACAATATTGCTGAGTAGTTTTCTTTTAAATTCCTTAACTGAGTTGCCTTAGCATGTGTAGTTATCATGTTTAGCCTAGTATCACATGCCTACGTGTCTTAACTCTTACTTGCAATTTGTGCAACATGCTTTGTGAAATATCTGTTTCCTCGACTTGTATTCAGTCTTTAACTGTATAATTCCTTGCAGTAAATTTGTTGTTCCATAGGTTATGAGTTGTGTATTTACTTTTGGGACTACGAGGTGATACCTCGGGAGCTCCCCCTGTTGTGTATTTACTTTTGGGACTACAAGGCGATACCTTGGGAGATTCCCTGCTGCATATTTACTTTTGGAACTACGAGGCGGTATCTCGGGAGATCCCTTGTTGTATATTTATTTTTGGGACTACGAGGCGGTACCTCGGGAGATCTCCCTATTGTGTATTTATGTTTGGGACTATGAGGCGGTACTTCGGGAGCGCCCCTGTTGTTTACCTCTATTTGTTGTGTTGTTACCTCTCTGTAATTTCTCGTTGTTTGTTTCTCAGTCATTTCATTGTATTATTATATTTTCTGCCTCATTTCCTTTTATTCAAGTAGGACCCTGACCTGACCTAGTCACTACTCTACCGAGGTTAGGCTTGGCACTTATTGGGTACCGTTGTGGTGTACTCATACTACACTTCTGCACATCTTTTATGCAGATCCAGGTACTGCTTACCAGGCCAGGTACTAGTGAGCTAGCCGTACGTGGAGACTTCAAGATATATCTGCCATCGTCCGCAGAACTCGGAGTCCCTCTCTATCTTTATTATGTTATTTTCCTTACTCTCTTCAGACCCTGATGTATATAGACACTTAGTATTTTCTCTTAGAAGCTTGTGACTTATTTCTACCGGATATTGGGAGTTGTAATTATCTGAATCGCAGTTTTTTATATGTATTTCATATGTTGAGATTTGAGTTCAGTTTAACATTCAAATATTCCGCAAATTATTAGGCTTACCTAGTCTTAGAGACTAGGTGCCATCACGATATCCTACGGAGGGAAAATTGGGGTCGTGATAATTTTGAAGCTATTTTGTGTTTCTATTAAAAGAAATATATTATGTGGTATTAAAGTTATGGCACATAGTTCAATTAACGAAGTAATTTACATAAGGTAAAATTCTAATTAATTTTAAACTTCTAAATGTTAGGACTTCCTACTAAATTCAAGTAAGAAAATATTTGATAACCAAAAATTTTATTGATTTTAAATCCCAAAATATTATTAAATATCTATTTTGTCCAATGTGAACTCTATTTTAAAAGGGTAAAAAAGACGAATGATATTTCGCTAAGGGCATTCATGCTTTTAATATAGTACTAGTTTTAGTATACGCACTTTGCGCCTGTACCCCATCTTAATAAGTATAAATATATTATTATAAAAGTACTTTTTTGGTTAATTGACTATTATTAAACTATGTATACATAACGTGCATTTTTGTTATCATTTCGGAGTAGTTTTAGAATTTAATTTTGAGTTAAAGAAAATAATAATTATGAATATTATGATAATTTTTATCTAATTATAGTATTTATTAGAATATGTATTTACAATTTGGTACATAAATTAAGGGTAATGGACATACAATTGTATACCTAGAGAATCAAATAAAAGTTTCCACAAAAATCCTTTCTCTATTTTTTCTTCAGTTTTTACTAACATAAATGAATTATATAGAATTAATTAGCTTTATTCAATGATCTATATTATATTAAAAGGAAGGTAGTATGCATTGTGGTTAAGCCAAGTGTCATGTTGAGAAAATGCCACTTGGCAATTTTATGGAATCTATTTGTTGGATTCTATTTGTATAATATTGAAAAATATTATTAATTGATATTCTTTTGGATCTAATTAATAATGGGAAAAAATATCTGTTAGGGATCGCATATTCCGTGACTTATAATTATCATATTTAGAGTAATATTATATAACAAATAATATTCATAATGTACTTTAAAATGAGGAACTAAGGTAAGTATTAATTAGAGAAAACAACGTAAGGAAATGAATATTCATTGTTTCCTTCAAAAGAGGTAATAAAGTAAGCATTAGTTAGATAATGTTATAAAATAAAGACTGTAAAGTAAAGACAAGTATAGAGAGAAACTGATATATTATTCAAACTTCAAACTTCTATACATAATGAACTGAATTCTCCTCTATTTATAGAAGAAAGGAAGCTGCTGTGTAAGCTGCTACTGCAAGCTGCTGTGTAAGCTGCTACTGCAAGCTGCTGTGTAAGCTGCTTGTAAGCTGCTGCTGCAAGCTGCTGTGTAAGCTGCTGCTCTAAACTGTTGTGCCAGATATAGATAGTCTTCTATCATGGGTAATATTTATCCATAACGGAGTACCGAAAGGATAAGCTTCTTCAGGAGGCTTATTTTTATTTTCAATAGAGTACTAAATATATTTATGGCGGAGTTTCATATGGATAAACTTCTTCAGGAAGCTTATTTACAACGGAGTACTAAATGAACATCCATAATATAATATATTCATAACACTCCCCCTTGGATGTTCATTAAAAGATAATGTGCCTCGTTAAAACCTTACTAGGAAAAACCCCGTGGGAAAAAATCCTAGTGAAGGAAAAAGAGTACACATATTTAGTAATACGCATTGCTAACTGCCTCATTAAAAACCTTATAAGGAAAACCCTGTGGGAAAAAACCTTAATAAGGAAAAAAGAGTACATCGCGTATTTTACTCCCCCTGATGAAAACCTTGTTTCAAATATTTAAGTCTCCGCATTCCAATCTTGTATACCATCTTCTCAAAAGTTGAAGTTGGTAAAGATTTGGTGAATAAATCTGCCGGATTGTCACTTGAACGGATTTGTTGCACATCAATGTCACCATTTTTCTGAAGATCGTGTGTGTAGAATAATTTTGGTGAAATGTGCTTCGTTCTATCTCCTTTTATAAATCCTCCCTTCAATTGGGCTATGCATGCAGCATTGTCTTCGTATAAAATTGTGGGTCTTTTCTCACATTTCAAACCACATTTTTCTCGAATAAAATGAATTATTGATCTCAACCATACGCATTCCCTACTTGCTTCATGAATAGCTATTATTTCAGCATGATTTGAAGAAGTAGCAACAATAGATTATTTTGTGGAGCGTCATGATATGATAGTACCTCCATATATAAACACGTACCGGGTTCGAGATCTAGCTTTATGGGGATCAGATAAATAACTTGCATCTGCATAACCAACAAGATCTGCACTATCTTTGTTAGCATAAAACAAACCCATATCAAGAGTTTTCTTTAAATATCGCAATATATGCTTAATCCCGTTCCAATGTCTCCGTGTAGGAGAAGAGCTATATCTTGCTAGTAAATTAACAGAAAATACTATGTCAGGCCTTGTAGCATTAGCAAGATACATAAGTGCACCAATTGCACTGAGATAGGGTGTTTCAGGACCCAGGAGTTCCTCATCCTCTTCTGGAGGAACAGTCATGGTGGGGCGGCGACTATGGTTCCTAGGGTCGAATTCTATGACCCAAAATATTTTTAGGCGATATGGGTTTGGGGGCTCGGGCCCACTCGGAAGGCATGGGCTACACTACACAAAAATATGAAAATCGGGCGGAATTATAGTTTTTTCGCCTTAAAACGCAGAAAAAGAGGAACGGTCATGGTGGGGCGGCGACTATGGTTCCTTAGGTCGTATTTCCTGGCCTAAAAATTTTTAGGCAGATTGATGCATAAAGATCTCATTTGCTAAATATTCAATTTGCAGTCCAAGATAAAGTTTTGTCTTTCCAAGATCTTTCATCTCAAATTCTTTCTTAAGATATTCAATTGCCTTTTGGAGCTCTTCTGGAGTTCCAACAAGATTTATGTCATCAACATAAATAGCAAGTATAACAAATTCTAATGCCATTTTCTTTATAAAAATATATGGACAAATAACATCATTTATGTAACTCCTCTTTCAACAAATATTCACTGAGGCGATTATACCACATGCGCCCAGATTATTTTAAACCGTACAAAGATCTTTGTAATCTGATTGAGTACATTTTTCGAGATTTTGAATATGCTTCAGGCATTTTAAATCCTTCAGGGATTTTCATGTAAATCTCATTATCAAGTGACCCGCACAGATAAGCCGTAACCACATCCATCATATGTATTTCAAGCCTTTCACGTAAGGCTAAACTAATGAGATATCGAAATGTTATGGCATCCATAACGGGTGAATATGTTTCTTCATAATCGACTCCAGGTCGTTGTGAGAATCCGTGTGCGACAAGGCGAGCCTTGTATCTTTCAACCTCATTTTGCTCATTCCTTTTTCGCACAAAAACTCATTTATGACCAACTAGTTTTATACCAGCAGGTGTTTGGACTACTGGTCCAAAGACCTCTCTTTTAGCAAGTGCGTTCAATTCTGATTGAATTGCCCCTTGCCATTTTGGCCAATCAGATCTTTGTTGACATTCTTCAACAGATCGGGGTTCAAGATCCTCACTATCTTGCATAATGTTAAGTGCAACATTATATGCAAAAATATTATCCACCACTATTTCAGATCGATTTAAATTAATCCCATCACCAGTAGAACTTATTAAAAGTTGTTCGCTCACTTGAGTCTCGGGTTTATTGATTTCTTCAGGAATCTCATAACTAATCAAATCTTGGGTCTCTTTAGGAGATCCCTTCATAATATCATTTTGATCATTTGTCGATTTTCTTTTTCTAGGATTTCGATCCTTAGAACCCATAGGCCTACCATGCTTCAGGCGTGCTTTAGGTTCACTAGCTCTCATGCTAATAGATGGTCCTGCTGGGACATCAATTCGGATAGGCACATTCTCTGCAGGGATATGTGACTTAGTTATCCTTTTCAAATCAGTAAATGCGTCTGGCATTTGATTTGCTATATTCTGTAAATGGATGATCTTCTGGACCTCCTGATTACATATAGGGGTACGTGGATCAAAGTGAGATAATGATGAAACTTTTCACACAATTTCTCTTTTGATTTCCTTTTTCTCTCCCCCTAATTGTGGGAAATTTATTTCATCAAATCGACAATCTGCAAATCGAGCAGTAAATAAATCTCCCGTCAATGGTTCAAGATAGAGAATAATAGAGGGTGATTCAAACCCAATATATATTCCTAACCTTCTTTGGGGGCCCATCTTACTGCGCTGTGGTGGTGCTACTGGCACATATACAGCACATCCAAAAATTCGTAGATGGGCAATATTTGGTTCATGACCAAAAACTAATTGTGACGGAGAATATTTATTATAATGTGTTGGTCTGAGACGGATAAGTGATGCTGCGTGCAAGATAGCATGGCCCCAAACAGTAGTGGGCAATTTTGTTTTCATAAGTAGTGGTCTTGCTATCAATTGCAGTCGTTTAATAAATGACTCTGCGAGGCCATTTTGAGTATGAACATAAGCTACCGGATGTTCAACTTTTATCCCAACTGATAGACAGTAATCATCAAAAGCTTGAGATGAGAATTCTCCAGCATTATCAAGGCGAATAGCCTTTATAGGATAATCTGGGAATTGTGCCCTTAATCGAATTATTTGGGCTAATAACTTTGCAAACGCCAGGTTGCGAGATGATAATAGGCACACATGAGACCATCTTGAAGATGCATCTATTAGGACCATAAAATATCTAAACAACTCACTTGGTGGGTGAATAGGTCCACATATATCTCCATATATACGTTCTAAGAAGGTAGGGGACTCAATGCCAACTTTCATTGGTGATGGTCTAGTGATCATTTTGCCTTGATAACAAGCATCACAAGAAAATTCATTATTTGTAAGAATCTTCAGGTTCTTTAATGGATGCCCACTCGAATTTTCAGTAATTCGTCTCATCATTATTGATCCAGGATGGCCCAAACGGCCATGCCAAAGCACAAAAATATTTGAATCAGTAAACTTCTGGTTTACGATAGAGTGTACTTCAACTGTACTAATCTTTGAATAGTATAAGCCATAAGATAAAGTTGGTAACTTTTCTACAATGCATTTCTGGCCAGAAATATTCTTTGTAATACAAAGATATTCCACATTCATTTCATCTATTGTCTCAACATGATACCCATTTCGGCGGATATCTATAAAACTCAACAAGTTTCTTCGAAACTTGGAGGAGTACAATGCATTGTCGATAATAAGTTTTGTTCCCTTAGACAGAAATACAATAGCTCTTCCGGAGCCTTCAATCAAACTTATATTACCAGAAATTGTAGAAATATTTGCTTTTTCCTTATGCAAATAAGAAAAATATTTCTGATCTTTGAATATGGCATGAGTTATTCCACTATCAACTACACAAATATCTTCATGATTGGTCTTTGATCCAAACATAATTTGAGGATTATCCATATTCTCTGATACTTTCAAAGTATTTGCTCGAGATGGCAGAGTCTCGTGCTGATAACGTGTTATAAAATAAAGACTGTAAAGTAAAGACAAGTATAGAGAGAAACTGATATATTATTCAAACTTCAAACTTCTGTACATAATGAACTGAATTCTCCTCTATTTATAGAAGAAAGGAAGGTGCTGTGTAAGCTGCTACTGCAAGCTGCTATGTAAGCTGCTTGTAAGCTGCTGCTGCAAGCTGCTATGTAAGCTGCTTGTAAGCTGCTGTGTAAGCTGCTGCTCTAAACTGCTGTGCCAGATATAGATAATCTTCTATCATGGGTAATATTTATCCATAGCGGAGTACCGAAAGGATAAGCTTCTTCAGGAGGCTTATTTCCAATAGAGTACTAAATAGATAAATGTATTTATGGCGGAGGCTCATATGGATAAACTTCTTCAGGAAGCTTATTTACAACGGAGTACTAAATAAACATCCATAATATAATATATTCATAACAGATAACATAATATAAGGATATAGTATTTAACCTAGGCAGAATGGATAGTTCATATCCAATATCCCCTGCTTTTGAAATATTTTTTTATTTTTTATTTGTATTCTATTAAACTAATATATCTTCTATATTATTGCTTTAAGTAAAATTTATGCAAATACCTTTTCCTGTTGAGCAAAGGTTTCCAAATTTTGAATTAATACTTTGAGTCAATATAGTTAAGAGAATGGCAAGAGAGATTCTTATATTTTTTCTTTGAATTATGCAACTATCACAAAATAATTAGGTAATGAAAAAAACAATGTATAAGATATTCTATTGATATTGTCATAAAAATGGACGGAAAAAGTTCTTTTGAAACATGTTACGGACCAAAAATCGAATAATAAGTAAAAATAATATTATTAGGATATAACAATATATGATCGCTGAGACTTGCCATATCTATACTATATTAAAAGCACGAATTAGCGAAATGTCATTCGCCATTTTTACCTCCTAAAATATAAAGTTCACATTAGACAAAATAGTAATTTGAGTATTTCATTAATATTTAGAAATAATTATTTAATTAATTTTCCTACAATTTAGGAATAGTTATTTAATTATTCTATTATTATTAACGGTCTAGGAAAGTTAATAAAAATTTACCTAAATTTTTGCCTATACGTTCTACTCCCTCGGTGCAGTAATTATTAACTTCAAGTTTTTGAAGACGTAGTTAAAAACATTCTGCCTAGCCTAAATTTTCGCCTCTACGTTGAACTTCCTATGTTGGAGTATAAATGTGTTTATTTTGTATTTAATACCTTTTAATTTTTTTTACCGAACCTAAATTTTCGCCTCCTATTCAACTCCTTACGTTGGGTTATTAAATGATTTTATTTGTAGTTTATACCTCCTAGGTTTATGAGATTTTTTTGTAGTTAAATATTTTTGCTTAAATCTCACACACAATTTCTTTTTCTTTTAGGTTAGGAGTCTTTATTATTTGATAAAATTCACAGTACTCATGTTACGCGTGTACCTAATCTCAATATGTAAATATACTTACTACAAGTTATATTTGATTATAAAATAAAAAGTTTAAGTTTTTGAATTTGATGAATGTTGATCATATATATAACTAACTCAATAAGGAATATATAAAAAAAACTAACTCAATAAAGCAAGAAATTGTACCCCATAAAGTTTCCCAACCATCATTCAATATGTTCAAATTAAAACATAGTTCCAATTCTATATGTTTATCTTTTCAGTTTTAGCAAGAATACATAGGTTTTGAAGATCTAAGAGTTTTTCAAAAAAAAAAAAAAAAAGCAATTTTCAAGTTCATTTTAATGGACGGAAAGACAATCTTCTTTATTTCTTGCGCGCAAAGTACATGTTGTTATATTTATTTAATCAATATATGTGAACTATTATAAAAGCATAATGCCTCAGAGCAAAATATTAATAAACCTTTTTAGCATTTAAAAATAAATTTCAAATAGGATAAAATTAACATCTAATTATTTTTCTCAATATTTATAACTTTGAAATCAATTAAAATATTATGATTAAAGTATTAACTTAATTGTCCATTTTTATTGATTACTACATAACAAATCATAATATACATGGTTATTAAGACAAAAGCAATATTCATAAGATATTCTAATTTCAAATTACTAATAGATTTTCTTTTGTATACGTTAATTTAATTTGCTACTTAAATAAATATTATGAGACACGATCATGAATAAATGAATATAATTCATCATAATGTGTGTCAATTTCATGGTCAATATTTATTATTTTCAAGAACTCAAATTGTTACTTAATATTTATTTTGTGACTAAAATCATGCTTTGAATGTTATTTATATATATATATTTAAAATTATTCTCATCAATATACGGTACACGCGTAACGTGCGTACCCTAAAACTAGTTATATGAAATAAGACAAAGAAGAAAATATTATATGTAATAAGGTTTTGAATATATTATATAATCTAGCAAGGAGATATTTACTACAATGAAGAACGACTACATTGTAATACCCCGTCATTTTTGGACTAATTTAACCTTAAATATGGAAATAGAGCTTATGGATGGAATAACCAAACTTTTGTTTGACTTTGAGGCCAAAAACATGACTGACAGTATATGAGGCCATCAATAGCTTTATAAATACCATTTACTTGATTAAAAATATATATATATTGGGCCAAACTTTAGATTAAATGAGGAAACAAGTGGGTCAGCCCAACTTCTTATTGTTCCTTACTTTACAGAGCCTTAGAATGGCTTAAGAAAAAAAAAATTAAACCTCATTAACTTTGGAATCAAGTTAAAAAAAAAAAAAAAGAAGTTGCGGAAGAATTATTGCGCCCGACGACCGCATTAAAGAGTAACAAAGAAGAACAATTGTTTGATCTGTTGCTTGGGTCATTATTATTTGAGGAGTTTGAGGATACATAATTAGTATGAGCAGAGAACTAGAAAAGCTTGAAAATATTTTTGCGCAATTCAACCAACAATCAAGTATATAGATATATAACCTTATCCCTTTAGCGTACTTTGGATTACATTAGGATTGATGTGGATATCAAATTCTTTGAAATGATGACAAGAAGTAAATTAAAAGCAATATGATAAATGTTAAACCCATTTGAGTTGCTGACAAGTTTTTAAGATTAGGAACGTGATTAAAAATATTAAAATAAAGGAGAAATTATTTTCACATAGTGATGGACAAAGCTTTAAGGGTAAAGTGAGGATCAGATTTAAATATTGCTAGATTATTTGGATTATTATTATTATGGTCATGGATTTTGGATGGTGTCATTTAAGTATGGACATGTAATATTTTTGATATTAACATATGTTTCCTCCTCTTCATATACCAAGTGGTCAAGGATATTGTAACGGTAAGCTTGACAGGGAAATATAAATATATATTTTTCACATTATGCATTGATTATATTGAGTAATTCATGACTTAGAAATTAGTTCAATTGCTAGTGAATTGAACTTGTTGAGTATGTCCTGATGATCCTATCCCAAATATTTATAGATCGTGAGTTGTTGAACTCTTGGGAAGTTTGAAAGTACGAATTGGAGCTAAGATTTGAGGTGAGTTGAGGCTTACTCTTCTAGTAGGAAATTTTATTAAAACTCTCGTGCTTCATGTGTTCGATAAATATAAGCCATGTTTTCTTGTACTCCATTTCTCATTTCGCTCCACTCTTATAGGTATTACTTTATCTGTAATAGAATTTCAAGTTTACTTGTATTACCACTTGTTATGAGCCTTTGTGATAATTAAGCTCAGTCCAATATTCAGTTTCAGCATTCATTCATTCATGCATTAAATGTGATTACATTCAGAAGGGAGAGCTAGCCGGCCTTCCCGTGCGTGAGTGCCACCAGGGTCAGGATTAGCTATCCCACGCTCACAGGGGCTATTATTTGTTGGGAAGATAGGCAAACACTTCCCGTGCGTGTTGCCAGATCTCACGTACGCCGGGTGTCATGACCCAAAATCCCGCCACAGACGTCGTGATGGCACTTAGTCTCTAAGACTAGGTAAGTCGATTTTATAACAATTCAAGCCATTTTGTTTTTACCAACAGCGGAAGTAATTACAAATATAACAACCTTCCAAGACTGGTAATAATGAGTCACGAACTCTAACTGAATACATGAAAAGATCTCAGAAATCGAATACTCAATACTGTTTGAATAATAAATAACAGTACAATAAAAGGGAAAGACTCCAAGGAACTGCGACGACCAAGATGCTCTACTTTGAATCCTTGCGATCCCACTCTAACTTTGTTCAAGCCCGATATCTCCAATACCTGGCTCTGTACAAAAATGTACAGAAGTATAGTATGAGTACACCACAGTCGGTACCCAGTAAGTATCAAGACTAACATCAGTGGAGTAGAGACGAGGTACAGTCAAGAATTCACTAGTTTAATAACCTGTGCAATATAGTATATAAAATAATAGGAAATAAATAACAATAAGGGCAATACAAATCAACCAGTGATATGCCCGGCATGGCAACAAGAACACCATTAATATTGCTCAAAAAGAATAAATACAAGTACACTCAATTAAATCAAGTTCTTCAAATAAATATCTTTCACATATAATTCTTCCAAATAACTCTCTTTCAAATATAATTTCCTCAAATAAATATCTTTCAAATATAATTCTTTCAATAAATCTTTTTCAAATATAATTTCCTCAAATAAATATCTATTACATACAATTCCTTCAAATACTACTTTTTGAATAAAAACCCTTCTAAATAAATATTTTGAATATAATTCTTTCAATTAAAAGTCACCATGTGACACCTCATTTCATAATCATAAAAATACGGGTCTCAACCCTTTTCATATTTTTCGTAAATATGGGTCTCAGCCCACTTTTATATTTTCACTGCATTTCGTGCCCATAATTAAATCATCATATTTTCCCGGCGCCTAGTGCCCATTTTTCATATCACATCTGCACTGACAGTTCACGTGCCAATAATAAAGCCATCATATTTTTTCCGGCACTTCGTGGCCATGTTTCATATCCCAACTGCATGGACAATTCACGTGCCAATATCATCATTATTTACTCACGGTACCTCGTTCCCACATTTCTTTATACAACCTCCTGGCAATAGCCACAGGCTCCCAATTTCAACATAAATCAGACTATTATCAATTTACCAACAACAAAACAAATTGCACAATGTATAAAAATAAACACAAGGAAAATCACAACATCACATAAAATTACCAATGCAACCACTCCACATCATCACATATCATCCCTGATAATAGCCACCCTTATCTCTCCTATAGCCACCCTTATCACGCCTATAATAGCCTCATTTATCCCTCCGTTCTGACAATATCAATAGCCACCCTTCTCGCTCTTATAGCCACCCTTATCTCTCCTATAGCCACCCTTATCGCTCCGCCCAGACAATATCCCAACGCACATAACAACAGTGAAATGCCACCCTTATACCCACATAATATCAATAGTGAAATGACACCCTTATATCCTCAAAATAATAACTCAACAATTTACACAGAATATTATCACGGCAACATAACAAAATCAATTCATAACACAATTTGCTCAATGGCCACAACCAATTCCAAATATATAACAAATCAATTAATTTTACAACAAATAGCCGAAGGCTCCACACAATGTGTATAAGACCTCAAAAACAATCAACAGAGATAGAAATTACTCAGCATAGGGCAACGCCTTCATTAATCCAAATTCTCAATAATTATATAAACACCTCTTCTTAAGCTCATTTAATTTATTATTTGCAGAGGAAAAATCCATAATGAAATTAAATTCCAAGAAATATCAAACCATCAAACTCACGGAATTCACATAAATATACAAGTAACATTCACATCAAATCGTCATATAAAAACAAATTCAATAAATGCGAATTGAGGTATGGCAAATAGAAGATTAAATAAGTACCAATAATTATCCAATTTACTACACAATATGCTCAAGACGTTAACTCAGTAAATTTTTCACATATAAGCCTGAGTACGTACTCGTCACCTCGCATACACGGCTTTTCACATTTCACAAATGGCACATAAGACTCAATGCCTAAGGGGTAATTCCCCCACTCAAGGTTAGGCAAGATACTTGCCTTTTTGAACTTAGGTCGATATTCCAAAATAGATTTCTCACGTGAATTGACCTCCGGACGGCTCCAATCTTTCTTGATCCTTCCTTACATTACTACGAGGTTACGAAAATCTTAGCAACCTCAATCTATTTAGAAACATAAAAAAAGTGAACCATAATCAGGAAGATTTTCATGGTTTCAGCTCATTTGAGCATTTAATCAAACACTAGATGTGCAAATTTAGTTACAAGGTTCTTCTACAAGATTTTCTTCATTCTACAATTCAATCTTTACTTATTTGATCTCAACAATCTTCCCACAAACCTTATTGGTACAAGCATATATACATAATACCCTTACACCCAAGAATCATACTTCCAATCACCAATCTTTTACCCCAAACTCGAAATTTGAAGACTAGGGGTTGAATCTTACCTCTTAGATGAAGATCTTGTGATTAGCTTCCTTGATTCTTGAATATTGGATGATTAGAATGCTAGATTCCCTCCTTCTCTATCTCTTAAATGCTCTTACCTCTCTCTAAAACCCTCAGAAAAATACCCCAAAATAAGCCCCAAAGGCTATTTATTAAAATGGAGTCGGGTTATGAAAATAGAAAGATTAACCTTCCGAAGCAGGTCTGCGGTCGCATAATGGACCGCAGAATGGGTCTGCGGGCCACACAATGGTCGCAAAATTTGGTGCCCAGAACTGGGCTGTTCTGGTCCATTCTACGACCAGTTTGCGGTCTCAAAAGCAGTTTCGCAATCGCATAACTATTCTGCGATCGCAAAATTGGTCGCAGAATCGCATTTTTTCAGCCTTTGGCAATTTGGTCATAACTTCTTGTAGGAATATCCAAATGACGAATGGATTGAAGTGTTAGAAACTAAACTCAAAGATATTTAATTTGATAGGTAATAAACTATATAACATTTTGTATCATGAGAGTTATGCTCATTTAAAGTTAGGTCTTATGCGAACTCACTTGAAACTTTAGTCTATTATGAAATTTTCAACTTCTACATTCGATGCCGAAACCTATCGAATCAAGTCTGATTGACCTCATATTTTGCACACAATTCATTAATGACATAACCTATTCTAATTTCCAGAATCGGATTCCGACCTCGTTATCAAAAATTCAACCTTCGATCGAACTTTCCGAAAATCGTCTATTTTCCAACTTTCGCCAAAATGCGTCGAATTGTCCTACGGACTTCCAAATCCAAATCCGGACATACACCTAAGTACGAAATTACCATAAAAACCTATTGACATCATCAAAATTCCATCCCGGGATCGTTTGCTCAAAAGCTAACTCTCCGGTCAACTCTTTTCATTTAAACTTCTAAATAAGAATTGCTCTTTTAATTTATTTTTGAATATTTCGAAAATCAAACTCGACCACACCCGCGGGTCATAATACATATTACTAAGCTGTTCGAGACCTTAAGTTATAGAACGGGGAATTAATTCTTAAAACGTCAAGTCGGGTTGTTACACAGGGCCACTACGTGTAACCTAAATTATATTTCATTTTAACTATTACTTAAAGTTCCAATTTTAGTTATTTGTTTACATGTTGAGCTTACAGTTTCAGTCTTCAGCCCATTATCAATTGTCAGATCTTAAACTGCTTACATGCTTTATGTCGATATTTTTTCTTCGTGTTGTGTTTATCCCAGAAGGTCCCGCTCCGCCTTCTTAGGGGGTAGCCTATGAGAGTTGTTGGGTATCCCGTCGTGATACTTAGCCCGTGAGGGCCTATTTTTGTTTTTCATGGATGCAGATATTTTTGATCACGTTCTCGGCCCTACTGGATAGGACTAGCTTTCAACTCAGCTACGCCCTATTTCTCTCCTCGGTGGGGACTCAAATTTAGTATTTATTTACATTGTTTTAACATATGGGGTATGCCCCGAGGAGGTAAATGTTAGGTATTCTTAGATGCTAATGACTTAGTCTAGTAGATATTATACAGTTTCTCTCACGACCCCAATTTTTCCTCCGTAGGATATCGTGATGGCACCTAGTCTCTAAGACTAGGTAACCCTAACAATTTGCGGAATAACTGAATGTAAAACTGAACTCAAATCTCAACATATGAAATACATATAAAAACTGCGATTCAGATAATTACAACTCCCAAAACCCGGCACAAATAAATCACAAGCTTCTAAGAGAAGATATTAAGTGTCTCTATACATTAGGGTCTAAAGAGAGTAGGGAAAACAATATAATAAGGATAGAGGGGGACTCCGAGGTCTGCAAACACTGGCAGACGTACCTTGAAGTCTCCACATACGGCCTAGCTCACTAGTACCTGGTTTGGTAAGCAGTACCTGGATCTATACAAAAAGTGTAGTATGAGTACACCACAACGGTACCCAGTAAGTGTCAAGCCTAACCTCGGTAGAGTAGTGACGAGGTCAGGTCAGGGCCCTACTAGAATAAAAGGAAATGAGGCAGAAAATATAATAATACAATGAAATGACTGAGAAATGAACAACGAGAAATTACAGAGAGGTAACATCACAACAAATAGAGGTAAATAATAGGGGCGCTCCCGAGGTACCGCCTCGTAGTCCCAAACATAAATACACAACAGGGGGATCTTCCGAGGTACCGCCTCGTAGTCCCAAATGTAAATATGCAACAGGGGATCTCCCGAGGTACCGCCTCATAGTCCTAAAAGTAAATATGTAGCAGGGGATCTCCTGAGGTACCGCCTCGTAGTTCCAAAAGTAAATACATGACAGGGGGAGCTCCCGAGGTACCGCCTCGTAGTCCCAAAAGTAAATACATAACTCATAACCTATGGAACAATGAATTTACAACAAGGAATCAGACAGTTAAAGACTGAATATAAAATCAAGGAAACAGATAATTCAACTAAGCATGTTGCACAAATTGCAAGTAAGAGTTAAGACATGTAGACATGTGATACTATGCTAAACTTGATAACTATACATGCTAAGGCAATTCAGTTAAGGAATTTAAAAGAAAACTACTCAGCAAGAACTGAAATTTCCATATTTAGCCCATGTACGCACTCGTCGCCTCGCATACACGGCACTTACATATCACGAATTGTTAAAACACTACCAAAACCTAAGGGAATTTCTCCCACACAAGGTTAGACAAGTCACTTATCTCAAATCTCGCTCAATCAATCGATAAGAATGCCTTTACCTTGACTTTTCGACTCTGATCAGCTCGAATCTAGCCACAACAATTACATACTATAAATATAACTACAAGAAACTAATTTAAATAATGAAACTACGACTTTAGCAAAGAATTAAAAATTTGGCCCAAAAGGTCAACCCGGGCCCACAGCTCAAAATCGGGTAAAAGTCACAAAATTCAACACACACATTCAACCACGAGTCCAACCATACCAAGTTTACCAAAATCTGACGTCAACTCGACCTTCAAATCCTCAATCTTATTTTCAAATCCTTAGACTCAAATCCTCGAATTTCACTTCAAAAACATATAATCTAGTCGAAATACTCAATGATAATTCAATATTATTGACTAACAATGATCACAAGTGACTTACCTCAAGTTTTCTCCTGAATTCTCGCTCAAGCATCGCCTCAACCCGTGTTTGAAAGGTCCAAAAATGATAAAATGTCGGACCCCTTATGTTTTTATAGCCTGACCAGCATTTCCGCTTATGCGGAGTACTTAACCATATCTACGGTCTAGAAAATGCGAGGCCTCCCCGCTTTTGCGGACAAGAGGTCCGCTTCTGCGGTCTCGCTTCTGCGGAACCAGCTTTCCCCCTCACTCCGCATCTGCGGCTCCTGGCTCACACCTGCGGGCTCGTAGATGCGGAAAGCTTCACGCACCTACGTCGCAGCCCCAGGCCAAGCCCCAAATCCGCTTCTGCTCCTTGCCAGCCACACCTGCGAGAATAGTTCCGTAGATGCGATTGCACAAGAACGTAGAAAATTCCAGCTTTGTTCTAAGTCCCATTTCGATCTGTTAACCATCTGAAACTCACCCGAGGCCTCCGGGACCTCAACCAAATATACCAACCAGTCCTAAAATATCATACGAATTTAGATGAATATTAAATCACATCAAACAACGCTAAAAACATGAATCGCACTCCAATTCAAGCTTAATGAACTTTAAAACCTCAAACTTCTACATTCGACACTGAAACCTATCAAATCAAGTCCGATTGACCTCAAATTTTGCACACAAGTCATAATTGACATTACGTACCTACTCCTACTTCCGGAGTCGGAATCTGACCCCGATATCAAAAAGTCCACCCCCGGTCAAACTTCCCAAAAAAAGCATCTGATTTTTAACTTTCGCCAATTGACGCCGAAATAACCTACGGGCCTCCAAATCAACATCCGGATATGCCCATAAGACAAAAATTATCATACGAACCTATTGAAACCTTCAAATCCTGATTCCGATGTCGTTTACTCCAAAGTTAAACCTTAGTCAGTTCTTCTAACTCAACGCTTCCGAAATTAAAATTTTCTATCTGAATCAACTCTGAGCTTCCCAAAATTCAATTCCGACCACCAAAATTCAATTCCGACCACACGTATAAGTCATAATACCTTAAGTGAAGCTACTCAAGGCCCCAAACTGCCGAATGACGTGCTAGATCTCAAAATGACCGGTCAGGTCATTACAGTTTCTGTTCTCAACTTGGTATTTCGTTGAGATTTATAACTTAGTTCTTATATTGAATTTAGTTTATAGCTAATAAATATGCCATGACCACATTTTTGGGTTAATTCAGTTATCATGATTCTTAGCACATCTTAGTATGGGTTCACTCGAAGTGTTGCTTAGATCGGGTGCCAATCACGTCCCACCCCAGTATTCGGAGCGTGACATACATTATAAAAAAAATATTTATTACAGTGATGATTTTATGAAAAGAAGATATTTTACAAAAGAGAAAGAAATGCTCAAGTTAAAAATATTTCATAAGGGAAAAATAAAAGATTCAATACTGTCTTTTACTTCAGGAGAGAGTATTAAGATTGCATAGAAGTCTCAAGATCACAAAAGAGTCCAAATTTGTAACGACCCGACCGGTCATTTTGACTATTGCAATCCCGTTCCTCCATTTACTGCTCAAATTATGAATTACAATTGTTATTTGGCTTGCCGGGGTAATTGGTTTGGGTTTGGTGAGGTTTTGAAATAATTTAGAGCGCTTAGTTCCAAGGTTTAGAATTTAAGTTGAAAAGGTTGACCGGATGCTAACTTATGTGTAACGACCTCGGAGAAATTTTGCTAAGGAAATTAAGGTTTGGTGGTGCCGAGGTAGATCAAATAGTACAGAGATTAGCTCGGACCTTTTGGGTTGAACAATGCACCGAAGTGTAAAGGAAATTTTTGTCGGAAAATGGTCATTTCTGCGACCACTATGCAGTCGCAGAATCACTCTGCGGACCGCATAATGGTCGCAAAGTGGAGCAGGAGGAGGGCAAGATTTGAGAAAAATCCACAGTGCACTATGCGACCGCAGACTTGTTTTGCGGGGCATTATGCGACGGCAGAACAAGTATGCGGACCGCATAATGACCGCAGAACAAGTCAGTAACGCCCAGCTTTGGAGGCCAAATTATGCGGCTGGTATGCGAACCGGATACCTGTTATGCAATCGCATATGCGACCGCATAATTGCGTCAGAGCTTCCATTCTTTCTAATTTTTGACCCGACCCAACTTCGATTTATAGCCCTTGAAGCTCATTTTTGAGCCAAAAATCTGATTTTTAGAGAGAGGTGAGAGTATTTTAGAGAGAGAAAGTGAAGACTTGGTCATTTATCGATCAATTCTTGTTCAAGATTTGAAGATTTCACAAGGATCTTGCTAGGGCTTCAAAGAGGTAAGAATTTCCTTCCCCAATTCTTTAATTTCGGGTTTGAAGTAAAGATGGGTGATTAATAATATGATTCTTGGGTGTAAGAGTATTATGTATACATACCAATAAGGTTGTGGAAAGATTATTAATTCAAATGGGTAAGGGTTGGGTTGAAAATTGTAGAAATCTTCATAGGCTTTAATTGAAGATTTGAGGGTTGAGTTGGTGTCGGATTTTGGTAAAATTTATATGGCTGGACTCGTGGTTGGATGGGCGTTCATATACTGTAACTTTTGTCGGGTTCCGAGACGTGGGCCCTACGGTCGATTTTTGAGTTAATTTTGGATTTTATTTTAATTTTGGATTTTATTGGAAAAATTAGTATTTCCTTATGGAATTAATTACAATAATTTGTATTGACTGAATCGAATTAATTGTGGCTAGATACGAGGCTTTCGGAGACCAATTCTCGTGGCAAGGGCATAGCGGAATAAATAATTACACGGGTTGAGGTAAGTAACAGTTATAAATCTGGTCCTGAGGGTATGAAACCCCAGATTTTGTGTCATGTGATTATTTTGGAGGTGACGCACATGCTAGGTGACGGGCGTGTGGGCGTGCACCGAAGGAATTGTGACTTGGTCCGTCCCGTGAAACTGTAAAGTTAAATAACCTGTTGTTAGCTATAAGTTCTCTTTGTGTTGAAGAAATTTGACTGTAAATTATGTTAAAAATCATGCTTAGGTTATGTGATAGTACTGTTGGGACCCACAGAGGTTACGAACTTGTTGAATTATTTGCTAATTGCTATCTTGTGCTCAGTCTTGATTTTACTAGCGAATCATACCTCAATCTTTCTTGATATTTGTTGATGCACTATGTTATCTTTGTTTGGGCTGATCTGTGTGATTTCTGAGAGCCCGAGAGACTAGATAGGTGAAGGACTGAGTAAGGCCGAGGGCCTGTTAGTGAGGTAAGGATATTATGGCACGTGAGTTGTCCGTGCAGGATATTATAGCACGTGAGTTGTCCGTGCAGATTATAGCGCTTGGGTTATAGGAGCCCTCTGGAGTCTGTACACATCCCCAGTGAGCGCGGGTACCCATTGAGTGTGAGTGCTGAGGGCTGAGAGGCGAGTGGTTGAGTTGTTGTGATGAGCTGAGTGATTGTTGCCTGAGAGGCTGTACTTGCTTTGCATTTGTTGTTGCACTTGGTTGCTATCTGTCATTGTTGTGAAATCTCTGAAAGAATTTATATCCGGATTACTTGAAATTGAACTGTATAAAATTTATTTGACTTAAACTGCCGGATTCGAAAGCAGGTCTATTCTTTGCTGGGATTACTGAAAGTGAACTATAACTGTGTAGCTCGTCATTATCTTCAGTTCCTTAGTTATTTTTGTTACTTGCTGAGTTGGTTGTACTCATACTACACCCTGCACTTCGTGTGCAGATCCAGGTATTTTCGGATATAGCGGGTGTTGATCATTTCGCACAGTTGATTTTCAGGAGATTTTGAGGTAGCTGCCGTGTTCCGCAGACCTTGTCTCTCCTTCTCTATATCCTTGTATACTGTATTTGGTCTCAAACTATTATAGACCGTATTTTCCAGACTTGTACTCGTATTAGATTCTCATGTACTCAGTGACACCAGATTTTGGGAGTGTTGTATCGAAAATTGCTAGATTTTTGGTATTGCATTAAATGTTACATTTTAAATTTAAAGGAAATCGTGGGTTATTGATGTTGTCGGCTTGCCTAGTACTGAGATAGATGCCATCACGACAGGTTAGGATTTTTGAGTCGTGACAAAATTAAAAGTTATCAAACTAATCGAGAAAAGGCAATTAAATATATTCGTATCGTAGATACAATAACATTACTAGAGAAAGTTATTTTTTCTACTCTAAGTTTCTTATTATGATCTTTGATTTGATCATTAAGTTTAGTGTTTATATTTTTCAGATTTTTTCAAAGCCATTCATTGAAGCAACAGATGGCCACAATGATGCAGTCTCCTGCATAGTGAAGAATCCACATCATTGAACGAAGTATTTTGAGGTTTTGTTGAGGGTGGTATAATTATGTTCTAAATGCAATTTTGAGATTCCAGAAAAATAAATAATTTTGCTTTTTTCGATAATATATTTTTGTTAAAAATAAAGATTGAACTTCAAGATTGAATTATGAATTGTGGAATTGGTGGCTTATAAAAGTGAATGTGTTCTATTTAGTTTTTGAAGTTGCTAATTTAAATTTTCTTGCAGATATTCATCTCTGAGATTTGGTTAACAGGGGTCTATGTACGAGAATAGAGTCACGACTCAATGTTGTAGTAGTTGATAAGTGAAATATTTTTAATTAAAAGCGCATTTATGGGAGTGCTCATCGCTTTTTTTAAATAGTGTTTTAGGCGTTATTTTATTTGAAATTTTTATTTGTAAAGAAAATGGTGTTGAACATCTAACTATTTGACCTTTTTAGCTTTTCAAAAGTACGAGATGAATACAGTTGGATCTACACGGAACTGGAAACTATGACATCAACTGACAAGCATTCTCTGCAAGAAAAGGTATATTGATACTTTTACAAGAGATTTTTTAAAATTTAAGATTTTAATATCGAAATTGTCATATGCTTACTTTGCTGAAATTTTGCTAATAATTTTTTGCTGAAAGAACTAGCCCCAAAGAGTTGCGAGATAGGTGGATTTGATCCATGAGTGATACTCTACAATTTATATTTAGAATTATAAATTCATGAGGGTGCAATAGATTAGGGTGCTTAGAAACAAATAATTACGAGGGTGCAATACTCCTAGAGCTTACTTATTAATTGGTTTGACCTGAATGTAAGAGACAAGGTAAAAGTTCATGTCGTTCACGTAGATTAGGATAGTAAAGAAAATATTTGTGTGATTTCTCCCTCGGATTTTGGGATTTTTGTGAAACTGCATTTTATGTATTGAAATAAAAGAGAAGAAGAATTGAATTGGTTATGACACATAATATAAAAATAAAAACTATTAGTAGATACTATAATAAAATAACAAATTTGCTTTTAGTTTGGACAAATTCAATATCACAAATTAGTACTAAATATGATATTATTCTGATTATAGGTAAAAACGCTAGATGCGGAAAACTAATTAAAATATCACGGTAGTTTTGAAAAATGTATAAATAGAGAAACAGAGATAATATGAGGACATTTATACTTTGAATTAATTAAAAAATAAAGTAAGTACATAATACACAAAAATATTATTGATTAATTTAGAAAATTGAAAAATAGAATAATAGAGAAGGTACCAAGATATATATATATATATATATATATATATATATATATATATATATATTCGATTAATAGTGGATAATATAATAAAAAAATATTATTCGATTATGATCTGCTTCCTTTAATTTCATATATATATTTTTATGAGATATATTATATTGAAAATCAAAATGGAAGTTGAATTTTTATTTTTCAAAGTAATGTAATCTAATATGCTTAAATATCAGATATCGCAAGTTGAAATAATTAGTATTTTTTAATACGATTCGCGCATCGCGCGGGTTCTAATACTAGTTATTAATTAAGAATAAGAAAAATCTAGTGAATGTTGTTTGACATAAATTGTTGTCCGTACTTAGTCTTTCTCTATTTTTCTTTTATTTTTATTAAAATAATTAAATTATATAAAACTAATTGATTATAATTCTTTGACAAAGAATAATTCAAACCTAGAACAAGTAATATGTTCTTACGTATGCAATTATTCGATGTAAAGAGGGTTATAGTTTTCTAAATCAACAAGAGATGAAAAGGTCGAGCCAGGAATTTAAGTCTCGGAGGTTCGTGTGCCGTTTCAGCGTAAATTGGCGAAAATTGGAAAGTTGAAAGATTTTCGGAAAGTTTGATCGGGAGTGGATTTTTTGATATCGGGGTTGGATTCCGATTCCAAAAGTTGGAATAGGTCTGTAATGTCAATTGTGACTTGTGTGCAAACATTTGGGGTTAATCGGAGTTGTTTTGGTACGAATCGACGTTAGTTTCGGAATTCGGAAGTTCATAAGTCCTTAGGCTTGAATCGATGCGCGATTCGTAATTCTAGTATTGTTTGATGTGATTTGATGCTTCGAACATGTTCGTATAATATTTTAGGACTTGTTGGTATTCTTGGTTGAGGTTCCGAGGGCCTCGGGTGTGATTCGGACCATGTTCGGCGCATTTCGGATTATTAAAGAATAGTTGAAGTTGCTGGTTTTCTCTGGTCTGGTTTCCTTCAATGCGATCGCGAGGTTTGGTCCACGATCGCGAACGGATTTTTTTGGACTGGTGTTTTTGTCACGACCCAAAATCTCACTTGTCGTGGTGGCGCCTATCTCAATACTAGGCAAGCCGAAAATCTCAATAACCACCACTTCTTTTAAATTTGAAAACAAAATAATTAAATTCAGCGGGAGAAATCTCACAATTTCAAATATAACACTCCCAAAACCCGGTATCACTGAGTACATGAGCATCTAATATGAATACAAATTTAGAAAATATAGTCTATAATAGTCTGAGACCAAATACAGTAAACAAAGAGATAGAGAAAGAGAGACAAGGTCTGCGGAACACGACAGCTACCTCAAAATCTCCCGAAAATCAACCGCGCGAAAGGATCAACACCCGCTATGTCCGGGAACAGCTGGATTTGCACACGAAGTGCTAGGTGTAGTATGAGTACAACCAATTCAGCAAGTAAGATTAATAAATAAGGAACTGAAGATAGTAACGAACTACACAGTTATGGTTCATTTCCAGTAATTCCAGCAAAGAATAAACATGCTATCAAATCTGGCAGTTTAATGTCAAATCAATTTTTATACAGTTCCTGTTCATGTAATCCGTATATAAAAATCTTTCAAAGGTTTCACAACAATGACAAATAGCAACTAAGTGTAACAACAAATAGAAATCAAGTACAACCTCTAAGGACAACAATCACTCACTGGGCTCCCAGCCCTCATCACTTACTCTCAATGGGTACCCGTGCTCACTGGGGGTGTACTGATTCTGGAGGGGCTCCTACAGCCCAAGCGCTATAATCTGCACGGATAACTCACGTGCCATAATATAAATATCTGGATCCGCACGGCCAACTCACGTGATATAGTATAATATAAGGATCCGCACGGCCAACTCACGTGTTGCACGGCCAACTCACGTGCTATATATAATATAAGGGTCTGCACGGCCAACTCACGTGCTATAGTATCAATATCTCACAATCAGGCTCTCGGCCTCACTCAGTCATAAATCTCTCCGGTCTCTCGGGCTCTCAATAATCATGAAATCAGCCCAAACAACAATGATATGATGTATCAATAATAATAATAGAGACTGAGATAAAATGTGCAAGTAAAAACTGAGACTGAGTGCATATAGAATTTAGTAGGCAATTCAACAAGTACGCAACCTCTATGGGTCCCAACAGTACTATTACATAACCTAAGCATGATTTGTAACATGATATACAGTCAAATTTTATCAACACATAGAGAGCATATAGCTAACAACAAATTATTCAACTTTACAGTTTTTTCCAAGACAGACCAAGTCACAATCCCCTCGGTGCACGCCCACACGCTCGTTAACTAGCATGTGCGTCACCTCCAAAATAATCATATGATACCAAAATATAGGGTTCCATACCCTCAGGACCAGATTTAAAACTGTTACTTACCTCAGAGCGTGAAATTCTTTACTCTGCTATGCCTTTGCCTAGCAAATCGGTCTCCGAATGCCTCGAATCTAGTCACAAATAATTTATTTCAGTCAATAAAATTTATTGGAATTAACTCCATAAGAAAATACTAATTTTCCATAAAAATCTGAATTTTAGCTCAAAAATCGCCTGTGGGGCACACATCTCGGAATTCGACAAAAGTTACAAAATCCAAAAGCCCATTCAACCTCCAATCTAACCATACCAATTTTATCAAAATTCGATCCCAACTCGACCATCAAATCTTCAATTTAAACTAAGAGTTTTTTCAAACTTTTTCAACTTAATTCACCAATTAAATGATAAAAATAACCATGGATTCGGGTAATTTAACCAATATTGAGTTAAGAATACTTGCCACGTTGTTTTCCTTAAAGAACTCCCGAAAATCGCCTATTCCCGTGCTTAAATCCATCAAAAATTAAAAATAGGACCCATTTTCAGAACTTAAACTCTCTGCCCAGACATTTCCTCTACGCGATCGCGAACATTCCCACGCGATCGCAAAGAACAATATTTCCATCGCCCAGATTTTACTCTACGCGATCGCGGACTTTCCCACGCGATCGCTAAGCACAACATCACAGACCTATGTGATCGCGAACTAGTCCACGCGACCGCGAAGTACAAAACGCGTGACTTCTACTCCGCTCCACTTACTCTACGCGAACGCGACCTTCTTCACGCGTTCGCTAGTCATAAAATCCCAGAGCTACGCGATCGCGTCCCGCTTCACGTGATCGCGAAGTACAAAATTCCATTGCCTCACATTAACCCTACGCGATCGCAGATGCATTCACGCAATCGCGTAGAACAAAAACCCCCCATTGACCAACTAAGCCTAAGCGATCGCAGATGAATTCACGCTATCGCGTAGAAGAAAAACATCATCAGATATCAGAAAATTCCAGCAGTTGTTCAAGTCCAAATTTTTGATCCGTTAACCATCCAAAACTCACCCGAGTCCCACGGGACTTCAACGAAATATACCAGCAAGTCCTAAAATATCATACAGACTTAGTCGAACCCTCAAATCACCTCAAACAATGCTAAAACCATGAATTACACCCCAATTCAAGCCTAATGAACTTTGAAATTTCTAATTTCTACAAATGACTCCGGAACCTATCAAATCACATCTGATTTACCTCAAATTTTGCGCACAAGTCATAAATGACATAACTGAGGTACTCAAATTTTTAGAATCAGATTTTGACCTCGATATCAAAAAGTCAACCCCCTGGTCAAACTTCCCAAAAATTCAACTTTCGGCATTTCAAGCCTAATTCCACTACGGACCTCCAAATAATATTTCGGACACGCTCCTAAACCCAAAATTACCATACGGAACTCTTGGAATCATCAAAATTCAAATCCGAAGTCGTTTACACATAGATCCATATCCAGTCCACTTTTCTAACTTAAATTTTTAATTATGAGACTAAGTCTCTCATTTCACTCCGAATTCCTTCCGGACCCGAACCCACTAACCCGGTAAGTCATAAAATAACTATAAAGCATAAATTGAGCAGTAAATTGGGGAACGAGATTATAATACTCAAAATGACCGGTCGGGTCGTTACAGTTTTTACTCCACGCGTTTACAAAGAGAGGGACGCGATCGCGGAAGGTTGGTTCCCAATGAATCGCGAACGCATGGTGAAGGTTGCGTTCGCGTAGAGGAATTGGGTGTTGCAGGTTCACGCGCTTTTCTTCATCGTGGTCGCGTGATGTGTTTCACGATCGTGAACCTTGTTGGGGGCAGTGTTACGCGTTCGCATGAGGTGTTCCGCGATCGCGGAGTGTTATTTTGGACAGCAACATTTTTGTGCTTCGTGAACGCGAGGCATTTTCCGCGTTCGCGAAGAAGGAATCACTGGGCATCAGAACTTAAGTTTGAAATCGAGGGTTTATTTCATATTTCATAATTTGGACTTAAAGAGCTCGATTTGAGGTGATATTTCAAGGGATTTTCAGAGGGATTGTTGGGTTAAGAGTTCTTAACTCGATTTTGATTAAATTTCACTAATCTATCATTGATTTTATCATGTAATTAGCGATTTGGTCTGGAAAAATTGGGGAAAAGTGATAAAACTTCTTAGGCTAAAGTTTTGAGTTTTGAAAGGCGAAATGAGGTCGGATTTGAATAATTCTTGTATAGTTGGACTCGATATCGAATTGGTGTTCGAATTTTATAATTTTGGTCAGGTTCCAAGACGTAGTCCGGGGTCGACTTTTTGGAGCGATTTTTCAATTCTTTGCTAAATCATAATTTCATTATTTAAAATAGTTTTCTATAGTTATATTTATATTATGAAATAGTTTTGGCTTGATTCGAGCCGTTCAGAGTTAGAAAATCTATGGAAAGGCCTTCAAATTGATTGATTTAGCGTGAATTAAGGTAAGTGACTTGTCTAACATTATGTGTGAGAAATTGCCTTAGGATTTAGTATTGGTATGATAATTGTGACATGTGGAGGCCGTGTATGCAAGGTGACGAGTGCGTTCACGGGCTAAATATTGAGATTCCGATTTTTAGCTACGTAGTTTCCTTTTCATGCTTTAATTGAGTTACTGCAGCATGTTATAGTCACCATGTTTAGTCTAATTTCACATGTCTAGTAGCCCCTTGTTGATCTTTTTTTATTTGCTGTATTTATTTTGGTTGTTGTTTTCTTAACATGTAAAATCCTTATGTTCCTTCGTGTTGTATTAGTTGCCTTACTTCTATGTTGTTAACTTTCCGTAGGTTCTTTATTGTTTCACTTCCTTTGTCATTATCATTATATTGTTATGTCTTATATCTTATTTTTTCTTATTATCTCCAGTAAGGCCTTGGCCTGACCTCGTCACTACTCTACCGAGGTTAAGCTTGACACTTATTGGGTATCATTGTGGTCTACTCATACTAGGCTTCCGCATATGTGTTTTGTAGATACAAGCACATCGTATCAGTCCCGGTACTAGCGCGCTGAGCTTGCTTTTGGAGACTTCAAGTTACACCTACCCGTGTTCGCAAGCTTCAGAGTTCTCTTCTATCATGTTCTTCCTTATTTTCTTATATTTTTACGGACAATGATGTATAGGATTGTCCAGCACTGTATCTAGAGCTTGCGACTTACATTTTACCAGGTTTTGGGGAGTTGTACGCATTGTGTTTATAGATTCTATTTATGAAATTGTTGGAGTTTTGGGATTCTAAGTTTTATTTAATGTTTCCCATATTGTTAGACTTACCTAATCTTAGAGATTAGGTGCCGCCACGACATTCTACGTAGGGAATTTGGGGATCGTGACACGTTAACGTAAAAATAAAATGTAATATTTGTTAAATGATGAAAGTAAATGTTATCACATTGACACAATAGTTGAATTTAATATCTTTTGAATATGCACAAATGATAATTTGTAATTATATATTTCTTATGATATGAGATACAAATATATTAAATTGGGTCTCACCCGTCTATATGAATATATTTTGTCTTCTATTATTTCATCTTTATTCCTTCAAGTTTGCATTTAACCAATTTAATTCTTACTACTCTAGCTAATTTTGTTTTATTTTGTGATTTCTTTCATCGCCTTTATATTTTTATGGAAAATAATTTATGTATTCTGAGATTGTATAAACTTGAAAATTGTTTTTTACCCATATGATGAATTTGAAAAAGAATGATACTTAATTTAATATTTTCCAAAATATAGAAAAATAATTTACTTTTGAGGATTCAAATCTTTAATATTAGCTCATGCTATTTTCAATATTTAATAATGACTATATTTTTATCCAGAAATGTTTTATTCAAATGATAAATATTCGAACTTTTGCACTTTATAATTGTCGAAGCATTAATGTAACTGACATTTATCAATTATTATTATTATTTTTTCTATTATTAAATATTTTTGTAATTATTTATTTTAATTATATTTTAAATCTATAGTAATATTTATATCTAAGCAAATTATTGATCGAAGAATAAAATTAAGCAGTGGACCAATTTCACATAGATTACTCTAGCATTCACAAGTCAATTACCGAATTGGGATAAAGGATCATGCAAAATTTTTCCTCTTTCTTTAATTTTTTCTTTATTTTTTTTTACGTCACAATTTTTCACCTAAAATTTTGCATAATCAAACAATCTCTTTTGACCCAAAAAAACGTTCGATTAGAGACGATTCATATGCATAAAGATCCCAATTTTATTGGGAATCTTACGTAAATGTCACAAATAAGTCATAACTTACCAACATTCAGCCATTAATCATAAATTTACCAAAACTAGTCAAACACATATAAAATTAAAAATCCAAATAAATAAGGTTTTTCTCTTTAAGAATCGCACGCAAAGAACTCCATCCATATTTTCAAATGTGATCAGCAATATTAGATGCAAGACGGAAAGAAAATTTCATGGATGATGTAGCAAACAAGGTGATGACATACCAAAAAAAATATATATACAAGATTCCAAAAACCTATGCAAAAAATGATCTTTTTCAATGAGTATGGTTGAAATTCATTGAAAACATATAGATTAGCCAATATACAAAATTAAAGGAAGATTGGAGGCAATTTGGACTGATTTGTATCAAAATTCGTAGTTAAAATTGAGTTCGAAAAATTCTTCTACGACACATGTATCAAACATGTATCACACATATAGGTATACAAGGATATACATGTGATACCTATGTGATACAAATATGATACATATGTGATACATAGTGTGATACACATATCATTTTTTCATGTTTATCTTCTACTTCGAATTTTCAATTCAAACCACCTCAAGACTCTACCAAATCATACCAAAATTGAAATTCAAACTTAAGTTGTACCCAATCTATTCTAATAACACTCACTCAAAAGAAAGTAAAAATTTAACCTTTTTTGGCTTCAAATAACTAATTGAATAATATTGGTAACATTCAGCTAATTAGTGGCGGAGCCGCCTTATAGGAATGACACCCATTCGTGAGAAAAATATATTGTGTAGTTAGGTAAAAAAAATAAATTATATGTATATATATATAAATTTTATATATATATATATATATATATATATATATATATATATATATATATATATATATATATATATATATATATATATTGTATTGACTCCCCTTAATTTTCTGATATGTTTACTTTTATATATTTTGATACCCCTTAATAAAAATTCTGGCTCCGCCACTGTCTAAAAGTTTTATATAAAAGTCGGTTCCTTTTAGTAAAATCACAATAACATATTGTACTAATTAGTGTGTCTTTCCGATGAACAGGACGAACACTTCAATGACATTATTCCATCAAGTGCACCGCAAATCTTCCCTTTCTTCATATACGGATGTACCCTAGGACGAGTTACTAATTATACAATTCGCACATACACTTTTAGAGTACAATCAAGAATATGGAGAAATCATCACAGGAAAATCTGATACTGGTGAATCGGGAATCCGACGGGGTTGCATGGGTCACATTAAACCGACCCAAGTCCCTAAATTCCCTGACTAAGTCAATGATGGTTGATCTTGCTCGAATTTTCAAGTCCTTGGACGCGGATGATTCGGTTCGGGTCATTATACTCACCGGATCGGGTCGATCGTTCTGCTCGGGCGTTGACCTGACGGCAGCGGAGGACGTGTTTAAGGGTGACGTGAAGGATGTGGAGACTGATCCGGTGGCGCAAATGGAACGCTGTAGGAAGCCCATCATTGGGGCTATTGGGGGATTTGCTGTGACTGCTGGTTTTGAGATTTCTCTTGCTTGTGATTTGTTGGTTGCCTCTAATGATGCTAAATTCTTGGACACTCATGCAAGGTTTGTCTTATTTTTCGGAATTTTTCTTTTGCTTTTGCTATATTGATAGTAGTAGGGAAAAAAGAATGGTTTTTTTCTTCTAAATTTACTTATTTGGGCGGTTCTGTTTATGATGTTACTCTGTTGATGAAGAAACATATGATCAATGTTAGGATATATTTGGATAATGGAACTGTCGAAGCTGGATGGTGGTGATTTTTAAGAAGTGAGCTTTATTACCTTAAGTCATGCTATATTGGAGAAATTGAGACTGGATTTAGCTTGATTCTTAATTAGTAAGTTATGACTAGGCTGAATGAATTATCCCCCATACTGAGCATCTCAATTCTCAGGTTTCAATTCAACTAGTTGAGCCTTCCCATAAAAATTTTGGAAAATAAACTAATTGGCTTTTGATTCATAGCTTGATCAGTTTCTTAAGAAGCTTAGATTACACCACATAGGAGTTGGTTTTCCTGCAAAATTGTGCTTACAATTGTATCTTAACTAGTACTTCTGTATTGACAGTTAGCACCATACCACAAACTATTTAGCTTTACTACTTTTCGTTCTTGAACTTGATTTTTAAAGTATTGACTGTGCTTCAGTTTCATAGTTGATTTTAAGTTTTACTTACATAGTAGTTTAAGTTTTAAGCTTATTGTTTATGTGATCTAAAATGAAATCTCTACATTTGAACGATCATTAGTCACCTGTGGACTTTAGCCCCATGTAAGCCGCTATTAAAATGAGACAAAGTCCTTAGCTGTATAAATTCTAAGCTGAAAATTCTATTGAATACAGAGAGTTCCCGTCAGCGTCTGAGTCACAAGTTAATTGAGGCTATCAACCCCTTGAAAAACCTGATATACCTAAAGTTATAAGTGTTCATGGTATTTTCAGTTGTTCTACTTGAGTTTTAAGCTACTTAAACACTTGAACCCAATCTATATACAAGTTCTGTGATATTAATGTTAAACTTCATATGTGTTTCTAGATGATTTTCTGACAAGAGTGTCGTTGCTTTTGTGATGCAGGTTTGGGATATTTCCTTCTTGGGGTCTATCTCAGAAACTCTCTCGTGTTATTGGACCCAGCCGAGCTCGTGAAGCATCTTTAACTGCAATGCCTCTCAGCGCAGAACAAGCTGAGAGATGGGGTTTGGTAAATTATGTTGTAGACAGAAGTGAACTTTTGAAGAAAGCTAGGCAAATAGCAGAAGCCATCATCAAGAACAACCACGACCTGGTTTTGAAGTACAAGGCAGTAATCAATGATGGGTTCAAACAAGACTTGACCCGAGCCCTTGCTCTTGAGAAGGTAACAAGATCTCCTGTTTTTGTTATGGTTTACAAGCTAATTGTACATCTTGTTTGAAGCAGTGTCCATCATGTCTAATTTTAACTTATTGCCTATTATCTGAATCTAAATCTTTTAAGTATTATATTATTTGGTTACCCGGTTACATGTTGTGTTGGTTTTTGTCACGACCCAAAATTCACTAAAGGTCGTGATGGCGCCTAACATCGCCGTCAGGCAAGCCAACAATGAATGTTTAACTTAATTACTCATTTTAGTATTTTTGAAATCATAATTTTCATCAATTAAATAATAAGAAATAGAATTTACAGGGTTACTGATAATGTTTTCACAACTACAATAAAGGACAACCCATAAGCACCCCAAAATCCGGTGTCACAAGTGCATGAGCATCAACTAGGAAATGAAATAAAATACAACATCTGTCTGAGATACAAATTAGACATGAGAATACAAATAACTCTGATGGAGGCTCTGCAGGCTGCGGATCGTAACATGAAATGCAGCTCATGGTAAGTCCCCGCAATAGCCGCGCCTCTACGTCCAAAAGATCACCAGACATATATGTACCTGCTTAAAAATGTGCAGCAAGTGTAGCATGAGTACGTAAATCAACGCGTACCCAGTAAGTATCTAGCCTAACCCCAGAGAAGTAGTGACGAGGGGTCGACATCGACACTTACTAGTGGTCCAATAAGACAAATATAGTAAGGAGTAAACAGATATGGGGCGGAGTAAATAAACGAAGTTAAACAAGTGTAAATACGTGATACTGTCCTCCTCTCTACAATAGACTCAAGCTCTCAATTAGCAATTACCTCCTCAACTGAAGCATATATATATATAATGGACCTCACCAGATTGGTCGTTATAATTCAAATCAGGAAGACTCATGAATACGACAAGAGTGAGTTGCTCTAGTGGTGAGCACCCTCCACTTCCAACCAAGAGGTTGTGAGTTCGAGTCACCCCAAGAGCAAGGTGGGGAGTTCTTGGAGGGAGGGAGCCGAGGGTCTATCGGAAACAGCCTTTCTACCCCAGGGTAGGGGTAAGGTCTGCGTACACACTACCCTCCTAGACCCCACTAATGAAATTATACTGGGTTGTTGTTGTTGTTGTAAGACTCATGAATACACCGACTTCTTGTCAAATATTACACGATTTCCATTAGAGTATTTTATAGAAATGTCGAGGCGTACGGCCCAATCCCATCATAATCTGTGCACTGCCGAGGGTCGAACGACACGAACCATAGATACATATGTCATACTGCCGAGGCGAACGACCCGCTCCCATGAGAGTGTGGTACATAATCCCGTCGAGGCGAACGGCCCGATCCCATTAGAATAAGAAGCTTTGACGGGTCCTTGATCCCACTCACGAAGGAACATGTGAGTTATAAGGAGCTTTGAGGAAACTTTTCGATGAGAACGCATAACGCAGGAGAAATTCGCAAGAGGAGTACAATTATTCCGCGGCTAATCATGAAACTCGTCAAATCTCTACAATAGCAAGTCTATCACTTTACGTCTGTCTAGTTACAAGTAGTAATGCGAAGTAAAAGAATTTAATAAGCAAGTGATAACCCAAATAGTACAGTTATAGCATGGCGTGAACCTGAGTCTACCCGGACAATAATATGAATGTAGCTACGTACGGACTCTCGTCATCTCGTGCGTACGTAGCCCCCCGCAACAAGTAGCACATATCAATTACAACACCTCGGGGGTAGTTTCCCCCCTCACAGAGTTAGACATGAGACTTACCTCGCTTCGAAGTTCCATAACCGGCTCCAACGCCGCTCTAACACCTCAAACCGGTGCCTGTCGCTCCAAAACTAATCAATCAATGTGCAAATCCATAAATATATACTCTAATACTCATGATAAATCAAATTATAACTATTTTCAACTCCGTTCGAAAAATCGATAAAGCCGACCCTCGGGCCCATGTGCCCGAATTCCGAAAATTTTCGAAGATAAACATTACCCATAACATTACTAACTCAAATATATAATTTATTCCGAATTCCATGTCCTATTTCGTGGTCAAAATTCAAAATTACAAATTTCTAGGTTTTCTTCAAAATCTCACAATTTTCACCAATTTTCATGTTTAAATCCATATATAAACCAAGTATTTAACTTGTAATAGGTGGAAATCACTTACCTTGTGATGGGTGACGAAGAAGCTCCTCCAAAATCGCCCCTAGCTCGGCTCCCATAGAAGATTGAGATAAAATGAGCCAAAACCCGTTTTGGCAAACTTATACACTACCCATGCGACCCTTCTTCGCGTTCGCGAAGGCCAAATGCCACTGCCTCAAAATTCCTCTTTGCGTTCGCGTCACCTATGCCGCGTTCGCTAAGCCTCAGACCCCTGCCCCTTCGCGTTCGCGGTCCAAGAGCTGCGTTCGCGAAGGCCAACCTGCTCCAGGCCCAGCTCCCCCTTTCCTTCTACGCGTTCGCGATAGCCCCTTCGCGTAGGTTCCTCAGGCCCTTCTCTGCGTTCGCTACCCCTGTGTCGCATTCACGATGAACAAAAATCATCCGCACAAAAACCCTTCTTCGCGAACGCGGGACTCCCTTCGCGTTCGCAAAGGACAAAACCAGAACCAGCAACAGCAATAGCTAAAACAGCCAGAATTGGTCCGAAACCACTCCGAATCACACCCGAGGCCCCCGGGACCCCGTCCAATCACACCAACCAGCCCCATAACATAACACAAACTTGCTCAAGGCCTCAAATCACTTCAAACAACGTTGTTAGTTTACAGATATGTATAGTGTAGTCTTGTCCCACATTGGAAGAGGAGTACTATCTCCTTGTAGTGTATAGCTATAAATATGGACCTCTTTTATTGTATTTATCATTCAATATCAATAACATATTTTCTCCTGTGCCTTCTCACATGGTATCAAAACATTAGTGAGAAACCTGTCGATGTGCATCATTCCAACGACTTCCGGGAAGAAAGACCTCTTCGCCGTGCAATTTTCCGGCGACTTAGAAGGCTGTCCGTAAGCAAATCACTTTCTGTTGGTGTTGTGCAAAAACAAACACCACCACAAGACTCCTTGGCTCCGGCGACCAAACCCCAGTCAACCCCACCGGAAAACACACGTCCACGCGCCGGCGCGTGAGCACTGTTCCGGCTTGATTTTGAAAAAGTTCCAGTTGAACAGTAGAATCGCCTGGTAATTCCGATTCTACCCTCACTGGTTTTGTTTCATTCCGACCACTTTGAGTTTTTCAGCAGCTACAGTAGATTCCGGCGAGCTACAGTGTTTTCAGCGTGAATAGTGTTTCCGGCGCAGAACAATGTTCAGTTTTCCTGCTGTAAACAGTGTTTTTCAAGCTACTTCTTCAGTTTTCTCACAGGAGTTACTTATTTCCACTATTTCAAGTTAACCCTACTACTACAAATTGTAGCGACATGGGAACTGATGCTTTGAATAGTCGGATGGTTTCTTTAGCAGATTATATCGAGTTCCTTTACAAAGTATGTAAGCAGACATCTCGTAGCGACATGGGAACCGATGTTTTGAATAGTCGGATGGTTTCTTTAGCATATTATATTGAGTTCCTTCAGTACAAAGCATGTAAGCAGACATCTTCTGATATAGCTTCTGTTGTTCAAACATGTAATAATGTGACTTGTTTCTCACAATCTTCATCCTCTGAGTCTTGGGTCATTGATTCAAGTGCATCAGATCATATTTCTGGTAACAAATCTCTTTTCACTACTATTTCGTATTCTCAATCTCTTCCAAAAGTCACAATGGCCAATGGGTCTCAAACCATGGTAACAACAATAGGTCAAGCAAGTCCAATTCCTTCCTTACCTTTAGATTCAGTCCTTTATGTTCCCAATAGTCCTTTTAATCTCATAGCTGTTAGTCGCTTAGCCAAATCATTTAAATGTGCTGTTTTATTTCTTGATGACCATGTTTTTATACAGGAACGCAGTACGGGGCGGATCATTGATACCGGGCGTGAATCAAACAGACTTTATTACCTTATCCTTGCTAAATCACATGGACTCACATCTTGTCTTCCTTCTACAACTTGTCCTATTACTGATTCACCAGATTTATTACATAAACGGTTGGGACATCCCAGTTTGTCAAAACTTCAGAAAATGGTATCTGGTTTATCTCATTTGTCAGCTCTAGAGTGTGAGTCATGTCAGCTCGGTAAGCATACTCGCTCCCATTTCACTCGGCGTCTTGCGTTTACTTTAGTCCATTCAGATGCTTGGGGTCCTAGTCGGGTCATTTCCACCTTGGGATTCCGCTATATTGTCAGTTTCATTGATGATTATTCCATGTGCACTTGGATATTTTTGATAAAAAATCGATCTGAGCTGTTTTCTATTTTCCAGACCTTCCACGCTGAAATTCAAAATCAATTTGGGGTTTCTATTCGCACATTTCGTAGTGATAATGCCCGAGAGTATTTGACTTCCCATTTCAACATTTTATGAAATCTCATGGGATTATTCATCAAACATGTTGTCCGTACACATCTAAACAAAATGGGGTAGCTGAAGGAAAGAATAGACATCTTATTGAAACTGCTCGTACCCTACTCATACAATCTCATGCTCCGTTGCGTTTTTGGGGGGATACAGTTATTACATCTTGCTATCTTATTAATCGTATGCCATCTTCAGCTATCCAGAACCAAGTTCCATTCTCTGTCATGTTTCACCACTTACCTTTGTTTTCCCTTCCACCTCATATCTTTGGAAGCACTTGTTTTGTCCATAACCTTACTCCAGGAACAAATAAGTTAGCTCCTCGTGCTCTTAAGTGCGTATTTCTGAGTTTCTCGAGAACACAAAAGGGGTATCGATGCTACTCTCCTGACCTCCAGTGGTACCTTATGTCCGCTGATGTTACCTTCTTTGAAACCCAATCATACTTCACAGGTTCAGGTTATCACTTAGATATTTCTGAGGTACTACCAGTTTCATCTTTTGGAGATTCAGTCACTCCAGCTCCACCACCTACAGCTCCTGTTGTAGCTCCACCACCTATAGCTCCAATTCCATCACCTACAGCTCCAGTTGTAGCTCCACCAACTATAGCTCCAGTTCCTCCACATAATCCAGTTCAACTTCTACAGCTCCACCACTCTTGACTTATCATCGTTGTCCACATCCAGCATTAGGCCCGGGTAATTCACGCCCTGTATCAGATTCTGCACCTACTGCGGACTTGTCTCCTCTTAGTCAACCAATTGCACTCCGCAAAGGTGTTCGATCCACACTTAATCTTAATCCCCAATATGTCGGTTTAAGTTATCATCGCCTGTCGTCATCTCATTATGCTTTTATATCTTCTTTGTCCACTGTTTCTATCCCTAAGTCTACAGGTGAGACACTATCTCATCCAGGATGGCGACATGCTATGATTGATGAGATGTCTGCTTTACATGCGAGTGGCACTTGGGAGCTTGTTCCTCTTCCTGTAGGTAAGTCTGTTGTTGGTTGTCGTTGGGTTTATGCAGTCAAAGTCGGTCCGGATGGCCAGGTTGATCGGCTTAAGGCACGTCTTGTTGCAAAAGGATATACTCAGATTTTTGGGCTTGATTATAGTGATACTTTCTTTCCCGTGGCTAAAGTAGCATCTGTTCGTCTCTTTTTGTCCATGACTGATGTACGTCATTGGCCTCTTTATCAGTTAGACATTAAGAATGCTTTTCTCTACGGAGATCTTGAGGAAGAAGTTTATATGGAGCAACCATCTGGTTTTGTTGCTCAGGGAGAGTTTAATGGTTGTGTTTGCAGATTGCGCAGGTCACTATATGGTTTGAAACAGTCCCCTCGAGCTTGGTTTGGTAAGTTCACCACAATTATTCAGGAGTTCGGCATGACTCGTAGTGAGGCTGATCACTCTGTGTTTTATCGGCATTTTGCTCCTAATCTGTGTATTTATCTAGTGGTTTATGTTGATGATATTGTTATTACTGGCAATGATAAGAATGGTATTACTAATCTGAAGCAACATCTCTTTTAGCACTTCCAGACTAAGGATCTGGGCAGATTGAAGTATTTTCTAGGTATTGAGGTCGCTCAGTCTAGCTCAGGTATTGTTATTTCACAGCGGAAGTATGCCTTAGACATTCTTGAGGAGACTGGAATGATGGGTTGCAGACCTATTGACTCTCCTATGGATCCGAATACTAAGCTTCTGCCTGGACAGGGGGAGCCTCTTAGAGACCCTACGAGATATAGGAGGTTGGTTGGCAAATTGAATTACCTCACAGTGACTAGACCTGACATTTCTTTTCCGGTGAGTGTTCTAAGTCAGTTTATGGATTCTCCCTATGATAGTCACTGGGATGCAGTTGTTCGTATTCTTCGGTATATAAAGTCAGCTCCAGGCAAAGGATTACTATTCGAAGATCGATGCCACGAGCAGATTGTTGAGTATACAGATGCTGATTGGGCAGGATCACTTTTTGATAGACGTTCTACGTTTGGATATTGTGTTCTAGCAGGAGCTAATTTGGTCTCGTGGAAGAGCAAGAAACAGAATATAGTTGCTCGATCTAGCGCCGAAGCCGAATATCGGGCCATGGCTATGGCGACGTGTGAGTTAGTTTGGGTCAAACAGTTGCTCAAGGAGTTAAAGTTCGGAGAAATCAGCAAGATGGAACTAGTGTGTGATAACCAAACTGCTCTTTATATTGTGTCAAATCCGGTGTTCCATGAGAGGACTAAACATATTGAGATCGACTGTCACTTTGTCAGAGAAAAAATATTTTCTGGTTCTTGTATTAGCTACATGTGTAACAAGTTCGGTACATATGATGTGTATGCACCGGCTTGAGGGGAGTGTTAGTTTACAGATATGTATAGTGTAGTCTTGTCCCACATTGGAAGAGGAGTAATATCTCCTTGTAGTGTATAGCTATAAATATGGACCTCTTGTATTTTTTTTATCATTCAATATTAATAACATATTTTTTCCCGTGCCTTCTCACAAACGTCAAATCTACAAGTTGCGCATCGATTCAAGCTTAATGAACCACTGAACTCTTAACTTCCACATTCGATGCCAAAACCTATCAAATCACGTCCGATTGACCTCAAATTTTGCACACAAGTCACATTTGACATTACGGGCCTACTCCAACTTCCGGAATCAGAATCCGACCCCGATATCAAAAAGTCCACTCCCGGTCAAACTTCCAAAAAAACCTCAACTTCCAACTTCCGCCAAATGACCCCAAAATGACCTACAGACCTCCTAATCCACACCCGGACACGCTCCCAAGGTCAGAATCACCATACTGAGCTATTCCCAGGCTCAGAATTCCAAACAAACATCGATTACATTAAAATACACTTCAACCCAAATTTATGAAATTTTTCCAAAATGCCAACTTTCCAAAATAGGCGCCAAAACGCTCCCGGGTAATCCAAAACCCGATCCGGACATACGCCCGGGTCCAAAATCATCATACGAACCTATTGGAACCTTCAAATCCCGATTCCGGGGTTGTTTACTCAAAAGTCAAACCTTAGTCAATTCCGATCACGTGTACAAGTCATAATACATAAAGTGAAGTTACGCAAGGCTTCAAACCGCCGAACGACGCACTAGAGCTCAAAATGACCGGTCGGGTCGTTATATTCTCTACCACTTAAACATACGTTCGTCCTCGAACGTGCTAAGAACTGCTCCGGAATTGTCCAAAATCACTTTTTAACACCTCGTGCACCTACCCGTGCCACCATAACCGATTAGAGCACATTAGCTCGAGCCAGACTGAAGATCCTTCCTGCTACCTTAGCTAGCAAACTTTAGAGCCAAATTCCAACATCCGGAGTTTCTCCACGATACCATATTCTGACACACGAACACCGTATAAATCACCAGACACTGAACCCAGCGTGACCATGCTCCTCCGCTGAAATTACACCATGCACCACATAACTCATTTGCCCAAGGCAATCTTCCCCAAGCACAACGGCTGAAATTTCCACTGACCCGAAGCCCGTAGTATACCTCATAACATATATAAGCCCTGCTTCAACTCTCGCAATATTGCCACGACGGAAGAGATTTGTAGAAACTCATAACCATCTACCGAATCACAAATCATAGAGTTCCTAACGAAGATGCATTACTTCATTCTGAACTGAACAACGATATTTGCTCTTTAATATACCTTATATTAATCCGGTCGCACTGATCACATGTCCAATAATCTCGTCTCACCCAGTACAAGCTGCTCAGGTAATAAGCCACCTCAGACACTGCCAAAACTCTCATATGATGCCACAATGTGCCAACAAGCTACAAACTCGAATGTGATACATAAGGAAAATGAACTTCGGAAAGAACTACTCAACCCACGTAACTAATTAAACAACCGAAAAGATGTTATGAACCTTACTCAGAAAATGAGAAACAAAACACACAAGAATAAATATAGGGAACTGTACTCAACATTACACTGTTGCGGCGTGCAACCCGATCCACACATGATACCGTTGCGGCGTGCAACCCGATCCAACCATGATACCCGTGGCGGCGTGCCACCCGATCCAAACATAATAATCTATAAGGAAATACCTATCGAGCCATAATGCTCATACCTACGAAATACCCAAATGTCGACCACAAACATGCCAAGTGTATAATATCATCCCTGGGGAGACAGGTAGCGCTAAGGTGCAATAAATGACCGGCATCTCGAGAGCCATCATGTTCTCACAACACCACAAACTACATGGGATCTCGATACGAGTGCGACTAATCATACCGTCTCACAACCCACATGGCACAATAGAGATTGCACGGAATAGCTGATGACAAAAATAACATCCAAGGTCCGAAGACCCCTCCGTAAGCAATGCTATGCTGACATGAACACATCCGGCCTGATATAGAGCGCACATTCACATCTAGATCCATCCACGAACCTCAAGGCGATTCTGATCGTACCGCACTGGGCTAAGAACCTTCCAAGGATCCACAACAACCCTACTCATGACACATAAGAACAGCCGTCCAATCCGGAACAAACTTCCACAGTTCACAACCAAATGAATAGAGCGCCTCCCAGGCCTAAGCTCTCACATTAGCGATAGTACCATAATCTCCATACTTGGTTTCAATCTTCAATCAATCAAGTGACTACATGTCATACTTATACAATCTTCCCGTGGGATACGCTCTCACGACCTCCCGCACCAGGTAACAAAGTCTGCATATCCATACCACCGGCCATACAATGCTGTAAAGCGAATCGAGAATCCGCAAATCAGTACACAAAGCCTCTTACACAGGACACCGATCTCAGGTGACACTAAAGACAATACCAGCTTACTCTAAACATCTGAATTCTTTCCTGCTTATCCGAGCTCGTAATATTCTTGTCTACACCGAACCGCAACCTTGATCCTCAACTTCCAATTCTCATGCCGCTCACTGCACCTAACATGTCAATACGCGAGAGTACAAGAATTCCATCATAACTCCTGAACCACTAATAGAATAAACACTCCATCATATAGAAACCTTTCACTTAACTCATTTCAGGAGAACCATTGCAACACACGACTAAATTCCCATAACCGTTCCCATAACCGCAGAACACGCGACTAGATTCCCATAACCGTTCCCATAACCGCAGAAAATACAATCCCCAAGTAGTAGTCTAAACCACCATAACTCTTCCAGGATCCATCTACACATAACATGCCATTATAATCGAATACCTCCAAATAAATCAAATTACGGCGGCCGTCAAGCCTCGCACGTACCGCCACAAATCACCTGCATAACTTAACACGCTAAAGAAACTGATCATTGCCACCATCATGCCGATTCAACCATTGCTAATCGAACCAACTTCTTCTAATTTACTCTGGACTTGCCTTAGAAATAATAATAGCTCCATTCAAAATATAACGAACCCAATCCGCACTCATCCTGAGTGACCCTATTTTACGAGACCACGATGCCTTAAAACCCACGAACTAACTCATACCCTCCTTGTGCGCACATTCGCATCTTCAACTGGTACACCCATTCTGATAATTCCTCTACGAATCCGAAGTTATTTTCTCCCATTCCTCCAATGCTACACCGCAGACCGATGATAACATAGAACACTCCAAGCCCCTTTCATAATCCACTGCAGAAGCTCGATACTTAACCATACCACAGACCCGAAATCCGTAGGCACCACACTTTAATTTTTGAACCCACTAGGACCGTTGTTGAGAGTCACCCACTCTGACTTGTCCCCGAATATAATCAAACTCCAAGGACCTGCTAGCACATGAACACCCTCTCAAAGAAGCAACCGGCTGAATTCGTTTCCTTGTACATCACATCCACACAAAGCATAGACTTTGAGTCTTCCCAAAACCTGAACATGAACCGATAAGGCCAAGTATATCACACATTCCTCAAATCCTTTGCTCAAATCATCACTGATGTTTTCTTTCCTTAGTCGTAATAACCCACCAATACACCGATAACCAGAAACCGCACAAGTAGACAACCACGCAATCCAATCATAGACGGTGGAGCTCTCCCACTCAGCTTGAAGCTACAATTACATAACCGTGGGACCCACCGAGATTCCTTCCCCATTGACATCAGCTGAAAGTCCAACAATACATTCCAAACTCGAAGTCATGTTGCATCTGTGGACCTAGTCACTGTCCATCATGAATTCCCAAATGGCTCCAAACTTTCCTCAAGGCGTGTGGCTATCCTACCACAGAACCCATATGCTACTCTGCCACTCTCCCACTTTGGTTAAACCCTCTCCTTTAAGCAACTCCTTGACTTCTGCTTTTCATACTTGACCTTCTAGCAATTCAACCACCGCAAAACACCTCCCACATGTCCTTCCTCGTCCTTCGCTGCCCAATTGTTGCCTCAAATCCGAATCCATCTCTGTAACACTTGAGCTAATAAATTGCCACAAACTCCAAGCCTCCTAGAAGATCATCCTTCTCGAGCCATCAACATTAGAAATACCCATTTGATTCCGAAATCGCTACACTCCGCCATCTCGGACAATCGCTTCTCCAACACCATTTCACACTACCCTGCCCCGAAGGCAAATTGAGAAGACCATAACTCCGGCGAACCTTAACGCGACGATGACACCACATCACAATTGAGAATTCTACCACGCTCGAAAATATCAAGTCTCGTTACTCCATTATCCCAAACTTGAACATTTATAGTCCGATTGACTTTCCTCCGTTGGAAATAAAATGCTGAACCTCCGAATCATGCACTGAGAAAAACCTCCTTTCAAGTCATTCACTGCCCCGACACATAGACAAACACCCTACCTTTACACGAACACAGTGCGATAACAACGTCTGAACATCATAGCAACCTGCGCGTAGCCTTGAAACCATCGAAAATACAGTTACTGAGCTGAAATAATAGAACCTCCTTCCACAAGAAGACAATAATAACCTGCTCGAATGTGCAGGGAGAAACACCTTGCTCCCCGTCTGTAGTACCACTGCAACTCCTCGATGCCCAAATGACACGAGCGCTGAACATCGTATGAGAATGAGTAGGAAGGATATAAAGGCATAAGCCTCAAAGGAATCAAATCGCAGGATGAGGAATCAAGAAGATAAGTGCTCCTAAAAGCCCTGTAGGCTCTCGAAGATAAGTACAGACGTTTCCGTACCGATCCGCGAGCCTCTACTAGACTTTCTCATGACTCGTGAGACCTAAGTGAACCTAATGCTCTGATACCAAGCTGTCACGACCCAAAATCCACTAGAGGCCGCGATGGCGCCTAACATTGCCGTCAGGCAAGCCAACAGTGAATGTTTAATTTAATTACTCATTTTAGTATTTTTGAAATCATAATTTTCATCAATTAAATAATAAGAAATAGAATTTACAGGGTTACTGAGAATGTTTTCACAACTACAATAAAGGACAACCCATAAGCACCCCCAAAACCCGGTGTCACAAGTGCATGAGCATCAACTAGGAAATAAAATAAAATACAACATCTGTCTGAGATACAAATAACTCTGATGGAGACTCTGCAGGCTGCAGATCGTATCATAACATGAAATGCTGCTCACGGTAAGTCCCCGCAATAGTTGCGTCTCTACGCCAATAGATCTCCAGACATATATATACATGCACAAAAATGTGCAGTAAGTGTAGCATGAGGACGTAAATCAACGCGTACCCAGTAAGTATCTAACCTAACCCCAGAAAAATAGTGACGAGGGGTCGACATCGACACTTACTAGTGGTCCAATAAGACAGATACAGTAAGGAGTAAACAGATATGGGGCGGAGTAAATAAACGAATTTAAACAAGTGTAAATACGTGATACTGTCCTCTCTACAATAGACTCAAGCTCTCAATTAGCAATTACCTCCTCAACCGGAGCATATATATATACAATGGACCTCACCAGATATGTCGTCATAATTCAAATCAGGAAGACTCGTGAATACACTGACTTCTTGTCAAATATTACGCACGATTTCCATGAGAGTATTTTATATAAATGTCGAAGCGTATGGCCCGATCCCATCATAATCTGTGCACTGCCGATGGTCGTATGGCATGAACCATAGATACATTTGTCATACTGCCGAGGCGAACGATCCGCTCTCATGAGAGTGGTATATAATCCTGCCGAGGCGAACTGCCCGATCCCATTAGAATAAGAAGCTTTGACGGGTCCTTGACCCCACTCACGAAGGAACATGTGAGTTATAAGGAGCTTTGAGGAAACCTTTCGATGAGAACGCATAACGCGGGAGAAATTCGGAAGAGGAGTAATTATTCCGCGGGTAATCATGAAACTCGTCAAATCTTTACAATAGCAAGTCTGTCACACTAGCAATTATTCCGTATAGTCTCAAGTAGTAATGCGAAGTAAAAGAATTTAATAAGCAAGTGATAACCCAAATAGTACAGTTATAGCATGGCGTGAGCTTGAGTCTACTCGGATAATAACATGAATGTAGCTACGTACGAACTCTCGTCACCTCGTGCGTACGTAGTCCCCCGCAACAAGTAGCACATATCAATTACAACACCTAGGGGATAGCCTCACAGAGTTGGACATGAGACTTACCTCGCTCCGAAGTTCCATAACCGGCTCCAATACCGTTCTAACACCTCAAACTGGTGCCCGTCGCTCCAAAACTAGTCAATCAATGTGCAAATCCATAAATATATACTCTTAACACATTATAAATCAAATTATAACAATTTTCAACTCCGTTCGAAAAATCGATAAAGCCGACCCTCAGGCTCACGTGCCCGGATTCCGAAAATTTTCGAAGATAAACATTACCCATAACATTACTAACTCAAATATGTAATTTATTCCAAATTCCATGTCCTATTTCGTGGTCAAAATCCAAAATTACAAATTTCTAGGTTTTTTTCAAAATCTCACAATTTTCACCAATTTTCATGTTTAAATCCATGTATAAACCAAGTATTTAACTTGTAATAGGTGAGAATCACTTACCTTGTGATGGGTGACGAAGAAGCTCCTCCAAAATTGCCCCTAGCTCGGCTCCCATGGAAGATTGAGATAAAATGAGCAAAAAATCGTTTTGGCAAACTTATACATTGCCCAGGCGACCCGTCTTCGCGTTCGCGTGAAACGCCTCGCGTTCGCGAAGGCCAAATGCCACTGCCTCAAAATTCCTCTTCGCGTTCGCGTCACCTACGCAACGTTCGCGAAGCCTCAGACCCCTGCCCCTTCGCGTTCGCGGTCCAAGAGCTGCGTTCGCGAAGGCCAACCTGCTCCAGGTTCGCGATCGCCCCTTCGCGTTTGCGTAGGTTCCTCAGGCCCTTCTCCGCGTTCGCGACCCCTGTGTCGCGTTCGCGATGAACAAAAATTAACCGCCCAAAAACCCTTCTTTGCTAACGCGGGACTCCCTTCGCGTTCGCGAAGGACAACCAAAACCAGCAACAGCAGCAGCCAAAACAACCAGAATTGGTCCGAAACCACTCCGAATCACACCCGAGGCTCTCGGGACCCCGTCCAATCACACCAACGAGTCCCATAACATAACACAAACTTGCTCGAGGCCTCAAATCATATCAAACAACGTCAAATCTACAAGTCGTGCATCGATTCAAGCTTAATGAACCATTGAACTCCTAACTTCCACATTCGATGCCAAAACCTATCAAATCACGTTCGATTGACCTCAAATTTTGCACATAAGTCACATTTGACATTACAGACCTACTCCAACTTTCGGAATCGGAATCCGACCCCGATATCAAAAAGTCCACTCCTGGTCAAACTTCCAATAGAACCTCAACTGCTAACTTTCGCCAAATGACCCCAGAATGACCTACAGACCTCTAAATCCCCATCCGGACGCGCTCCTTAGACCAGAATTACCATACGGAGCTATTCTCATGCTCAGAATTCCAAACGGACATCGATAACATTAAAATACACTTCAACTCAAATTTATGAAATTCTTCCAAAATGTCAACTTTCCACAATAGGCGCCGAAACGCTCCCGGGTCGTCCAAAACCCTATCCGGACATACGCATGAGTCCAAAATAATCATACGAACCTGTTGGAACCTTTAAATTCCGATTCCGAGGTCGTTTACTCAAAAGTCAAACCTTAATCAATTCCGATCACGTGTACAAGACATAATACCTGAAGTGAAGTTACTCAAGGGCTCAAACCGCCTAACGACGTGCTAAAGCTCAAAACGAATGGTCGAGTCGTTACAAATACCAATTAGAAAGAAAGGGAAGTACTCTGGAAAAACAGTCTATCGCTCCTTCCTAGTACCCATAGCCCCATCCACCCTCCAGTTCTCTCACCGGAAAAAAAAATGACCTCGCGAAATACCAGATAAGAACCCATCCAACAGCCCTTGAAGGAAAAAGATAGCTGAGATTGAAATAGGGGGAAAGGGAGAACCAATTCAGGTGGTTGCACCTTTTTAAAGTTAATCCTAAATCATGCATGAAGAATCTGATATTTGTCTAACATCAAGATCGATGGTTGATTATTAGTCTCTGGTGTAACTATTCCCTACGGTGTTCATACTCTCAAATGTACTAATTCACCTTACATTGTGAAGTTGGCGGTTGCTTCTGTATTACAAGTCCATACAATATCTTGTCGCACTGCTCTCTCTCTCTCTCTCTCTCTGCTTCTTTTTCTTGGTCGTGTTGCTTGTCTTGTGAAATCTTCTAGCTGCAGAGAACTGTTGACGAGATAAAATAAAAAAGGGAAAAATGGATGTCTGAGTATCCAAGTTACTCTCCAACTTAAGTGATCCACTTAATCTTGTTAGTTCACCTCTTCTGGATGCGTTGAGGTTGTTATCGTCAGAGTGCCGTGTCAAAAATTAGAAACTAATGAATACTTGTACAAAATCTTGCAATTACCATGTAGTTGCACTACCTGCAACTTAATATACTGATGTGTGTGCTTTATTGTCATTTCCAGGAGAGGGCACACGAGTATTACGATGGAATGTCCAAGGATCACTTTAAGAAACTGCAAGAGTTCATTGCTGGTCGGAGTTCAAGCAAACCTTCCTCAAAATTATAGATTTTTCATGTTGTTCTGCTTTTGAAATAAACTAGTCTACGCGCACGTTTATTGAGAAATTTCAAGTAAAAGTAAATATTACTTTGTTTGTCTCATTTTACATGGCACTGTATTGATCAAACGCTAAGAAAGATGTTATTCTATTTTCAGTAGAGTGACGATCTTGTCAACAAGGCACAACCATGGTCAACCATTTTACACACTCCGTCTTCTTTGTGACATGACATTGTTAAGGTTTTGTATTACGCCCTATAATTTCTTCCACGGTTTACTGATTTTGATAATTTTTTGCTCACTTTAGTCTTAAATAGGATAAGCGGTCGTTGTAAATATAATCCGGTCTAAAAGTCTGGAATCGAATATCCGGTCTAAAAGTCCGGAATCGAATCCTACATAGAACTAAGATTTAGCAATAACTGTTCACTATCAAGAATGTGATTCTTATTTTAAACTAATTAACTAGCAACTATTAAAAGCAGTAAAAAATATTAATTAGGAAGAGACAAGATTAAGAAGGCCTAGAGTTATGAATTTTTCAATTGTCAGAATCTTTCTCGCTATGTTTCCTACAATTTCGCCTTAAGTATTCTCTACTGATCGTGAGCATTTCAGGTGTGGTAATTTTCTCTCGAGCAACTAAAATAATTTACTAGACATATTTTCCCAAACTACGCTAGCTGATACTATCTTACCGCTCATTATGACGTCAAGGCTTTGTTATTCCTAAACTCACCTTTAAACCAGTCGTATTGATTCCTCACATACGTTAGGAGTAACGTTTAACAACCACCTAAATGTATCCTTTTCCAAGTAATACATAATAAATAGGAACAATCACTCGATGGCCATTCAATCAACTAATATAAGCACGTAGTTAACCAAATAGAGAAATCCAAAGGCTAAGTTACATAAAAACGTAACAAAAATTTATCCTACAAAAGATTCCATCAAAACCTTAGATAAGAAATTAGTTATTCATAATAGTACGTAAAACTACAATACTAAAATTCATAACCATGGAAAATAGGAAGAAAGAGGGAAAATGTGAAGTTGAATCCTTCTCCTTGTTCCAAGCGTGTTCTTGCCTCTCGAAAGTCTTCATCTTCCTCCAAAGTAGCGTCTCCCCTCAAAAGGACATTTTAGGATGTATTTATATCCATTAGGGTTTGTATGTGCGGGTTTAACACTTCTACTTCGAATTGGAAACGCTGGGGGTGCGTCTGGATGCGCGACCCAGACCGCTCTCAGTTGTTGTATTCTTCTGCTCCGGTCCCGGTCTTGTATGTCCGAAACTTTTTTCTTTAACTATTTTTTCACCAATTTTGCTCCTATTTGATCCTTTTTTCGCGCAAGTTTATTTCTACACATAAGAAACACGTAATGAGCATATTTTCACTTTAAAAACCATGTGATCTCCCATAACTCACATAAGAAATAATATACAAACATACTAAAAAACATGCACTTTTCATCATTTATTATTCTCCTCAAAATAAGAGGATTTAGCTAGCATTTAGACATAGAATTGATTAAAACTTGAAAAAAGAGTTTTTGAAATTGTGTTGAAAACTAATTTTTGAATATTGAAGTTGTATTTGGACATATATTTTATTTGAAGAAAAGTTGAAGTTTTGTGAGTGGAAGAAAAATTTTCACCCAAAAACTATCATAAATCAGTTTTTGGGAACTTGAAAATTTTTGAATTATTTTTCCCAAAATAATTCAAACAATGTTTCAATTTTTTTTTTGAACAAATGAAGCAAAAATCTATGGCCAAACGGGAGTGAAAAGCCTGAATTGAAATTCCAACAATTTTATTCTTAACTACAATCTTAAGCAGTAGCAATTAGAGAGTAAAGCAGAAGTTGATTGAGGTACTTATATCCATTATTATAAAATTAACATACAATCTTAAGCATTAGCAATTAAGGAGCAAAGCATAAGTTGATTGAGGTACTTATATCCATGATTATAATATTTACGGACAATAGTTGATGGTTTGGATCAACTATGGTACAAATATTCCTCTTGATAATAATATTTGAGAAAATTGTATTTAAAATATGGTTAATTTTTCTTACACTTTATTTGGGATTGAAGAGTTTGTTTTTGCTGTAAGGAAGAGTTTAAGTTTTTTTTTTGTTCTTTGCCTTTGATTTACAAACATTTTTAAACATCTCTAATTATGATTATTGGGACATTTTTAGTCTTTGAATATGTCAAAGACTGTATTAAAATGTATAAGGAATTGATGCCCAAACTAAGACCAAAATATAAATCAATTCATATTCAAACTTTGAATCGATCATTGAAGGAAGTATTATTTTGATACGTTAAGGTTGAGGATGTAGGAAACAATGTTTCCATCTTGTTTTCCCATGCTTATTTTTACTTTTAATTATTTTGGAGGTTTAGAAGAAGCTTAATTAGGAGAATGACAAGTGAAACCGAACTTTTATCTGTAGGGTTACCATTCAATCTTGCGAAAATTACCTAAATTGTCACTCTATAAACTTTCCCAACCAAAAATAGCCCAAAATAAAATATCTACTAGAAAAGGCCCAAATGTCATTTTGGGCCCAAATTGATTCAATTAATGTTGTATCCATTATTTTTGTAATACAGACACCGAGTTTTCACTCTCTCTCTCTCTCTCTCTCTCTCTCTCTCTCTCTCTCTCTCTCTCTCTCTCTCTCTCTCTCTCTCTCTCTCTCTCTCTCTCTCTCTCTCTCTCTCTCTCTCTCTCTCTCTCTCTCTCTCTCTGCAAGTGCAAGCCAAAATTGCTGAAATTGACGACAAAACAAGAAACATTTGCGGTTATTTTCTTCTGATTCCAGGTAATTTGGAGTAGAAAATCTCTTGTTTTGTATATTTTTTCGGATTGCGTGTGCTTTTGGAGAAGTGATTTTTTTTTTAGGCTTTTGCGACTGAATTGTTTAGTTAGAGTTCATCGTATGTATATGTTATAAACGATTTTGTTAGTTTTGGTCGAGTTTTGTATCAATTTCTTCACAAAATTTTGTAACCGTTTGTTCGTATAATATTTTTAAAATTTTTTCTCATTGAACCTAGTTTCAATTGTGAAACAGAGCAATATGACAAGACAAACTCCTTCGATGAGTTCATTACCTTATTCAAAGTCGGTTTCGAATGAGAAATCGAGCAACCTGAGAAGAGAAACTAGGTCGATGAGTTTATCTCCTCATTCAACCTCGGTTTTAGTTGAGAAATCGATTGACGAACGAAATATGGGAAGACAAAATCGTTCTGACAGTGTTAAAGTGTTAGAATCTCGAAAGGATGTTGTTGGGCAATCAGAGAAAAAGAAGAGCAAAAGGGTTAGAGTGGATGGTGTTGAAGGTAAGAGAAAACGTGTCGTGGAGGACGAAGTGAATATGGGTGTCAAACCAAAAAAAAGTAAGATTCAGAAGGCAGAAAAAGTAAAAATTCCTGACAAAGTTTGTAAGGTACATACAATTTCAGTTATATTTTTTCTATTGTTGAATCTTCTTTTAAAATTGGATTTAGTTTGTATTTGTTTGTTTTTAATTCGTGTCATTTATTTGTAGCCTTGGAAGCTTTATATTCTAGTTGGTGAGCCTTTTTCTGTTACTCATTGGACATCATACACTAATGTGGACATCGTATCAGTTTTACAGTCAAAGTTGACTGATGTCCAGCTTCGAATATTTAGAGAAAGCTATTTTGGCTATTTCCTTGATTTACCTCAAGTTGCTATCCAGGCACAACTTATTCGTTCTTTAATGTTTAGGGAGTTGGTTCAAGATAAGTGTGATCAATTTTATGTGAAATTGAATGATGAATGTGTTTTATGTTTTGGTCTTCGAAAATTTGGTGTTGTAAGTGGTTTAAACTGTTGTGGCAATGAACATGTTGAGGGTAACTTCAGTAGACCCAATAGGTTGGTGGATACTTATTTTCCTGATTTTGAAGCGGTGTCAAAGAAGTCGCTTATTGATTGTTTTGAGAAGAAGAAATGACAGTCAGATGAAGACGCAGTTAAGATTGCAACCATTTATTTCATAAACACATTTCTAATGTCCACTCAGGCTCAGAAGACATTTATAAGTAAACATAATTTCCATCTTGTCGAGAGTGGTGAGTATGTGTTCTTTCCCTGGGGTAAGATTGCGTTTCAAACTTTAATGAAGTCGGTGAGGGACATGTTGAGGGGAAAGTCTGAGTTCTATAGGATTGGTGGATTTCTGCACTACAGGTGTGGTTCTATGAATGTTGCACTATAGTTTATCAAAAGTTTGTTGTTCGCATTGGAGATCATATAACACACATATTGAATTGGAAAATGACAGACATGCCAACACGTGAGAACTTCTCTACTGGTTTCTTCAACAACACAAGGAATAAAGTACCATCTTTTATGTATTGATGGGTTATACATATGATACACTGTAATTCATTGTGATACATCAAATATACAATTTTTATATATCTTTGATACATTTAGTACTGAAGCACTTTTTGTTACATTTGCAGAAACATAAGCAGTTACAAAAGACTTCCATAAGCAGTTAAAGTCCTTCATAGAATATGTTTCTGATAAATTCAAGGAAGTCTTTGAGTTGATAAATTTCAAGGTATGTGTTTCTTTTCCACTGTACATTTTTTTTTATTTTTTTTAGTTAACTTACTATATTCTTTTTTTAAAAATAGTTTGGTGCAAGCGGAGACAAATATGGTGCACATCCAGAGGAAGACACCAGTGGTTGTTAAGACAATAATGATTTTGTGAGCAATATGGAGTTTGATGGCAATGAAGATGTTGACATGGATGGTTGTAAGGTGTGTTTAGTTGTGCATTATGCACTTTTCCTTTTTCTTTTCTTTCTTGTTTTTGATAATTTGATTCTTTTAAAAAAAATAGGTCGGTAAAAGTGAAGGCAAAAATGTTTCACATTCTCAAGGAGATACCAGTGTGCATCATTGTAACAACATTGTTCTCGATGCATCAGATCAGTTAGGTGTCAATATCATGGAAGAACCTTCTGGTGTGAAAGTTAACATGTTCATTACTGAAGTAACTTTCACACCAGATGTAGCACATGCTGCCGCTATTGGTAAGACTGCAGATGAGGCGGCAGGGGAGATGGAGGCAGAATATGAGAAAGAAAAGGTTCCTGAATCTCAGACTGGTGCTGTTTGTGTGACTGCAAGTGTTGATGAGACGGCAGGGGAGATAAAGGAACAATCTTAGAAATAGGTTCCTGAATCTCAGATTGTTCTATACCAGCCTGAATTACTTCCTGAAGTTTCGCCGCAAATGGAAAAAAGAAAGATATGTCTTGCAAAGGTCGTGCAGTCTCCGTTCATTACTGTATTTGATTCAGGATCCAGTACTGGTGTTGTTGTAGCGAAAGAAAAAAAAGCAAATTTATGCTGTTAAGCATTCTTTTCAAAGCAAAATCGGAACTGGCATTAACAACTCTTTGTTGAATGTATTTGCTGCGTGGGTCAAAGAAGGGAAGTCCAGAAAGAAGTATGTTTCCAGCTTCTGAGTTTTGTTCAGTTTTATATTTTAATATAGTCATTTGTAGAATTATTTTATATCAAATCACTATATCTCTTTTGTGTATATCTGTTACTAGGAATAAAAATACCCGAACCATGTTAGTGAACTCAATCCTGCTTATGATCTTGGGGTATATCATGTTGAAGACAAAAAGTGGTTTTACACTTTGGCATATAATGGTCAGCCTTTGGATGACTCGGTATGTAAGAAGTTACTTTTACAGTTTTTTTTTTAATTTTAGCCAGTGTACACGTGATCAGGACTCTTAAGTTAGAACAGATTATTAATTGCTATCTTGCCTGGCACAAGAGAAGTAGTGAGCATTCATTTTTCTTTGTTTTCTGTGAATTTGGTTTGAAAAAGCGTAGCCGCTTAAAGCTTACAAGCCTTCAATGATTAATTATTTGTTATGTTTTGTTTTAGCACATTGATGTTTTGTTATATTATTTGAGTAAGAAGAGGAAATATGACAAAAACCTACCTGTAACATTCACCACCACGGATTGGTACTTCGACGAGAAAATTAATGAGTTGTGGCAGGCGTTTATTGATACAAATGGAGATAGTGAAGTGTGCAATCCGAAACATATCATTGCAGAGTATATTCAGGGGTATGTCTTGGATGCCAATGTTCCATGGCACACTGTCGAGAAGGTCTTAATGCCAATTAATGTTGCGGAACAATGACATTGGATAATGGTTGTGATGTCCTTCAAGGATAGGTGTATTTAAGTGTATGACTCTATGCGCGGTGGAGCTGCTCATCAAGCCAAAGTTCATAACACAATGCGCAAGTATTCTGTGTTGCTGCCTCATTTTTTAGTGCACACACATTTCTATTTAAACAAAAAAGATATCAATTGGCGCATTGGTGTCTACAAAAAAAAGGACTTGATTACCCCTTTTGACTAAAACTGGTTGAAGGACTGCCTCAACAAGTCGAAGCGTATGAATTTCTTTCAACACAATCTGTTTTGTTTTTAGATTCTGCAGTTTGATAATTGTTAATATTTTTATTTTCTGTAGTGATTGCGGTGTATTTGCGGCATCATTTGTCGAGTATTTATTGAGGGAAAGACGCCTCCTAAAAATTTCAATGCCGATGCACACCAGCGCAGATTTGGTGCTCTCTTGTGGGATTATGCTAGAAAGAAGATGGAACTGAACGCGCAAAGTGATGATGAGATTATTGGTCGACAGAATAAGTCGCGAAAGTGGAAGAAGTAGTTACCTTTGTCATTATTGTAGGATGAACTCAATAATTTCGTTTTGTATTGTGTTCTGTTATGTTGTCATTGTTGTAAGATGGATCGAATTTGTTTGTGTTTGAATTTTATGAATACTTTTAAGATTTGTACGGCAAATGAGATGTCTGCTCTATTATAAAGGTTTAATGAGTTTTAGTGCAACGTTGGAGTGTTGTAGTTTAGTTTATTTTGGTGTTTCCTCCCTTGATTTTGTGTTGTGAATTCAAGATATGAAAAATATATGGTAGTTTGTGATAAACTGTCTCTTTCTGATACACGCATGATACAGATATGATACCCACATGATACATAGATGATACATTCGTTTTGGATTGCTGCACAGTTAGTTTCTACACAACGAGTTCTGCAGTTTGTTTGGTTTCGAAATATGTATTGATGAAGCCACTTATTTGCAAATTTCTAAAACTATTTGCACAGTTTTCTAGATGCTACGTCGGTTTTGCTTTAGTTAGCTTTGTTATTACACAAATACAGACATGAGTAAGAGCCGATACACAAAGATACATAGGTGATACACAAGAGATACATAGAGGATATAAATATGATACACAACTGATACACAGGTGATACACAAGAGATACAAATATGAAGCATAGCTGATACAACTTTTTTTTTTAATCAAACAAATGTATAATTTAAAAAATACACTTGCAACACGATTTTAAATGATAGATCAAATATTTATTTATATCTAAAATTCAAATGACATTCTGCATTGATACAGTTCTTGATATATTGGATTCTTCTAAATCTCTATGATATCCAGTAAAGTAAAATAACAAGTAATTCTAAGTTTGACATATTTCATCTTCTCTTTGGATTATTTCTACAAGTTTTCCTGTTGTGACCTTGTTCTTCGCACTGTCCACATGAAATCGACCTTTTTCGTTTCCTTTCAGATATTGGCTTGCACCTCCCCTTCCTTGGCCTTCTTATTGATTTAGTCACGTCTAGTGGCAAGACTTTTTCATCTAGAACTTTTACAGGAATTTTTCATGTGCTTTCATCAGGAACCGGATAAATTGAAATTTCAAAGGTCTTCAATAGGTAATTTCTGGTGTAGTACACAGAGCAATACTCAATGTGATCAATGTATTTGTATTTTAATACTGCCCATGCATGTGCATATGGCAGCTCATCCAACTAAAACCTTCCACATTTGTAAGTTCTGTCTTTTAGGAACACCATTCTCTGCTTACCCTTGTCAAGTACTGAATATAAGTAACTCGTCGAAGAGGTCACCTACAAAATTTATCAACTATCATTAGTGGTGACAAAGCATATGCCCTCAAAACACATATACTGAAGAGCCTACAAGATTCAAAACTAACCAATATTTCAGTAGTGGGTAGGCATAGATGCTACAATAAATTGAAAGCATTATATACATGCTGGTGGTCGCCTAAAAGTTGAACAATTTGCTTACAAAATGACTAATTTCTTCCATGCCCTAGAAGAAACAGAGAATGGAGGTAGACCAACCAGCTTTGAAAAGAAACAAAAAACCTGAAGCATCGGGTAACAGAGATAAAAACCTCCATTACTTGAACACGATAATATTTTCTTTGTGCAAACAATGAATATTAGAAAACACTAGCTTTAATCAATTTGGTCTCCCTATGCCGTGCAGGTGGATACTAGTTTAACAGAATCACATAAAGGGTTCAAGATATAACAGATCTGTGAATTCGGCATTACATATTATATGCACAAGTATCTACATATTCTATTCATACCTTCATCCGATATGACAATTCGAGATTGTCCATCAACATTGTATCATATTTTCCCCCAAGATCAGTAAATGACTCTATTGCACTCTTTTGGTTTGTAACGTTCCATCGTCCAATCAATTGCCTTATGTACTCTAGCAATGGCAGTACTGGGAGTTCCCTAGCAGCCTTGAGCACCGCATTGATCGACTCCATAATATTTGAAGTCATTGTCAATGTTCTGTTGGTAGTGCAATGTGCTCTGGACCATCTTTCATACCCAATGTTGATTAAGTAATCTTTGACCCTCTTATCAATTCTCTCTACCTCTGCCATGTGGTAATCAAACTTCTCAACTGTGTATGCTTTGGCCATAGCAAAGAATATGTCTTTGAGCTGCAAATGCTTCTTCTTGTAAGTTGTTTTTACATTATTCCATAGAAGCCATATGCAGACACAATGAGGTACTTGTGGATACAATATTGCCTCTGCATTTTCAATGCCTTCATGCCTGTCCGAGTGTCACGACCCGAAATTTTCCACCGACGGGACCGTGATGGCGCCTAATATTTCATTTGCTAGGCAAGCCAACGTTAGAGAATCATTAAACCAATTCCTTATTTCCATTCAGTAATTAACAATAATTAACTAAGATGAAATATAATAAGTACAGAATATCATAAAACTGTATTAATTACTACCACCCGGATCTGGAGTCACAATTCACGAGCATTCTAGAATTTACTACAAATAATAGTCTGAAAGAAATACAACTATCTGAATGAAAGAAACAGTAGAACAGAAAAGATAGACGGGGACTTCAAGGTTTGTGAATGCCGATAGATCTACCTTGAGTCTCCGGACAGCGGACCAATAACAAAATCTCGATCAACCCGAACCGATATCAAAATCTGCACAGAAAGTGCAGAGTGCAGTATCAGTACAACCGACCCCATGTACTGATAAGTGTCGAGCCTAACCTCGATGAAGTAGTGACGAGGCTAAGGCAAGGCACCTATAAATCAATTTGTACAATTTAACAATGTATATACAAATAACAGAAATGAAGAACTAAATAGGAAATGTCAGGAGGGGAACATACTGAGGGGAATACAAGATAAAGAACTACAACAGAATGATCACCGGAGCATTCAATATACCATGAATCAGCAGGAATAGTGAATATAGCAAGAAAGAATGCACGACATCATCCTTCGTGCTTTTACTCTCAATCTCACCATAAAATTAATAGAAACGGCACGACATCACTCTTCGTGCATTAAGTCTCATATCATGGCACGATATCACCCTTCGTGCATTAACACTCACAATATGGCACGACATCACCCTTCGTGCATTAACACTCATAATATGGCACGGCATCACTCTTCGTGCATTAACACTCACAATATGGAATGACATCACCCTTCGTGCATTAATACTCCCGCTTACCATAACGCAATGCATAAATAATAACAGGGAGATAGAATAACAAGTACAAACCTTACTTCAACTTGGTTCCATAATACCAATCTCAACCTTGAAATAAAAACTCAATTATCACCAGAAAATCCGTAAACATGATAAGAACGATAAATTGAACAACATTAGTATAATACGTAGCAATTAGGCATATGAATGAGACAATACAAGAAAAACAGAGAAACATGGAAAACAGGTAAATTGGCGGCGCATAAGTACTCGTCACCTCACTTATACACCGCTCACATGAATTTCACTTAGCAAGTAATCTAAGGTTCCTAATTCCCTCAAGTCAGGATTAGACACAACACTTACCTCGCTCCGAAGGCCACTTAATTCTCAATCACAGCTTTTCCTTTGGAATTCACCTCCAAACCACTCTTATCTATTCAAAAATGACTCAATAATATCAAATATTGCTTAAGAAATCAATTATATTGTATAAATTAAATTCCCCAAAAGTTTCTACAAAAAAGTTGAAAAATCGACCCCGGGCCCGCTTGGTCAAAACTCGATGTTCGGACCAAAATCTATTTACCCATTCACCCCCGAGTTCGAATATGTAATTCCTTTTGGAATCCGACCTCAAATTGAGGTCTAAATCCTCAAATTTCGAAATTTCTAATTCTACCCAAAAATCCTAATTTCACCATAAAAATTCTAGATTCTAGGTTGAAATCTTGTTATAAGATGTAAAAGATTGAAAGAAAAGAATTAGGAATCACTTATATAATTTTGGGAAACTTTGGTCTTTGGAAAATCACCTCTTACGGTTTAGGGTTCGAAAAATTGAAGAATGAATGAAAAATCTCGTCTAAGCCCAAAGTTATCAGCTGCGGATGTCGCATTTGCGACCTGAGCTTCGCAATTGCGAAGCTCCCAAATGCGAAGGGGTCATCGCAAATGCGAGATCCTTCACATTTCCGCTGCCTTCGCATTTGCGAAGAATATGTCGCATTTGCGACAATTGGCCTATCGCATTTGCGGGCAGAAATTCGCATTTGCGAATATACCTTTCCCCAGACCCCCATCGCAACTGCGAATACAATCTCGCAATTGCGAGAACATGCTGGCCCAGGCCTTCTTCGCAATTGCGATAGATACCTCGCAATTGCCAGGCCTGCTTATTTCGCATTTGCGAAGCGTGATCTCACAATTGCGAGATCAGAGGCCTGCTACAGACACCAGTTACACCAACAATTCTCTAAGTTCTAAAATCACTCCATAGCCTATCCGAAACTCATCCGAGCCCTCGGGGCTCCAAACCAAACATGCACGCAAGTGTAAAAACATCATACGAACTTGCTCGTGCGATCAAATCACAATAATAACACCTAAAACTATGGATTTAGCACCAAAACCCATGAATTCCTCAAGAACATTTCAAAACTACTATCTTCTCAACCGGATGTCCGAATCATGTCAAATCAACTCCGATTTCTACCAAATTTCACACATATGACTTATATATTATATTAAACCTGTAACGGACTCTGGAACCAAAATACGGGCCCGATATCAATGAGATCAAACATTAATCAATTTCTTTAAATCCATAGAATTTCAGTCTTACAATTTTCATCAAAAATTCATTTCTCGAGCTAGGGACATCAGAATTCGATTCCGGGCATACGCCCAAGTCCCATATTTTACCATGGACCTTCCGGGAATGTCGGAACACGGATCCGGGTTCGTTTACTCAAAAAATTGACCAAAGTCAACTAAAATTTATTTTAATTCCCAAAAATTATTACTTCATAAATTTCCACATAAAGGCTTTCCAGATTTACGCCCTGACTGCGCACGCAAATCGAGGTGAGTAAAAATAAGGTTTTTATGGCTAACGGGCCGGAATAAAGTCTTAATTCACAAAATAACCCTTTGGGTCATCACAATCTCCACCTCTAAAACAAACGTTCGTCCTCGAACGGACATAGAAAAGTACCTGAACTGGCCAACAAATGGGGATATCTACTCCGCATGTCCGACTCAGACTCCCAAGTAGCTGCCTTAATAGGCTGACCTCTCCACTGCACTCGAACTGAAGGCTGACTGTTTGACCTCAACTGACAAACCTGCCGGTCTAGAATGGTTACCGGCTCCTCCTCATAAGTCAAATCCTTGTCCAATTGGACAGAGCTGAAATCTAACACGTGGGACGGGTCACCATGATATTTCTGGAGCATAGACACATGGAATACCAGATGAACCGAGGATAACCCTAGAGGCAACGCAAGTCTATAAGCTACCTCCCCACTCTCTCGAGGATCTCGAATGGCCCGATGTAACTAGGGCTCAACTTGCCCTTCTTCCCAAATCTCATAACACCCTTCATGGGTGATAACCGGAGTAATACCCTCTCCCCGACCATGAATGACACATCACGAACTCTACGGTCGGCATAACTCTTTTTCCTGGACTGAGCTGTACGAAGTCGATCCTGTATAATCTTGACCTTGTCCAAGGCCTCTTGAACTAAATCTGTACCCAATAGCCGAGCCCCCACCGGCTCAAACCACCCAATTGGTGACCTGCAACATCTACCATATAAGGCCTCATAGGGAGCCATCTGAATGCTCGACTGGTAGCTGTTATTGTAGGCGAACTCTGCGAGGGGCAAGAACTGATCCCACGATCCTCCGAAATCTATAACACAAGCATGAAGCATATCTTCTAAGATCTGAATGGTATGCACAGACTGCCCATCCGTCTGAGGATGGAATGTTGTGCTCAACTCAACCCGCGTACCCAACTCACGCTGAACTGCCCTCCAGAAGTGCGAGGTAAACTACGTACCTCGATTAGAAAAGATAGACACGGGCACACCGTGAAGACGGATGATCTCCCGAATATAAATCTCTGCTAACCGCTCCGAGGAATAGGTAACTGCCACAGGAATGAAGTGCGCTGACTTAGTCAGCCTATCCACAATGACCCAAACTGCATCGAACTTCTTCTGAGTCCGTGGGAGTCCAACAACAAAATCCATAGCGATATGTCCCACTTCCACTCATGAATTTCTAACCTTTGAAGTAAACCACCAGGTCTCTGATGCTCACACTTCACCTGCTGGAAATTTAGGCACCGAGCTATATAGGCAACTATGTCCTTCTTCATTCACCTCCACCAATAATGCTGCCTCAAGTCCTGGTACATCTTGGCAGCGCCCGGGTGAATAGAATACTGAGAACTGTGAGCCTCCTCAAGGATCAACTCACGAAGTCCATCCACATTAGGCAGACAAATACGACCCTGCATCCTCAAAACTCTGTCATCTACAACAGTAACCTGCTTGGCACCACCGTGCCGCACTATGTCTCTAAGGACAAGTAAATGAGGATCGTCATCCTGCCGATCTCTGATGCGCTCAAATAAAGAAGACCGAGCAACTGTACAAGCTATAACATGGCTGGGCTCGGAAACATCTAACCTCACGAGCTGGTTGGCCAATTCTTGAACATCCAATGCAAGCGGTCTCTCACCAACTGGAATATATGCAAGGCTACCCATACTGACTGACTTTCTACTCAAAGCATCGGCCACCATATTGGCCTTCCCGGGATGATACAATATGGTGATATCATAGTCTTTCAATAGCTCCAACCACCTCCTCTACCTCACATTGAGTTCCTTTTGCTTGAACAAATACTGCATGCTCCGATGATCAGTGAATACCTTACATGGCACGCCGTAAGGATAGTGCTTCCAAATCTTCAGCGCGTGAACAATGGATGCCAGCTCTAGATCATGAACAGGGTAATTCTTCTCCTGAACCTTCAGCTGCCACGAAGCATATGCAATAACCTTTCCACCCTGCATCAATACCGCACCCAGACCAATACGGGATGCGTCACAATATACTGTATAAGATCCTGAACCTGTGGGTAACACCAATACCGATGCTATAGTCAAAGCAGTCTTGAGCTTCTGAAAGCTCGCTTCACACTCGTCTGACCACCTGAACGAGGCACCCTTCTGGGTCAATCTGGTCAATGGGGCTGCTATGGATGAAAACCCCTCCACAAATCGACGGTAATAGCCCGCCAAACCCAAGAAACTACGGATCTCTATAGCTGATGTGGGTCTAGGCCAGTTCTGGACTGCCTCAATCTTCTTAGGATCCACCTGAATACTCTTTGCTGATACAACATGACCCAAGAAAGCAACTGAACTCAACCAAAACTCGCATTTTGAGAACTTAGCATATAACTGGCTGTCTTTCAGAGTCTGAAGAACGATCCGAAGGTGCTGCTCATGCTCCTTTCAACTGTGGGAATAGATCAAGATATCATGAATAAACACAGCCACAAAGGAATCCAAGTAGGGTTTGGACACCCGGTTCATCAAATTCATGAATACTGCTGGAGCATTTGTCAGCCCAAATGACATCACTAGAAACTCATAATGCCCATACCGAGTATGAAAAGTTGTCTTAGGGACATCAGATTCCCTAATCTTCAACTGATGGTAACCAAACCTCAAATCGATCTTTGAAAATACCTTGGCACCCTGAAGCTGATCAAATAAGTCATCAATTCTTGGCAGCGGATATTTGTTCTTAATAGTTGTTCATAATCAATTACCGAATTGCCAATTAACCTAATGTTAATAAAAACTCTCGTTGCAAACCTTCAAAATACTGATAACGAGATGCGAGGCATGAAGACCTCACAATTATTTATCCGAATTAACGAGTAACATTTAACGCCACCTCGGCGAGCACCTACCTCATAGGTTAAAACTCAATAATTACAAAATTCAATATTTTGGCAAATGTGCACAGAGAATTTCATACAAGAATTCTCAAATAAGCCTAATAGGCATGATTCCCTATTAGTACTATAGTACAAATTTAATTTCACAAGGGAGAACTTAAACATAAGAATTTTTCCTTATAAGGATCTCATCCTTATATAACTTTTACCGCAGCTCGTAGCACGGTTTAAACATATTGATTTATATTAAAAATGCGAGGATCTCGTCCTCAGTTCTGGATCATAAGTAATATGCATATCGTGCCAATAGAAAATTTCCATTTTCTCCTTTTACATAATTTCGGTTACAAAAAATCACAACACGCAATGAACCTCACACCGGTAGGGAATATAATTCATAATTTGTAATTAATTATCCGTAAATTACATCAAAACTTACCGAAATGAGTAACAGAAAGCCACATTTGGCCTCACAGCTCTTATTAGAGACCAACATGGAATAATAGGCGTAGTTATCTCCATAGAATCTCTCAATAGGAGTAAACACATAAGTAAATTATAGAATTATGAAGCTTTCTCATACGTGGGGCACAATAGGAGGACTCATCTTGATACTCAGAACCGAATCGATTTAAGGAAATTATTCCTTTATTTTAAATCGAGGTCGTACCCATAACGACACCATTTGATGTAACGACCTCTGCCATACCATAAAACAAATATAATAACGGCTGGGTCTCCACCTCTAGGACACCTTCTACCGTCCTGTCCTCCACCTCTAATGGTCTGACCTCCACCTCTAGGTACCTGACCCCTGACATAAGTACCCTTGCCTCCAGACGAGGCACCACCGAAACCATCGAACTGGCGAGGCCTCTTATCAGACCTCTACCCTCTCTCCTATGCAAAAACCATCTCGATCCTCCTCGCGACATTAACAGCTACCTGAAAAGAAATCTCACTTCCGGTCTCCTTGTCCATCTGAAGCCTGATAGGGTGAGTGAGTCCCTCCATAAACCTCCTCAGTCTCTCCCCCTCAGTAGGTAGTAAAAGGAGAGCCTGACAGGCTAAATCCACAAAATGGGACTCATACTGAGTAACAATCATACTGCCCTCTTCATAGGCTTGCCACAGACACCTGTGGAGAATTATCTCTCCCAAGGCCAATTTCTTCTTTTGTTATGCTGACTCAACACTGTTGAGCTGACCCATTTCTTAACATATTCTTCAAATCTTCTTTGGGGTAACCCTTACCCCTATTTATACACAACGATCACAATAGTAGAGCTCCATACAGGTAAATCTTGGCATGAACCACATAGTCCAGAATCTCGTCAACCACTGTACTTCCTCCGAAGCACTCCAAAATCCACAACCATGACGTCCACGCTGAGTAGACATTCTATAGATTTAAAGTTGTTTCTCTAACTCCTTTGGTACTGAAGTATAAGATTATTAAGTAGGCGGACATACCGCAAGTCCTAACCTTATCCTCTACAAAATCTCAGGACTTAAACATGTGTAAATTTTTGGGGAACCTTTCAGTACCACATATATATATTTCAGGCCAAAACTGATATAACACATGACCCCACAATCCATCCATTGATAGTAGACTCCCCCCACTCGGTGCGAAGTCATAGCCCACCACGTCCGATGATCTAAAATATTAACCTTCACCGCTCGTATAAATCAACCAGATGCCAAGGTCCGTTGCACCCCTCACATGATTCACTGGTTGATCTCTCAATACGTCCGCATCTTCAGTTGGAACCACATGTTGAGGCAATGTTGAGCATCTCTGGCTCTCTCGTAGTCCACCTACGGCATCACGAACCATCAACGCATAACTGATATCGAGTGCACAATGTCATACACGAGTAGATACAAAGGAATATGAGATATATCTTTCAAGATAAATCAATGCCGCACGATAAGGAAGGAAAGAAGTAGAATTATTCCTAAACTCTGTAGCCTCTAGAAGATAAGTACAGACGTCTCCGTACCGATCCTTCAGACTCTACTAAGCTTGCTCATGACTCGTGAGACCTATGTAACCTAGTGCTCTGATACCAACTGTCACGACCCGAAATTTTCCACCGACGGGACTGTGATGGCGCCTAACATTTCACTTGCTAGGCAAGCCAACGTTAGAGAATCATTAAACCAATTCCTTATTTCCATTCCATAATTAACAATAATTAACTAAGATAAAATATAATAAGTGCGGAATATCATAAAACTGTATTAATTACTACCACCCCGATCTGGAATCACAATTCACGAGCATTCTAGAATTTACTACAAATAATAGTTTGAAATAAATACAACTATCTGAATGAAAGAAACAGTAGAACAGAAAAGATAGACGGGGACTTCAAGGTTTGTGAATGCCGATAGATCTACCTTGAGTCTCCGGACAGCGGACCAATAACAAAATCTCGATCAACCCGAACCGATACCAAAATCTGCACAGAAAGTGCAGAGTGCAGTATCAGTACAAACGACCCCATATACTGGTAAGTGTCGAGCCTAACCTCGACAAAGTAGTGACGAGGCTAAGGCAAGGCACCTACAACCGACCCCATGTACTAGTAAGTGTCGTGCATTAACTCTCATATCATGGCATGACATCATCCTTCGTGCATTAACACTCACAATATGGCACGACATCACCCTTCATGCATTAACACTCACAATATGGCACGACATCACCCTTCGTGAATTAACACTCACAATATGGCACGACATCACCCTTCGTGCATTAACACTCTCCCTTACCATAATGCAATGCATAAATAACAACAGGGATATAGAATAGCAAGTACAAACCTTACTTCAACATTTGGTTCCATAATACCAATCTCAACCTTGAAATAAAAACTCAATTATCACCAGAAAATCTGTAAACATGATAAGAACGATAAATTGAACAACACTAGTATAACACGTAGCAATTAGGCATAGGAATGAGACAATATAAGAAAAACAGAGAAATATGAAAAACAGGTAAATTGGCGGCGCATAAGTACTCGTCACCTCACTTATACGCCCCTCACATGAATTTCACTTAGCAAGTAATCTAAGGTTCCTAATTCCCTCAAGTCAGGGTTAGACACAACACTTACCTCGCTCCGAAAGTCACTTAATTTTCAATCACAACTTTTTCTTTGGAATTCGCCTCCAAACCACTCTTATCTATTCAAAAATGACTCAATAATATCAAATATTGCTTAAGAAATCAATTATATTGCATAAATTAAATTCTCCAAATTTTCCTCCACAAAGTGGAAAAATCGACCCCAAGCCCGCTTGGTCAAAACCCGAGGTTTGGACCAAAATCCTTTTTCCCATTCACCCCCGAGCCTGAATATGTAATTAGTTTTGGAATCCGACCTCAAATTTAGGTCTAAATCATCAAATTTCGAAATTCCAAAGTTCTACCCAAAAATCCGAATTTCACCATAAAAATTCTAGATTCTATGTTGAAGTCTTGTTATAAGATATAAAAAATTGAAAGAAAAGGATTAGGAATCACTTACCTATGATTTGGGGAAGATTTGATTTTTGGAAAATCGCCTCTTAAGTTTAGGGTTCGAAAAATTGAAGAATGAATGAAAAATCCCGTCTAAGTCCAAAGTTATCAGCTGCGGACGTCGCATTTGCGACCTGAGCTTCGCAATTGTGAAGGGGTCATCGCAAATGCGAGATCCTTCACATTTCCGCTGCCTTCGCATTTGCGAAGAATATGTTGCATTTGCGACAACTGGCCCATCGCATTTTTCGGGCAGAAATTCGCATTTGCGAACATACCCTTCCTCAGACCCCCATCGCAATTGCGAATAAAATCTCGCAATTGCGAGAACATGCTGGCCCAGGCCTTCTTCGCAATTGCGATAGATACCTCGCAATTGCCAGGCCTGCTTATTTCGCATTTGCGAAGCCTGATCTCACAATTGCGAGATCAGAGGCCTGCTACACATACCAGTTACACCAGCAATTCTCTAAGTTCTAATATCACTCCGTAGCCTATCCGAAACTCACTCGAGCCCTCGGGATTCCAAACCAAATATGCACGCAAGTCTAAAAATATCATACGGACTTGCTCGTATAATCAAATCACAAAAATAATACCTAAAACTATGAATTTAGCACCAAAACTCATGAATTCCTCAAGAATATTTCAAAACTACTATCTTCTCAACCGGACGTCCGAATCACGTCAAATCAACTCCGATTTCTACCAAATTCCACAGACATGACTTATATATTATATTAAACCTGTACTGAAATCCGGAACCAACATACGGGCCCGATATCAACGAGATCAAACATTAATCAATTTCTTTAAATTCATAGAATTTCAGTCTTACAATTTTCATCAAAAAAATTATTTTTCGAGTTTGGGACCTCAGAATTCGATTCCAGACATACGCCCAAGTCCTATATTTTACTACGGACCTTCCGGGAATATCGGAACACGGATCCGGGTTCGTTTACTCAAAATATTGACCAAAGTCAACTAAAATTCTCAAAAATTATTACTTCATAAATTTCCACATAAATGCTTTTCGGATTTACGCCCAAACTACGCACGTAAATCGAGGTGAGTAAAAATAAGATTTTTAAGGCTAACGGGCCCGGAATAGAGTCTTAATTCACAAGATGACCCTTTGGGTCATCACACCGAGACTATGCACATTCCCTCCCTTTCCCCAAATGCATACTTGAACCTCGCAAAAAACCACTCCTAGGAAGCATTATTCTCTGAATCTACTATGGCATATGCGAATGGTAGGATACTACCTAATAAATTGAATCATATAAACACATTTGAGTATATACATGAATAATATATATATATATATATATATATATATATATATATATATATATATATATATGTGTGTGTGTGTGTGTGTGTGTGTGTGTGTGTGTGTGTGTGTGTGTGTGTGTGTGTGTGTGTGTGTGTGTGTGTGTGTGGATGCTATCAATAATGTTCCTCACTATGTTGATTTAAGAAAGGTTCCATCTACAACAACAACCGATTTGCAATACTGCCATCCTTTTATAGACGAATATAGAGATGACTTATATATTACAAGTCCCATATTTTACTACGGACCTTTCGGGAATGTCGGAAAACGGATCCGGGTCCGTTTACTCAAAACATTGACCAAAGTCAACTAAAATTCCCAAAAATTATTAATTCATAAATTTCCACATAAATACTTTTCGGATTTACGCCCAAACTAGACACGTAAATCGAGGTGAGTAAAAATAAGGTTTTTAAGGCTATCGGGCCCGGAATAGAGTCTTAATTCTCAAGATGACCCTTTGGGTCATCACACCGAGACTATGCACATTCCCTCCCTTTCCCCAAATACATACTTGAACCTCGCGAAAAACCACTCCTAGGAAGCATTATTCTCTGAATCTACTATGGCATATGCGAGTGGTATGATACTACCTAATAAATTGAATCATATAAATACATTTGAGTATATACATGAATAATATATATATTCTTATTCTTATTTTTATCTGCTGGATCTTGTGTGGATGCTATCAATAATGTTCCTCAGTATGTCGATTTAAGAAAGGTTCCATCTACAACAACAACCGATTTGCAATACTGCCATCCTTTTATAGACGAATATAGTGCAATGAAAGCATACATGAACATGTCTTCCTCTGTTTTTTTCAAACTTACCACCGACATAGGATTTGTAAGAACCAGCATATAAAAGTAGCTTGGCAGCTTTTCATATGATTCGCTCGGGTTCCCTCTCAGTACTTGAACTGCATATTCTTTCGATCTCCATGCTTGCATATATGTCATTTGAAGACCATACTACTTGTTCATGTCTCCAATTATGTCATTAGGAGTCTTGTGTGGATGCTATCAATAATGTTCCTCTGTATGTAAATTTAAGAAAGGTTCCATCTGCAACAACAACCGATTTGCAATACTGCCATCCTTTTATAGACGAATATAGTGCAACGAAAGTATACATGAACAAGTCTTCGTCTATGTTTTTCAAACTTACCACCGGCATAAGATTTGTAAGAACCAACATATAAAAGTAGCTTGGCAGCTTTTCATATTATTCGCTCGGATTCTCTCTCAATAGTTGAACTGCATATTCCTTCGATCTCCATTCTTGCATATATGTCATTTGAAGACCATACTGCTTGTTCATATCTCCAATTATGTCATTAGGAGTATATATTGCTTTTGGGTCTTTATACTTGTCTATCAGAAGACTGTCGATGAGTTTTGCAGTAGCTTGACGGTGTGCGTAAGATCTGTCTTTCAGCGGGCATGAGTGTAGTTTGCTAAAATTTCTGACCTTGAAAAGTGTTGCGTTTTCAGGCTCGAAGACTTAAAACACCAATTGCAGTTGTTGTTGATGCACACTAGGCAGTACCTACGATAAGGATATAAACTTTTTCATCAATAAACAGAGCGACATGAAATACAATGATATATAGTGATATACACTGCTATCAATAATACTAGATGAAAAAATGCAACGACTATACAGTACTACACGGTGACAACCATAACTTAAAAGTGTATAACCATAGACTTACAAGCAATAACTTATTTTCTGCATAATTATGCTTCTAACATCAACTACGATATACATTGAGATACATAATTATAAAGCAAATATTCTGATACCTGCTTTTACTTGATCTATGCACATTAAACTGGAATATTTCCTTTACTGCCAAGTGCTTCATGACTTTGACTATCGTAACCTTGACTTTATAAATTTGACCTTCTTCTACATCTATGTGTTGAGGGTCAGTTATTATTGTATTTTCATCAGATTCTATATCCTGCCGGTCTTCTCCATCCCCAAACTCAATCATATTAATTGTATCGCCATTGTATCTCTCCTGTATAATCGAGCTTTGTGCACACTCTAAGGAAATCACAACAGAATTTGAATTGCAGCAGATCATATCCATATCCTTTTCACTCGATGTTATACAAAGGGGATACATTGTAAATTCTGAGCTTTTTTCAGCTCAAGATATACACATACACCCATATTATTATGTATCACTATTGGTGGAGAACCGTTTTGGATAGTGTATTTGATTTCAATAACATTCAATAAAGTATCTATCATAAGTTATTTCGAAATCACGTCTATAAAATCTTAAAAACTTATATTTGGAGTAACTATTATAGTATCGGCATTGTAATCTACAAAACTGTTGTCAATATTCCATCGGCTACCATACAGAATAAAAATTGGTAAATTTGCCATTGAAGTAGCTGAAATTAGGTCAAAACTCACTAATTCCTTCATTGATTTTGATTGTAGTTCGTAGTTCCTTTATCAAAGTTGTATCTACATAGAAATCGCGAAAGAAAACTGTTGCTTCTACAGTAAAATTGATCGATTTTTGAGTAAAATTTGGAGCTCCTTTTAAGAATTTTTTGGGAGATAATGCCGTGATTTACAGAATGTATGTCTCTGTGAAATTGATACGCTTGAAAATAGGGGAGGAAGGAAGATCTTTAGCGTGATTCTCGAATGGAAGAATCCTTCCTTGGGTGTATCTCTAATTTTCGGCTAATTTTGGTATGTGTCTAATTTTGGGCTAGAGATTGGTAAGTTTGAGTTTAAATTGGCTACTATATTGACGATATTGTGATTATGTGTAATTTGAATGTCAAAAGCTAACAATAAGACCATCCATTTAAAAGAATTTGAGAGCGGAGGGGAAGATTGAAGGAAAACTACCAGCTATGTCCATTTATAAATAGCTTATTACAAAAATTAGCCAATTCATGAAATATTACTAATATTAGCCGAATGTTACCAATATTAGTCAATTATTAGTCACACTTTAATTCTGAGATTTATATAAGTTAAAACATTAATTGTTTTAAGGTCCTAAATATAGGGACTTCTTACTTAATTCAAACAAGGAAAGATTAAATAAGTAAAATTTAATTTAGTTTCAAACTCCTAAATATTAGCTAGGAGAATAATCAAATAACTATTTTGTCTTGTGTGAACTCTATTCTAAAAGGGTAAAAAAGGCGAACGACATTTCGCCAGGGGTCTTCGTGCTTTTAATATAGTATACTAGTCTTTATATACTTGCCTCGCACGTAATGCTTTAGGATTGAAAAAAATATGACAAATAAAAAAGGTAACGAAAGATAATAGATATTAAAACTGTATAACAATTGAAGCTCAAAATAATTAGAAATATTTAAAAACTTGCCATAATAATTGAACTTTTTTTCAAAATAATTGAAAAGGATTCACCTGCTTTACATTGATAAAATTTGTTGTTTCAGAATCTCTAAAAATAAAAACAGATAATTTAGACCACTTCTAATTTTAAAAATAGGAGCACAAGAATGTCATAGGAAAAATTAATAAATATTGACATACCTAAGTGTGATGATCCAAAATGTCATCTTTAAATTTAATAAGTAATTCTGTGTTCTACGACCTCGAAAAATACCATTTATCATTCCTCGACTTACGTGCACAGTCCGTAAAATTTTCTGAAAAGTTTTTATGTGAAAAATGGATTAAAATGAGAAATAGAGCTTTAAAACTCAGCTGAGTTGACTTTGGTCAATATTTTAAGCAAACGAACCAGGATCAGTGTTTTGACAGTTTCGGTAACTCCGTATCGTGATTTGGGACATGGTCGTATGCCGAGAATTTAATTTGGAGGTCCCTAACTCAAGTTATGACCATTTAATGGAAACTAGTAATTTAAAGGCTAAAGATTTCCAAGTTTGACAACGGGGCTGACTTTTTTATATCGGAGCCGAAATCCGATTCTGGAAATTTGAACAGCTTCGTTATGTCATTTATGACTTGTGTGCCAAATTTGAAGTCATTCCGTATTCATTTAATATGTTTTGGCACAAGATTTGCAAATTGAAAAGTTTAAAACTCAAAGTTCGAATTGGGGTGTGAATTATAATTCCAGCGTTGTTTGACGTGATATGAGACCCCGAGTAAGTCCGTATTACCTTATTGAACTTGTCGGTATATTCGTACGGGGTCCCGAGTACCCCGAGAGTGATACGGATTGAAAGCGGATCAAGAATTGGACTTAAGCAAAATCTGTATTTTTCCTTCTTCTGTAATCGCACCAGCGGATTTTTCTCGCAAGTGCGAGCTCACAGAAGCGAGCCTTTGATCGCAGATGCGCCCGGGCGTGACTGGGCAAAAGTCCGCAGGTGCGGAAACCTGCACGCACCCGCGCGTCCGCAGAAACGGACCAAATGATCGTAGAAGCGAAGGTAGCGCAGGTGGGCATTTTTCCTCCGCAGGTGCGAGGCCTCGCCTGGCAGCCCCATTTCACAGATGCGAGCTTGCATGTTCGAGCCCAGGCACCGCAGGTGCGGAAATGCCTGGGCAGTGTATATATCGAAGAGTCCGATATTTTTACTCATTTTGGTCATTTTGAGCTCGGTTAAGGCGAATTTTATGCGATTTTCACGGGAAATATTGGGGTAAGTGTTCCTAATCCTATATTGATTATATTTCAGGATTTCATACTCGTTTATATCATGAATCCGTGAATTTATGGAAGAAAAATCAGATTTTTCTAAAATCTTCTAAAAACGAGAAATTTAGATTTGAAGGTCCATTTGATATCGGAATTGGACAATTTTTGTTTGGTTGAACTCGTATTGGAGCGAATTTTCGGATTTTGCGAGTTTTTCTGGGATTTGAGACATGGTTCCCACTATCGAATATTTTAATGCATTTTGGATTTTTATCCGAAAAATTAGTAAATTCATATGGAATTAATTCCTATGATTAGTATTGAATATATCGAATTGTTTGTGAATAGATTTTATGCTTTCAGAGTCAAATTTAAAAGGAAAACCTGTGGTTGAATAATTGATTGAAATTTACAAAGCGAGATAAGTGTCGTGATTAACCTTGACTTGAGGGAATAGAACCCTTAAATTATTTGTTATGTGAATTGCATTTGAACGGCGTATAGGCGAGGTGAGCAGTGTCTATACGTCATCAAATTAATTGTTTGCCTGCTTACTTGAAAAATCATAAATTATTTTAAATCATAAAATAATTATTATAATAATTATTTTTATACTATTCTTTGTCAAATATTAATTCTTGAATTCCTACATTAATTGTTACATGCTATTTGAATTATGTGTTTTAATTGTTATTTAACATTTAGCATATTAAATATTAAACTGCCTATTTTATCCCTGATTTTTATAATAATTTGCTAGTTGTCATTGTTTGTTTCATAATTAAATCATAATTTTTGTATGCTTGTTGTCTTATAATTTTATATTAATTGTTGCATTTATTGGAGAAATTTCTTCTATAAGAATTGATTGAAATGGATATATTGGAGGATCGGGTTTCACGTCGCAACAAACTTATTAAAAGTCAATATTTGAGGATCGGGTTGCGCGCCGCAACAGACTTATTAAAAAGTCCATATTGGAGGATCGGGTTGCACGCCGCAACAGACTTATTAAAAAGTCCATATTGGGGGATCGGGTTGCACGCCGCAAAAGACTTATTAAAAGTCAATATTGGGGGATCGGATTGCACGCCGCAACAGACTTATTTAAAAGTTTATATATATACTTGATTGAAATAAATATATGACAGACTTGATTAAAAGGAAAATATTGGGAGAGCGGGTTGCACGCTGCAACAGAATTGAATGTGAATATATTGTGAGAGCGGGTTGCACGCTGCAACAAAATTGGGTGAAATAATAATGGATTATGACTGCTGAGTTAGCTTCAATTATTATAAATGAGTTACCCGATTTATTTTTATTATTTATTGATATTATTAATATTGCGTATAGGTTAATGTAAGTGAACCGCCTTAGCCTCGTCACTACTTCGTCGAGGTTAGGCTCAACACTTACCAGTACATGGGGTCGGTTATACTGATACTACACTCTGCACTTTCTTGTGCAGATTTTGGAGTTGGTCCCAGCGGCGTACCATAGACTTGCTCGAATTTCAGCTACCAGAGGAGACTTGAGGTATAACTGCATGGCGTCCGCAGTTCTGAAGTCCCCGTCTATTTTACTTTAGATGTGTGTTTATTTCCAGACAACTTTATTTATTCAGACCTTTATTTGTATTTATTCTAGAAGCTCGTGCATTTGTGATACCAATTCTGGGATGGTATTTAGACACCGTTATTTTTATGGATTATTTCACTATATTTCAAACTTTGCTTCCGATTTTGTTTCCTTGATTATTAATAATTTAAAAATGGTTTAAAAATTGGTTAATATTATTCTAACGTTGGCTTGCTTAGCAAGTGAAATGTTAGGCGCCATCACGGTCCGAAGGAGAAAATTTCGGGTCATGACGCTAAGATTTATAAAAAATCTTGAGGCCTAATATTGCTATTTCGCTAATAGAATTGACACCGAAATCAATAACCTTTCTCTACATTTTGATTCATTAATAAAAATGTCATGATAACACATTGCTATAACCTTAGTATGAAAACATATAAAACTCTGATGAAATTTTTTAATGAAGCAATAACACCTAACAATTAAACATGTCATGAAAAAGATCATATACCACTAAAATAATTATTAACTAATAGGGTTTGTCTAGTGGTATAAGGAATCCTTTTGAAAATGCTTGAGATCCTTGTACGAATTCAATGCCCAAATAGAAAGCTCCAGTAGTCTATTGACCATCTATATCAAATAAACTTATTTCTGGTAAAAATAATGTTTTCACATTCTTTGTTCAAATTCTTCTGAAAAACATCTCCTTGAGTAAAAAATTCTTGCTGATCTTAAAAAGAGTTATAATGCGTAGGTCTCTTTAGTTTTTATCTAATACCTTGAATTGAGCTTCATAATCAATATTTTATAACATTGCATATTTTATATATACAATTTCAAATTGGAATTCAATCAATATTTTATCGTGATACAACCACCGTAATACCAATCAAATGGTGGAAAACTCGTTTATTTAAAGTGGTAGTATTATTTTTTTTAAAATAAATTGAAACTTTGTCAATATTGTGGGTAGATTACAAAAATAACTTTAGCTTTTCGTTCATGTTGAATTTTAGTACTTAAAATTGATTAGTACACGAAGAATTGCTTGAAGTTGAGCCTAAAGTGTCACGACCCAAAAACCCACTATAAGTCGTGATGGCGCCCAACATCGCCATTGGGCAAGCCAACGGTGAACTACCAATTTTTTTAACTATGCATTTTTTACTTTCAAAATCGTAAATCTTATTAGATAAAGAAATCAACGCTTTAGAATCACGGGAACTTACAATTTAAATAGAATAAATAATAAAGGTGTGTCAATGCTACGCAAAACCAAAAAAAATAATTTACATAATATCCCAAAATTCGGTGTCACAAGAGCATGAACATTTACTAAGGAATACAATAATAATACAACATCTGTCTGGAATGTATATAAGATAGGATAAAGTAAGAAATACGATGGAGACTGTGGGCTGCGATACATAGTATGGAATTTGAAGCTCACCATAAAGTCCCCTTAGTAGCTGCGCCTGTCACGACCAAAATTCACTATTGGCCGTGATGGCGCCTAACGCCGCCGTCAGGCAAGCCAACAGTGATTTACCAATTAAATTACTCATTTTATTACTTTCGAAAACATATATTTTAATAAGGAAGGAGATTTGCACTTCTAAATACACGGAAACGTACAACATTTGAAGTTTATAAAAGAAATGGAAATCGATAATAGTATACGAAACTGTAAGCATCAACTAGTATAACCTCAAAACCCGGTATCACAAGTGCATGAGTATTTTCTAAAGAGTTCAACAATAATAATACAACATCTGTCCAGAATGTAAATAGATAGGATAAAATACATAGTACGATGGAGACTCGGTGGACTGCGATGCGTAGCATGGAATGCAGCTCACATAAAATTTCCTCAACAGATGCGTCTACGCGTCAAGATGATCGCCGAATAAACCTGCCAGATCTTGCACGTTTAGTGCAGAAGTGCAACATAAGTACGTAAATTAACGCGTACCCAGTAAGTATCTGACTTAACCCCGGAGAAGTAGTGACGAGGAGTCGACATCGACACTTACTAGAGGTCCAATAAAATAATATAATAATCCATAACAGAAATGAAGTGCACATCGATAGTGGGGAAAATCTATAAGTAACATAAACTTCCAAATATTTCTTTAAAAGTATGAATTTCTCAATCTTGTATTCTACCTTAACAACTCAGAAAAGGTCAAGTGCCAATATCAAATACATAAGGAATACCATAAAAAAATATCGGGCATAAAGATTATCTCGTGAATATTCGGACTACTAGCGATATAACGCATGATTATGCCGAGGTCGTTCGGCCCGGTACAGAAAAATGTGTACACTGCCGAAGGTCGAGCGGCACGAATCATAGATGCATCTATCATACTGCCGAGGCATTCGGTCCGCTCCACAAGAAAGAAAAAAGTTACCGAATTACGAGACAGGTGCTTACGATACAGTACATGAGCACAAAGGGAATATAGTCTTTATCGTTTCTCAAATTACTAGCCAATAACTCAAAGTGATAAGGCTCAGCCTAGTATACATATATTTATTTCTAAATCAATTTCAATTGTAAATTCAATTAATTATGCCATAAAAAATGAGTCGAAACAATTCAAATATTACATGATAAGGTCCTAAGTCTACCCAAGACATAAACATGCTTTAGCTACGTACGGACTCTCGTTACCTTGTGCGTACCTAGCACCCACAACTAGTTGCACATAAAAATAATTATTACCTAAGGGGTAGTTTCTCCCTCACAAGGTTAGACATGAGACTTACCTCGCTCCGAAGTTCCATGACCGACTCTAACACCTCTCAAACACCTCAAACCGATGCCCGTCTCTCCAAAACTAGTCAAACAATTATGCAAATTCATAAATATATACTCTATTATCCATAATTAATCAATTCATAACAATCCCCAACTCTGCTCAAAAAGTCAATAAAGTCGACCCTCGGGCCTATGTGCCCGGATTCTAAAATTTCTCGAAGGTAATCTTTACCCATAATATTACGAACACAAATATATAATTTATTCCAATTTCCATGTCCAATTTCGTGGTCAAATTCCAAAAATACTAAATTCTACATTTTCTACCAAAATCCCACAATTTCTAAATATTTCCATGTTTATATCTTTATAGAATCCATGTATTTAACATACTATAGGTGGGAATAACTTACCTTGCCATAGATGATGAAAATTTCCCCTCCAAGAGCTCCAAAAATCGCCCAACCAAATAAAAATATGAGAGAAATGGGCTAAGTCTCAGATTTAAAATAGCTCACTGCCCAGCGACGGTTGCACCTGCGGTCCATTATCCGCTTCTGCGGCTCCGCACCTGCGGAAATTTCCATCGCAGGTGCGGTTCCCACTAAGCCCAGCCAAGTCCGCTTCTGCGAACAAAAATCCGCTCATGCGGTTTCGCTTCTGTGGAGCCCTGATCGCTCTTACGGTCTCGCTTATACGGAGCCCTGACGGCTCCTGCGGTCTAGCAAGAAACGCCCAACCCCCGCTTCTGTGGTGCCTCCTCCGCCTCTGCGCGCCCAAACTTCGCAGCTGCGACCCTTCGTCTAGCTGGCCTCTTTCGTTTCTATGGAACATTCGTCGCATCTGCAAGCTCGTAGATGCGGAAATAACTTCGCATATGCGGCCATCCTAACTCAGTTCAAATGCTTCCTCTGCGATCACGACGCCGCTTCTGCGGACTCACACCTGCGGCCCTTTCCACGCAGGTGCAATTGCACCAGATCCCAGCTGCCTCAACACACCTCCCATGCCCAAACTCGATATGTTTTCAATCCGATCCGCACCCGGGGACCACAGGAACCCGTTCAAACATACGAACACATCCTAAAACACGACATGGACTTAGTCGAGGTCTCATATCACACCAAACAACATCGAAACTACGAATCGACGATCGAAATCCTTCTTTAAACTTTTAGACTTTCAAACTTTGACGAACGCGTCCGATTCATATCAAAATATTTCGGAATGACGCCAAAATTTGTGCACAAGTCATAAATCGCAATACGAACCTATTCCAAGGCTCGGGATCTCAAACGGAAATCAACTACACCAAATTTCACCTCAAACCAAGTTTAGGAAGTTCTAAAGCCTTCCAAATGCTAACTTTTCACAATAAGCTCTGAAATGCTCCCGTTGATTCGATACTCAACCCGAATATACGCCCAAGTCCGAAATCATCATACGAACCTATTGAAACCTTCAAATCCCGATTCCGAAGTCGTTTACTCAAAAGTCAAACCTTAGTCAATTCTTCCAACTTAAAGCTTCCGAAATTAGAAGTTTCTTTCCAAATCAACTCCGAACATCCGAAAATTCAACTTCGACCACACGTATATGTCATAATACCTGAAGTGAAGCTACTCAAGGCCTCAATCCACTAAACGATGCACTGGATCTCAAAATGGTCGGATCATTACATTCTTCCCCACTTAAACATACGTTCGTCCTCGAACGTGCTAAGAATTACTCCGGAGTTGCCCCAAAATCACTGTTCAACACCTTGTGCACCTACCGGTGCCACCACAACCCAGTTGATCCCATTAGTTCGAGCCAGACTGAATATCCTCCCTTTTATTTAGTCAATAAGCCTTAGGGCCAAATTCCAACCTTCGTATTTCTCTACAAAACATGATTCTAACATGTGAACACCGTATCAATCACTACGCACTGTACCAAAACATGATTATACACCTTTGCTGAATTCACACCATGCACCACATAATTCACATACCCATAATATATCTTCCAACTACAATAGCTGAAATTTCCTGAATCTGATGCCTGCAATATGCCTCATAACACATGTGATCCCTGTTCCAAATTCTCCCGACACTGCCATGATGAAAGAGAGGTGTAAAAACTCATAACCACCCGCCGAATCAATAAATCATGGAGTCTCCCCTTCTGACTAGACCATTACCTCGTTCTGAACCGAATACCGATATTTGCTCTTTAATATACCTTACATAACTCTGATCGCACTGATCCCAGGTCCAATAACCTCGTCTCATCCAGTACAAGCTGCTCAGGCAATGAGCCATCTCAAACACTGCCAAAAATATCATATGATGCCCAGAATGCACCGACAAGCTACAAACTCGAATATAACTAATAAGGAAGAACAAACTCTGACAGGGAATTACCCAGCCTGCGCAATGAATAAAATGGCAGAATAGATTCTATGAACCTACCTCAGGGATGAAAAACAAGGCACACAAAATAAGCATAAGGAACTATGCTCAACATCTCGCTGTTGCAGCATGCAACCCGATCCAATATCTGTTACGGCGTGCAATCCGATCCACACAACATGCACATGGAGGCATGCCACCCGATCCAAACAATATACTCGTGGCGGCGTGCCACCCGATCCGCACATAACAATCAAGAAGAAAACACACACATCAAGTCGTAACGATTATACTTATGAAATACTCGAATATCGACCACAAGTACGCCAAGTGCATAATACAAATCCTGGGTAGACAGATAGCACCATACGCTATGAACCCAAGCACAACTAAGGTGCAATAAATGACCTGCATCTCGAGATCCATCCTGCTCATGTAACACCATAAACTACACGGGATCACAACACATGTGCTAATAATCAAGTCGTCTCATAACCTACATGGCACAACAGAGTATTACATGGATTAGCTAATGACAGGAATAACATCCAACGCCCGAAGACTCCTCCTCAAGCAATGTTATGCCGAACGAACACATCCAACCTGATGTAGAGCACACATTCACATTAGAACCACCAATGGACCCCAAGCCAATTTCGTGCATCCCATACTCGGCCAATAACCTTCGAATGATCCACAATGGCCCCATTTATGACACGCACGAGCAGCCGTCCACTCCGGACCAATCTCCCACAGTTCACAACCAAAGGAATAGAGCGCCTTCCAGGCAAAAACTCTCACATTAACGATAGTACCATTATCTCCATGCTTCGTTTCAATCTTTAACAATCAAGTGACTAACATGTCACACTTATACAGATTTCCCCGTGGGATACTCTCCCACGACCTTTCGCACCAGGTAGCAAAGTGTGCACCTCCACACCACCAACCGCATTAATTATGAAAAGCCAACCAAGAGTCCGTAATTCAATACACAAAGCCTCTTACACAGGACACCGTTCTCAGGTGACACTAAAGAAAATACCTGCTTACTCCGAACCGCAACCTTGATCCTCAACTTCAAATTCCCATGCCGATCACTGCACCTATCATGCCGCTACACAAGGGTGCAAGAATTCATCATAACACCTGAACTACTAGTAGAATAAATACTTCATTGGTTATATTCATTTCACTTAACTTACTCTAGAAGGACCATTGCAACACGCAACCAAATTCCCAAACCGCAGAAAATACAAACCTCGAGTCGTGGTCTAAACCGTCATAACTCTTCTGGGACCCATTTACACATAACGAGGCCATTAGAATCAAATACCTCCCCAAATCAAATAAATTACGCCGATTGTTAAGCCTGCATGTATCGCCACAAATCATATGTATAACACTAATATGTCGAAGAAACTTATCATTGTCATAATCCTGTTGATTCAACCATTAGAAACCGAACCAACTTCTTCCAATTCACTCTTAACTTGCCTTAGAAATAATAGCAGCTCCATCCAAAAATCATAACAAAACTCACAACACTCCTCCCGAGTGGCCCACTTCACGAGACCACATCGTCTTAATACCCATGAACCATCTCATACTTTCCTTATGCGCACAATAGCTTCTCCAACCGGTATACCTATTCTGAAATACCTTCCGCAAATCTGAAATTGTTTCTCCCATTTTTCAAAAATTGCCCCGTAGACCCAATGATAACATAGAAAATTCCACATATATTCTTCACACTCTGCTGCAAAATCCCGGTCTCCATCCACATAACGAACCCCTTAGAACCATTGTTGAGTGTCACCCACACTACTTGGTCCCGAATATAAGCCAAACTTTAGTGCGCTGTCAACACATGAATACTCCCCAAAGAAGCAACCAAATGAATTATTTCCCTTGTACATCACATCTACCATAAGCATAAACTCCGAGCCTCCCCAAAATCTGCACATGAATTGATGAGGCGAAATATAGCACACATTTATAATATCCTTTCCTGAATTACCCCTGATGTTTACTTTTCTTAGTCATAAATAATCCACCAATGCACCGATAACCAAAAGCTGCACAAGCAGACAACCACGTGATCTAATCGTAGACGGTGGGCTCCCCCACTTAGCTTTAAGCTACAATTACATAAACCTAGAACCCACCAAGATTCCTCCTTCTCAATTACCATGATCTCACACCATCAACTCATCAAATTTATTGTAGTCTCTTGTTAAACTTTTCATGAACATTCCGAATTATCAACCACAATCGTAGATTCGACCTTCTGTCGGGTAGTAAGTAGAACTCTTCGTAGAAACTTCATCAAAATCATGCAACTGCTAACCTGTTCACAAGAGATAGCCCACCTGTGGAATTCTATACCAACATCTCCCAACGACGCTGCACTGGGTACAACTACCACGAGATCAGTAAAATCTTCTAAGCCCGTGCTTATCCACAACAGTACAAGTACATTCATTCCCCATTAACATCAACTAAAAGAGCGACAATACATCCCAAACTCGAAGACATGTTGCATCCCAACGATAATCAAGTTTTCACACCCCTCTTCATTTCAAGCAAACTCTTTTTTGCCATATCCAATCTTCCTCGATACAGTCGCCACCATCCTAAATAAAACCCTTAGACCAAATCACCTTCCATCACGATTCCCAAACTGCCCTAAGCGTTCTCAAGGCACGCGACTATCCTTCTACGGAATCCATATCCTAATCAACCACTCTTAATCGGTTAAACTATCTTTTTAAGCAATTTCTCCACCTCTGTTTTTCATACTTGACCTGCTAGTAATTCAACCGTCGCGAGACACCTCCCGCCATGCCTTTCTCATACCTTGCTGCCCAAATGTTGCCCCAAATCAATCCATATCTGTAGCACCTGAACTAATGAATTACTACCAACTCTAAACCTCTTATAAGATCATTTTTCTTGAGCCATCAGCTTCCGACGCACCGATTTGATTCTGAAATCGCTACATATCGCCATTCTCTGACAACCGCTTCTTAGACACTATTCCACCACACTCTGCCCCGAAGGCAAATCAAAGAAGATCATAACACCGACGAACCTTAATGCGTTCAAAAAAGGATGACGACACCCCATCATAAATGAGAACTCCATCACGCTCAAAATATCAAGTCTCATTACTTCATCAACCAAACCTGGACATCTATAGTCCGATTGCCTTTGTTCTGCTAGAATTAAATGACGAACCCCTAAATCATGCACTGAGAAATCATCCTTTCAAGTCATTCACTGCCTCAACACATAAACGAGCACCCAAGCATTACACCAACATCATGCGATAACAATGCGTGAACATCATAGCAATCTGTGTATAGCCTCAAAACTATCGAAAATACAACTACTGAGTTGAAATGACAGAACATCCTTCCGCAAGGCGACGATAATAGCCCGTCGGAACACGCAGGGAAAAAAATCCTGCACCACGTCTGCAGTACCACCACAACTACTCGATGCCCATTTGATAACAAATGCTTCACGTCGCATAAGATTGAGTGGGAAGGAAATAACGGCATAAGCCTCGAAAGAATCAACCGCACGAGGAGGAATCAAGAAGGGAAGCGCTCCTAACAGCCTTGTAGCTTCTCTAAGATAAAGTACAAAAGTCTCTGTACTGATCCGCAAGACTCTACTAGACTTGCTCATGACTCTTGAGACATAAGTGAACCCAATGCTCTAATACCAGCTGTCATGACCCAAAATCCACTATAGGTCGTGATGGCGCCTAACGTCGCTATCAGACAAGCCAAGAGTGGTTTACCAATTTAATTACTCATTTTATTACTTTCGAAAACATAGATTTTAATAAGGAGATTTGCACTTCTAAATCCACGGAAATGTACAATATTTATAGTTTATAAAAGAAATGGAAATCGATAATAATATACGAAACCGTAAGCATCAACTAGTATAATACCAAAACTTAGTGTCACAACTGCATGGGCATTTTCTAAGGAGTTCAATAATAATAATACAATAGCTGTCCAGAATGTAAATAGACAGGATACAATACATAGTACGATGGAGACCCGGTGGACTGCGATGCGTAGCCTGAAATGCAGCTCACATAAAGTCCCCTCAACAGGTACGCCTACGCGCCAAGATGATCGCCAAATGAACCTGTCAAATCCTGCACATTTAGTGCAGAAGTGCATCATGAGTATGTAAATCAACGTGTACCCAGTAAGTTTCTAGACTAACCCCGGAGAAGTAGTGACAAGGGTTTGACATCGACACTTACTAGAGGTCCAATAAAATAATATAATAATCCATAACAGATATAAAGTGCACAACAATAGTGGGGCAAATCTGTAAGTTACATAATCTTACAAATATTTCTTTTAAAGTATGAATTTCTCGATCTTGTAACAAATCAGAAAAGGTCAAGTGCCAATATAAAATACATAAGGAATACCATAAAAAATGCCGGGCATCAGTGGAAAGATTATCTCGTGAATATTCGGACTACTAGCGATATAACACACGATTCTGCCGAGGTCGTTCGGCCCGATCCAGATTAATGTGTACATTGCCGAGGGTCGAGCGACACGAACCATAAATGTATCTATTATACTGCCGAGGCGTTCAACCCGCTCCACAAGAAAGGAAAGAAGTTACCGAATTACGAGACACGTGCTTGAGATACAATACATGAGCACAAAGGGAATATAATCTTTATCATTTCTCAAATTACTAGCCAACAAATCAGAGTGATAAGGCTCGACCTAGTATACATATATTTATTTCTAAATCAATTTCAATTGTAAATTCAATTAATTAGGCCAGCAAAAATGAGTCCAAACAATTTAAATATTACATGATAAGGTCCTAAGTATACCCAGACATAAACATGCTTTAGCTACGTACGGACTCTCGTCACCTCGTGTGTACGTGCTGAACTTTTGTTTTATATTTGCTGAACTTCAGCATGTTTTAGCTGAAGCTTTGTTATGTTTGTGATGAACTTCAGGGTTGAAGTTTGTTTTGTATTTGCTGAACTTCAGCATTCTAGGAGCTGAAATTTTTGTTTATATTTGCTGAACTTCAGCATTCTTAGAGCTGAAGTTCTAAAACAACAATGACAAGTTGTCATTAAGATCTAGTTGCTATAATGGAATTGTATATTTTAGCCTTAGAGTAATGAAATTATCAGGAAATTTGAAAAGCAATACTCATATAAAACAAGACCATTAGTAAAAGCACAGGGAATCAACTCGTGCTTTCGTGTTTCAGTAGCAATTAAAATTAGAATTTTTCAGCATTCAGAAAATGAAGGAGGAGCTGAAGTTGTTTAGACATTGGGTATAAATTAAAACTTTTTAAAAAATGGGTATAAGTTAAATGGGGGCGACCAAATAAGGCGCCCCGTACAATTTCTACCACAAAGTTTATGAGTGTGGGTCGACATGTGTACAACCCAAATTCGCCAATTTACAATCATGGGCCCATTTCGAAAATCTATATATGTAGCCTAAATTGACTCACAACAAAACTTATCACTAAACATAAAAGATACTAGTAATACTTTTTGTTTGGTTGGTAGATATAGTGATGATAAATTTATAACAAATTTGTTAGTTAGCTTGGTTTGCTTATTAAACAAATTATAAAAGAACAAACATATGAAAATGATGTTGGACTAGGAGATTTGGGCTATGATTAGCTCATTGTCTAGTTCAAATTGACTAGCTCATCTTACCCAAGTAAATTTTGATAAAGTGTGACCTAACTCGGTCAGTTAACTTAATTCATTTCTATTCGCTCAAAAATTTAACCCTTCACACCCGTTTGACATCCGCTATTGAGAGCATCTGACCATTTTAAGCGTACAATGGGCGAGAATATTTCAACATGCGAGAAGTCATATACTACAAGGATGTCCAAGGAAAAAAAGGATTTGGTACGAGGAATCACGATGACGTTTTTTTTTTATTATCTTGGCTCAAATGGTGGAGCATAAATTTTTCATTGTGTGGTTTGGAAGGAGTAGGAGTTATTATATATCTTGGGAAGAATTCAGTTAGTGTAACTTACATGGTTTCGTTCCTTCATTTAGGAAAGATTCTTGATTGAGTCTACTCCATGGGTTTCTTTAGGTCTAACCCTATTGGTTATTACTATATCTAACTTGTCACTAAATTTCTAGTCTAGTGCAACAATTAATGGTAGAAATGAACATATAAAAAATCAAATACTTTTTAATGGGATAGTGATTCGTAGAATATAAAATATGCCTATTATTATTTCTAGGCGAGAACCTTAGCTACTTGCTTATGTGGTGGAAGATTGGACACCATTACGATTTACGAGTATTAATTACTTGTCAAAAGCTCTAGCAAGTCTTCTTGATCAATTTTTCTTAGTTTCAACCCTTGCCCAAAACAAAAAAGCAAAAAATGAAGTAAAGAATAATGTATCCTTACATCAGAAGTGAATTCTGAAAAATAAAGAAAAGAATGCAAAATACACACATATCAAGCGACCGTGCAAATTTAATTTCAACTACCTTGGTTGTTTCATTCATGTATGCATAAAATAGATGCAACAGATTCCTGAACTTAGAGGGCGTTAGGACATAAGAATTGTAAAATTCAGGAAAAAAGTAAAAAAAAATTAAGTAAAAATACTATTTGAAAATTATATTTGTGTTTGGGCATGAATACAATTTGGAGTTGTTTTTGAATTTTTGTGAGTGATTTGAAGTGAAAATTTTGAAACAAAGCTTTTTGAAATTTTTCAAATTTTTCAAAAAATTCCAAAATTCAACTTCAAGTGATATTTAAAATTTTCACGGACAAACACTTATTCCGAAAAAAGCGAACATTTGTTGAAAAAAAATAAAAAAACTTTCTTATGGCCAAACGGCCCCTTAATTAAGTTCTGTGACGGTGATTAATTTTGTGTGTGTAATTATAGGTTAATTTCAGTAATAAATATTACTTAATGAAAGGGTAAAAATAGTACTAACTAATATGGTATCACGAATTAACATCCACTTATTACATATTATAGTATAAGAAAAAAATTACATTGTCTGTGAATACAATTTATATCTCAGTTCCCAACAGCCACATTTTTGCATAGAGGGCCTTTATATGCATCAAAAGAACTCTTTGTCTCAATTGCAGTTTCTACGCTGCGCTTTTTGTAATTATTGAATTCCCCAGTATATCTGGGGGTGTTGGATTTATCTTCACTGAAAGAAAGGGGGGGGGGGGGGGATTACAACACAGGGAAGCTATCCTAAGTTCCTAACCAAAATACACAGACAGGTGATTATAAAATCAAACCTCTGTGTGAACTACAAAGCATTCCTTAATGGCAAAAAAGTTTTGCTTTGTCATATTTAGTTCTAATACTAGAAATTTGAAATTTATCCAAAATGAAAGGTCAGTGTTGATATTCATCTATATTGGCAAGTAATAAGAAGAACAGTACGACACAGTTGGTTCCATATACTTTTTTCGGTATAACCTTTTTGTATTGGATAAAATATGTTATGGCACATGACCGTCCGAGAAAGGGATACGTGAAACCCAAGACGGGAATGACTGAAGACAACTATTTCGTTTGTCACAGAAAAGAATAATGCTCATAAGTATGTGATAAATGCTCTTTTCCCGGTAGCATTAAATAGGAAATATTCATGGCATTAAGAGCAGTTACCCGTTACAAGGAATTTGACATTTATGTTCACTGTTACATCTTTATCAATACTACTCATAATTGACATTAAAGAAGGGCACGACCCTAAGACCTTCTTCATAGCTATAAATAATAAGCTCAGGTGTCATTGTAAAGGGGACGACTATTCTAGCAAACTTATACTATATTTTATACAAAACTCAATCCAATCTTAACTTCTGATTTCTCGATTCTTTTTGTTTTTGTGCCCGGAAACCTTATTTCTGGAAATATTGCTCTGCTGTTTCGTCCATATCTTAAGCCTAAGTGTTGCATAATTCTTCAATTATTTATTTATTTTAGGATCAAATTAATTTACTTATCTAGAAACCACGTATAAATTCAATTGTACCATTTTACGGGTGAACAGTTTGGCGCCCACCGTGGGGCCTAGATGGCCATGTAACTAAATTGATCTTTGCCTTTTTTACTAACGCGTTTTGATCCTTTTTGTCTTAGAAAAAGTCATAAGAAATGGCAGATAACACTGTTAACGACATGCACAACCCCGAAATACGAGGGGATCAGCCTCATTCTGAGGACTCAATCAGCGACACCCATAACGAAGGGAATGACGCTACACCAGCGCATGACAGGCAGTACCCTCGATTGCATCAAAAGAACTCTTTGTCTCAATTGCAGTTTCTACGCTGCGCTTTTTGTAATTATTGAATTCCCCAGTATATCTGGGGGTGTTGGATTTATCTTCACTGAAAGAAAGGGGGGGGAAGGGGGGGGGGGGGAGGGATTACAACACAGGGAAGCTATCCTAAGTTCCTAACCAAAATACACAGACAGGTGATTATAAAATCAAACCGCTGTGTGAACTACAAAGCATTCCTTAATGGCAAAAAAGTTTTGCTTTGTCATATTTAGTTCTAATACTAGAAATTTGAAATTTATCCAAAATGAAAGGTCAGTGTTGATATTCATCTATATTGGCAAGTAATAAGAAGAACAGTACGACACAGTTGGTTCCATATACTTTTTTCGGTATAACCTTTTTGTATTGGATAAAATATGTTATGGCACATGACCGTCCGAGAAAGGGATACGTGAAACCCAAGACGGGAATGACTGAAGACAACTATTTCGTTTGTCACAGAAAAGAATAATGCTCATAAGTATGTGATAAATGCTCTTTTCCCGGTAGCATTAAATAGGAAATATTCATGGCATTAAGAGCAGTTACCCGTTACAAGGAATTTGACATTTATGTTCACTGTTACATCTTTATCAATACTACTCATAATTGACATTAAAGAAGGGCACGACCCTAAGACCTTCTTCATAGCTATAAATAATAAGCTCAGGTGTCATTGTAAAGGGGACGACTATTCTAGCAAACTTATACTATATTTTATACAAAACTCAATCCAATCTTAACTTCTGATTTCTCGATTCTTTTTGTTTTTGTGCCCGGAAACCTTATTTCTGGAAATATTGCTCTGCTGTTTCGTCCATATCTTAAGCCTAAGTGTTGCATAATTCTTCAATTATTTATTTATTTTAGGATCAAATTAATTTACTTATCTAGAAACCACGTATAAATTCAATTGTACCATTTTACGGGTGAACAGTTTGGCGCCCACCGTGGGGCCTAGATGGCCATGTAACTAAATTGATCTTTGCCTTTTTTACTAACGCGTTTTGATCCTTTTTGTCTTAGAAAAAGTCATAAGAAATGGCAGATAACACTGTTAACGACATGCACAACCTCGAGATACGAGGGGATCAGCCTCATTCTGAGGACTCAATCAGCGACACCCATAACGAAGGGAATGACGCTACACCAGCGCATGACAGGCAGTACCCTCGATATGTTCGGGGGACCACTACCCGATGACGCTGATGAAGAGCATGTCGTCGAAGCGGTAAGGGTCTTGCCAGAGCAACAAGGGATCATTCTAGGCCACCTCATGCGATAGGATAAAGTTATAACGGAGTTGAAGCAAGCATTGTCAGGAGCTTCAAATAATGCAATCAGATGAGATTCGATCCCTCCTGGGATTCCCACGAATCAAACAACAAGGAGGATCGACAACAACACTCCAGGGGTGAAATTGGCTCCGATGGGGCAGGAGGGAATGGGTCAGGTCTCAACAACGAGAATGATTCTTTCATGAATGAACTTTTATGGTTCATGAGGGAAGTAAACGCCCACATGGACCAGATCCCCAGGCACGCCACCAGTGCTGAAAGGCCCGGACTCAAAGAAGTATACTCAATTACCGTACAAACCAAGTGCGGTACCAAAGTTGATCCCGAAGCGGTTCAAAATGCTTGAAATGCCAAAGTATGACGGAACTTCAGACCCCCAAAAGCATATTACCACCTGCACAACAACGATAAAGGGAAATGATTTAGCTCCTCACGAAATTGAATCTGTGATGCTAAAGAAATTTGAGAAAACCCTCACGAGGGGGCCCTTGATGTAGTATTCGTTGTTACCCAAACACTCCATAGAACCCCTTGAAATGCTTGCGGATTCTTACATCAAGGCTCATGCCAGGGCAAGGAAAGTACATGCCCGAAAGGCCGACATATTCAAAATAGCACAGGGAGAGTCTGAGTTGCTACGAGAGTTCGTTACCCGATTCCAGAAGGAGAGAATGTTGCTCCCGGCTGTCCCAGATGAATAGGTGGCTGAGACGTTCACCAAAGGATTGAATCCAAGAAGTTCAGACGCTTCCTGGAAATTGAAATAGAGCCTACTCGAGTTTCAAGAAACTACCTGGGTAGATGTCCACAACCGGTATGAATCAAAAATAAGGATCGAAGATGATCAGGTTGGTTTTCCATCGTCGACCAAAGGACAAGAAAAGAATAAGGAAAAATGAAAAGTTGACTATAACGCGGACATGCGAATTTCTAGGGGCTAGTTTTTGCCCTACGAACAAATCGAAGGCCGCAACAGAGGTTTTCGGACAGCGGACATGTTCGCGATCGATAAGAAGACTGATCACGGTCGGAATAATCGATCACTACAAGATAAAAAAGTGACGGGGTCACGAGATCCTTCTTACCCTAAATTATCAGAATACAACTTCAACGTCAGTATAGTAGAATTAGTATCTACCATGAGAAACATCAAAAAAGCGCAGTTCTCGAGACCGATGAGATCTGATTCTAACCAGAGGGATCCCAATTTGTGGTGTGAATACCACGGTACGAATGGCCATCGAACAGGGGACTGTTGACATCTCCGGGAAGAAGTGGCAACGTTACTAAAGAATGGTCACCTCAAAGAATTCTTGAGTGACCGATCTAAGAATAACTATGGGCATAACCGAGACAACGCGGAACCCTTGAAAGTAGGAGAAGATTCCCGCATCAAACAATCAACATGATCTTCGGAGGAAACGAGATTATCGGGATCACCTTTTCAATAGCAAAGAAGACGAAAGTATTAATAACACATAGCAAAAGACTCCGGGAAGACGATATCACTTTTACGGAGGAGGACACAGACGGATTGCTACTACCACACAATGACACACTCGTAATTTCTTTAAATGTTCTAGATTTTAAGATTAAACGTGTTCTTGTGGATCCAGGGAGTTCGGCTAATATCATATAATAGAGTGTATTTGTAACAATCTGGCCGGTCGTTTCGAGAGTTATAGCCCCGTTTTCCCTATTTCTGCTTCTTTTTGTGTTCTTCGGCTATATTATGTTATACCGGGTTAGTTGGTTCGGGTCTGGAGTGGTTTCGGAGTGAATTGAGACACGTAGTCTCTAAAGTAGAAGCTTAAGTTGGAAAAGTCATCCAGATGTTGACTTATATGTAAACGATCTCGGATTTGAATTTTGATGGTTCCGTTAGCTCTGTTAATTGATTTTGGACTTACGAGTGCATCCAGAATGTGATTTTAAGGTTAGTAGTGGAATTAGGCTTGAATTAGCGAAAATTAGAAAATTGGCGATTTTTGGTCAGTAGTGGAAAATTTGATGTCGGGGTCGGAATGGATTTCCGGAAATTGGAGTATGTTCGTGGTGTCATTTGTGATGTGTATGTAAAATTTGATATCATTCGGACTTGGTTTGGTAGGTTTCGGCATCGTTGGTAGAATTATAAATTTAGAAGTTCTTAGGCTTGAATCCGAGGGTAATTTGGTGTTGTTTTGAGTGATTCGAAGGCTCGACTAAGTTTGTATGATGTCATGGGATGTGTTGGTATGTTTGTTTGAGATCCTGAGGGCCTCGGGGTGGTTCCGGGTGGTTAACGGAAGGTTTGGAACTTGGAAAATGCAGCTGAACTGCTGGTGGTGGTGTCTTCCGCACCTGCGGAGAGGGAGCCACAGGTGCGAGACCGCAGAAGCGCATGGGAGGTCGTAGATGCAGGCAATGTTGAGCTGGACTGGAACCGCAGGTGCAAGAAGGCTTTCGCATCTGCGAGCCCGTAGGTGCGAGACCTGGGGCGCAAATGTGAAAAGGAGGAAATTGGCTGGCTCCGCAGAAGCGGAGGGAGATGCGCAGGTGCGAGATGTTGGCCGCAGATGTGGAACCTGGGATTTGATTGAGTTCCACACCTGCGATGGGATTTTCCGCATGTACGGCATCGCAGAAGCGGATAAGGTGACCGCAGATGCAGTTTCACTAGGTAGAATGTATAAATGGAGGACTTCGTGATTTTTGCTCATTTCTACCATTTTTAACTCGGACTTTGGAGCTTTTGGGGTGAGTTTTGAAGGGAATTCAAGGATATTCACTAAGGTAAGTTGCTTCAGCTCTATTATCTTTAGCCATGGTGTTTTCCCATTGATTTCCTACCTAATTAGTAGGATTTTTGAAGAGAAATAAGGAGTTAGAACTTGGGATTTTGGAGAGTGTAATTTGAGGATTTGAGGGATCAAATGATGTTGGATTTTGATGAATTTTATATGGTTAGACTCGTGAGTGAATGGTCTTTTGGGTTTTGTGACTTTTGTCAGATTTTGAGACGTGGGTCCGGGGGTCGGATTTGAGTCGATTTTGGGTTTTGAGTCTAATTTAGTAGTTTTCTTGTCGAATTGATTCCTTTAGCATATATTAATGGTATTGTGTTATTTGTGGCTTGATTCAGGACGCTCGGAGGATGATTCAAGAGACAAGCGCATTGCGGAGTAGAGATTTGCTCGGATTGAGGTAAGTACTAGTTATAAATCTGATCTTGAAGGTATGAAACCCCGGACTATGTATCATGTGATTATTTTGGTGGTGACGCACATGCTTGGTCCGTCCCGTGGAAACTGTAAAGTTGAATAACTTGTTAGCTATGTGCTCTCTATGTGTTGTGGAAATTTGACTATAAGTCATGTTAGAAACCATGTTTAGGCTATATGTTGGTACTATTAGGACCCACAGAAGTCGTGTACATGTTGAACTATCTGCTTAATTGTTGTTTTGTACTCAGCCACAGTTTACTTGATTATGTTATGCAGTCTCTATTGTTCATTATTGATGCATCATATCATTGTTGTTGGGTTGATTTCATGATTTCTGAGAGCCCAAGAAACTGGAGAGATTTATGACTGAGTGAGGTCGAGGGCCTGATTATGAGATATTATTATAGCACGTGAGTTATCCGTGCAGCACGTGAGTTGTCCGTGCGGATCCAGATATTATACTGTAGCACGTGAGTTGTCTGTGCGGATTCAAATATTTATAATATGGCACGTGAGTTGTCCGTGCAACACGTGAGTTATCCGTGCAGATTATAGTGCTTGGGCTGTAGGAGCCCCTCATGAGTCTGAACACCCCCAGAAAGCGCGGGTTCCCATTGAGTGTGAGTGCGGAGGACTGAGAGTCGAGTGGTTGAGTTGTTATGACGAGTGGAGTAATTGTTGCCCTGAGAGGCTATACTTGCTTTGCATTTGTTGTTGCACTTAGTTGCTATTTGACATTGCTGCGAAATTTTTTGAAAGATTTTATATCCGGATTACATGAACTTGAACTGTATAAATTGATTTGACTTAAGCTGCTGGGTTGAAAGCATGTCTATTCTTGCTGGAATTACTGAAAGTGAACTATAACTGTGTATCTCATCACTATCTCTAGTTCCTTATTTATTATTATTACTTTTTGAGTTGGTTGTACTCATACTACACCCTGCACTTCGTGTGCAGATCCAAGTGTTCCCGGATATAGCGGGTGTTGATTCTTTCGCGCAGTTGATTTTCTCCGGAGATTTTGAGGTAGTTGCCGTGTTTCGGAGACCTTGCCTCTCCTTCCCTATCTCTTTGTTTACTATATTTGGTCTTAGACTATTATACACTATATTTTCCTGACTTGGACCGTATTTTCCAAACTTGTATTCATATTAGATGCTCATGTACTCAGTGACACCGGGTTTTGGGAGTGTTTATATATGTATTTGTGAGTTTTTCTTTCGCTAAATTTAGATATTATGTTTTCAAACTTAAAAGATATGGTGGTTTATTGAGATTGTCGGCTTGCCTAGTATTGAGATAGGCGCCATCACGACGGGTGAGATTTTGGGTCGTGACAGTATTAGAGCAAGGTAAACTCACCGGAAGCATTATTCCGGCCACAAAGCTCCTCGCCAGATTCAACCTTGCAAGTGTGACAACTCGGGGAGAAGATTTATTACTCATAAATGCTGTAGGAGCAATAAAAACAACTCTTTTCGAAGTGGTAAATGGTGATATAGGATACAACATCATTCTGGGAAGGCCATGGTTGCATGAGATGAAAGTTGTACCATCAACATACCATCAATTGCTTAAGTTTCCAACACCCGAGGGAATTAAGCAGATAAGGGGTGACCAACCGGCAACAAGGGAGATGAATGCAATTTCAGTCTCGAGTAGCAAAGGAAAGGAACACATGGCATAGAAATTACAAGGCCCGACACCTACTCCTGAACTAGATGAAGTTGGCCAAGCGTCAGAAGATAATCAGGTGCCGAGATATTTCTAAGTTCCAAAAGAGACCGATGAGACGAAGTCCACAGCGGAAAAGCTGGAGAAAGTGGCATTGTTCGAGGAATTCTTAGAAAGGAAATTCCACTTGGGAACAGGATTGCACCCGGAACTCAGGTTCGGCTTCATTAAATTCCTTAAATATAACGCCGATTGTTTTGCATGGTTGCATGAAGATATGACATGTATCCCGACAGAGGTAGCCGTACACAAGTTAAGCTTGGATCATAACATACCTCCGGTAATACAAAAGAAATGCCCGATCGCCGAAGCCAGGGATAAATTCGTCAAAGAAGAGGTTACCGGCTTACTTAGTATTAGCTCAATCAGAGAGGTAAGATATCCAGACTGGCTAGCTAATGTAGTAGTAGTTCCTAAAAAGAACAATACATTTCGCATGTGCGTAGATTATAAATACCTTAATAAGGCGTGCCCGAAAGACTCGTTCCCACTGCCAAACATCGATCAAATGATTGATGCCACGACTGGGTACGAGTTAATGAGTTTTCTCGATGCTTATTCCGGGTACAACCACATTAAGATGAACCCGAAAGATCAGGAAAAAACTTCTTTTATAATAAATTTCGGTATATATTGTTACAATGTGATACCCTTCTGGTAGGAAAACGTCGGAACCACTTATCAACGGCTCGTGAACAAGATATTGGAAAATCAAATAGGAAAAACTATGAAAGTTTATATAGACGGTATGCTCGTTAAGTCGCCAAATGCAGGTGATCATCTTAAACATATGCAAGAGACTTTCGACATCCTTAGGAAGCATAATATGAAGCTTAATCCCGAGAAATGCACGTTCGGGGTCAACTCAGGTATGTTTTTGGGATTTATGGTGTCACAAAGGGGGATTGAAGTAAACCCCGATAATATCAAGGCCATAAAGGATATCCCAGACCAACTGACAAGCGTGAATGAAGTCCAAACGCTTACGGAGAGATTGGCAGCTTTAAGCAGATTTATTTCCCGATCATCTGAAAATTGTAATCGTTTCTTCGCACTGCTCAAGAAGAAAACTAATTTCGAATGGACCCCGGAATGCCATTAGGCTTTGAGAGATTTATAGAAGTACTTGTCAAGCCCTCCATTGCTTTCAAAACCAAAAGAAGGGAAAATGTTGCTGGTTTACCTTGCGGTTTAGGAAGTTCCAGTAAGTGCGGTTTTAGTTCGAGAAGACAAAGGTACATAATCTCTCATTTATTATGTTAGTAAAATTTTAACAGGAGCAGAAACGCATTACCCACATTTGAAAAAACTAGCCTTAGCTCTCGTAGTCGTCACTCGAAAGCTGAGGCCCTATTTCCAATGCCACCCGATAGCCGTGGTGTCTACTTTTCCTTTGCGAAACATCCTCCATAAACCTGAGCTCTCAGGTAGATTAGCCAAATGGTCCATCGAAATGAGTGAGTTCGACATAGAATACAAGCCAAGGACTGCGATTAAGTCACAAGTCTTGGCTAACTTCGTGGCCGATTTTAGTTCGGGATTATTGCCTCAGGCTACCAAGGAAGAAATGATGATGTCGGAATCGACGTCAGGGGATTGGACCTTATTTATGGACGGAGCTTCCAATGTAAAATGGTTCGGGATTGGTATAGTCTTAATCATGCCTTCGGGGGAAACCCTGAGGCAAGCCATCAGGACGGTCCATTTAATTAACAACGAAATAGAGTATAAAGCTTTGATTGCAGGACTTAAGTTGACCCGGGGACTTGACTCCGAAATTATAGAAATCAAATGTGACTCACAGCTGGTGGTAAATTAGGTCTATGGGATCTTTGAGACCAAAGAGGAGCACATGCAACAATACGTGGTAAAGGTTCAAGCTCTGCTGGCACGATTCAGAGAGTGGTCAATTACTCATATCCAAGGGAAGAAAATGCAGAAGAAGACGCATTAACAAACCTAGGATCATCAACAGAAACAAAGGGATCAGAGTCAGGGTCGGTAGTACAACTGATGAACTCAGTCCTGGATACAGATGGTTATTACGAGGTAAATTCAGCTAGTCTGGTCTGGGACTGGAGGAATGAAATTATCGATTATCTCGAACACGAAAAGCTACCTGAAGACCCCAAAATGTCCCGGTTGCTGCGTGCCAAAGCAACGCGATATAGCTTCAAGGGAGGCCAATTGTATAGAAAATCTTTTCAATGCCCGTTGGCCCGGTGCTTAGGAGTGTCTGAAGCTAACTATGTCATGAGAGAGGTTCACGAAGGGATATGCGGAAACCACTCGGGTGCAGATTCCTTGGTGTTGAAGTTGGTAAGGGAAGGATATTACTGGCCCCGCATGGAATAAGACGCCAAGGACTTCGTGCGAAAATGTGATAAGTGTCAACTCTACACGCCACTGATGCATCAACCGGCAGAACCCTTACATTCGGTCCTATCTCCGTGGTCGTTCATTAAATGGGGGATGGACACCGTCAGACCATTACCACCGACTCCCGAAAAGTAAGATTTCTTTTAATTTTAACTGACTATTTTTCTAAGTGGGTGGAAGCAGGTCCTTATCAGAAAATCGGAGAACGGGAAGTGGTGGATTTCTTGTGGAAAAATATAATTTGCAAGTTCGGAATACCAAAAGAGATAACACGCGACAATGGGCCACAATTTATCGGCGCAAAAGTTATAAAGTTCCTCCAAGATTTGAAAATAAAGAGGATCACATCTTCTCCTTATCATCCGAGAGCAAATGGTCAAGCGGAGTCGATGAACAAAGTGATTATTTAGAACCTCAAGAAAAGTTTGGAAGCGGCTAAAGGAAATTGGTCCGAGGATATACTCGGAGTTCTATGGGTATTTCGAACTACGGCCAAGTCAAGCACAGGGGAAACCCATTTTTCCCTCATGTACGGTGCTGAAGCTTTAATCCCAGTGGAAGTAAGGGAACCGACCTTGAGATACTTCAAGGCACAAGAAGAATTGAACAATCAAGCATTGCTTGTTAACTTGGAACTGCTCGATGAACGGAGGGAATTGGCACATGTAAGAATGGTAGCTCAAAAGCAATGAATGGAGCGGTATTATAATCGAAGAGCCAACCTCCGTTATTTCAAAGTAGGTGACTTGGTCCTAAAGAAAGTAACTCACAATACCCGGGATCTCAACGCGGGGAAGCTAGGTCCAATGTGGGAAGGCCCCTATCGGGTCTCAGCTATCACCGGAAAAGGTTCATACGAGTTAAAAAACCAAAATGAAGAAAAGTTGCCCAACAATTGGAATATGGCACACCTCAAAAGATATTATTGTTGATGAACATTATGCGATCAGAAAGTATGTGCTGCACTATTTTTCCCTTCGTTCAGTTTTTGTCCCAATTGGATTTTTCTGGCAAGATTTTAACGAGGCAACAACAGAAAGCATACTACGAAGACAACACCAGTAAGACCTTTAATAGCAAGGCACACAAGCAGAGATCTACTCGGGGATGGTTAGATAATCTTTTTGCTCTATAGCAAATTCCCACCGGAAGTTAAGTTTGCTATTGAGCAAAGGTTATCTGATCATACACGAGCACAAATTCCAGTGTTCCAATTCGCATTCTTCGCATTCGAATATTGGGGGGAATGATATGAGGATACGGCAATAATGACTACTGCATCGATCGGGAACGAAAAAATAGAAATATATTTACGTCATCGGGACCGGGGACTACGCGAACGGCCCCGTAGAAACAAGTTGTACAAGTTAACCACAAGTAATGGCAATTTCTTTTCAGCATAGCAAATGCTTATGTATTTTTTGAAAATAGAGGTAATAAAATGAAATCCTTTTGTTTTTATCTTGTTTCTTGTCTGAAAGATGAATTGACTTTGTCATTTGAAAGTTAAACAAGTAATTCAAATGTTAGTGCCAGAATGAACAGGAGACGCCCTCTTCAAGAGCACCGTAAACATAAGAGGGCCCTCTCTTATAAAAATCTTCATGTTAAAGGGTTGGTCCTGGAAGAATTTATGCCCGGAATCAAAAATGCCATCGGCTTAAAATACAGCCGAAGCCGCATATGAAAAGGATGCAAAAATTAAAGTTGCGCAAATACTTATTAGAGCCCTCACGGAAAATGGCTGATGCATGGAGCCAAAAATGCTTTCGGGGAGAATACACCTAAAAGTTTCACGTAGTAAGACACAAAATAATCTGCGCAAAATTCTTAAAGAAAATGCAAAGATTAAAGGCTTGCATATTCTAACAATGAGAAGACTTAGACAATACTTGAGCAAAAGATGTTTTTATTTACGAAAACATGACAAAATGGCATAGATACAAGAATTGGAAAAGAAAAGAAAAGCTAATCTGCATTGTCTCCGGAACCAGGAGGAAGAGAAGTGTCCGCGCCCCCTAAACAAGTAGACGGACCCATCAATTTGTTCTTCGTCATCATCATCATCATCCGATTCTTCTTCAGTTGTCGAAAACTCGGAACCAGAACCAGAAGGACCAGGTGCATCAGACCTCGATGGGAGTAGACTTTTAGCAGCTAACTCAAGCTCACGGGCCTTTGCAATTTCGGCATCAATGTAAATGACACTAGCTTTGGCCTCTTCCAAGGTTTTTATCCTCATGTTATACATGGCATAAGGTTTTTCAACAACGAGGGAAGCAGCTCGGTGCTTGAGTTCTTCTTTGAGTTGGGTTACCTCGGCAGAAAGATTTTTCCAGGAGGACCTAGCAGATTTGAGGCTGACATCAAGGTCATGGATAATTGAACTAAAGAGCCTATTATGCTCGATAGTTTTCCTTTACTTCTCTTCTAGCTGGGCGTGTTTCACCCCCCACAACAACAAGATCTTCAATTTTGGAGTTCAAGTTTGCCTCTAAGGTAATCACTCTTTTAGCAGAGGCAGCTTCACATTCAGTTGCAGCAAGAAAGACGTTATGGACTTTAACCCATTTGGCCCTAGCTTCGTCAAATATAACCCTGAGAGGGCCAATTTCTTGTCTAAGGGTTACTACTTCTTGCTCGCTCTGCCGTAAACGAGCTTCCAATACAACAACCTCAACGGCTTTGGCTTCCACTCCCGAAAGGCGAGCGACATGTTACTTCCGTTCTGCCAAAAAGTTGATCCCGTGTGGAGGTAATCTCTTCCTTTTCATGAATCAACCTCTGAAGGCCCTCAGAAGCAAGAAAATTGGCCTACAAGATAATAAGAGTAAAATTCAGGAGATGTTCGCACCCGAAAATAGAAGAAGTAATAAAGGAAGAAAAGAACTACCGTTGTGGCGTTGTGCATAGTATTGTTCAAGAAACACTCTCCCGAGATGCTTGAATTTTTTCCCAATCTTTCTCTGAAGCCAAAGGCTTCAGATAATTAGCAAGCTCCACCGGCCGGGATAGCAAGTTGCATCCGGTAGAGACCGAAAGAGTAACGTTCCTCCTCTTTTGTGGATCTTTAGAAGGGGCAGCATAATTTTATCCTAAATTCCCATAAGCTGGGGACTGTGGAAGAGGAACACCTTATTTGTGGTCAGACGCGGCCGGCGGGGGAGGTGTAGCAATTGCTGGTAGAAGAATAGATGAAGATGGAAGTGAGGTAACTGTTGCTACTGTTGGTGAAGATGGAGATGAAGCTGATGGAGTTGAAGAGTAAGAAGCAGCTGCGTCAAATGCAGTGCTGGTTGTTGGATGCTCATCAACTAAAGACGACAAGGGTCCGGTACTCAGCTCCACAGTACCGGACACAATAATTGAGGCCCGAAAACGGGAATCGACATTAACTACTAAATCAAATTCTCCCCAAAGTGTCGAGACATCGTCCTCGGTTGGTGTAGCCCTCTCAATAGGTTGATCATCCTGTTGAGATGATTAGGATCATCGTTTTCTATGTAGAGAAGCTCCCTCATCACTAGCTTCTTCTTCATTATCGATTATCACGGTGTCTATGACTGGCCCGAAAGGAGGGCCAGTCAATATCATTACCGGAGATGACTCGAGGGCATCGGTCTTCGCCCTTTTATTCTTTTCCCTGGCTGCAGAGGAGCGTCTTCTCTTTGGTTGTTTGTCTTCCAAGCGGGGACTTCGAAAAGAAGCATTTACTCTCGAAGCAGGCCCGGAGCTACCTATTCGAGTAAGCAGCCTCACTGCATCAGCAGGATCAGCCTCACTGCATCCTGGTATGTGGAGGTAGTTTTATTGAGAATGGAATAACATCCACGACCACATAATTCTGTACTTGATGAACCAATAACTGCAATGTTATAGCAGGAGCTAGAGCCAATCAACTAGCACTAGGATTGATGAGGTAATATATCCCCATCAAAGAGATATCTTCAAACAAAAGGGTATGACCCAAAGACCTTCACAGTTTTGAATATGCTTACCGGTTCAATTTAGACGAGATAGTTTGATTTGGTACAAAGTTAATTTAATAAAGAAAAGAAAAATTTTAAAATATGTGATCCTAAAAACTTAAGGGGTAAAAATTTTCTGTGGCCATACTACTTATGTGGCTATATAAGCTTCTCATTAAGGGTAAAGTGAGTAAAATAAAAAGTTCAAAATTAAATTGTTTCTAAATATAAAAATGCGTCATTCTTTTTGGAACGCATTAATAAGGAAAGCGTGTCATTTAAATTGAAACGGAGGGAATAATTAATTAGAAGACTTCTATAAATTGAAGGGGAGGCTGTCTATATCACATCCGTTAAGGGTAGGGTAGACTGTTTACATCACACCCCTTAAGGTGCCATTCTTTCCTAGACCCTGCGTGAATACGGAATACTTTGTATACCGTACTATCCTTTGCTTTCTGTCAATTGGCAAACATCTTTCGTTTCCGATCATGCATGAGTTGTTTTTCACTTAACACCAAAAATTGTGATGGAGTTGTAAGTAATTATTCATTCTTAATCAAATGTCTCGGGTTCTAGTTCTAAATATGAGGCTGTCATCGATAGGAAACGATTTACCCTCAAAGTGAGACTTTCGGCACAAATAAGGGTTAATAGCCCCTCCCCCAACCCCAACCCCACCCCCCAAAAAAAGACTGTTTTCCTTATCCCTTGGGCCACGTGTATTATGGCAGTGAAGCTAAAGAATGAGAAAGAGAGAGGGTGGCCATTGGGGGCACCCAATTTAAGATATATGCCGTGGAGACACGTTTTCTAAGCAGAGTACTATGAAGACCTGTAATCAAAACCAGTAGACTGCATCTGAAATCATGCATGCAAATGTGTGTCCAAGAATAATAAACCAGTCCTTTTTGAACAGAGAAACTCATGATCTGGTCGCTGTCTAGGATTAAAAAAGAGCCTAGGCATAATTGACAAGCCAATGGAGCTTTGGCTCTTCAACTGCATCTAGGGTGAAATTTCAGCTTCATTCAAAATTTGCTTGTACTTCCATGTATGCAGTCTCGGGTAAGCACTAAGCAGAGTGTGGAAAATCAAGGGAAAATGCAACTCTTCTATTTCATTTATGTAACATAGTTTCACTAGACACGGAATTACACTTTGTTTGGATCATTGTTAGATATCGTTTTACAATGTATTGTATTATATTGTATTGTATTATATATCGTTTTATGAATATAACATTTGGATAAATGGTATTGTTTGTTATTGTTACATAAAAATTTTATGTTTGGTTTGAATATATCGTATTATACTATAACTAATAAATTTACTAAATACCCTCAAACGCCATAGCACAAATTTCCAACTATATTGTGTAATCAAATACACGTAAATATAGATCTTCGAACCAGATGTAGTTGCGAACAAACATGATAAGCTTGTGCTAAACATTAAACCATGATTTTAACTTGGTAAATTACATTACACTACTAAAAATTCGGTAAAAACCGATCAAAAGAACCGACCAACTTTGGTCGGTAATGGCCAATAACCGTCCAAAACGCGACCATTTACTTATGGACGGTATTTTATGGGTCGGAAAGGCATACCGACCAAAGTTGGTCGGAAATTACCGATCAAATTTGGTCGGTCAATTAAATTCAAAAAATAAATATTGCAACAAAAAAAAAACCGACCAAAGTTTGGCGCCCACCGTGGGGCCTAGATGGCCATGTAACTAAATTGATCTTTGCCTTTTTTACTAACGCGTTTTGATCCTTTTTGTCTTAGAAAAAGTCATAAGAAATGGCAGATAACACTGTTAACGACATGCACAACCTCGAGATACGAGGGGATCAGCCTCATTCTGAGGACTCAATCAGCGACACCCATAACGAAGGGAATGACGCTACACCAGCGCATGACAGGCAGTACCCTCGATATGTTCGGGGGACCACTACCCGATGACGCTGATGAAGAGCATGTCGTCGAAGCGGTAAGGGTCTTGCCAGAGCAACAAGGGATCATTCTAGGCCACCTCATGCGATAGGATAAAGTTATAACGGAGTTGAAGCAAGCATTGTCAGGAGCTTCAAATAATGCAATCAGATGAGATTCGATCCCTCCTGGGATTCCCACGAATCAAACAACAAGGAGGATCGACAACAACACTCCAGGGGTGAAATTGGCTCCGATGGGGCAGGAGGGAATGGGTCAGGTCTCAACAACGAGAATGATTCTTTCATGAATGAACTTTTATGGTTCATGAGGGAAGTAAACGCCCACATGGACCAGATCCCCAGGCACGCCACCAGTGCTGAAAGGCCCGGACTCAAAGAAGTATACTCAATTACCGTACAAACCAAGTGCGGTACCAAAGTTGATCCCGAAGCGGTTCAAAATGCTTGAAATGCCAAAGTATGACGGAACTTCAGACCCCCAAAAGCATATTACCACCTGCACAACAACGATAAAGGGAAATGATTTAGCTCCTCACGAAATTGAATCTGTGATGCTAAAGAAATTTGAGAAAACCCTCACGAGGGGGCCCTTGATGTAGTATTCGTTGTTACCCAAACACTCCATAGAACCCCTTGAAATGCTTGCGGATTCTTACATCAAGGATCATGCCAGGGCAAGGAAAGTACATGCCCGAAAGGCCGACATATTCAAAATAGCACAGGGAGAGTCTGAGTTGCTACGAGAGTTCGTTACCCGATTCCAGAAGGAGAGAATGTTGCTCCCGGCTGTCCCAGATGAATAGGTGGCTGAGACGTTCACCAAAGGATTGAATCCAAGAAGTTCAGACGCTTCCTGGAAATTGAAATAGAGCCTACTTGAGTTTCAAGAAACTACCTGGGTAGATGTCCACAACCGGTATGAATCAAAAATAAGGATCGAAGATGATCAGGTTGGTTTTCCATCGTCGACCAAAGGACAAGAAAAGAATAAGGAAAAATGAAAAGATGACTATAACGCGGACATGCGAATTTCTAGGGGCTAGTTTTTGCCCTACGAACAAATCGAAGGCCGCAACAGAGGTTTTCGGACAGCGGACATGTTCGCGATCGATAAGAAGACTGATCACGGTCGGAATAATCGATCACTACAAGATAAAAAAGTGACGGGGTCACGAGATCCTTCTTACCCTAAATTATCAGAATACAACTTCAACGTCAGTATAGTAGAATTAGTATCTACCATGAGAAACATCAAAAAAGCGCAGTTCTCGAGACCGATGAGATCTGATTCTAACCAGAGGGATCCCAATTTGTGGTGTGAATACCACGGTACGAATGGCCATCGAACAGGGGACTGTTGACATCTCCGGGAAGAAGTGGCAACGTTACTAAAGAATGGTCACCTCAAAGAATTCTTGAGTGACCGATCTAAGAATAACTATGGGCATAACCGAGACAACGCGGAACCCTTGAAAGTAGGAGAAGATTCCCGCATCAAACAATCAACATGATCTTCGGAGGAAACGAGATTATCGGGATCACCTTTTCAATAGCAAAGAAGACGAAAGTATTAATAACACATAGCAAAAGACTCCGGGAAGACGATATCACTTTTACGGAGGAGGACACAGACGGATTGCTACTACCACACAATGACACACTGGTAATTTCTTTAAATGTTCTAGATTTTAAGATTAAACGTGTTCTTGTGGATCCAGGGAGTTCGGCTAATATCATATAATAGAGTGTATTTGTAACAATCTGGCCGGTCGTTTCGAGAGTTATAGCCCCGTTTTCCCTATTTCTGCTTCTTTTTGTGTTCTTCGGCTATATTATGTTATACCGGGTTAGTTGGTTCGGGTCTGGAGTGGTTTCGGAGTGAATTGAGACACGTAGTCTCTAAAGTAGAAGCTTAAGTTGGAAAAGTCATCCAGATGTTGACTTATATGTAAACGATCTCGGATTTGAATTTTGATGGTTCCGTTAGCTCTGTTAATTGATTTTGGACTTACGAGTGCATCCAGAATGTGATTTTAAGGTTAGTAGTGGAATTAGGCTTGAATTAGCGAAAATTAGAAAATTGGCGATTTTTGGTCAGTAGTGGAAAATTTGATGTCGGGGTCGGAATGGATTTCCGGAAATTGGAGTATGTTCGTGGTGTCATTTGTGATGTGTATGTAAAATTTGATATCATTCGGACTTGGTTTGGTAGGTTTCGGCATCGTTGGTAGAATTATAAATTTAGAAGTTCTTAGGCTTGAATCCGAGGGTAATTTGGTGTTGTTTTGAGTGATTCGAAGGCTCGACTAAGTTTGTATGATGTCATGGGATGTGTTGGTATGTTTGTTTGAGATCCTGAGGGCCTCGGGGTGGTTCCGGGTGGTTAACGGAAGGTTTGGAACTTGGAAAATGCAGCTGAACTGCTGGTGGTGGTGTCTTCCGCACCTGCGGAGAGGGAGCCACAGGTGCGAGACCGCAGAAGCGCATGGGAGGTCGTAGATGCAGGCAATGTTGAGCTGGACTGGAACCGCAGGTGCAAGAAGGCTTTCGCATCTGCGAGCCCGTAGGTGCGAGACCTGGGGCGCAAATGTGAAAAGGAGGAAATTGGCTGGCTCCGCAGAAGCGGAGGGAGATGCGCAGGTGCGAGATGTTGGCCGCAGATGTGGAACCTGGGATTTGATTGAGTTCCACACCTGCGATGGGATTTTCCGCATGTACGGCATCGCAGAAGCGGATAAGGTGACCGCAGATGCAGTTTCACTAGGTAGAATGTATAAATGGAGGACTTCGTGATTTTTGCTCATTTCTACCATTTTTAACTCGGACTTTGGAGCTTTTGGGGTGAGTTTTGAAGGGAATTCAAGGATATTCACTAAGGTAAGTTGCTTCAGCTCTATTATCTTTAGCCATGGTGTTTTCCCATTGATTTCCTACCTAATTAGTAGGATTTTTGAAGAGAAATAAGGAGTTAGAACTTGGGATTTTGGAGAGTGTAATTTGAGGATTTGAGGGATCAAATGATGTTGGATTTTGATGAATTTTATATGGTTAGACTCGTGAGTGAATGGTCTTTTGGGTTTTGTGACTTTTGTCAGATTTTGAGACGTGGGTCCGGGGGTCGGATTTGAGTCGATTTTGGGTTTTGAGTCTAATTTAGTAGTTTTCTTGTCGAATTGATTCCTTTAGCATATATTAATGGTATTGTGTTATTTGTGGCTTGATTCAGGACGCTCGGAGGATGATTCAAGAGACAAGCGCATTGCGGAGTAGAGATTTGCTCGGATTGAGGTAAGTACTAGTTATAAATCTGATCTTGAAGGTATGAAACCCCGGACTATGTATCATGTGATTATTTTGGTGGTGACGCACATGCTTGGTCCGTCCCGTGGAAACTGTAAAGTTGAATAACTTGTTAGCTATGTGCTCTCTATGTGTTGTGGAAATTTGACTATAAGTCATGTTAGAAACCATGTTTAGGCTATATGTTGGTACTATTAGGACCCACAGAAGTCGTGTACATGTTGAACTATCTGCTTAATTGTTGTTTTGTACTCAGCCACAGTTTACTTGATTATGTTATGCAGTCTCTATTGTTCATTATTGATGCATCATATCATTGTTGTTGGGTTGATTTCATGATTTCTGAGAGCCCAAGAAACTGGAGAGATTTATGACTGAGTGAGGTCGAGGGCCTGATTATGAGATATTATTATAGCACGTGAGTTATCCGTGCAGCACGTGAGTTGTCCGTGCGGATCCAGATATTATACTGTAGCACGTGAGTTGTCTGTGCGGATTCAAATATTTATAATATGGCACGTGAGTTGTCCGTGCAACACGTGAGTTATCCGTGCAGATTATAGTGCTTGGGCTGTAGGAGCCCCTCATGAGTCTGAACACCCCCAGAAAGCGCGGGTTCCCATTGAGTGTGAGTGCGGAGGACTGAGAGTCGAGTGGTTGAGTTGTTATGACGAGTGGAGTAATTGTTGCCCTGAGAGGCTATACTTGCTTTGCATTTGTTGTTGCACTTAGTTGCTATTTGACATTGCTGCGAAATTTTTTGAAAGATTTTATATCCGGATTACATGAACTTGAACTGTATAAATTGATTTGACTTAAGCTGCTGGGTTGAAAGCATGTCTATTCTTGCTGGAATTACTGAAAGTGAACTATAACTGTGTATCTCATCACTATCTCTAGTTCCTTATTTATTATTATTACTTTTTGAGTTGGTTGTACTCATACTACACCCTGCACTTCGTGTGCAGATCCAAGTGTTCCCGGATATAGCGGGTGTTGATTCTTTCGCGCAGTTGATTTTCTCCGGAGATTTTGAGGTAGTTGCCGTGTTTCGGAGACCTTGCCTCTCCTTCCCTATCTCTTTGTTTACTATATTTGGTCTTAGACTATTATACACTATATTTTCCTGACTTGTATTCGTAATAGATGCTCATATACTCACTGACATCGGGTTTTGGGATTGTTTATATATATATATATATATATATATATATCTTATTAGATGCTCATGTACTCAGTGACACCGGGTTTTGGGAGTGTTTATTTATGTATTTGTGAGTTTTTCTTTCGCTAAATTTAGATATTATGTTTTCAAACTTAAAAGATATGGTGGTTTATTGAGATTGTCGGCTTGCCTAGTATTGAGATAGGCGCCATCACGACGGGTGAGATTTTGGGTCGTGACAGTATTAGAGCAAGGTAAACTCACCGGAAGCATTATTCCGGCCACAAAGCTCCTCGCCAGATTCAACCTTGCAAGTGTGACAACTCGGGGAGAAGATTTATTACTCATAAATGCTGTAGGAGCAATAAAAACAACTCTTTTCGAAGTGGTAAATGGTGATATAGGATACAACATCATTCTGGGAAGGCCATGGTTGCATGAGATGAAAGTTGTACCATCAACATACCATCAATTGCTTAAGTTTCCAACACCCGAGGGAATTAAGCAGATAAGGGGTGACCAACCGGCAACAAGGGAGATGAATGCAATTTCAGTCTCGAGTAGCAAAGGAAAGGAACACATGGCATAGAAATTACAAGGCCCGACACCTACTCCTGAACTAGATGAAGTTGGCCAAGCGTCAGAAGATAATCAGGTGCCGAGATATTTCTAAGTTCCAAAAGAGACCGATGAGACGAAGTCCACAGCGGAAAAGCTGGAGAAAGTGGCATTGTTCGAGGAATTCTTAGAAAGGAAATTCCACTTGGGAACAGGATTGCACCCGGAACTCAGGTTCGGCTTCATTAAATTCCTTAAATATAACGCCGATTGTTTTGCATGGTTGCATGAAGATATGACATGTATCCCGACAGAGGTAGCCGTACACAAGTTAAGCTTGGATCATAACATACCTCCGGTAATACAAAAGAAATGCCCGATCGCCGAAGCCAGGGATAAATTCGTCAAAGAAGAGGTTACCGGCTTACTTAGTATTAGCTCAATCAGAGAGGTAAGATATCCAGACTGGCTAGCTAATGTAGTAGTAGTTCCTAAAAAGAACAATACATTTCGCATGTGCGTAGATTATAAATACCTTAATAAGGCGTGCCCGAAAGACTCGTTCCCACTGCCAAACATCGATCAAATGATTGATGCCACGACTGGGTACGAGTTAATGAGTTTTCTCGATGCTTATTCCGGGTACAACCACATTAAGATGAACCCGAAAGATCAGGAAAAAACTTCTTTTATAATAAATTTCGGTATATATTGTTACAATGTGATACCCTTCTGGTAGGAAAACGTCGGAACCACTTATCAACGGCTCGTGAACAAGATATTGGAAAATCAAATAGGAAAAACTATGAAAGTTTATATAGACGGTATGCTCGTTAAGTCGCCAAATGCAGGTGATCATCTTAAACATATGCAAGAGACTTTCGACATCCTTAGGAAGCATAATATGAAGCTTAATCCCGAGAAATGCACGTTCGGGGTCAACTCAGGTATGTTTTTGGGATTTATGGTGTCACAAAGGGGGATTGAAGTAAACCCCGATAATATCAAGGCCATAAAGGATATCCCAGACCAACTGACAAGCGTGAATGAAGTCCAAACGCTTACGGAGAGATTGGCAGCTTTAAGCAGATTTATTTCCCGATCATCTGAAAATTGTAATCGTTTCTTCGCACTGCTCAAGAAGAAAACTAATTTCGAATGGACCCCGGAATGCCATTAGGCTTTGAGAGATTTATAGAAGTACTTGTCAAGCCCTCCATTGCTTTCAAAACCAAAAGAAGGGAAAATGTTGCTGGTTTACCTTGCGGTTTAGGAAGTTCCAGTAAGTGCGGTTTTAGTTCGAGAAGACAAAGGTACATAATCTCTCATTTATTATGTTAGTAAAATTTTAACAGGAGCAGAAACGCATTACCCACATTTGAAAAAACTAGCCTTAGCTCTCGTAGTCGTCACTCGAAAGCTGAGGCCCTATTTCCAATGCCACCCGATAGCCGTGGTGTCTACTTTTCCTTTGCGAAACATCCTCCATAAACCTGAGCTCTCAGGTAGATTAGCCAAATGGTCCATCGAAATGAGTGAGTTCGACATAGAATACAAGCCAAGGACTGCGATTAAGTCACAAGTCTTGGCTAACTTCGTGGCCGATTTTAGTTCGGGATTATTGCCTCAGGCTACCAAGGAAGAAATGATGATGTCGGAATCGACGTCAGGGGATTGGACCTTATTTATGGACGGAGCTTCCAATGTAAAATGGTTCGGGATTGGTATAGTCTTAATCATGCCTTCGGGGGAAACCCTGAGGCAAGCCATCAGGACGGTCCATTTAATTAACAACGAAATAGAGTATAAAGCTTTGATTGCAGGACTTAAGTTGACCCGGGGACTTGACTCCGAAATTATAGAAATCAAATGTGACTCACAGCTGGTGGTAAATTAGGTCTATGGGATCTTTGAGACCAAAGAGGAGCACATGCAACAATACGTGGTAAAGGTTCAAGCTCTGCTGGCACGATTCAGAGAGTGGTCAATTACTCATATCCAAGGGAAGAAAATGCAGAAGAAGACGCATTAACAAACCTAGGATCATCAACAGAAACAAAGGGATCAGAGTCAGGGTCGGTAGTACAACTGATGAACTCAGTCCTGGATACAGATGGTTATTACGAGGTAAATTCAGCTAGTCTGGTCTGGGACTGGAGGAATGAAATTATCGATTATCTCGAACACGAAAAGCTACCTGAAGACCCCAAAATGTCCCGGTTGCTGCGTGCCAAAGCAACGCGATATAGCTTCAAGGGAGGCCAATTGTATAGAAAATCTTTTCAATGCCCGTTGGCCCGGTGCTTAGGAGTGTCTGAAGCTAACTATGTCATGAGAGAGGTTCACGAAGGGATATGCGGAAACCACTCGGGTGCAGATTCCTTGGTGTTGAAGTTGGTAAGGGAAGGATATTACTGGCCCCGCATGGAATAAGACGCCAAGGACTTCGTGCGAAAATGTGATAAGTGTCAACTCTACACGCCACTGATGCATCAACCGGCAGAACCCTTACATTCGGTCCTATCTCCGTGGTCGTTCATTAAATGGGGGATGGACACCGTCAGACCATTACCACCGACTCCCGAAAAGTAAGATTTCTTTTAATTTTAACTGACTATTTTTCTAAGTGGGTGGAAGCAGGTCCTTATCAGAAAATCGGAGAACGGGAAGTGGTGGATTTCTTGTGGAAAAATATAATTTGCAAGTTCGGAATACCAAAAGAGATAACACGCGACAATGGGCCACAATTTATCGGCGCAAAAGTTATAAAGTTCCTCCAAGATTTGAAAATAAAGAGGATCACATCTTCTCCTTATCATCCGAGAGCAAATGGTCAAGCGGAGTCGATGAACAAAGTGATTATTTAGAACCTCAAGAAAAGTTTGGAAGCGGCTAAAGGAAATTGGTCCGAGGATATACTCGGAGTTCTATGGGTATTTCGAACTACGGCCAAGTCAAGCACAGGGGAAACCCATTTTTCCCTCATGTACGGTGCTGAAGCTTTAATCCCAGTGGAAGTAAGGGAACCGACCTTGAGATACTTCAAGGCACAAGAAGAATTGAACAATCAAGCATTGCTTGTTAACTTGGAACTGCTCGATGAACGGAGGGAATTGGCACATGTAAGAATGGTAGCTCAAAAGCAATGAATGGAGCGGTATTATAATCGAAGAGCCAACCTCCGTTATTTCAAAGTAGGTGACTTGGTCCTAAAGAAAGTAACTCACAATACCCGGGATCTCAACGCGGGGAAGCTAGGTCCAATGTGGGAAGGCCCCTATCGGGTCTCAGCTATCACCGGAAAAGGTTCATACGAGTTAAAAAACCAAAATGAAGAAAAGTTGCCCAACAATTGGAATATGGCACACCTCAAAAGATATTATTGTTGATGAACATTATGCGATCAGAAAGTATGTGCTGCACTATTTTTCCCTTCGTTCAGTTTTTGTCCCAATTGGATTTTTCTGGCAAGATTTTAACGAGGCAACAACAGAAAGCATACTACGAAGACAACACCAGTAAGACCTTTAATAGCAAGGCACACAAGCAGAGATCTACTCGGGGATGGTTAGATAATCTTTTTGCTCTATAGCAAATTCCCACCGGAAGTTAAGTTTGCTATTGAGCAAAGGTTATCTGATCATACACGAGCACAAATTCCAGTGTTCCAATTCGCATTCTTCGCATTCGAATATTGGGGGGAATGATATGAGGATACGGCAATAATGACTACTGCATCGATCGGGAACGAAAAAATAGAAATATATTTACGTCATCGGGACCGGGGACTACGCGAACGGCCCCGTAGAAACAAGTTGTACAAGTTAACCACAAGTAATGGCAATTTCTTTTCAGCATAGCAAATGCTTATGTATTTTTTGAAAATAGAGGTAATAAAATGAAATCCTTTTGTTTTTATCTTGTTTCTTGTCTGAAAGATGAATTGACTTTGTCATTTGAAAGTTAAACAAGTAATTCAAATGTTAGTGCCAGAATGAACAGGAGACGCCCTCTTCAAGAGCACCGTAAACATAAGAGGGCCCTCTCTTATAAAAATCTTCATGTTAAAGGGTTGGTCCTGGAAGAATTTATGCCCGGAATCAAAAATGCCATCGGCTTAAAATACAGCCGAAGCCGCATATGAAAAGGATGCAAAAATTAAAGTTGCGCAAATACTTATTAGAGCCCTCACGGAAAATGGCTGATGCATGGAGCCAAAAATGCTTTCGGGGAGAATACACCTAAAAGTTTCACGTAGTAAGACACAAAATAATCTGCGCAAAATTCTTAAAGAAAATGCAAAGATTAAAGGCTTGCATATTCTAACAATGAGAAGACTTAGACAATACTTGAGCAAAAGATGTTTTTATTTACGAAAACATGACAAAATGGCATAGATACAAGAATTGGAAAAGAAAAGAAAAGCTAATCTGCATTGTCTCCGGAACCAGGAGGAAGAGAAGTGTCCGCGCCCCCTAAACAAGTAGACGGACCCATCAATTTGTTCTTCGTCATCATCATCATCATCCGATTCTTCTTCAGTTGTCGAAAACTCGGAACCAGAACCAGAAGGACCAGGTGCATCAGACCTCGATGGGAGTAGACTTTTAGCAGCTAACTCAAGCTCACGGGCCTTTGCAATTTCGGCATCAATGTAAATGACACTAGCTTTGGCCTCTTCCAAGGTTTTTATCCTCATGTTATACATGGCATAAGGTTTTTCAACAACGAGGGAAGCAGCTCGGTGCTTGAGTTCTTCTTTGAGTTGGGTTACCTCGGCAGAAAGATTTTTCCAGGAGGACCTAGCAGATTTGAGGCTGACATCAAGGTCATGGATAATTGAACTAAAGAGCCTATTATGCTCGATAGTTTTCCTTTACTTCTCTTCTAGCTGGGCGTGTTTCACCCCCCACAACAACAAGATCTTCAATTTTGGAGTTCAAGTTTGCCTCTAAGGTAATCACTCTTTTAGCAGAGGCAGCTTCACATTCAGTTGCAGCAAGAAAGACGTTATGGACTTTAACCCATTTGGCCCTAGCTTCGTCAAATATAACCCTGAGAGGGCCAATTTCTTGTCTAAGGGTTACTACTTCTTGCTCGCTCTGCCGTAAACGAGCTTCCAATACAACAACCTCAACGGCTTTGGCTTCCACTCCCGAAAGGCGAGCGACATGTTACTTCCGTTCTGCCAAAAAGTTGATCCCGTGTGGAGGTAATCTCTTCCTTTTCATGAATCAACCTCTGAAGGCCCTCAGAAGCAAGAAAATTGGCCTACAAGATAATAAGAGTAAAATTCAGGAGATGTTCGCACCCGAAAATAGAAGAAGTAATAAAGGAAGAAAAGAACTACCGTTGTGGCGTTGTGCATAGTATTGTTCAAGAAACACTCTCCCGAGATGCTTGAATTTTTTCCCAATCTTTCTCTGAAGCCAAAGGCTTCAGATAATTAGCAAGCTCCACCGGCCGGGATAGCAAGTTGCATCCGGTAGAGACCGAAAGAGTAACGTTCCTCCTCTTTTGTGGATCTTTAGAAGGGGCAGCATAATTTTATCCTAAATTCCCATAAGCTGGGGACTGTGGAAGAGGAACACCTTATTTGTGGTCAGACGCGGCCGGCGGGGGAGGTGTAGCAATTGCTGGTAGAAGAATGGATGAAGATGGAAGTGAGGTAACTGTTGCTACTGTTGGTGAAGATGGAGATGAAGCTGATGGAGTTGAAGAGTAAGAAGCAGCTGCGTCAAATGCAGTGCTGGTTGTTGGATGCTCATCAACTAAAGACGACAAGGGTCCGGTACTCAGCTCCACAGTACCGGACACAATAATTGAGGCCCGAAAACGGGAATCGACATTAACTACTAAATCAAATTCTCCCCAAAGTGTCGAGACATCGTCCTCGGTTGGTGTAGCCCTCTCAATAGGTTGATCATCCTGTTGAGATGATTAGGATCATCGTTTTCTATGTAGAGAAGCTCCCTCATCACTAGCTTCTTCTTCATTATCGATTATCACGGTGTCTATGACTGGCCCGAAAGGAGGGCCAGTCAATATCATTACCGGAGATGACTCGAGGGCATCGGTCTTCGCCCTTTTATTCTTTTCCCTGGCTGCAGAGGAGCGTCTTCTCTTTGGTTGTTTGTCTTCCAAGCGGGGACTTCGAAAAGAAGCATTTACTCTCGAAGCAGGCCCGGAGCTACCTATTCGAGTAAGCAGCCTCACTGCATCAGCAGGATCAGCCAAGACATCCTCCTTGGGAATAGCAACAGAGCTTGCGGGTAGACTTACTTTCATAGAAAGGTTAGAAGAGATCAATCAAGTTCTTTATATGAAAAATTAAAACGAGATAAGTTTGAATTATCATGATTCTTGGCCTTCCACCTATATTTAGGGGCCAATTCTTTCCAGAAAGGAGTTTCTGGCATCGTAACATCCAAGATCTTTTGTACCCACCAGTCCAAACCTTCAATCACCGGTGGGACCCATCGAGTTGCTGAAATAAATGAAGAATGGAAGATCAATATGGCTATTAAAGATTTTTTAGTAAAAGCAAATATTAAATAAAGAGCTTACGAGTGCGGTTCCAAGCGGCCGAAAAGGATTAAGTCGTTGCTGGAATGATATTATCGGTGGCAATTGTAACGAATCATTCCATCCATCCACGGTTGTTGTCATCATCCATACTAGACAATAAGGCATGGTTGGCACGCTTGCAGAGGTTTATCATTCCCTCGCAAATGATTTTAGGAGAATAAGGATTCATCATGTGAGCTAAGATTAGCTCCTTCCCAGTTTCCTGGCATAAACACCGGAGACAAGCAACCGTTCTCCATACATAAGGACTTACTTGTGCCAAACACACCTGGTAACGGAGGAAAAACTACGCAATCATGGAGTCAAGCTGTCCGCTAAAAAAATGCACCCAAAGTAAAGGGATACGTGTAAATATATGTAAAACCTTCCCTGGGAAGGTTGACTCGCTTTGATAGATAGGGAGCGATAATTTCTAAGTCATGGCAGCGATCGTCCTCCTTCACAGTAGGAATGCTCGAAGGACGTATGGAAGAAGGATACCGGCTAACGGCCCATATACGAGAATTAGAGGTAGGAAATTTCTCTTCGAAATCTTTTGTGGTAATAAGACTTCTAAGGATGATGGAAAAACAATATGCAAGATTAGATGAAGGAAGTTATGAAGTGTAAGGGTGGAAGTGGATACGTATAAGTAAAGTTTTGGCGGCTAAATTTATGGCCAGAATTACCTTGATAATCGGTAAAAGATGTGTTGAATCTTGGGAAGACGCGTGTTTGGGAAATTAAATGCGGAGAGACATGCATCTAATCAACCGTCAATAGCCTTTAGATGGAATTATAGTAATTTTCGCCAAAAGAGTAGTTCTACCAACTTTTCCGTAACACAAAGTTATGTCACCGGAAAGTAGGGGGACTATCTGTATTGGGTAAAATATATTATGGCACGTGACCGTCCGAGAAAGGGACACGTGGAACCCAAGACGTGGGAATGACTGAAGACTGAAGATAACTGTTTCGTTTGTCACCGAGAAGAATAATGCTCATAAAGATGTGATAAATACTCTTTTTTCCGGTAGCATTAAATAGGGAATATTCATGACATTAAGAGCAGTTACCCATTACAAGAAATTTAGCATTTATGTCCACCGTTACATCTTTCATCAATGCTCCTCATAATTGACATTAAAGAAGGGCACGACCCTAAGACCTTCTTCATAGCTATAAATAGTGAGCTCAGGTTTCATTGTAAATGGAACGACTATTCTGGCAAACTTATACAATATTTTATACAAAACTCAATTCAATCTTATCTTCTGATTTCTAGATTCTTTTTGTTTTTGTGCCCGAAAACCTTGTTCCTGGAATTGTTGCTTCTGTTGTTTCGTCCATATCTTAAGGCTAAGTGTTATATAATTCTTCAATTATTTATTTATTTATTTCAGGTTCAAATTAATTCACTTATCTAAAAATCATGTATAAATTTAATTGTACCATTTTACGGGTGAACAGTTTGGCGCCCATCGTGGGGCCTAGATAACCGTGTAACTAAAGGACAAACGTCTTTTCGGGAACTTTTCTATTTTCAAGAACTCAAACCCGAGATTTAGACCTCTGAGGGATCTGATCATCTCACTACATCGCTGAGTGGTAGTTGATTCCATATACGATTAACCTAGTTTACAACTAAATTAAATTATGTGCATTAATCCAAGCAACTTTTGATGATCAGCTGATCAACCTAACGTAAGAAAGCAATTAATTTAGATGCATATATTCTACAAATGGAAATTAGTAGGAGCAAGCAAGTTATGCAAAAGAAAGGAAAAGAGAAAACATTAGAAGTAGGCCAAAGAAAGAAGAAGGAAGAGGAAGCAATCAGCCACTGTTCTAGAATGGAATATGGAGAAAAATAATAAATTAAATTCAGATTTCTATAAGTAGTAATCCTCTTCTTTCTATTACCGGTTAAAGCTGCAGAAATTTTCTTTTTCTTGACATGACCTGACCATAGCTTCCACCATTGTTTGCAGGCTGGTGGTGGAGTCCCTTTATACCCTCATCTCTCCTACCTAAGAACCATAGGATTAGGTGATTCAAGTTTTTATTTTTAACAAAAAATGAAAAATTTATGAAGGAAGTTCAACTTTTTATTACCTTAAATAAAAAAGACCTTGATGCTTTAAGTAGCTCCAAGACGGTAGCTGCAAATTCCATCTGCTTTTCCTTTTTAATAAAATAATGTACTACCTACTATCTGAAAGTTTAACTTCTATGATTCTGTAGGTTTTGTAAAACACTTGGGGGTATTTATATTTTATAGGGGATTGCAATTAGAGGCAGATACAATTTGGTTTAGTTAACCACCGATATTACTCAAACAATTTGGCTTTAAATCTGGTTAGTGTTTGGATATAGATTTGGTTGAAATTTGAAGAAAAAAAATGAGTTTTTAAAAATGAGATGAAAAATAATTTTTGAAAGTTAAAATTGTATTTGGACATGCATTTTATTTGAAAAGAATTTGAAGTTTTGTAAGTTAAAATTTTCAAAAACTTCAAAAAGTTATTTTTGAGATTTGAAGATTTTATTTTCAAAATTTGCATTATAATCTATAAACAAATAGATACTATTTGAGAACAAAATTTAAAAAATAAAGCTTTCAAACTTATGACGAAAGGGAAGCTTAGGATAAAAAGGGGGGAAATGGCCTGGGAGATGGGTGGGCAGGTTGGGCTGAAGAGAAATAGACAACAGTGCATTAACATGTCAAATCATCTTTATCCCTCTTTAAAAACATTATTAGGAGTACTTCTTTTTTTCTTGGGGTGCAAAAGCCTAATACAAGTTAAAACACATATTCTCTAGCTGCTAAGCTATAACTTTAACTCATTGGTACCACGACGAGTAGGAGAATAAACTTTTTGGGCTTTTCTTTTCTTTTCTTTGGTTCCCATTTTTTGAACTATCAATATTTTAGTCCAAACACACCTGACTCTACAGTGATCTGATGGCCACTATAAATATTGGCTTTTTGCAGCTCCAAAATACAAATCGGTCGAACTCTTCATATATATTACTCTTAACTTTAAATAAATAGATTTCTTATATATGGGTTCAAAAATGTCTGATCCCCTTGTGATTGGTAGAGTGATAGGGGAAGTTGTTGATTATTTCACTCCAAGTGTTAAGATGTCTGTTACTTATAACAGCAGCAAGCATGTCTATAATGGACATGAACTCTTTCCTTCCTCAGTCACCTCTAAACCTAGGGTTGAAGTTCATGGAGGTGATTTGAGATCTTTCTTTACACTGGTACATACTCCTTCGATTTTCACTACTTTTAATTTATTAGGGGCGAAGCTAGAGTTCTAGCTACGGGTTCGTTGTATTAATTGTGTTAAGAAGTCCACTTAAGCTGTCTTTTTTAGAATTTAGAATCCATAAACTCAAAATAGTGACTTTGCTTCTAAATTAATTTTTATGCATTTCTCTTATATCGTGTATGTGAATATTGACCCCTTATTTTTTCTTTTTTACCTTAATTGACAGATCATGATAGACCCAGATGTTCCTGGTCCTAGTGATCCATATCTCAGGGAACATCTACACTGGTAAAGACATACGTTTTTTAATTACTAACTCATTCAATTTTATCGCCCCTTCTTTTCCTTGTTTACTTGGAGGGAAAATAATACGATCTCGTCAAGAAGATCAAAAATCTTCAGGCTTGTTATTTAGGAACTTGTTCAAAAATACCGTTTTGAAAAGAACATATGAGTTTGTTATTAGGTATTTGACTAAATAGGAACGATCATATGGTGTTCGGACAAGAAAATTTTTGTGAAAAGGTCCGCATACTTTAAAAAAAAAAAAAAAAAAATCCGCCTTGACTCTTGAGTTTCTGCTTCTTGGAAAAAACATTTCTTCTTTTTTTTTTTGGGTTTTTTGACCTTTATATATTAATTAAAGACACCACTGAGACACTTAATTAAAAAATTGTATATGGGAACGCAAAAAGAAAAAAAAACATGTGTTATTAATCTTATGTCAATGCCATCAGCAACTCAGGAAAATACGGTCGATATACTGTGATTTGCTTGCGAAAGGAGCAAAGAAGAAATCTTTTGATAATGTTTGTTATGACGATGCACTTAACCTAAAATAAGTTAGGGGCCGTTTGGTAAATGAAATAAGGATAATAATCTCGGAACAAAGTTTAGGATTAACTTTATCCCATATTTGATTTGGAGTATTAGTTAATTGCGGGATAACTTTCAAATTAAAATAGTAGGATTAGTTATCTCATATATAAAGTAAAATACCTAATCCCAATAATATAATAGGAGACAACTCTAATTTGCGTAGACATAATGTCCAGTCTCACTTTGTATATTTGTCATGACGCATATTAAGCATGAATGATAATATTTCGACAATCTTGTGGCATTTGATTACACTCAGCAAATTATAAATATGTCCAATAATTGCATTAATAATTACTTGTTCCTCTTATCATTATAGTGCCTCATTCACTAAACCGAACCCAAAAGAACACTGCAAAATGGTCATATCATGTAGTAACAGAAAAAAAAAACGTACTCGATTTTATGATAAAATCAAAGTGACATATGTGTCGCTTTGATAATTGACAAATACCTGAAAAAAGAATTTGACCATCTTTACAGGATTGTCACAGACATTCCAGGCACTACAGATTGCTCGTTTGGTATGTATCTTTAACCCAAAGTTCAAGCTATGAAATAGTAACAGCTTTTCTTTTTAATATTTTATTTGTCTTAAATACATATTTTCCTTATTATAAATTTATTCGCCTAGTGGTAACGGGATCAGGTATTGATTCGTATTTAATTTTTATTGTTCAACAAAAAAGAGTACAAAAAGAAAGAATTGATTTTCTACACTTAGATTTATATGCAATATCTAGAAATCAGAAGATCAGCAATGAGTTTACTAATTCATCGATGTGTATATCGCACAATCAAATCCAATTACTAATAATACTGATCTAAAAATTTCGATCAGGGAGAGAAATAGTTGGGTATGAAATGCCAAGGCCAAATATTGGAATCCACAGGTTTGTATTTCTGCTGTTCAAGCAGAAGAAGAGGCAAACATTATTGAGTGCACCTCTCTCCAGGGATCGATTTAATACGCGCAAATTCTCAGAAGAAAATGAGCTTGGGTCTCCTGTTGCAGCAGCTTTCTTCAATTGCCAGAGGGAAACCGCTGCCAGAAGGCGTTGAAGAAGATGTTTATTGGTTATTGTTGTTCTCGTTACTCTACAGTAAGGTACTCAACCAAGATATGCAGTGCATGTATTACTGATCTTACAGGAATCTCAGAGATATATGTAATGTAATGTTGGAGTGCCATGCTTGAATAAGACCCGTGAGTAAGAATGTACTTTCATGATCAAGACAGCATGTAATATCATCATTGTAAATTAATGTTTGACCTAATTAATAGTATGAATGTGTGTTTTGTACTTGTTTCTTATCATTTTCTTTTTCTTTTTCTTTTTAATAATATTTGTATTGCGGTCAGCTTGTGCAATATAGTCCTACCTTTCATCAGGTATCGAGGCTTAAAAAAGATGAGGAAAAATCACTAATATAGTACTGTCTTTTTCCTTTGTTGAGATCTGGATCCTGGTCTCCCATGATTTTTTTTCAGACTTCATTGATTTCCAAGTGATCACGTGGAAATTTTGAACTCAGACATTGCACAATTGAAGGGCGAAACCTCAAAAGTGATTAAAAAACTCATGGTTATGCCATTAGTTGTTTGGGAAAATGCGGTATTAAACCTGACTAACTCTCCTACACAAAGACTTCTGAAGGCATATTTATTCATGACGTAAGTTAGAATTCATCATATATATAAACCATGCTTATGTAAAGATTATATGAAATTAAAACAAAAAAGATTTTCTGCCTGATAAGTGATTAATTAATGGGTAACGCTATTCTCGTTCTTCCAAAGAAATCATAGTAACATTTTAATGAGTCAACTGGATTATTTTTCCCCTTTTCGAATGTCACCTGGATTTAATCAATTTAAACTAGCTATTCTTTTTCACTTCAATATAAACCAAGTTTAAACTACCTTGAACCAATCATTTCGATCAAAGGCTTATTAGTATTGTTAGTCTGAAGTGAACCCCCCTACTATATTTCACAGCAGTATAAAATTCAGAAGGGCAGTTCTAGTATCCATCCTCCAAGCTGTTTTAGCATAATCTTTTTGAAACTTATTGCAAAATACAATTTGGATCCTATTTGATTATAACTTCTTACTCAGAGAGTTTAAGTTACATGCACTATCGTATAATTTTTTTTATTTTTTATTTATTACATTTATCAGTGTATATTGACCTATTATAGAAGATTGTTTTTCTTTTTTAATTTGGATCCTATTTGATTAGTACTATAACTTTTTACTCAGAGCGTTTGAGTTACATGCACTATAGTATAAATTTCTTTTACATTTATCAGTGTATATTGACCTATTATAGAAGATTGTTTTCTCTTTTTTTTTGGCTTACGAAATATGTTAGTATAGAGAATTATCAGTACTCACACACCAGACCTAAAACAATATAGAGAATATTAAAAGAGTATGCAAAATGTTTTACTTCAAGTTACTGGTTTTACAGACTGTTTTCCTTCTCTCTTTTTTTCTTTTTTTTTCTGTTGATGGCTTTAGTTTTCAATATTACTATCAAATCCCAAATTCTTATACTGCCTATGGAATTTGTATAAGGTTCTTGACCAATTGGAAAAGCTTAAATTTCAAGAAACACAATCACATCACATACTCTATAAAGTAATTACATATAATTCTCTATTATACACATTAATTAGTAGTTTGATGAGTATGGTAACTAACATGAAACGATATTTAAAATCACAGTGAAGGTGTAATTATTTTTTACGTCAAACTTAAATCCTTCAAAAATAACTTTTCAAAGTGTTGAATCCAAAAACAAAACCATCATAGTGTAATAAATTCTTTTATACACTGATGATAGTGTAATAAATTTGATACCATCAGTGTAGCTTAGTTTATTATAGTAGGTCATATCATTGATATCTTTTCATGACCTAACTATGCAAAATAATGTTTTATATCATCTATACATAGAACTTAAACTCCATCCAAAAGCTGTCGAAATATAATGTCATGTTGAGGTTTTTCTTCTGACAGCCTATAGTTAAGAGCAGCTTAGGTCTTAGGTCTTAGGTCTTTACCTATTTATATGCAACTCTTTTGTTTCCATAATTTCCTCCGGATTTGATTCCCCCCTCCCCTTTTTACTAATTATGACTCCTACAGATTCTCTCGTAGAAATCTTGTACCATGTCCTTCCCCTGAACTAGCTATGCTTGAATTGGAAAATCAATTGACTACCACATGGAGTATGTTTTTTGGATAGAAGGTGTCTCTTCTTGGATGTAGCAGTTCTCATCTGGATTCATTCACCTAATTAAATTTGAAATAAAAGAAAGTACATAACAAGTTATAGAAAATGGACAGAGGATGCATGACATTGGCCTTCATTGCCCCCTCCTATCTTCTCCTATATATTTTTTGTGACTATATAGTAATCAATTCTTTTATTTTTCTTTTGGTATCCGAAACTCACTCGTCTCACCATTTGGATTTGCACCTGATAAACCCATGGGGTAACATACTTTTTGCCGAGTGATTATTTATTTTTAGGATTTGAATTTGAGATCTTTAGTAAAGGTTGAGAAATTTTGACAATCTTATCACACTCCTGAAGTTCGTACTACTGTAATTAATTACTAATTCGAATGTTGGAGAAATATCCGAAACCATCAGCTTTTCCACCAAGCAAATTTTGTGTACTTGCTTTTAACCATTATATTATGTCAAACTATCTATGAATGGTATGTGGAGGTAGTTTTATTGAGAATGGAATAACATCCACGACCACATAATTCTGTACTTGATGAACCAATAACTGCAATGTTATAGCAGGAGCTAGAGCCAATCAACTAGCACTAGGATTGATGAGGTAATATATCCCCATCAAAGAGATATCTTCAAACAAAAGGGTATGACCCAAAGACCTTCACAGTTTTGAATATGCTTACCGGTTCAATTTAGACGAGATAGTTTGATTTGGTACAAAGTTAATTTAATAAAGAAAAGAAAAATTTTAAAATATGTGATCCTAAAAACTTAAGGGGTAAAAATTTTCTGTGGCCATACTACTTATGTGGCTATATAAGCTTCTCATTAAGGGTAAAGTGAGTAAAATAAAAAGTTCAAAATTAAATTGTTTCTAAATATAAAAATGCGTCATTCTTTTTGGAACGCATTAATAAGGAAAGCGTGTCATTTAAATTGAAACGGAGGGAATAATTAATTAGAAGACTTCTATAAATTGAAGGGGAGGCTGTCTATATCACATCCGTTAAGGGTAGGGTAGACTGTTTACATCACACCCCTTAAGGTGCCATTCTTTCCTAGACCCTGCGTGAATACGGAATACTTTGTATACCGTACTATCCTTTGCTTTCTGTCAATTGGCAAACATCTTTCGTTTCCGATCATGCATGAGTTGTTTTTCACTTAACACCAAAAATTGTGATGGAGTTGTAAGTAATTATTCATTCTTAATCAAATGTCTCGGGTTCTAGTTCTAAATATGAGGCTGTCATCGATAGGAAACGGTTTATCCTCAAAGTGAGACTTTCGGCACAAATAAGGGTTAATAGCCCCTCCCCCAACCCCAACCCCACCCCCCAAAAAAAGACTGTTTTCCTTATCCCTTGGGCCACGTGTATTATGGCAGTGAAGCTAAAGAATGAGAAAGAGAGAGGGTGGCCATTGGGGGCACCCAATTTAAGATATATGCCGTGGAGACACGTTTTCTAAGCAGAGTACTATGAAGACCTGTAATCAAAACCAGTAGACTGCATCTGAAATCATGCATGCAAATGTGTGTCCAAGAATAATAAACCAGTCCTTTCTGAACAGAGAAACTCATGATCTGGTCGCTGTCTAGGATTAAAAAAGAGCCTAGGCATAATTGACAAGCCAATGGAGCTTTGGCTCTTCAACTGCATCTAGGGTGAAATTTCAGCTTCATTCAAAATTTGCTTGTACTTCCATGTATGCAGTCTCGGGTAAGCACTAAGCAGAGTGTGGAAAATCAAGGGAAAATGCAACTCTTCTATTTCATTTATGTAACATAGTTTCACTAGACACGGAATTACACTTTGTTTGGATCATTGTTAGATATCGTTTTACAATGTATTGTATTATATTGTATTGTATTATATATCGTTTTATGAATATAACATTTGGATAAATGGTATTGTTTGTTATTGTTACATAAAAATTTTATGTTTGGTTTGAATATATCGTATTATACTATAACTAATAAATTTACTAAATACCCTCAAACGCCATAGCACAAATTTCCAACTATATTGTGTAATCAAATACACGTAAATATAGATCTTCGAACCAGATGTAGTTGCGAACAAACATGATAAGCTTGTGCTAAACATTAAACCATGATTTTAACTTGGTAAATTACATTACACTACTAAAAATTCGGTAAAAACCGATCAAAAGAACCGACCAACTTTGGTCGGTAATGGCCAATAACCGTCCAAAACGCGACCATTTACTTATGGACGGTATTTTATGGGTCGGAAAGGCATACCGACCAAAGTTGGTCGGAAATTACCGATCAAATTTGGTCGGTCAATTAAATTCAAAAAATAAATATTGCAACAAAAAAAAACCGACCAAAGTTGGTCGGTATTTTAATTATGTAATCAAAAGATTCACCATCTGGGAATCGAACCGAAGTTTGTACTGTGGCAGGATACTATTCTACCACTAGACCATTGGTGTATTTTATTTTAAGACTATCTTTTATTTTATTTATACTCTTTAATTGTATTTTCGCACGAAAATAACCGATCAAAGTTGGTCAGCTTTTTTAATATTAATTTTTATTTATTTTAATAGAAAAATCGATCAAAGTTGGTCGGTTTCTTGAAAAATAAATTTCGCGGGACTCAAAAATAGTTTTTCGCATTTTTGCGCAAAAGAAAACCGACCAAAGTTGGTCGATTTCGTAAAAAAAACTAAAAAATAAAATATTTTGAAAAACCGACCAACTTTGATCGGTTTTTTGACCGACCAAAGTTGGTCGATTTTTTTCGAATTTTTAGTAGTGTTACCTGAATAAACAACTTAATAAAAAATAAAAATCTTCAAAACTAGACATTATAGAGAACTAAAAAAAATATGGTCACGAACAACAAAAAAGTATCTGTAGTTTCAAAATAAGGGCAGAAACCTGAACAAATTAAGTTGTTAATCAACAAAAAGTATTCGAAGAACATAGATTGAGATGATACAAAAGAAAAAGAGAAAAAACGAACCAAAAAGTTGGACGAAGGAAGAAGGAAGACAAAGTATGGGATTTGGATGGAGTAAAATAAATAAAAAGATAAAAAATTAAATAAAATTATGGAGTAATATCTAAGGCCATAATTGGAAAGAAAAGTTGAAAACAATCCCACCACATTAAATCGAATATTTCATAAAATGAGGCTTTTCATTGTTCCGAACAATGAATTAACAATACAATACAATCAATTTTAAATAAGTAATTAAAACAAATATTATTTTGGGATAACAATATAATACGATACAATGGATAACAATCATCCAAACAAGCTGTTAAAAAAATTATTTTTGAAAATCTTCACAGACGGCGTCAAATTGTTTGACCAAAAAGTGTAACTTTCGATTAAACTATTAAATTTATATAATGATGGGTTAACTCTAGTTAAGGATAATAACTCTAGATGCAACTCTTAAAAATATGCGGGAGGAGGGAACATGCCCTGTGAATGATTGATGACAATAAGTGCGAAATATTCTCAAAGTGTGAGCAATAATGGGGGTAAACTAGCAATAAATGACATTTGAGTAAATAAGGAGAATGATTCACCCAATAATGGATAGACTGGACGAATATTTTTCCTGACAATGATGAGTCACATAAAGATCCAAGATTTATTTGAACAATCCTCGGATCTCGTGAAAAGATGTGGAATAATATGAGCAAGAATCTTTATCAAAAGACAATCTTTGTATTTTTATGAGAGGGAGAGATTCCTCTTCTGAAAAGTGTTCTTAGAAAATGAATATTACATGCCTTTCTACCTTTTTTCCCCTTATATATTCAACACATATCTCTAGTAAATTCTAATAGTACAAATGTAGAGAATATTTACTAGAATATTCTCTATAATATTCTACTCTGAAAACTAGTCGTTATTGTCCTTTACGCAGTGCTTGACCTCGGTCATGATTGACACCCCGGCCACGAATTTTGTTGCCTTCTAGTCGACCTCGACCGACTCTTTCCTTAATGCCATATTAGGCTAAATACCCTTAGGGTGGATTTTGGCCCATACAGTTAATCCTTCCGCTTATCGAGACTGAGCTTAGACGACCTTGATGAGCGGACTATGTTTATCGTGATTGACAAAATTGGGCGAGCAAGTATAATAGTGGCGCTTCATACGAGGTGGCAACATGACTTTTCGTGAGCCGCAAGCTTTAGGGCCGTATTGTTTCAGAATGACATCACGACATCATGCGTCATTATGATGTGTTTTCTTGATGCTTTGCGTCGTTTCCCACGCCTCCACCGTTTCGATACCTATATTGGGTAATGATGGCGTGATTTCTTGGTCCTGATGCTTGAACTCTTATAAATAAGGACCTGAGGCCATTCGTGTTTGTTTTGCAAACTCCTAATATCGAATCCATGTGTCTCCTTCTCCATTCTCCATATTGAATCCTTGTCTCCTTTTTACTTCGTCATTACATATCCACTTCCCTGATTCCAGTGATTTCAGTTGCTTCTAACCCTTCTGCGCTTAAAACATCTTCTCTCAAAGATATGGTTAACGCACCCTATGGTTCCGGCATGATGACTGACCCTACCCCATTGGTGGTTCGTATGCCTCCTCACGGCGACGGTGCTTCTGTTTCCCTTGAAGACGAGAAGTTTCCTACGGTGGAGGAAATAATCCCTTGTAGCGAAAAGCCTAGATCCGACTTTTCGAAGTTGCCTGAAGAGGACCTTGAGGCCTCAGAGTCAGTGATGAACGAGGATCAAAATTCTTGCTCATATCGATCTGATTCCAGCGGGTCGTGATGTGGTACAGATACACCACCCCGGATATTGTGCGTTCTATGCGTATCCGTTCTATGTCGGCTATTACTTTCCTCTTCTCCCATTAGCGGAGAAACTTTGTCGCTACTACGGATTTTGTCGTCACTTGATGCATCTCTTCGCCCCCAGTTTCTATAGGGGGTGATGCTGCACCTCCGCCACCGAGGAAGTAAAAGTCTTTTGGTAAAGATGGACGATAAGGAAAATCGCCAGTTCTGGCTCAACTATTTCTTCGTCAAGACCGAGGACGTGGTGGTCAATGCGAGCGGATTCCCTAAGGCTTGGAACTACTCCCGTAAGTATCTTTTTTCCAAGCATTTGTTTTGCCCGTTTTAGTCGTAATCTGACATTCCATCCCTTCTTCGTGTAGCCGAGACTTCGCCCCCTCCTTTGGTCGGGGACATTCATGACTGGGTCAGCCAGGTCTTGCCTCACATAGTGGGGATTCGTGAATGGCCGGCCTTTATCAAGAAATTTGGGTCTGCGCCTTCTGTGACCAGTGAGTTCGTCTATATGTATTTAGTTATACATATATAATTATTATTTTTTATCTATACCGTTTTGACCTCATGGTCGCCTGCTCATTACGGTTTGGTGCAAGAAGTGACAGTCTTCTAATTTTTTCTTTTTCAACCCGAGGATCTTTGAGAAGGCCGAGGGCGCCAGCTCCGGAGTTTCATAAGAGGAAGGTTGATTCTGTTCCTTCTATTGTGGTGAGGTTTGCTTGGTCCTCGACTACACCTGCAACAAGTCTCAGCTTCCCCTTTGCATCATCTAGTAGACGAGGACGATTAGGAGGAATCATCGTCGAATGGTGGTAACTTGTTTTCCCGTAAGAGGCGATCTGTGGATGTTGGCGAAGGAGCTGTACGGGCGGTGAGTTCGGCGATGGGGGGTTTCGTTGTCCGAAAAAATGATGACCATAGAGCTTGAAGATGACGTTGAATCACCGCCCATGATTCTGTCATCGTCGAGAGCCGAGGAGGGTATGTCTCTCCCTAAGACCATAATAGATTTTAAAGGGCCGTCGGTGAGAGTCCCTGACGACTTATGGTAGGATGAGTCATCGGCCTCGCGACCAGCCAAGGATCCATATTCTAGGGTCGACACAAAAGGAAAAAGCATAGCCGAAGAAGGTTACAAGACGGGCTCCGATATAGATGCCGAGGAAGTGAGGATGATGGGGGAAGGACTTACCCGACTTGAGGAGAGGTTGGAGGGGACCACACGGACTATTGCGATCCCCTTGGATCGAGATTTGCTAGTTGACACGGAGGACGTGGTCCCTTCTCTTGGTCCCCTCTGTTCCGATGTGGACGGTAAAACCCTTGAGAAGCTTAAGGACGCCATTTTATCGAGGAGCATAGCCGGCCTCGCTCTTAGGGTAAGTTTTTCGATCTCCATTTTTTTTTATGTCAGAGTTCAAAGTTTTGTTCTTACTCCTCATTTTTTCTTTCTTTCAGACCGTGATTTTGGAGATCGAGAGCGCCCGTCTAGAGGAGAGGCGTAAGGCTATTTTCTAGAAGATGGAGCGGAAATATCGCGAATACTGTGATAAACACCACGAGATCTGCAGGCGGTTCAGTGGGAGTGACAATTTCCAAGCTTTTCGAGGCGAACTGAAGGAAAAGGATGACAAGTTGGTGAGGTTCATCAAAAAATACAGCGTTCACGAGGCGGCGTTGAGGGACAAAGAAGAAGAACTTGAGATGAGCAAGGGGGTCAAGGCCCAATGCGCTGATCTTCAAGCCCAGGTGGTTTCGTTATGCGCCAAGCTCGAGAAGTGTCAACTCAAAGCGGACTCTTTGAGTGGCGAGGTTGTTGTGAAGGCATCTAATTGGGAGAGGGTGGAGTTGGCCCGATTGCGGGCTGCAAGGAAAGCGGAGGCTTTGGAGATTGTGATCCGTGTTCTTCATTCTGAGCGGGAGAGTTCTCTGGAGACGGCCAGGCTTAGGGAGGAGCGCCTTGACGAATGGATAGGGAAGCTGGAAAAAAGGCTTCAGGCCTTTATGATCGAGTTGATGTTCTCGAGGACGAGAAGGCACAGTTATTGGCTCAGCCGTCTTCTTCTCGTACTGCTTTTCCTGATGTTTTGTGGGATTTGTACGAGGAATGGATTCATGCTGAGACCCAACTAGATATATTTAGAGATCTAATTGGGGCGGGGACTGTTTCGAAGGCTGACTTCGAGGATGCTCGTGCTAAGGCGCGTAGAGCTCGGTTTGCTTGTGTCTATAATCCTGCTACACCGGAGGCCAGTGATAACAGGACGTCTGGTATGAGGATGAGTATCCTAATGGTGATGGCGGAGAGGCAGATGGAGATGGCCTAGGCGATCAAGCTGACGTCATTATTGGATCAGGCAGCGATTAGTTGTATTTTCATATATTTTTGTGGGCGTCTCTTCGAGCCTTTGTAAAAATAATATTCTAAGTATGAAATGCTAGTTTTGTTACTCGTACCTAATTCTTTTTCTTCTGTTTGAGTTTGTGTGCTTCTTCTTATTTTTGATTTTGTTGCCTTAGTCATAATAACTTTGCTCAAGCGGGTCGTACGAGGTCGAGTATAGCCTATATTTGGTTATGGCCGAGGGCCGACGAGGTGTTGAATCGAACGAGGTTGAATGTAACCTTTATTTAGTTATGGCCATGGGCCGTATAGGTGTTGATTCGAACGAGGTCGAATTTAACCTTTATTTAATTATGGTCGTGGGCCGTATAGGTATTGATTCGAACAAGGTCGAATTTATCCTTTATTTAATTATAGTTGTGGGCCGTATAGGTGTTGATCCGAACGAGGTCAAATTTAACCTTTATTTAATTATGGTCGTGGGCCGTATAGGTGTTGATTCGAACGAGGTCGAATTTAACCTTTATTTAATTATGGTCGTAGGCCGTATAGGTATTGATTCGAACGAGGTCGAATTTAACCTTTATTTAATTATGGTCGTGGGCTGCATAGGTGTTGATTCGAGCGAGATCAAATTTAACCTTTATTTAACTATGGGCGTGGGTCGTATGGGTAAACTTCATATACTTGTGTTTTGTTCATACACTAGAGAAATTTACATATTTTTTGGGCTGGCATTCCAGTCCCAATCTGTCTAGTGTCGGCTGGCATTCCAGTCCCAGTTCATCTAGTCCCTTCATTGGTCGACCTGGAGAAGTGTATTGAGAGGTTGAGCGATGAACTAGCCATCCTGTGTCTGTCTGTTTGTATTTCAACTTGAAGTGTCCCCATCGTTGCCTCATTAAAAACCTCCTTGAGAAAACCCAATTGGGACAAAACTCGAGTGAGGGAAAAAGAGTACCACCTGGAGGACGCTTTTTCTTAAAAGTTAAAGTACTTTAGGTGTGTAATATTTTAGTTGTTTGGTAGTCGCTTCCCTTCCATTATTTCTAGTGTGAATGATCATTTGTTCGCCGTCGCCGTGATTTTGTAGGGGGCGTCCCAGTTTGTTCATATTTTGCTTCCCGCGGGTCTTTCCTTGCTTGTGTTTTAGCTTTAAGCACGTAGTCCCTGACTTTAAGTGGCCTGATTTTTTCCTTTTTGTTATAATAGCGTTCTGCTTGTTGCTTTTGGGCAACCATTCTCACGTAGGCCATATCTCTTCGCTCTTCGACCTCGTTGAGTTCCTGCATTCTACTGTCGTCGTTCTGGGGTCCGCCTTCACGGGAGTACCTTAAGCTGGGTTCCCCAACCTCGACCGGTATTACTACATCAGTCCCGTAGACTAACGAGTATAGCGTTTCCCAAGTACTCGTCTTTGGCGTTGTTCGGTAGGCCCAGAGTACTTCTCGTAATATTTTCGGCCATAGTCCCTTGGCGTCTTTGAGTTTCTTCTTTATGATGTTCAGTATTGACTTATTGTAGGATTCCACTTGCTCGTTGCCCGCGGGGTGGTAAGGCGTTCAGAGTATTCTTTTGATGTGCCATTTTTCAAAAACGTCGGCGACCTTCTTTCTTGCAAAGTAAGGTCCGTTGTCGCAGCTGATTTCTTTGGGGAGACCGAAATAGCATATGATATTTTTCCATATAAAGGCGATCATTTCATGTTAGCGTATTTGGGCGAATGCTCCCGCTTCCACCTATTTAGAGAAATAGTCAGTTAAAACCAAGAGAAATCGTACGTTACCTCGTCCTGCCGGGAGGGGGCCCACGATGTCCATTCTCCATTTGATGAACAGCCAAGACGAGTCCCAGCCCAGACCTTGACGTGTTAGACGTGCCATCAGTGTACAGGATCTAGAGGTCTCGTGTTTGGGAAGAAGCGTGGACGACTTCTTTTTCAACTTCGGGCATTATTTGCACGCTGAAGTCGGCGAGGACCTGTGACTTTATCGCCGTTCGTGGCTGATATGTAATATCATGCTCGCTTAGTTCGATGGCCCATTTGGCTAATCTCCCTGATAGTTTGGGTTTGTGTAAAATGCTTCATAAGGGGAAAGTCGTGACGACCGAGATAGGGTAGCACTGAAAATATGGCCTAAGCTTTCATGAAGCTACGACTAAGGCCAGGGCCAGTTTTTCAAGATGGGGGTATCTTGTCTCGACATCGACTAGTGTTTTGCTAATGTAATAGATGGGAGACTGCGTACCTTTATTTTCTTGGACCAGGACTGCGCTCACAGTTACTTCGGACACGGCGAGGTAGACGAGGAGGGGATGGTTTTGAAAGCAACGGTGGCGAAGACAAGTACACCTTAACTCCTTCAGGTCTTGGATGCACTCAGGGGTGCATTGGAGGCGATTCTCCTTTTTGAGTACGCCGAAGAACTTATGGAACCTATCAGAGGACCGTGAGATGAACCTCGAAAGGGCGGCGATACGGCCAGTCAACCTTTGGACCTTCTTCTTGGTGGTCAAGTGCTCTGGTACCCCTTTGATGGCCTTGATTTGGTCGGGATTGTCCTCGATACCTCGCTGAGACACTAGGAAACCCAAGAATTTCCTTGAGTCTATGCCGAATGCACATTTTTCAGGGTTCAGTTTCATGTCGTATTGCCAGAGTATGCCGAAGGCTACTCTTAAGTGGTCGATATGATCTTCTTTCCTTTTGGATTTGACTAGCATGTCATCGATGTATACTTCCATCGTTTTTACGAGTTGCTCTTTGAACATCTTTATCACCAACCTTTGGTAAGTTGCCCCCGTATTTTTCAATCCGAAAGGCATGACCCTGTAGCAGTACGTCCCCTGATGGGTGATGAAGGTGGTCTTTTCCTGGTCCTCTTTCTCCATAAGGATCTGGTTATAGCCCGAGTAGGCATCCAAGAAACTTAGAAACTCATGCCGGCTATCGCGTCGATGAGTTTGTCGATATGAGGTAATGGAAATGAATCCTTGGGGAAAGCTTTGTTCAGGTCAGTGAAATATATGCACATCTTCCACTTGTCGTTCGTCTTTTTCACCAAGACTACGTTGGCGACCCATTGAGGGTACTTCGACTCTCTGACAAATCCATTTTCCAATAATTTTTCCACTTCTTTGCGCACTGCGTCATTGATTGTGGAGTTGAACTTATGTCGAACCTGCCTCACCGGGGGGTAGAGTGGATCGACATTCAATTTGTGCGTGGCGATCTCCTTTGGGATACCTGGTATATCTGCATGGCTAAAAGCAAACATGTCCGCGTTAGCAGTTAAAAATTCACAAAACTTACCCGGTTCCTAAAGTTTGCAGCCGATGTAAGCTTTCTTGCTGTGGTCGTTCCCGTCTAGTTAAACGGGGTCGAGGTCCTCTATGGTCGATCATGCTGCCTCGACCGTGTCGGGGTCTCTGATGACGTCTTCGATGTCATCGCTTATTGACCTCGACCTTGTTGATTTCTATGCCTCTTTCTCTTTATCCCTCATTTGTTGAGTAGCCGTGCAGTCTAGGGTGATGCGGTAGCACTCTTGGGATGTGTGTTGCTCCCCGCGTATGCTGAATATCCCCCATGGAGTTGGGAACTTGATGATTTGGTACAAGCTGGAAGGGATAGCTCTCATGGTGTGTATCTATGGTCGCCCTATGATGGCGTTGTATGTTGTGTCCTGGTCCATGATGTGGAACGTGGTCTCCAGAGTGACGCCACCCGCTAGGACGGGGAGTGTGATCTCGCCAAACGTTCGCTCAACTACATTGTTAAAACCTGTTAGTGTGATGAAGCGGGGCACAATTTTATCCTCGAGTTCCATTTGTGCGAGTACTCGAGGATGGATAATACACGCGCCGCTGCCATCATCTACCATAATCCGTCTTACGTCGATATCTAAAATTTGTAAAGTAATAACGAGGGCATCATAGTCGAGGAAAGCCAAACCGTTGGTATCTGACTTATCGAAGAAGATACTTTCTTCGAGTTCAGCATACCGTTTATGGGTGATCGACCGTTTGAGCTTGTGGGTTATGGTGAACTTCACGTTGTTGATGGAAGCGTCGTCCCCGCCACCGATGATCATGTGGATGGTACGGGCTGGCGAGGGCGGTTTCGGCAACCCTTGATGTTGTTCGCGTCCCCTAGAAAAGTTAGTCCTTCCCCGATCGCTCAGCAATTCTTTGAGGTGTCCCTGTCGCAGCATGGTTATGACCTCCTATCTTAGGGCGATGCAATCTTCAATTTTGTGTCCTCGCTCTTGATGGAACTCACAGAGGGCGTCTAATTTTCTGGTATTCGGGTCCGACCTCATCTTTTGTGGCCACTTTACCTTTGGTCCGAGCTTCTCCAAGGCGTAGACGATCTCTGTAGGTGACACGCAAAAATTGTGAGTGGATAGTAAAAGGGGCATACCTCTCTCATTTCGGTGAGTTACTGTTCTTGATCGGGGTGGGCCTTCTTCATAGCGAGATAAGGATGCAGCGGTAGGGTCACATGGCGAGGTCATTGCCTGTCATGGCGAGGTCATTTCCTTTCACGGCGGTGATGTAATGGGTCATATGATCCTCGGGGTCAGTTGTGCCATCGTATATTTTCAGATAGGGCGGCATTTTAAGGGTCTTTGGTATGGTATGCGGGGCAGCGCTATCACTGTACAGCTGTTCGACGAACCGACCGGCGTCTCTCTTCGGCAATAGCTTAGGAGCGCCCGGTATTTTATCAATCATTTCTTGGTGTTCTCTCATTTGGTCCTGAAGTGCCTTGTTCTCGTTTTTCATTTCCTCCATCCTTTTCAGAATGGTTGTGAGAGCGTCGTCGCCTGCATTGTTAACAACATTGTGAGTAATACTTGTCGTCGTAGGAGGTTGACCATGTTGCGCGTCCACTGGTGGTGTAGCACAAGTTCTCTCGTTTACTACGGTCGCGTCCTGAACGGGCTTGTGGAGGACGCTGGTCAGTGTATCAGTTAGCCAGGCCTCGAGGAGATTCTTTATCGCGAGTGGTGCCTCCTCTCCCATGGATGTGGAGACTATCTTACCAAGAGATTTTGTGATGCTGCAGTGGGGAGGGGTGATCCACCTCGCCTAGGAGAGGTATTGGGCATTGTGTCCTCGTCCACTGCTTCATAGCTTTCGTGGATGATGTTCATGAGGTTGGTTGGGAAGTCGCTCATTATTCTCGTTCTTTCTTCTCTGTTACCTGTCATATCAGATCTATGCATACAAAGAGGAAAAGGTTTTTGTTTTTTTTTTAGTTAGTAACCAGTGTCGATTGTAGATCTAGAAGGAATTAACTAAAAGACTTAGCTAGAAAATCCCCACAGACGGCGCCAAATTGTTTGACCGAAAAGTGTAACTTTCGATTAAATTATTAAATTTATATAATGATGGGTTAACTTTAGTTAAGGACAATAACTCTAGATGCAGATCTTAAAAACATGCGAGAGGAGGGGACAGGCCCCGTGAATGATTGATGACAATAAGTGCGAAATATTCTCAAAGTGTGAGCAATAATGGGGGTGTAACTAGCAATAAATGACATTTGAGTAAATAAGGAGAATGATTCACCCAATAATAGATGGACTGGACGAATATTTCTCCTGACAATGATGAGTGACAGAAATATCCAAGATTTATTTGAACAATCCTCGGATCTCGTAAAAATATGTGGAATAATATGAACAAGAATCTTTATCAAAAGACAGTCTTTGTATTTTTATCAAGAGTGAGGGATTTTCTTCTGAAAAGTGTTCTTAGCAAATGAATATTACATGTCTTTTTGCCTTTTCTTTTTTCCTTATATATTCAACACATATCCCTAGTAAACTCTAATAGTACAAATGTAGAGAATATTCACTAGAATATTCTCTCTAATATCCTACTCTGAAAACTAGCCATTATTGTCTTTTACGCAGTGCTTGACCTTGGTCATGGTTGACACCTCGGCCACGAATTTTGCTGCCTTCTGGTCAACCTCGACTGACTCTTTCCTTAATGTCATATTAGGCAAAATACCCTTAGGGCAGATTTTGGCCAATACATTATTCATTTTAAACGGAGGGAGCAATTAATTAGTATCGTACATATTATGCATATATGAGTGTGAGAACCTATACCAACGATTTAAAAGGTATAAGTGAGGTTTATTAAACTTAAAGTGCTGTAATATTCCCTCCATGCTATTTTAAAGTATACCCACCAAAGGGTGGACTAGTTTTATCAATAAAAAAGAAGAACAGACAAGGTGGAAAAGAAAGTAAGGGAATTAAAAATAAGGTATCAGAAATTTAAAAAATAGACAAGTCCAATGAGCGAGTAATTTCTTTTGTCTTTATCAAATATTCCCAAGTAATTAGTTTACATTTTTTCAACTTTCTATCGAAAATTCTCCTAAACATTTGATAGAAGCTAAATCATATATTTGATATGTTATATAATACAACAGCGAGTCTCCGATTCAGAAGAATTCAATACATAAATTAAAGTAAAACCTTAAGTTCGAGCCTATAATAAAAAAGTGTATAAATACGTATATTATTTGTATATAATACGCGTGCGCACACACATATATGGCTATTGTTTTAGGGAGTGACTAAAAATATATATTTCTCAGAAGCTAAATTTTAGGAAGAAAGATTTAGGGAAAAAGTTATGGGAGCTAGTTTTTAGGAAGAAAGTTATGGGCCGGGCGAAAAGTAGGAAAGAGTTGTGTGCGGAATGCAAATATGTAGCTGCTACATTTATTATTTAAGTCATACTTCTAGAATTTTGTAAATTTTGTTAAAATATTACACAATTATGATGTTTCCTCTTTCTTCTTTACTTTTTTGGGGGTTTTCACTTTTAGCCAGCGCCAAAAGTCAAACAAATATATATATATATATATATATATTATTTAAGTCATACTTCTAATATATTTTTTTATAAACAAAAAATATTTATATATATTTGTATATACTAAAGTCTAGAAGTATGACTTAAATAATATATATATATATATATATATATATATTTGACTTTTGGCGCTGGCTAAAAGTGAAACCCCCAAAAAAGTAAAGAAGAAAGAGGAAACAGCATAATTGTGTAATATTTTAACAAAATTTACAAAATTCTAGAAGTATGACTTAAATAATAAATGTAGCAGCTACATATTTGCATTCCGCACACAACTCTTTCCTACTTTTCGCCCGGCCCATAACTTTCTTCCTAAAAACTAGCTCCCATAACTTTTTCCCTAAATCTTTCTTCCTAAAATTTAGCTTCCATAACTCTCTTCCTTTTCTATTATATCAGATAGAATGTCTATCTATAATCAAAACACATAAAAACGACTATTTCCTTCTTAAATAGTTAAAAGGTGATAATTCAACATATTTAATGCATAGTTTGATATGATGTGTATTTTTTAATAACAAATATACAATGTTTAATAGTTATATAATAATGTATTCTAGACACTTCTGATGTGTTTATGAAAATGATATGAAGATTTTATATATTGTATAATGCTAGTATAATAACGGTATTTTGTTGAATGTGTTATGTGCAGCATATTGTATAATGCTAGTATAATAACGGTATTTTGTTGAATGTGTTATGTCCATCATTTGCAAATTATATATATGGTATACTTTTGGTATAATAATAATATATGGTATTATGCTAGTATAATAATGGAATTTGCTTTTAGATGTGTTTTATATAAGTTAATTTCTAATGTTATACCTGGGATAATAATTATATAATTATGGTATCATGATTCATGGTGAAGGCTACTTCATATATATTCCAAAATAAAAAAAACATAATTACCCTAAAATATATTTATACCGTAATTATACATGGTATGTTTTGGATACAAAAGAATTTAGACCATACATATACTTCATATATATATATGTGTGTGTGTGTAATAAATATTTTTATCAAAAATATACTTTCCATTAACATAAATATACCATAAATATGGAAATTTTATCTTTATTTATAACAAAAATAAAACGATAGAAACAACATTAATCATAAGTATGTCATCACTTGATCGATAACACTTTGATTCAAATCACTGAAGCAGCCTGATCTAATTCCCCTTCCTCCAAATAAGAGAAAACAGAAAGGAGAAAAAAAAGGAGAAAAAATAATATAATATAAAAGGAAAAGAAATGGAAATAGACAATTTTTTTTGTTGCTATGTGAAGAGGAACAAGATAATAAATGCAATCCCTAATTTTGTGGAAGATAGATAAATGAGTTCTCAGTTACGTAATATTAAAGAGAGATAGTATTTTGTTTGAATATGCTACATTTGTTATAAAATATGCTATTATTGAAATAATTGAAAGATAGTAATATTGATATAAATATTTTTTTAGTAGTTACCTACAATGTTAACGGAAAGTACCTTACCTCAAGAAGAAAAGGTTACGTGACAACGGAGGACAAAAGAGCTTTGCCCTAGAGGCTGACCCAAAGTATTTTAGCCCATGATTGGTTTAACGTTGTAAATGAGTGTGGCCCATGGCCCAACAATTGTAGGCTTTTCTTCTGGGATGGTACACTTCTTGTAAGGGATCATTACATTAATAGCCCATTTTTGGTAAAGCAACTAGTTATTTTTTGGGATATTTTCATATATATCCATTTTTGGGGCCACCATTGAAGTTATACCCGCATTGTACAAAAAATTACAAAAGTATACCCGCTCGAATCTGAAGTAGTTCAATTTCTTCAATGTAACTTCAGAAATCAAATCTGAAGTTCTTCTATCTTTCAAATGCAACTTCAGAAATTCGAATATGAAGTAATTCAATTTCTTCAATGCAACTTCAGAAATCAAATCTCAAGTTCTTCTATCTTTCAAATGCAACTTTAGAAATTCGAATCTTAAGTAGTTCAATCTATTGAATGCAACTTCCGATTTTAAATCTTAAGTTCTCAAACATAAACTTGTTTTTCGAATTTTAACAATTCGATACACAATTCAATGCCCAAATCTATTTTAAATGAGCTTAACTTTGAAACATAACTTTCAGATATTAAAAAGAACAAATCTCAATCATCAAATTGTCAAAACAACAACAAATTTAACAAAGTTATTTTGCAATTAAGAAGAAGAGGAAGAAACTCTAAGCACAAAAAAGAAGAAAATAATAGTAAAGAAGAAGAAAAAAGTGTATGTATGAAGTTATCCAAAAATTAGATATCAGTTAAATATTTTTTAAAAAGTTAGGTACAAATTCAATGGGTTGCGCAAAACTAGGTGGCACACGAAAATTTTCTTATTTTTTGTCTGATAAATGAGATACTTTCGGAGAGAGACCCTTATGAGAATGTTAAGGTCCTACGGAGACATTTAGACAACTAGAAGGAAAAACAACAAAGCATTTCGACAACGAAATTATTGAAATTGAAAGAATTTTGGGTAAAGTTTAACCAAAAAAATTTCATAAGTTCGTCAAGATTAGTTTTGGTGGAGAAGTGCTTTCGGGTGCTGTTTAAACTGAAAATATCTTCTTCCTATAACTATCTTAGTGTGTATGTTATGAGGATTAGTCTACTTATTTTAATCACCAATTAGAATCATAACTGGGCATATGTGTTTGTTGTCTTTTATTTTTTCCAACAGCATTGTTTACCCTTATACATGAGTAACAATTAAATTTATTCCCGGTTTAAAGGATACGTGATTTAATTTAACATGAATGATCAAAGAACAACAAATAATCAAATTAAAGAGAGCTAAAACGAACAAATCAAACGCAATAGAACAATTAAGCCTGACTTTCAATTGAACACTAAAACTGGCTCCGAGTGAGCCCTCAATACGGGCTCAATTGTAACTAAAGAAAAGAGGAACCAAAGAACACTTTGAACAACAGTTAGAAGACAAAAATAAACTTTATTGCGTTTATATGCGTGCCAACAATGGTTTAAAATATAAAAGTTCTTCTCTTTATATAGTTGGGGAATTGCAATCCTAGTACAAGTCTAAATAAGGTAAAAATCTTCTTTTTTCGATAAATGTCGATATGTAGTTGATATCGGACGGGATTTGCGCCGTAATATCCAGTTGGTGGCGGATATTACGGCTCCCTCCTCATCGTGCTTAACCGTTTCTCTCTTTCCTTAGTCCCGGTACATCACTCTGCCCGAATCCGATATTCAGCCATACCCGATCCTAGATGCATAGTCCGTCTTCTCCGGTCTCGGAAACGAGGAACCTTTCAGCCATACTCGAGGTTGCGTCAGATCATGCTTCCCTCTCGTTTCTTTATCGGGAAGTCGGAGATAACATTATTGTTAAACCCTATGGTTTCGTACGTGAGAGTACGTCGTAAGTTAATTAATGTAAGCTCAGAAATGAGATCGTCTTTGAAAGTATATAAAGTAAGGTAATCATGTTACCTTGGAAGTTACAAATATTTAAGATCATGAATAACAAATACCAAGAGAGTTGGAAAGCTTAGATGCTAAACAAATTGAAGAAAATAAGTTTCGTCGAAAGTCGACAAGTTTGGAATATTTATAACATGTACTTTTGGGGTGAGACTAGGGTGCTTAACATGATAATGAGGTTATTTTAGTCGTATGATAGTCGCGTGTTACGTTTTGAAGTCAAGCGAGTTGTGAAACAAAAGTTGGCAAATGTCATCACAAGTTACATTCATAATGAGCTGAATATTATGTCAATTGTAGCAGAGATTTTCTCCTAATATACTTGGAATTACAAGATGATCCACATACCAAATTGAAGATCTACGAGTCTAGGTTCTAACGCATTAAATCGTTTGTCGATACGACACCGGAATAGAGAGATATTTACAGTTTTATGAGACTGTGCAGACTGCATAGGTATGTCCTTGAAGCTTTTTAAGCAATATATTTCGTATGTTATATGAAGTGTTTTTGGAATATATTATATACCAAATTGAAGTTCTTGGAATATAGTTTCCAATGCTCTTAACCATTCATTCAGACGACATTCGGATAAAAAGATATAATCGGAAGATGGGCCAATGATAGGGTGCCAAGCTAACACCTCTTTGACTTTTCAAAAGTTGATATATATAGGTTTAACAATCGTCTCTCTCTTCATTTTTCATATAAAACGACCAGAGAACCCCCATAAACTTACCCTTTAAGCTCTCTTCTAGGGTTTCAAAGAAGATTAACATCCCGGGTACGAAATGAAGAAGCGATAATATTAGAACGATCCCTATGACGTAAGTATCGCTATATCGCCTCTCTTTTTCTTTGTAGTTTGAGTTTTGGAAGGTACTTCATAGTTAATAAAATGTCTACTTTCTGTATTTAAGATTTTAAATATCAAGGAAGTTTGATAAATTCGTTTCCTAATAGTTAGAACTCACGGGACGGTGATTGAAAGTTATAAGTTTGATTTATTTCACTTTTAGGGGACTGTTTTGTAGTCCACTCGTGTTGGCCTATTGTGCTACTGATTTATAGAGTTTGGAAGGATGAAGGGCGTGGAGAAACTCCACATATGGTAGGGTAGTAGGCTGGTCGCTCGTCGTTGCAATTTCAGTCTAATGGATAACTTGTTGATTGGGTATGTTATGGTATATTTGGGGTTTTTTATTATATTGAAGGTCCCGAATTGTAGTTGGATTATTTTTGAGTTGCTGATTGAATTATATTTGTATCTCGCCTATAGTAGGCTTGAGGGACCAGTAAAATCAGGGAAAATGCCACCCGTTTTATTTTAGAATCGAGTTATCGTTTGAGATACGTGATATAATAGCGCTATCTAAGTTGTACATGTATTTCTTTTTTATAGGGTTGGCGCGCTAGTTGTCGCAAGCTTGTTGTTGAGTTGCATTGACGACTTGAGGTATGTTAAGGCTATCCCTTCTTTTCTTTTGGCATGATCCATATGATACAATGAAATGAGCAAACACGCAACTTTCACAAATGACTCTATTCTTAGAAGTACTAGGGGTGCCTATGTTCTTGATTCTCCGTGTGTCCTATTATTATATCGTCTGTTTATGGGTCTCAGAAAATACGTAGGTTGATAAAGTTTATTTCATGATATTAATCGAATGCATATTGATCTCATGACATTCCGAGAGATCTTATTGACTTACTTCATTTTGCATTGCATTCATTTATACATGTATATTGGCCCATGACCAGATGGAGTTATATATGCGTATAGTATATGTATATGGGTATGGGGAAAGGATATTGCATTATATATGCACCACCACCTGAGCAGCTAGTATACGTTGATGATTTCTCCCACAGAGGCCAAAATGATATGATGGGATGCCCTCAGAGGTTTGATGATGCTACGTAAGCATATACCTATGCATCATATGATATTTATATGCATATTCATGACATAATAAATGTTTCATGATTCACAGAGCTATTCAGACTTACAGGTTGAGTTGTTTACTCCATGTTTCTTTCGTATCTTTATATACTGCTTTCATGCCTTACATACTCAGTACTTTATTTGTACTAACATCCCTTTTGCCTGAGGACACTGCGTTTCATGCCAACATGTCCCGATAGGCAGGTTGAGAGTCCTCCTAGTAGGCTATCAACTCAGGGAAATGTGTTGGGGCACTCCACTTGCTCCAGAGTTGCCTATTTAGTCAGTATGATTTGGAGATGTATTGATTGGTAAGGTGGGGCCCTGTCCCGACCTTTATAATGTTTATGTACTCTTAGAGGCTTGTAGACAGATGTCATGTATATGGATACTTGTATGGCCTTGTCGGCCTATGTTTTGAGTGTACAAATAATCATGTCGGCCTTATAGGCCCGTATGTCACATGTATAAGTTTCTATATCATGTTGGGTCATCCTATGTCTAATATTCCCTTATGTTTTATTCCAATTATCTCATGACGGTCATTTTGGCCCACTTACCCATGACAATATGATAAGAAAGATATGTTACGTTATTACTCGGTTGTGTAAGGCACTGGGTGCCCGTCGCGACCCTGCGGTTTGGGTCGTGACAGAAGTGGTATCAGAGAAGTTCTTTCCTAGGGAGTCTACCAGCCGTGTTTAGTAGAGTCATGTTTATGGGTGTGTTGTGCACCACACTTATAAGCAGGAGGCTACATGGCATTTAGGATTGTCACTCTTTATTCTTACTCTAGATCGTGCGGTAGAGCTCAATTGTAAGAATTTATACTCCTAAATTCTACTTTATTCGTAATATAACGATACCTACATCTAGCAAGACAACTGGTAAGAGATTTAATGTGGTTGTGGAAGAGTTGAGTGGAAGGAACTTGATCTTGCAACATGCTTATGAGAGTAAATGTGATGTCTTCAGCAGATCATGTGTGTACTAAGACGTTTAAGCTTCTTGATAAGGAGCCCTAAGGCATGAATATCTATCCACTCATATGGTAAAAAGCAACAAGAGAATCGGAAGGTAGATACAAGTTTCAACAACAAAAAGAAGAAAGGTGAAGAAGGGTACGAGGTACCCAGTTAGTGAAGATTATCAGTTTTTACAAATCAGGCATAGAAATATAAACATTTTGAGTTACTTTCAACACTAACATAATATATACAATTGACCACGCCCATCTCAATTATGCCCTATGGGAGTTAACAGATATAGTTTAAGAGAAGGATGGGATATCAGGATCCAATTGGGGTTAGAATAACTCAAAATGGTGGATGGATTGTTAGCATTAACTAACATTTCCGAAGGATATTGCAAACGTGGTAATAATTCTCCTTGTGAGACACCTCGACGGTCACTCTATAATAATACATTTAGATATAAAATACTAGAATGTCCAGAAATTTTTTTTTAGAAGATTGGCACTGGAATCCTAGAAGAGATAAATATTTACCTTAGTATGGCTCGCGTCCCTAGTAAAGAGAGAATGTTAGGCGACCCGAATAGCGAGTGAGATGGTGTAAGGGGAGCTAAAAGCAAAAGAATATTTTGTTGAAGTTTTCAGAATAAGGTGATAGACAAAAATATTAGCAGGAGAATATGAATAGAGTAAATGAAGCATTATGAGTAAAATGTGATAAATGGATGATAACGGTAAATCCAAATATGACAGGATTACAGAATCTATAGTCAAGTGAAGGAAAAACCAAGAGGTGATAGGCCTTGAGACAATAAAAGAGTATAGGCCAAAGGTCATGTCCTCATTTTGAGAAATACGTTGGTGACTCCAACATGATTACCAAAAGAAAAAGTTAGACCCCGGAGCAATAGACATCAGTATGTGCTAGTGAACAAGATAAACTAATCATGAATTAGTGACCGAAGGATTTTATAATAGTCAGCATTGTGAGAATTTAAGAGATCGCATTCCGGCAATAATAGAATGGACAACAAAAGAATAATCTTTAAAGGTCATTCAAGAAGACACTTTCCTAAAGCAAGCACTGTGAGCACAGTTAAGCTTAAGGGACTAAGTGTTCCAGTTACACTAGGTGTCACCTTCGTGCGTAAGAAATTCAGTTATCTCCGGTACAGAAGGGTTACCGCAAGGAGAGTAAGAGTCTGTGAAGATGTGAAAAGACGCCAAAGATGAAGAGGTAACTATGGAATAGTAAAGAAAGAATATGGTAAAAAGGCGAAAGGAATGAGATTGCATTTATTCACATCCTACAGATATGATACGACTCCAGAACATTATGCAAGCACGATGCCGGGGAGAGGCAGTAAGGGTTCTCAGCCAGGATGTTATTAATAAATAAGTGTGAATGGACACTTGATACATAAGGAGCCAGTGCGAGGGGTAAGTTGAGACAAAGGACATAACCCAAGCGAGATTACATAGAATATAGATATGAGAATGGACCAATGAGCAGTCTGTAGTTGATTCAGGAATAGCCTAATTATGGCTAGACAAGAGGTCATAGATAAATTAACAGATCATGCAAGATAAACATAGTGAAATCCAACATAGGGAATTCAGTCTTGCAGATGTGATGACATCATGATCCTTGAGAAATATTCAGATAGGAGTTGGGGTAGTTAAAGGTACCGTACAAGTGTTACGGAAATAAAAGAAAGTGCCACTGGGGAGATAGCCAAAATTTAAGTTCAAAAGCAACCCTACGAGCACAAGAACGCGGAGGTAAGTAACTAAGGATAATTATAGGCGAGTAAGAACATCAAAAATTCTTTTGGGTATACGATGTAATAAACTCGCAGCTTTACAGGAGTCACAAGGTCTCCCTTAATTACTACAAAGAAAGACTAGCTGAGGAAATAAGGAAGAAGGTTTCAACCTAAGCATAGTGACCTAAAGAATAAATGATCTTGTAACAACGGTCTCATTACAATATTGTATACACTCCATAAGAAAGTGGCACCTATCGTGGCTAAACAACAACAACAACAACCCAGTATAATCCCACTAGTGGGGTCTGGGGAGGGTAGTGTGTACGCATACCTTACCCCTACCCTGGGGTAGAGAGGCTGTTTCCAAATGACCCTCGGCATCCTTCCCTCCAAAAACTCCCCACCTTACTCTTGGGGTGACTCGAACTCACAACCTCTTGGTTGGAAGTGGAGGGTGCTTACCATCGGAGCAACCCACTCCATAAGAAAGTGGCACCTATCATGGCTAATGAACGGAATTTCTTTTTCAAAGGTGATATTTGAGATCATATAAGTTACAGGAAATTCCAGTATTCGAGGGCACTAAGATAAGACAAGCATTTATGCAGCAAGTGGCAGAACGACAAGGAAAAGTAATTGCTTATATTTAAAGACAACTGAGAAGGCACAAAAGGAAATCTATGGTGCTAGCAACTTAAAGGAAGATTGCGAGTAGTATAAATAGATATGTGTAGGTCGCAAGCTAAAGTATGGTAGAGTGACAAGGTTTTAGGTAGATAGGAATACAGATAAGAAAATGTGAGTGAGAAGCTGGCGAGAATAGGTAAGGCCTCGGGATTAAGCCCAATAGGATATTTGATAGTTTTTGTAAGTTATAGAAAGCTCAGTATAGCCTGAATGAACTCGGAGGAGTATAAGACTAAGTGCATTTGGAAGAGATGGAATGCTTCCCTGGTAGTAGAATAAGGGTGTAATTGTGATAGATAAGAGGATGACGCTTAGGCCTTTGATCGAGTAATAGTTTAAAGAAAAGGTATTTCATGAATTGCACGGGATTAGAATGCCCCCCATAAGATGAATTGCATTAGGATGCTATGAAATACAATTATTGAAGTATAGTATTATCCCTAGGTGGATCAGTCAAATCACTTCAAATGTTCGTCGATGCAACGTGAGCCCTAGTGATAATGTATTACGTAAGAGGTTTCAAGTTATCAATGGTAGATTATGGATCAACTTTAAGGTGAATCAACAATAGATGGATAAAAGTTACAAAGTATGAGATGAGATTAGGCCGTCATTATTAAGATGAGCAGTAATGAGGAAGCATTAAAGGACTTAGATTTATATATATAGGATAAGAAGCGAGAGAGTAACCTGAAGTTGGGTAGCAGACCTCGGTAATAATAAATTGAAGTAAGTGTTATGGTATAGTATGACCTACCTAGTTGTAGTAAAGCCATAAGCATAGATAACCTAGGCTATGAAACAAGATATATCAATAGTCATAAGTTCGACAAAATACCGAGCAAAGAACTTCAGTACACCTATAGATGCCCAGAGGGACAACTTGTCTAGTTCTGTATATGTTACCAAAGTGAGGCCTAGAGATTAGCTAAAAGATGTAGAAAAAGGGAGAGAAGGGTCGCATAGGCGCATATACAAGGACAAAGTCGTACAGGTTGCATGACAGGAGGTAGCAACAGTTACGAGATTGAAAGAATTCCGACAACAAGTCGTGGTGTGAGAAAGAGGCCTGAAGAGGGGGAATGCCCTGGCCTTTGGATTTATTCACAGAATAGTTGCCTAATGGCAAGGACAATATTAATGTATTTGTAAAAGCTATGAGTTATGAGACTGATAAGCGCATCAGTCAACGTTTGAGGATGAATGTTCCTAGGGGGGAATGATGTCACACTCCATGCTTTCATACATGAGAGTACGTCATAAGTCAATTGATATAATCTCATAAATGATATCGTCTTTGAAAGTACATAAAGTAAGTTAATCATGTTACCTTGGAGGTTACAAATATTTAATATCATGGATAACAAGTACCAAGAGGGTTGGAAAACTTAGATGCTAACAAATTGAAGAAAATAAGTTTCGTCGAAAGTCGACAAGTTTGGAATGTTATAACATGTACTTTTTGGGTGAGACTAGGATTCTTAACATGGTAAGAATGTTATTTTAGTCGTATAATAGTCACGTGTTACGTTTTGAAGTCAAGCGAGTTGTGAAACAAAAGTTGGCAATGTCATCACAAGTTACATTCATAATGTGCTGAATATTAGGTCAATTGTAGCAGATATTTTCTCCTAATATACTTGGAATTACAGGATGATCCATATATAAAATTGAAGATCTAAGAGTCTATGTTCTAACGCATTAAACCGTTTGTCGATACGACATCAGAATAGAGAGATATTTACAATTTTGCGAGACTGCGCAGAGTGTATAGGTGTGTCCCTGAAGCATATTGAGAAATACATTTCCTATGTTATATGAGGTTTTTTTGGGACATATTATATACAAAATTGAAGGTCTTGGAATGTAGTTTCCAACGCTCTTATCCGTTCATTCATATGACATCCGTATAAAACGATATAAGCGTCGGAATATGAGCCAGTGATAGGGTGCCAAGCTAGCACCTCTTCATTTTTCATAGAAAACGACCACAGAACCCCCATAAACTTACCCTTTAAGCTCTCTTCTAGGGTTTCAAATAAGATTAACATCCCGAGTACGAAATGAAGAAGCGATAACATTAGAACGATTCCTATGACGTAAGTATCGCTATATCGCCTCTCTTTTTCTTTGTAGTTTGAGTTTTGGAAGGTACTTCATAGTTAAGAAAACGTCTACTTTCTGTATTTAAGCTTTTAAATATCAATAAAGTTTGATAAATTCATTTTCTAATAGTTAAAACTCACGGGATGGTGATTGAAAGCCGTGAGTTTGATTTATTTTACTTTTAATGGACTGTTTGCAGTCCACTCGTGTTGGCCTATTGTGCTACTGATTTATGGAGTTTGGAAGGATGAAGGGCGTGGAGAAACTCCACATGTGGTAGGGTAGTAGGCTGGTTGCTCGTCGTTACAATTTTAGTCTAATTGATAACTTGTGGATTAGGTGTGTTATGGTATATTTGGGATTTTTGTTGTATTGAAGGTCCCGAATTGTAGTTGGATTATTTTTGAGTTGCTGATTGTATTGTGTTTGTATCTCGCCTATAGTAGGCTTGAGGGAGCAGTAAAAGCATGGAAAATGCTGCCCGTTTTTTTTAGAATCGAGTTATCGTTTGAGAGACGTGATATACTAGCGCCATCTAAGTTGTACATGTATTTCTTTTTATAGGGTTAGTGCGCTAGTTGTCGTAAGCTTGTTGTTGAGTTGCATTGACGACTTGAGGTATGCTAAGGCTATCCCTTCTTTTCTTTTGGCATGATCCATATGATACAATAGTTTGCAGCAAACAAGGAACTTTCACAAATGACTCTATTCTTAGAAGTACTAGGGGTGCCTATGTTCTTGATTCCCCATGTATCCTGTTTTTATATCGTCTGTTCATGGGTCTCAAAAAATACGTAGGTTGATAAAGTTTATTTCATGATATTAACCGAAGGCATATTGATCTCATGACATTCCGAGAGATCTTATTGACCTAGTTCATTTTGCATTGCCTTCATTTATACATGTATATTGGCCCACGACCAGATGGCATTATATACGCGTATAGTATATGTATATGGGATATGGGGAAAGGTTATGGCGTTATATATCCACCACTACCTGAGCAGCTGGTATACGTTGATGATTTCACCCACAGAGGCCGAGATGATATGATGGGATGCCCTCAGAGGCTTGATGATTTTACGTATGCATATACCTATGCATGATATGCCATTTATACGCATATTCATGACATTATAAATGTTTCATGTTTCACAGAGCTATTCAGACTTACATGTTGAGTTCTTTACTCCATGTTTCTTTTGTGTCTTTATATACTGCTTTCATGCCTTACATACTCAGTACTTTATTTGTACTGATGTCCCTTTTGCCTGGGGACGCTGCGTTTCATGCCCGCATGTCCCGATAGACAGGTTGAGAGTCCTCCTTGTAGGCTATCAGCTCAGTGGAAGGTGTTGGGGAACTCCACTGAGTTACTTATTTGGTCAGTATAATTTAGAGATGTATTGATTGGTATGGCAGGGCCCTGTCCCGACCTTTATGACGTTTATGTACTCCTAGAGGCTTGTAGGCAGATGTCATGTAGATGAATGCTTGTATGGCCTTGTCGGCCTATGTTTTGAGTGTACAAATTATCATGTCGGCCTTATAGGCCCGCATGTCACATGTATAAGTTTCTATATCTTGTTAGGTCGTCCTACGTCTAATATTACCTTATGTTTTATTTCGGTTATCTCATGACGGCCCTTCTGGCCCATTTACCCATGACGGTATGATAAGAAAGATATGTTACGTTGGTATTCAGTTGTGTAAGGCATCAGGTGCCCGTCGCGGCCCCACAGTTATTGTCGTGACTATTATCCCCAATTTTACTCGTACACAGATAGCCGCCTCACTTTTCGGAGAGCATATTTATCGAAGTGATGAGAAATAATTAATTGACCACAACTCTTCTCTCCGTACGATGCAATTGGGTCGATGGGTTAGTGAAACATCCCATCAGTCGCGTCGTTCTGACTTCGGACGCGTGTCAGCCGCCGGTTGACCGTCCTCGAATGCAAAACGTCATGCATTAATTGCCTCTTCCCTATAAAAACTTCGGTTCTTTTTTCACTTTTTTACTTTCCGATTCCAAAACTTCTTAATTTACCCCGGAACGTTCATTTGCTCTTAACCCCTTCAAATCTTCATACATTGTTCTTCATATCATCATATCTTCATCTTCCCATCTTCAAATCTTCATACAACATCGTTGAATCTTCAAGTTTGACCTTCAAAACTTCATCCTTATCTTCAAACCTTTATACCCATCTTCATACATTCATATTTCTAGAATTCGATGGCAAAGACTTCAAAATCTGTGCCCCAACAGACCGCCCCTTCACCTCCTCACTTTGGTCACGGATGTCGAGGTGGTCGTACCTGAAGTGGCCCCAGAACCTCCTCTAAAGAATTTCATCCCCGGAGGCTGTTCTATAGAAAATCATTTTAAGGTCGAACAAGCCTTCAGTCAAGGGGATCGAGGCGAGGAGGTATGAAGGTACATATGCTCCATCACCGAGGACACACTCCCGACGGTTCGGAAGGACGACAAGTGGGAAGGCAAGGAAGTGGTCATCCCTGGCCCTGATGAGGGCATCACCACACATGTAGAGGGGTATCTGAGTGTTTATACATACCCATTCACGCTAGGTCCATTGGATACTATAATCATCGACTTTTACAAAAGGTACGAGGTCTGCCTCCGGCAGATTCACCCATCCATTTGGAGGATCGTGATCTTCCTATGTCACTTCGTCAATAACACGGAGGTACCTCGATTCACCATCGATCATCTGTTTCGCCTCTACAGTCCCTGAATCTTCCAAGGGGGATTAGTCAAGCTTGTCCGTCAAGAAAAGAAAGCTCCATTCTCAAGCATTGATGAAGATATGGATCGAGGCTGGTAGGGGAGATTCGTTCGAGTGAAGACCGAGGATCTTATTCTCACCGAGTTCCTGTCGTACCCTAAAAAGTGGAACCTAGCCCGTAAGTTCTTCTCCTTTTTGAGTATTTAGAATACTTTTTGGATTTTGTTCTTCTTTTTTATCGCCCGGTTCTACTATCATGCAGCGGTTTCCCGAGTCCCCAATGCGGTTCCTCACTTTAAAAAGTGGGTCGAAGGGATCTGTAAATAGTTATCGTACTTCGAGTGCGAATGGCGCAAACTATCAAAGGAAAAGTGGGAGGCCCGTTCCCATGGTGAGTGTTCTCCCCCCGATCAAGTTTCATTTTCTATTCAACTGCCATCTTTACTAAGTCCTTCTCTTCCTTCCACGGGTTTGCCCAAGACCACTGAGCTCCAGGAAGTGGACGAGGACGAGGCTTCATCCTCATATGCTAAACCTTCTGCTTCGGGATAGCCTGAGGCCGCTGTGAAGAAGGAGGAAAAAAGAGAAGAAAGATGAAGTCTTCTGATTCCCGGGACGCAGATGTCAAGGCCAAGAAGAAGAGGGTCGCGGTTAGGGTCCGAAAGAGCAACAAGAAGAGTACCCGGGCCAGGGTACCAGACCCCGAATCTCTTTACCAGGTCAGGGACTACCCTGAAGATGATGACTTGGAGTTCTTCGCCTATGGGCTGACCGTTGATGAAGAAGAGCGGGAAACATCGGGGGGAAGTGACCGGGAGATCGAACCCTCTTTAGCTAGGGAGCCCGAAGGAAAGCCAGCGGCTACGGCCTCTCAAGAAGCTACTCCTGCTCCGAGAGAAGCTGTCAATGTCATTGACATCACAGAGTCTCCATCTCACATGGAGTCTTTATTTGACGAGGCTCAGGCTATCAAAGAGAAACCAACTGAGACATCACGGGCCGTAGACGAGGCCCTAAACCTGTTCTTTGAAGTAGTCCTCCAATGCACCGATGTCCAACGCCATCTGTGTGGACATCGGTGCATTGGAGGACTACTCCGGGTTCGGTCACCTGGAGATCCCAAAAAGAGATGTGCCGCTAGATTCAAGTGGGATGAGCTCGATCCCAAAGCTGGTGAAGCAGTACCCTTCCCCTAGCATGGATCTTGACCGCAAATGAACGATTATGTTTACGATCCAGGCGGTTACCCGGGTGCTATCCGGACCAGATAGCGTTGCCAGCTATCTTCGCTGCTTGGTGAACTAAAATGATCATGCGAAGATGAATGAGGTGGATGCACCAATCCTCTTCAATGAGGCACAACAGGCGCTGAACTAGGTATGCTTCTCTTTATTTGTATCCTTTGAAGGGTTCATTTAACCTTAGCGTATTCCTATGGTCTCATCGATTTTGTTTCTCAGAATTCGGTGCTTCATCATGAGAGCTTTGATCGGTCTCGGATGGAGGTGAACCTGCTCGAGTTCGAGCTCAAGGAACAGGTCCGGAAAAAGGACATCTATAAAGCTCTCAACGAGCAAAGAGACGAGGTCCTCAAGGACCTCCCTATTCTCCAAGCCGAGCTGGAAAAGCTCAAAATGAAGCCTCGTCGGTGAAACAAGAGCATGTCATTCTGGTCATAAAGGTAAGGATATTTGAGATTAATAACGAGGGGCTAGGTGTAGTAGCTAATGCCGCAACCTTGTAGGTCCAAGAGAATATAAACCTGATCGACCAACTCCGGGCTAAGATGAATGAGCTCAAAGATTCCGCTGAGGCGTTGAGGAGCACGATGGATCTTTTGTCCTCAAAATGGAGGCTACTAAGGAGGAGTTGGCATTGGCCAAGGACCAGTTCAAGGTGATGAAGGATAAAGCCGACAAGTGGTCTTGGATGAATGATGAGCTCCGAGCACAATTGGGCTCGACCGTCTTGTGACGGGATGCCCTCGGTTGGGAGTATATCGCATTGAAGTCCAAGTAGGAGGCGGCTTTGACCGATTCCTCCAAGGTCCAGGATATGCTGGCCCAATATAAGAATGACGTGGAGATAGTTGAGGCCCATTTAATAACGAAGGCCAGATATATAAAGTGGCTATCATGGAGGGAGACCCTCAAGGAGATTCATGCTCGGGGGTTCGATCTATCGGCCGAGATTGAAGTGGCTAAGAGGCTCGAGGCCGAGGCCAAAGAGATATACAAGCCCGAGGGTTCAGGCAGTGAATCGGGCTCTGGTGAAGACTAGGCAGAGATGCCTTAGTTTATTTTTTATTTTTCTTTTGTACATCTTATTTTTGTTTATTTTAAGGTTGTTTTATCGTGCCTTTGTAAATACTTTTGGATTATATGTATAAAAAATTTTGTTTGGCTATACTGTGTCTTTTACTTTTCAGCATCCACTTGAAACTCTTTGTTTGAAGAATATCATTAATGACTTAGCATAAAATTAGACATAATTTAGAGTGCTCATTCCTCTAGAGCCCGAATGAAGCCCGGTTTCGATAACAACCCTGAGTTGCTTAGGCTTCAGAATATCTGAATAAAAATGAAGTCTTTAAAATACTTGAATATTTCAATCGGACACGATGATGTTTTGTCGAGGATGGCCTTTTTTTAATAAGTTTTAATCATGTGTAAGGACCTTACTTTCTACGTATGGACTTGGAAATCTCCGAGCCGTTTTAAGTTGGCCGTAGCCTTTCATATTCGGGTCATGCCTAATAGGCTCGGTGCCTCCGGGATTTGATAGCCCACGTTGTCCAATCTTATTATCAGACAACAGTCCCCGACTCGGGGAGGCCGTGGGCTCTAGGATTTCGATCGAATACCTGCATGGGTTGGTCCAAAGAATAACAAATGTCAAAGGAAATTGTGTTCGTACCTTAGCAGTAGTACCTCTTTAAGTGTGCCAAATAAGGGTGGCAAGTGGGCCGGTCCCGGGCCTAAACGGGCTAAGTAGTCCGGTCCAAATGGTCCTGGTCCCGGTCCCGGGCCGGTCCCAAATTAAACGGGCTAAACGGTCCCGGGCTAAACAGTCTTTTCGTAGGGATTGGGACGGGACCATTATTTCCGGGCTAAACGGTCCCGGCCCGCGGGCTAAATGGGCTAAGTGGGCTCAACAGATTTTAAAAAAAATTAAATAGAAATAAGAGACAAAAGGATGTTAAAAATAATATCTAAGTCTAAAGACAAAAATATTATAAAAAGATATGCCTTGTAATTTTATTATAGCATTAAAAAATATGGCAATATCTTTCTTAGTCTTCATCCCCCTATGGAATGAGCACAACAAGGTGCTAATACCACCATTGAGAAGAAAAAGAAACTAATCAAGATGTGCCAAAATATAAGTTACATAATACATACTAATATTTGTTCATACAAGTTATATGGTATCTCTTTCAAACTTCATAAATCTATCAAGGTCCAGAGGAATTTCCGTTGGTGGTGGCGGAAAAGTAGCTTGGTCATCGCCACTTCCGGGCGAAGCAACATCCTCCGCAAGTTCAGCTAGCATTTCTTCGTAAGCTTCATATTCATCTGGTTGTAATTCAGCAAGTCCACAATTTCTTCTTTCCGACCGGATCCAATCTCTGAAAAGTACTGATTTTTCCAAACTCTCCCTCATAGACGCTCTATAATCACCGAGTTGAAATCTTGCTTGATTGAAAGTGCACTCTGATGCCACTGTTGAAGCTTGAATAGTTAAAATATCTCAGGCCATCCTTGAAAGAACCGGAAAGTATTTTTCTTTGTCCTTCCACCGTTCCAAAAGATTAAAGGAGCCGTCGGGATTCACTTCCTCAATTGCCTGTGACAAATAAACTTCAAGCTCATTTAGTTATGAAAAATTACTACTACTAGAACCTTGAGAACCTCTAAACCCCGCCCAAGCACTAAGTGCTCTTACTCTCGCAGTTCTTTTAGATGATTGAGAATCAGAAGAAGAAGGAGTTGGAATATTTGGTCTAGAATGATTTAATGCAACTTGATAAGTATTAAAAATAGTTTGAGCATTTATTCTAATTGAGTCTATTGCTTCCGAAAGTTGAGACAATTCCTCATCTTCAAGTGCTAAACCATTATAAACAGTTTCATACCAAAAATGAGGACCTCCTAATTTCATACAAGGATTTAATAAAGTAGAAACATCATAAATAGGGGGAATAGGGAAAAAAATACTTTTTAAACTTTTTTCTCATAGAATCAATAACAAGTTTATAAATTTTCCCACCCTCTGAAAAATGAGCAAACAAATTTGCAAGTTCTGCAATATAAACTAAACAGTTAGAAATAGTAGGATAATATTGCCCAGAAAATTCATTTGTAGCAATATGAAATTTTTCTAAAAAATCTACAAGTATTTTAACATTAGCCCAATCCCCATTTGTAAGGTGTTCATCATCATCACTTACATGTGCATTAAATATTGAGTTTATGGGGTTTTTATATTCATATGCAACAACCAAACTTTTATACATGTAATTCCATCTAGTTGGACAAGGTTTAGAAACATTTCTTTCTCTTAGGCCAAATTCATCGCATCTTTTAAAATATTCTCTAAGTCTACTTCTACGGTTTGAATAAAAAAGCCAGTTAAGAGCCATTTTAACCTTTTCAATTTCAATATTTAAAATTTTCATACCATCACCCATAATTAAATGGTAAATATGACAAATATATCTAACATAAAAAATATCATTAAATGCAGGATTTAGCGTAGTGGTAAGCAAAGCTATAGCATTTGTGTTACTAGTAGCATTATCCATTGAAATTGACATTATTTCATCACTAATACAAAAATATCTATAAATATCTGTAACTGTGCTAGCAATAAACTATCATGTGTGACGTGCATTAATTATTCTATAAGAAATAATGCGCTTTTGCATTATCTAATCCTCATCAATCCAATGACTGGTAACAGTAAGGTAATCAAAGTCGTTACCACTTCTACCAATATCAGTTGTAATAGCAACACGACAATTTATATGAGTAAATAAATAGCGCAAATATTATTCATATTCATGTTTATATTTATAAATATTGCTCTTTATGGTTGTGCGAGGAAAACCTTTATAAGTAGGATTAATTTTTTTTTTAATATAATGCACAAAGTTAGGGTCCGAAGGAAAACTATAGGGTAAACACATAACAGTTACCATTTTTGTCAATTCTTCTCGATCTTTTTTTCGATCATAATATAAAATACCACCAGTAACAGTGTTAATTCCCGGTTGAAATTGATTTGAACCGATACTAGGGTCAACCTGACTAGGAGTAGGTAGACTTTTCCCCCTCGGCCAAAGCTTTCAGACGAAGATATCTCACTCTATCTTGAGGGTGTTTCATTATGTGTCTAGCCAAAGTTTCCGCCCCCTCCCCCCCTTCCCCTACGCGATCCAAAATATTTAAAAACTAACTTCGTGCCACAAGTTTTACACTTAGCCTTATTTTTTGGAATTAGTTGAGTAAAAAATGGCCAAACGGGAGATGTTTCCATCCGTTTGCTAGGTTGTCTAGAAAAAGTAGGAGTAGTAACAGGAGTACCAGATGGGGCATCATTTGGATTAGCAGGGTTATCACTAGTTAGGTTAACATCAGGAGCAAGACTAATTGGTGTATCATCATCCGGTTGAGTTTCATCAAAATCTATTTTCTTGTCATCATTTTCATCAATAGTTGGATTAGAATAAAGAGCATTCATTAATTCATGGTCTAATTGTTCACCAGCTCTAATATTATGGCAAAACTGACTTTCAGTAAATTGTAATAAACTATTATCGCTATCAAGAATAGCAGGTGTAGGACGGATATGGAGTTTGGTTCGGGGAACCCGGAGCAGTGGAGGAGGAACAAATTGAGCACTAGATTCGTCACTCTTGGATTTTCCCTTATTTTTACCAAAAAGTTTTTTTAAGGAAGCCATCTTAATTAATAAAGTAATAGAAAATAAATAAAACAAACAAAATTATAATATTAAAACTTAAGAGTTGGAACGAGTTTACCGAATTGACGAACAACTTGTTGAAAATTGATTATCGTTGAAGACTTCAATTCACCAACTTCACAATTGTTTCACAAATTGTAACAATAAAGTAAGCAATAGTAGCAATTATAGAAGAAAATTAGAGAGAGATTGTGATAGATTGATGATTTTGTAAGAAAAAATAAAAGAATGATGGGGTATTTATAGTTGAAAATAGGGAAAAAGTATAATTATAAAAAGTTTGGGATTAAAACAAAGTTGGGGGGGAGGGGGGAGGGGGTTAAATAACTATTTTATAAATACCCAACGGCTATTTTTGACAGCCCAACGGCTATATTTAAAAAAAGAAAATAAAAAAATATTAAAAAATAGCCGTTGGGACCGTTTGGCCCGCTAAGGGACCGGTCCGATCCCTGGCGGGCTAAATGGTCCCGGGCCTGGCCGGCCCAAATCATAGGACCGGCCCAGGCCCACTAAAATCGGGCCAAACGGTCCTGGCCCGTTTGGCCCGCGGTCCCGAGCCGGTCCCGGGCCTGGACCGGCCCACTTGCCACCCTTAGTGCCAAATTCTAGTTGTTCGACAGCTATACACCGTTCCCTAACTCGAGCTTATACGAATCTTTCCTGGTTATACCGGCAACTCTGTACGGACCTTCCCAGTTCGGTACTAGATGTCGAGCGTAACTTTCCTTAGTACCAAGTCCCCAACTTGGAAATATCGAAGGTTAGCCCTTTAGTTATAGTATCTCCTCATTCACTGCTTTTGGGCCGCTAACAGGACCAGGGCGGCTTCTTGCCTTTCGTTTGTTAAGTGCAAGCTCGTGACCATGGCCTCGTCATTTGACGTCTTGGTAGCGTACTGGGAACTTAGACTTGGTTCCCCTACTTTAACCGGAATCAGAGCCTTCGCGCCATAGAAAAAAAAAAAAGAACGGGGTCGCATCAGTGCTTGACTTCGAAGTCGTTCGATATGCCTATAAGACCTCGGACAGAATTTCTTTCCACTTTCCCTTCAAATCAGTCAATCTCTTCTTCAATTTTTGGAGTATAGTTTTTTTTTGTTGACTCCGCTTGACCGTTCCTACTAGGGTGGTAAGGTGTTGACAAGATCTTTTTAATTTTGTGGTCTTCTAAAAACTTACTTACCTTGTCGCCGATGAACTGCTTCCCATTATCGCAAGCAATCTCGGCCGGTATCCCGAATCAACATATTATATGATCCGAGATAAAGTCGATGACTTCTTTCTCCCGAACCTTCTCTAACGCATATGCTTCAACCCACTTGGAGAAACAATCGGTCGTGAGTAGTATGTATTGGGCTTTACCGGGTGCCCATGGAAAGGGACCGACGATGTCCATCCCCCATTTCAAAAACAGGCATGGTGATAGGACCAGGTGAAGCATTTTCCCTGGTTGATAAATCATCAGAGCGTGCCTTTGGGATTCGTTACATTTTCGAACAAAGTCTTTCGCATCCTTCTCCATCTTATTCAAATAATAACCAGCTCTGATCAATTTCCGAACCAGGGATTCCGCTCCTGAATGGTTTCCATAAGTGCCCCCGCGTACTTCTCTCGTGGCGTAGTCAGTCTCCCCGGACCCAAGCACCTAGCTAGTTGCCCGAAAAAGGATCTTCTATATAATTTTCCCTCGATCAAGCTGAACCTGGCAGCCTTAATATGTTGGGCCCTAGATTCCTTGGGATCCGATGGCAATTTTCCTTTCTCAAGATAGTATATGTATTTGTTCCTCCAGTCCCAAGTCAAGCTTGTCGAGTTCACCTCGGCGTGACCTTCTTCTACCACCGAGTTCATAAATTGTACTACTGTTCCGGAGTCGAATTCGTCGGAGTCAACTGACGAGCATAAATTGTCCAATGCATCAGCCTTGTTATTTTGATCCCGAGGTACGTGTTGTAGAGACAATTCCTTGAATTGGTGTAACGTCACCTGCAACTTATCCAAGTATCTCCGCATCCGTTCCTCTTTTACTTCAAACGTCCCGTTGACTTGGTTGACGACAAGGAGGGAGTCACATTTGGCTTCGATCACCTCGGCCCCCAAGATATTAGCCAGTTCTAGACCTGCAATCATAGCCTCAGATTCGGCTTCGTTGTTAGTCAATTTTATAGTTCTAATAGACTTCCTTATTACGTTACCCGTAGGTAGTTTTAATATGATGCCCAGTTCAGACCACTTTGCGTTGGAAGCACCGTATGTGAATAGGGTCCATATCCCTGAGCTAATCCCCGAGGTGAGCACTAATTCCTTCTCAACCTCGGGGATCAAGGTCGGCATAAAATCGGCCACAAAATCTGCCAAATTTTGAGATTTTATGACGATCACGGGTTTGTACTCGATATATTACCCACTAATTTATATGGCCCATTTGGCCTGCCGGACCAAGATCTCGGGTTTGTGCATAACATTTCTCAGCGGGTATGAGGTCACGACACATATGGGTTGACACTGAAAGCACGGTTTTAATTTCCTAGATATGCTTAATAAGGCAAGCGCTAATTTTTCTAAGTGTGGACACCTTGTCTCGGCATCGCCTAGAGTTTTACTAACAATAAATAGAAAATTGCGTACATTCTTCTTCCCAGACTAGGACAGCACTTACCGCTACCTAGGAAATTGCCAAGTAAAGTTATAGTTGTTCGTCCGCCTTTGGAGTGTGCAGCAAGGGAGGGCTCGATAGATATCTCTTGAGTTCTTCTAAAGCTCGCTGGCACTCTGGGGTCCAGCAGAGGTCGTTCTTCTTTTTTAATAATCAGAAAAATTGGTGGCTCTTATATGACGACCTCGAAATAAACCGGCCCAATGCGGCTATCCGCCTGATCAGTCTTTGTACTGTCTTGACGTTGTCAACAACGGTGATATCTTCTAAAACTTTTATTTTATCTGGGTTGATCTCTATTCCCCAGTTGGATACCATGAACCCGAGGAACTTGCCCGAGCTGACCCCGAACGCACACTTCTCTGGGTTTAGCTTCATGTTGTATTTCCTTAGTATGTCGAAGAGTTCCTATAAATGTTTCAAATGGTCCTCTGCTCATGGAGGACTTAACCAACATATCGTCAATATAAATCTCCATTGATTTCCCTATTTGTTCTTCGAACATCTGGTTAACTAGGCGTTGATATGTGACACTGACGTTCTTTAGCCCAAACGACATCACGTTATAACATTTGGTGCCTAATTTGGTTATGAAAGAAGTATTTTCTTGATTGACCGGGTCCATCTGAATTTGGTTGTACCCGGAATAAGTGTCGAGAAAACTCAGTATCTCATGCCCGGCCGTCGCATCGATCATTCGATCGATGTTAGGCAAAGGGATTGAATCCTTTGGACACGCCTTGCTTAGATCTTTATAATCTACACACATTCTAAGTTAGTTTCTTTTTTTAGGTATGACTACTATGTTACCTTACCAATCCGGGTACTTAACTTCCCGGGTGAAACCTATTTTCAAAAGTTTAGATATCTTGTCTTTGATGAACGCGTGTTTGATCTCGGACTGCGGCCTTCTCTTTTGTTTGACCGGGTGAAACTTTGGATCCAGGCTCAATATGTGAGTTGTCACCTTCAGTGGGATCCCTGTCATATTTAAGTGGGACCAAGCGAAACAATCGACATTATCTTTAAGAAAATTAATAAGATTTTTTCTGAGCTCGGGAGTTAGTCCCGTACCCAGGTATACCTTTCGATTCGGTAGGTCCTCGATCAGTATAACCTACTCCAATTCTTCGATTGTCGATTTAGTGGCGTCGATGTCATCGGGTGCTTTAAAAGATCTCGGGATGCCGTAATCATCGGGTGCTTTAAAAGATCTCGGGACGCCGTAATCATCCTCCTCGTCCGCTATGTGCTCCTCCTGTTTTTCTGGCCCTGTCACCGTAATCAATTATTGAGAAGCAATGGAACTTCGGGGGTTGAGCCCTTGAGTAAATGCCTGAACAACCCAATCATCCGCGACAGGGGGCAGGTCCATTCGCTCCATCTGGAACCTCGACACAAACTCCCTAAGCATCTCGTTATCACTCTTCTTGAATTTGAAAAGGTCTGATTTTCTCGTCTCGACCTTGATGGCCTCGGTATGGGCCTTTACGAAAGCATCCGTAAGCATAGAAAATAAATCAATAGAATTCGGAGGCAAGTTGTGGTACCATATCTTCGCTCCCTTAGACAAGGTTACTCCAAATTTCTTCAACGACACCGATTCAATCTCGTCGTCTTCTAGGTCATTCCCCTTGATTGCGCATGTATAGGAAGTTACATGCTCGTTTGGGTCTGTGGTCCCATTATACTTGGGAATGTCGGGTATTCAAAATATCTTTGGGATTGGCTTCGGCGCCGCACTCTGGGGGAAAGTCTTCTGAATAAATTTTTTTGGAATTCGGACCCTTCAATATCGGAGGCGCTTCCGGGATCTGATCGACCCTGGAATTGTAAGTTTTCACTTTCTTGTCATTGGCCTCTATTTTTTTCTCACCAGACTCCACTCGCGTTGTCGGTTCTTCGAGCATCTTCATCACCTCGGAAGTTTCCCCAGGCGCGAATTCATCCGATTCCACGATAATTTATTCATCCCTTCGAGTGTTTTTCCTGACCCGCTCGAGCTCGATGTTGTTAGGGACGTGACTTTGGATCTACAATTGCGCTATTTCCGCTTTCTGAGCTTGCAACATTTCAAAAATCAACCTCGAGCTAACCCCATCACCTTCCCCTTCGGGTGCTTCTCGAACCGATAGCCGGGGTGCCCCACAAATGTTGTTTTCGAGGTTAGTTGGTAGGTTGATATTGATGGCAACCTGTGAGTTAGCATTGATTGGGTCAGCGACTAGGACACCATTGGGATCAACAGGGGGCACATGATTGCTGGGTACCACGTTATTGTTTTCACCGTGGTGGCCTGACTCGGCGTCACCGTTCAAGTGAGCAGACTGGGAATTTGACATTCTTAGATTAACCTGAAATCAAACTTCAAAGAACAAATGTAAAATAGGGTGTGTTATGGAGATTTATATTAAATCACCACTATTATCCTTTGTCCCACAGTGGACGTCAAACTGTTTACCCTTAAAAATGATTAACAGTTAAATTTGTTCGCGGTTTAAAGGATACGTGATTTAATTTAACATGAATGATCTAAGAACATTAAATAATCAAATTAAAGAGAGATAAAACGATCAAACCAAAGGCGATGGAACAATTAAGCCTGACTTTGAATTGAACAGTACTGGAACTGGCTCCGAGTGAGCCCTCGATACGGGCTCGATTGTAACTAAAGAAAAGGGGAACTGAAGAGCACTTTGAACAACAGTTAGGAGACAAAAATAAACTTTATTGCTTTTATATGCGTGCCAACAATGGTTTAAATATAAAAGTTCTCCCCTTTATATAGTAGGAGAATTTCAATCCTAGTATAAGTCTAAATAAGGTAAAAATCTTCTTTTTTCGGTAAATGTAGATCTGTAGTTGATATCGGACGAGATTTACGCCGTAACATCCGGTTGAGGGCGGATATTACGACTCTTTGCTCATCGTGCTTAACCGTTTCTCTCTTTCCTTAGTCCCAGAACTTCACTCTGCTCGGATCCGATGTTCAGCCGTACCCGATCCCGGATGCATAGTCCGTCTTCTCCGGTCTCAGAAACGAGGAACCCTTCGGCCTTATTCGAAGTTGCGTCAGATCATGCTTCCCTCTCGTTTCTTTATTGGAAAGTCGGGGGTAACATTATCCCCGATTTTACCCGTACACAAGCTTATCTACCTAACAACTCTGTTTCTTGAAAAACAAAGCCCAACCCGAAGTTTATTTTTAGAAAAGACAAATTAGCTCTTGAAAATGATATTCAAAACATACTGTATTTCAAAAACAAATGAAAAAGAAACAAAAAATGAAATTGTTTTGCAATCCAGAGGTCTCGAGTTAATCGGAACTTCAATACAGGTAAGGGTAAATGTAAAAAATGAAATGGTTTATGCAATCCAAACGTCACTACGCGCATTCCGTGGGGAATTTAGCAGTCAAGTCAACTGTTAGGAGGCCTAATTGGTCGTTAATTAAGTTCCATTTTCAACTTGGTAGTTAACATCTTTATGAAAGAGGCAAAAGTGTAATGATGAGAAAATGGACTAACATTCCAATAATAGTAGACTCAAGCCATGACTCATTAGTCATGAGTCGCCACATTTGGTATTCTTTCACTAATGTTGTTAAGAAAATGTTAAAATTGAATAGAGTTTAGGTCCATATATCGACGGTTTATAAAGTTTTATACAATTAAGCTACTCATAAAATAATTATAAGTTAATTTTTGTAATAACATTAATTAGTAATTTGATAAAAATGATGACTAATTGCTAATTATATATTAAACTAAATTAATTGTGTGAAAAATATTATCGATGTATATAATTTAGATATATTTAAATAAAATTATGAGGAAGAAGAATAAAAATGTGGGGGTCACTTCATAATGAAAATTTCATTAGGGGGTAATTTTTGTTGACTTGACTGGATCAAATATTATCCTTGGTTTGACTTGTCTGCCCCAAGACCATGTTATATTGTTGATTTCCCCCTTCTTTGCATACAAATTACAATAGTGGTCCTATCTCCTAAATGACCTAATCATTGCATCACCTTTAAGCTATTGATGCTTTAACGTGTAAGGTAAAAGTCCCAGGGTAAATAATTTTAGGGGAAGTTACGCATTTGGTCACTCGGCAAGAAATATTTACGATCGCTAGAATATATTATACATAATTGTTTTATCTGTAAGTTATTTTTTGGAGGACAACTATTTAAGTTAATTTCTCATAATTTTTATGCTTTACTAGAAAGATTTTAAAAATTTTATTAGTGGTTTTTAAAAACTATTTTAAAATAGAATTTTAGTTTTTTTGTTTTGGGGGGAGGGGGGGTCCTCTTTTTTTCTTCTTCTTCTTTCCCTTTGAATGGTGGTAGTTCCACTCCATATTGACCAAACCCCCGAACTTAGGGTTGCATTTAACTTAAGAAAAGGTGGTGGCCGAAATATTAGAATTTGCTAATCATACTTAATTGGCCATTAGCAAACCTTACCTTCTTCTGTGAAATCATTGCAAAATAGCTTGACCTAGAAACCCCCAAGTTTTACTTTGAATTATTTGGACCCTCTCTTGGAATGTATTTCATCCAACATCAACTGAAGTTGCTCCTATTATTAATAACAAAAAGGAATTCAACAAGTCAATAAGGCAAGAATGTTCTGTGTGAAATATTACCTAACTTTTAATCAGTCCCATTCTATATATCTTGCAAAAAAAATTCTAAAAAGTTAATGTCACGAGAAGTGAACTTTTTCCTCAAATTGAGTATGGAGAAAAGCTTTTGTACCAAAAGTTTAAGCCTTTGCAAGGGATTAAAATTAGAGGGACAACAACTATGTTGCATGTGAAAAGGGAGAAATGAGAACAGGAAAATCTTTTTGCCCCTGTTTCTAAAAAGGATTAGCATTATATTACATTTTGGACCTTTTGAAATTATTTGTAATTTAGATTGAACAAGATGAACAGGAGCATAAAGAGAAGCGTCAAAGGTTTAGATTTTCGTTAATTTAATTATATTTTAGTTAATTTAATTATATTTTAGTTAAATAATAAACATGCTTTGATGTCTAGTCAAGTTTAGTAAAGTCACTCCTACAAGCATGTCGTTTGGTCTGACGATTTATGCTTTTCGTATTTAAAGACAAATTTACATATTTTTCATGAATACAAAGAAAATTGTACTTCCTGATTGTAGAAACGCAAGAAGCAGAACGAGTAGAACAAACTGGAGAAGGAATTTTTTTTTTCACGGCATTTGATTGTTGCACTGAGTCTCGATAATTTGGATTAGTATCGAAAAGTTTCACATTAAAAATAAAGTACTTTTTAACAAAAAATAATTATCTAGAACTCGAACACGAGACTAATAACTCCACAATAATTGTTGTTGGAGAGAAGGAAATTCACACTCATCCCAAGACCTAGAGAAGCAAATTCACACTCGGTACAGAGTAAGAAAAGCCAAATCTTCAAACTCACACGTAAAATAGTTCTTGCAATATACGAACCTGCACTTTATATGTGCCTTTTAGTCCTCTAGTGGGAATGACTCATTTGATCTGTCTCCTAATTTGGTTCGACATACACTCTTACATGCATATTCCGAAATATAATTTTGACTTTCTAGAGTCCTGGTTGGGGTGTACAAATCAAATCGAAAAATCGTACCAAATCGAAAAGTCAAACCAAACCGATTAAAAAATTCGACTAGGTTTGATTTGATTTGGTTTGGTATTGAGTAAAAAAATTCGAACAAAACCAACATATAAATATATAATTTTTATATATACTTTTAAGATTTTATATAGAATTTTCTTTAAAAATGTCTAGAAATATTTGGGATTCTCTTACGAGATATAGTATTAAATAGAATATGAAGTGCTCCATATTTATTAACCTTAAATAATGGGTTGTATGATTATTTTCTTATTAAGTATTACTAAAATGCGTCAATCTCTTTGTTCTTCCATATTCATCAAGATTTATTAAATTCTTATATCTTTTCGAATTTGAAGTGGTTATTATTATTATTTAGGTATCATCTTGATTTTTATGTTTAGTTACTAAATTTGGTTAACCTTGAAAGTGTATATCAACGAAAATTATTGCCAGACGACTAAAAAAATAACTATCATGTGTTACTAAGAAAATTCTCCTATAAGAATATTTTAATAGATAATATGTGTGTCAAGTTTTTAAATTTTTACTAAACATAAACTTATAAGAAATTTAACAAAGTAATATTAAAATAATATTTAAGTAACAAAAAAACCCGAAAAACCCGACAAAATCGAACCAATCCAAACCGATATAGTTGGTTTGGTTTGGTTTGGTTTTGATAAAATTCGAACCAACCCGATCCATGTACACCCCTAGTCCTGGTTGGATAGCGTGGATAATTTTTTAATTATCCTTTTATATTATGTCGATGGATAAATTTAGAAGAAAATCTAGAATAGTCTTCGCAATTTCAAGGTGAGAAGCTTAAACTAGAAATAGTTCTAGTGCTCTCCTTTAGCATGTATAAATAGTTAGTTTGGTACATGGATAAAGATAATAATTTCGGAATAGAATTTGAGATTAACTTTATCCCATATTTGATTTAGAGTATTATCTAATGCCAGTACAACTTTTACACTAAAGTGGTAAGATTAGTTATCCCATATAAAAGGTGGGATAACTAACCCCATAGGATATCCCACCGTTATATCAAACGACCCTAGGTGAGCTGATACACCTTGTTCTATATATATATTCTGTTAGATTTTTAGTTTGTACATTTAACAAACTGAATTAAATAGATTTTTAAGGTAAACATATAGTACGTGTAAGCGACAAAATTCCTCATCATGACCAGAAAAGAGAATACTTTTCCTTTCTAATAATGCAACATTACACACACACACACACACACACACACACACACACACACACACACACACACACACATATATATATATATATATATATATATATATATATATATATATATATATATATATATATATATATATATATATATATATATATATATTGCTGCGGCGTGCAGTTTATATGTAGGTCCAAGAGACTGCTTTCCATTGTCGATAGTGACAGCACTGTAAATAAATATCAAACACATTGAATTGATAGCCATACATACAAAAGTACTCATTCACACTGCTTTTAATTTATCTCTAGGTTAGAGAGGGAGAGAATCAAACAGTGTTAATAATAACTACAAAAGGAAAAGGTTAAGGGAATAATGTAATGGGCAGAGTAATGAGAAACTGAGAAGAAATGGTAGAGATAAAGGTAGCCATGCTTTTTTTGATCTCCTGAAAATCCGGTTTCATGATATCTTGTCGGTTAATTTTATTAAACCAGACCTCAACTGTTCTATGGACTAGTGTTAAAGCTTCAATTATGGCCATCTTATTTTTTTTTTAATTTAAAGAAAAAGAAACAACCAGTTTTGACGTAATTTGCAGTAATAAGGTACAAAGTAACTCCAAAAAAATCGTCATAATGATATTGACAAAGCATCTTTCGTCGCGTTCGCTTTCCATTTCAAATTGAAACTATAGAGACACATTATTATGGTTACATAAAATTATTGGATATATAAGGTATACGTAGAAATAGTGTAAAGTTTTGTATATTATTAGTAAAGTTATTAAAGCAGATTAATGGAGTATTAATTTTATCATGTCACAAATTAATGTTAATCATAAAATTTTACTAGTAATTGACTTGTACATGATTTGATATATATGTGAATATTTTCCATACCATTGAATGAAGTTTCAACTCCAAGTTATTTTTGGGTTAGCAATTCTTGATGCAACTTTCATTTGGAATCGCTTTCCATTTCAACTTTCATTATCTCCCTTTTCCTCCCCTACTCCATCCCGGTATAGTGGAACTTTTATAAAATAAAAACAAAGAGTAAAGATGTGACATTATAATCCCCAAGACAAAATACTACTTAAAATTTACGACAAAAACTTCAAAAATCTTCAAGAGCTGTAAGTATTCTTGGATTCCCGACATTCTTTCAGATGTCAGCAAGTATATAGTATATACTATAGAAAAAGCGAGATAATAGCATATGTTTCTGGACTTTAGTATTTAAATATTGGAAGAATGGCGTTACTCAGCACTCTGCAGCTTCTTTTGAATATCTTGATATTTCTTGCAGTCTTTTGCAATGTGCATATGACTTAAAAAGATCTATTTTATGAATTAGTTTTCCCTTGTAGGTATTGACTTATGGCCGAAAAATTTCAAATCATGCATTTGACCTAGACAACGGAGATAAAGTCTTTGAAGGTTGTGACGTGTCAACGTTATGACGTATCAACCTGACCCCAAAAGGTCGAGGTCTTATGAAGAAGGCACATTATCGTCGAGGTGGTTTAGCAGAAGACGAAGACGAGGCGAGCATCCGTCCTCGGCGCACAGTAACGACTAGTTTAAGGATTTAGATTCCCTAGAGAATATTCTAGCGAATATTCCTTTTTGTTGTACTATCTAGTATTTTTGACCCGTGTATCCTTATAAATAAAAAGAGATGTAGTTCTAGAAAGGGGATCGAACATTCTTGTAAAGAAGAACATTGACATTCTCCGTGAAGATTCTCTCTTTATTGAATATATACAAAGTTTACCTTTATACTTCTTTTCCTCTGTCTTTCTCTCCCGATCCAAGAAGAATTAGAATATTCAATCGCTTATCATCATCCATCATTGTCACAAAGTTCAGTGTAAAATCTTACCCTTGTTGGGTGAACATTATTCCATTTTTTACTTAAATGTCATTTATTGCTATTTTTTACTTTCTTAAGTCATTATTGCTCCATTATTAATATAAGACATTCTTATCTAACAACACACGTTTAATATTATTTATAAAAATACTAGATTTGCAACTTGGACATTAATATTGACTTGGATTAACCCTTTTCTCCATAAATCTGCTAATTGTATAAAAACCTAGAACGAAATTTTGGGTTATACATACAACATTAATTTGTACATATGAGTAAAGTTTCCCGGCATATAACTACTCCCAAAATACAAGTATACTCAAAAACCAAAGTATGCGAAGTAAAAAATAAACCAACTATGACGTAATATTGTCAATTCTACTTACTATAACTATTAGAGTTTAAAGAATTTTAGACTATCATTTCATCTTAAAAAAATATAGGCAATATTATTAAAAGAGAGATTAGTAAAACTACGAATAAGACAAAATAACTGATACTTGCAAATTAAAAATATACTGCTGATATAAAATAGAAAATCCTACTAACTATTATAGGATTCTCATTCAATAGTGAGCCACATATTTGTATGTCATTATCTACCCCCACCACTAATCCACAACCCCCGTCTCTATGTGAGACCAAAACCTCATGAATGAAGAAACTAAAGTCAGGAAAACAAAAAGTTCTTAAAAGACAAACCAAACCACTTTTCATAAATCAACCTTAAGTGGAGCTTTTCCCACATAAAAAGTCCAAATAAAAGGCCAATATAACCATCTAAGAGAAGGAACTCTTGAATTGAAGAGAGAGAGAGAGAGAGAGAGAGAGAGAGTTTATTAATTCTTTCTCTCCAAAATGGGGATTAGGAACAATTACTCCCATATTGTTCAAGACATGGATCTTTGCTTTCAAGCTCCAAACTTCATTGAGTGGTTAAAACCATCATCTAATTCTTCTTCTTCATCTCCCTCTCCTTCTTCTTCCTCTTCTTCTTTATCCACCATCACTCAACCACAACTGCTAATTCATCATGATCCAATAAATCCCATGACTTTCTTGAAACTTCCTCTCCTTTACAATCCACAAGAAGTTCAAAATATGAACATTAATCAAGCAATTCAATGTTTACCTCTTCTTAACAAATTAACCGATCCGAAAACGGAGAGGAAGGAGGAAGATATTGGGGAAAGAGAAAAGGAGTGTTGTGAAGTGAAGGAAGAAAAGATGGAGAAAGTTACAGTTTCTTTGCATATAGGGCTTCCTGCAGATAGTTGTGATGTTGAAACAAAGCCTTTTAGCTTCAAACAGGAAGAAGAAAATAGAGAGAAAAATAGCAGTAAAATTAAGGGTTGCAAATTCAACAGTGAGAGTAGGTTTTGGATACCAACACCAGCTCAAATTCTTGTTGGTCCCATGCAGTTTGCTTGTAATATATGTAACAAGGCCTTCAATAGGTACAACAACATGCAGGTTAGTCATGAACTTTTTCTTTCTTCTGAATTTTTGTTTGATTTCTCATCTCTCTTTTTTTTTTCCTTTCTGTAAAGGCAGATTTAAAATGAATTTTGTAAATTTAACTAAACTCATTACTTTCTAGTCGAATTGTACGTATACATAGGCACACATGAATAATAAGATTACGCTCATATTGAACTCAATATTGACTCTGGTTCTTCATTTCGTGTCTAATTTTCTTACTAATTGTTTTAATTAATCACAACTTCTATGATAAAAACAACAAACAATGAGATTACATATGCATGAGAAAGTTAATAACTTTTCTTTATTTTGGTTTTAGTATGCTGAATTAAGTGAAGATTATTTCAATCTTCACTTCATCCATGAGTTTTAACATCGGTATATTCTTAAATATATATTACCAACATTTCTCTGTGCTTAAATTTTATTCATCTTATTTCGGTTAATCAATATAAATAAATATCTGAAATACACTGCTGATAACTGCTTACTCGCGCAACAATCAGATTGATTTTTAATCATTTTCTTCTCCTTCTTCTTTAATATGTCCCTATAACTTCATTCCATTAATTATACCTTTTCATAATATCTCCAAGAAAATTGACATAGCTCATTTACAGTCCGCACCTTTTAATTTGTAACAAAAATACTAGACATTATAAACCATATGATTATTCATACTTCCTAGTCCGCCAAGTTTAATTTACATTAACGGTTAAATAGCAAATTGTATATAGTAAAGCTCTTGATCAAGGTGAAGCATTGGACATTGCTGTTATTTGATAGTAGGATTCAGTAGCACTTTTCCAAACTAAGGAACCTTTACACTAGTCGGAATTGTAACTTAAAAAAAAAAAACATAAGGAAAACCGATCAAGAAAATCAAAGGAAATGCATCTGCTGTCCCATATCTTTCTTCTTTTATCTATTCCCTGTTTATTTTGCATCATAATTATTTGAAACATAAGACAGACAACCGATTAGAACAAGTTAAATTACACTTTAGTGTAAAAAAATTATTTACATTGATCCAATGCGGAAATTAATGTATTATGTTTAGTGGGGGAGCCACCTTAATCTAAGGAGTGTCGATCGATACTAGGAAGATTACACTATGTAGTAACTAGATTAAAAATTTATTTTTATGTATATGTATTATATTTTGAATTCACTTAACTTTTTCATATGTTTACTTTTTATATTTTGGCAACAATTAGTAAAATTCCTAGCTCCGCTACTGATTATGTTTACAGATGCACATGTGGGGGCATGGTTCGGAATACAGGAAAGGACCGGAATCACTAAGAGGAACACAGCCAGCAGCAATGCTGAGGCTTCCTTGCTATTGCTGTGCTCAAGGCTGTAAGAACAACATCAACCATCCACGAGCAAAGCCATTGAAGGATTTTCGAACCCTTCAAACACACTACAAGAGGAAACATGGAACCAAAGCATTTAGTTGCAGGAAATGTGGGAAGACATTTGCAGTGAAAGGAGATTGGAGGACACATGAGAAGAATTGTGGCAAGCTTTGGTATTGCATTTGTGGATCTGATTTTAAGCATAAGAGGTCTCTTAAAGATCATATTAGGTCATTTGGTAATGGCCATTCTCCTCACCCTTCTCTTAATGGCTTTGAAGATGACAATTTTAATAAGGAGTGCACTAGTGATGATGAAGTTAATCTCACTAATTAAAGGAAATTATTCTTCAAGAGTAACCAAGAATTTCTCTTTGCTAATTCAATGAAATTCTTGACTACTCTTGGAGTTTACATGTTCCCTTCAAGCCCTTTTTTATTTTTATTTTTTTTGCGTTTTGGTATTTGGAAAAATGTGCAACCCTGGCAATTGGTCGGCAACAAAAAATTCTCAGGCATGGGAGGGGTTTGTTGAGAAGCATTAGCATGGTGGTGAGCATTATTAAGTACTACATATATAGAAGATTGGTTTTTTTTCTTCACTAATATAAATTAGTGTATTTGTAAGAATAAGGTTGATGAGCTAAGTCATGAAGCAGGTGAATTTTCTTCTTTGTTGAGCTACTAAGTTTCTTATTCCCTTGTGATGATGGGGAAAATTTATCAGCTTCATTGCTAACTTTTGTAATATTATTCCATAATGTAATGAGTTCCATTGTTTGTGTCTCCTTATATATCTTGTGCACAATTTTGGCTTTTCGTTTTACTATCTGTATAGATAGCTGCAAATACTTAATACTATCATGAGGTGGAATGACGGAAACCTTTATACAGGTAGAATCATGGGCAAAAATGCAGTGATATATTACGTAACTTTTAACGCAGCCGCAAGCAGTTGTTTCGAAAAACTCCTTTGAGTATATTGGGTTAGAGAAAGTATTTTCAGGCAATGTCGATGTGTCTATAACTGTATATTAGAAATTATTATATTTAAAGAAAAATTGAGAAGCGGTATCGACAGACACCCTTTACAGCGTTTCAGCAGCCCCCTACGTATCTCTAAAAAATTACATGTTTCTTTTTCCATCTTTGATGGTCTGATGATTTATGAGCATAATTAAATAGCTTAACAAAAGGAATTTTGTCGCATATTTATGCTTCCCTATTCTTGGTGAATCTGTAAGCTCAATAATTTCCAAAGCTCATATTTTCATTAGGAAAAAAGAGTGTAGGTCCTAAGGAAACAGCGGCAAGCAGCCTAACAGTCGCAATCCAAATCGAGCACATGAGTTTGAATTCTGATACAATTTTATTTGTATAAACTGATGATACTGTAAAAACAATTGCACAATTAATGTGATTTAATCTAACAGGTTTTCTTCATTATTTTTCACGTAACTAGCTTCAATTAGGATATATGACCTTATAGTGTAAAGATTCTTTTGCACTATTAGTGTATTGAAGTTAAACTAATTTTCATGTGTCGAATGCTCCATCAGTAATAGTTTTTCCTTGTTAACTATGTGAACTATAATAGATTTCTTAGAAGTTGCCAAGTGGGAACGGCTATTATCTTAGCAAAATATGAAGTCAGAAACTTTTGCCTGCATATCAGAGTTTGGGGTAGTACCAAGTTCCCAACATGTATATCGGCTGGTATCATTTCCCCTAGTGTGTGCTTATTTTTCCTACTTTTTTTCTGAACATTCACACCTTAGTTGGAGAAGTTGAACAAGATTATATACATTTTCCTTGTCCAATTTGGGGGGTCTCAATTACTAAAGAAATATATCCTCTTTTTTGTGTACTTTTTACCCTACGTTAGGGGTTGAATCATATCAGCTTTTGGACCATAGCTTTTTGTAAGAGCATGATTACCCTATAAAGAGACTTATTACTATACAGTATTTGCATAGTAGACTTTGATTCTGAATATTACCCTTAGTGGATTTTGCCATCCAAATTATATCAAATGTAATAATATGTTGAATCGCAAAATGGAATAATTAAATAGATGGGGTTCAAAATGGGAAGATTTTCTCTTGGGGTGGGCTTGACTAGATCTGATATATGAAACAAAACTAAATATAAAAAGTTCTTTTTTTTTTTTTGGTTCTCTTTTTCTCTAAATTTGAAAGTAATGGTCAAGAAGAAGGGGTTCTCCACTACGTCTTGTCGGAAGAAAAAAAGAGGGAAAAAAAGAAGAAGGTTTCCATTTCTCTAGTTTTCTTGGCTCCAGCTTACTGGATATTTGGTTTGCATTTTTGTATACCTGCTACTGGAATTATGTCATTTCCTTAAATTTAAACATGATTTGGTTGACTCTACTTTTCTTTTAGAGACAAGACAGTAATATTCTAAATCACATCCAATATGTTTTGAAGCCCATGAGAGATAAAAGTTTATCTCATATTTGAAAGAAAATTTTAACTCCTGTACCAAAGGTTTACCTCCTTATTATTATAAATAAAAGTTCTTTTAAAATATTATTTTCTATAGCTATCTTTTATTTTTTATAGCAAAATATGTATTTATGGTATACACTACCGTTAAGACATTAAATATGTTGTCTAATATTTTTCTCTCTAGTTATTTTCTCCCAAAATTACCGCACAGTATATCTAATTTCTCTCTCCACGATCTCTCTCTCACATCATGTTTGTCTTTCCCATTGTTGAACCACGATTCTCCCCATTGTCTTCCCCAAGCTTTATAGTTCTCTCACAGCGCATTGTCTCTCTCAATTTTCAACTTTTTTTTCTCCAAAAAGTTATGGTAAGTGTTAAAATTTTTGGATTTTTGGCCAGTTAAAGCTTCTTCTTTTTCTCTGCAATAGTTTTTTTAAAAGAATATTCACCATTGTTAGGTTTTCTGTAAAATATTTTAAATTTCCTCTTCAATGGCTGATTCAACAACTCTGAAGAGGTTTACCCGAGGTATACCTGCAGGCATATAAATTTTATTAAAATTAAATTCATAAAATAATTTGGATTATATTTTATAGTTCAAGATATATTGGTCCAAATAGATATTATGGGTTAATATAATTGGATTAATTATATAAATCCAATATATATGGATTAAATAAATAAGTCTTAATCCATTGGGCTAAACCGCTAAAGTGATGAGCCCACTTCATTAGGCCCAAGATGTCATCTTCAAAGAAGCTCAGTTTGGTGCCACACGTGAAATGACGTGGCACGTCAAGTCAAATGGAAGAGCCAATAGGATCATGCTACGTGTCAAAATGACAAGGCATGCCAAGTCACATTAAAAGACTAATGAAACAGCGCCACGTGTGCAAGTGACATGTTCTGGCCAATCAAATGCGGTCATGTCACACTTCAATTTGATTGGTCGGAAAGAGTTTGTTCTTATCACAACTTCTCCCTTCCACAAATATAAATAGGGGTCTTTATAACCCAGAAAAAGACCAGAAGTTATAACAAGAAGCAAGAGAGAGCTCGTGGATCAAACACTGCGAATTCCTCCACAAGTTTCAAGCTCCAAGCAATCAAGTTCAAGTTCAAGAAATCAAGTTCAAGTTTAAGAATGAAGAACAAATCAAGTTTAAGCTCAAGAACGAAGAACAAATCAAAGTCAAGTTCAAGCAACCAAGCTAAAGCTCAAGAACAAGATCATCGTTCGTAGCGACAACTACATATTCAAGATCAAGCTCAAAAGCCCTTGAATTTATTCATTATTGAAAAGAAGAATCAGAGGATTCATAGAGGTTGTACACTCAAATTACTTAAAATCAAATACTACGATTGTTGCAATATTTTTCAGTCTCGATTATTTTCCTGATGCCAACTTATTGTCTACAAATTATGGCACACCCAGTGGGACAATCTCTACCTCTCATCTCAACTTTTCAATCATCAAAGTTCAAGAACATTGAAATGGATTCAAAGAAAATCAACTCCAGTTCAACTTCCACCAAGGCTGCTAATTCCAAGTTCTATGCTGATGTGGAAAGCATCCTCGATGTTACCTTTGGAAGCTTTGGACCAGTTACGAGGAGCAAAGCAAGCTCGTTAGGACAACAAGCACCCCAAGTATCGTCTGCATCAACCCCTGTTTTCGGATCTTCATCCTCAAAAGGAGCAAGATCTTTCACAAACGCATCTGAAGGAGGAAGCGATGTTGCTGAAAAGATCAAGAAAACTCTTGCTCTGCTTGACCTCTCCGGATCCAAGCACTCTGCTATGAAGGAAGATGATGATGCTTCAAGTGATGGATCCTCCCCACTTACACCACATAGCGTGAGCTAATCAAGGATCAATCTGTGTGAAAATCCATGCTACTCTCCATCGTCCACGACAATCATGCAAGCCATGGTGACAAACACTTCATTTGTGGAGGAGCAGTTGGCAAACTTGACGAAAGCAATCGCTGGCTTGACCGAGTGCATGCAAAATTAAGATTCTAGAATCGACAAGCTAATAGATAAGGTGGGAATCTTGATGGAAGAAGAATCCACCCATGCACCTGGCAAACTCCCAGAAGTTCAAGAGATTGATCCTCCCCCACAACAAGTTGCATCCACTAAGGAAATTCCAGTCTCTTCGGAAGGGATGATTCAAATCAATCAACTAAAGGAGTTCATTGAAGGGACTATAAAAAACAAGTATGAAGTTGCTGCTAAGTCCTCCCTTACATACGTAAAGCCGTACACTGCAAGGATCGATATGTTGAAGATGCTTGCTGGCTATCAACCTCCAAAGTTTCAACAGTTTGATGGTAAAGGCAATCCAAAGCAACATGTGGTGCACTTCGTTGAGACATGAAACAACGCTGGGACTTATAGAGATTACCTTGTCAAACAGTTTGTCCGCTCGCTAAAAGGAAATGCTTTTGATTGGTATACAGACCTCGAGGCGGGATCTATTGATAGCTGGGATCAATTAGAGCAAGAGTTTCTCAATAGCTTTTATAGCACAAGGCGCATTGTGAGCATGGTGGAACTCACAAATACTCACCAACAAAAGGGTAAACCAGTCATTGACTTTATCAATCATTGGAGGAATGCAAGCCTCAAATGTAAAGACATGCTTAGTGAAGCTTCTGGCATAGAGATGTACATCCAAGGCATGCATTGGGGATTGCGCTACATCTTGCAAGGTATCAAGCCTAGCACATTTGAAGAACTTGCAACTCGTGCCCATGACATGGAATTGAGCATGGCCTCTGCTGGAAATGAAAGGCTGCCCATCTATGAATCTCGCAAAGGGAACAACAAGCAAGAAGTCAGGAAGTGGGGCAAGTTTGTACCCAAGTCTGAAAGCAAAGAAGCTATGAATGTCAACACATCACTTGTAAAGTTCACGATGAAAGTGAGCAAGAAGCAGAGTATGAAATCCACTTCTTTTCAAGATAAGCCAAGTGAAAAGTTGACTCTAAAAGAAATGCAAGAGAAAGAGTACCTATTTCTGGATTCTGATGTGCCAGCTATTTTTGAAGAACTCCTCGAGTTAAATCTCATTGAGCTTTCGGAGATGAAGCGACCAAATAAAGCTTGGAAAACAAATGACACGAATTACTGCAAATACCATCGACTTGTGAGCCACCCTATGGAGAAGTGCTTTGTCTTCAAGGATAAAGTTATGGACTTGGCTCACGAAAAGAAGATCGTGCTTGAGGATGAGAAAGCAAGCACAAACCAAGTCTCTATCACCTTTGGCTCATTCAGTCCGGATGAATTATGTGGTTTTAAAGAAAGTAAAGATGAAGAACTACTGGAGAATGACAAAGTTGAAGTCAATCAATCTAATGATGATGAAGGTTGGACGTTGGTGACTCGTCGTAGGCACCACAAAAGAAGCCCACGAAAAGAATCAATAGAACAACCAAAAAGGAAAATAATTATGAAAAGACCCAGGAGATGGAATCCAGTTAAGCATTTGAAGAAAGCAAAAGTGGAGGTGCACCATCCTCAAAAGCCATGACATCCAGTGACCTTGGAGGATTTCTTGCCATGCTGGTTTCGTATGAAGATTTCCCGCGATAGTATTGAGGCCTCTTGTTGCAATGCTGATAAAGGGGAAGAAAAGAGTGATGACCTACCGTTGGCACCATCTCCAGAAAAGCTCATCGATTCTATCCATCAAGAAGTTAACACGTGCGAGAAAAAAGTTACGTTCACAAATGACGACCTTCTACTAGGTGACACTCTTCATAAACACCCGTTGTACCTGGTTGGCTATATGCGTGATGAAAGGGTAAATCGAATTTTGGTTGATGGAGGATCCTCAGTGAACATCTTGCTAATTCGCATTGTGAAAGAACTTGGTATTCCCATAAACGAACTCTCTGAAAGTCATGTGATGATCCAAGGATTCAACCAAGGGGGGCAAAGAGCCATATATGCGATCAGGTTGGGAATCACCATTGAAGATATGCAATCAAGTGCATGGATGCATGTGATCGATGCAAAGACTTCATACAACGTCTTGCTCGGAAGGCCTTGGATACATGAGAATAAAGTGGTTCCATCTACCTACCATCAATGTTTGAAGTACTACGAGGGTGAAGTCAAGAAGAAGATAGTTGTTGATGATGAGCCATTCACCGAGGCCGAGTCACACTTCGCCGATGCAAAGTTCTACTTGAAGAACCACATTGTGAAGGAGCTAAAAGCTGATGATGGCATGAAAAGCAAGAATGACGAGCCCACAACTAAAAGAGCTGAGGTGATTGTTGGTAGAGCCAAAGCTGTTACTGAGGAGGTACAACCCAATGCGAATAAATCTCATAGAGGGGATATTGCGTCTTATGGCAAGAAAGTAAGTCATGCACTCCAATATATCCCTAAAAGAAAGAAAGATGAAGGCGAATCATCGAATCTCCAAACTAACATGCTAAAGGAGTTAACTCTTCCGGTAAAACGAATTGAGGCAGTAAAGTTGTCCTCAAAGCCGCTTGTAGGGTTTGTAGCCCAAAATCATTTGCAGTATGTGGCACTCCCTACAAAGCGAACAGATGAAGGTTTTGATCCTAATGCTTATAGGTTATTTGCAAATGCTGGATACAATCCCAATGAGCCGTCAAAGTTAGGGAAGCTCCCATCAGAAGATGCAACGAGGCAACCACGTGAAGGTTTGGGATACAAGCAACCGTCACCAGTGCACATCTCCATAAGAAGGACGAGCAGCAATTATATCACTGAAGAAGACGAATCTGCCGCTTCTAACAAGCCTTCGGTCTTTGATCAACTTGGAAAATCAACTGTGAGAACTTCTGTATTTGAGAGATTGGGTCCGTTAAAGAATGGAATAAGTTCCATAGAAATTATCGAAATACAAAAATATCCATTTTACCCAAAATTCAGAAGATCTCTAAAGATTTCCAAAGTTTGGTTCCTTCTAGAATGAGGCGACAAACAAAACTTGTGGTTTCATGCAAAGAAGTACTGAAGGTAAAGCCATATACTGTGGTCTACACTAAGGAACGTGACGAAGATGAAGAAAGTGTGGGTTCTTTGTATCATATTATTGTACAAGGCGAGAATGATGTTCCATCTTCAATTGAGGATAATGCAGAATTGGAGGATGTTTTACCGTGTTATCACATATCCTTCAACGATGGGGACACTCAAGAAGATGAAGATGCGGAAGATGCTCCACCTAAACTTGAAGAAGGAGTGAAGACTACAATTGATGCCTTAAAAGAAGTTAACCTTGGCACCGATGAAGAACCAAGACCCACCTACCTAAGTGCTCTACTAGAAGTTGATGAAGAAAGCACTTATATTGAGTTACTGAAAGAGCTGAGGGATGTCTTTGCTTGGAGCTACAAAGAGATGCCTGGCTTGGACCCGAAAGTAGCAGTCCATCACCTTGTCACCAAGAATGGTGCTCACCCTGTTAAACAAGCCCAAAGGCGCTTTAGGCCGGACCTGGTTCCCTTGATTAAAACCGAAGTTAACAAACTCATCGAAGCTGGCTTTATTCGTAAAGTTAAATACCCAACATGGGTTTCAAGTATTGTCCCTGTAAGGAAGAAAAATGGCCAGATTCGAGTGTGTGTTGACTTCAGGGATCTCAACAATACATGTCCCAAAGAAGAATTCCCGCTTCCTATTCTAGAGCTGGTGATTTATGCTACTACCGGGTATGAGGCAATGTCGTTTATGGATGGTTCGTCAGGCTATAACCAAATTTTCATGGCACCAAATGATGAAGAGCTTACTACATTCCGCACCCCCAAAGGTATTTATTGCTACAAGGTAATGCCTTTTGGCTTGAAGAACGCTAGTTCTACTTATCAAAGGGATATACAGAATATTTTTGATGACCTTCTCCACAAAAATGTCGAATGCTATGTGGACGACTTGGTGGTAAAATCAAGAAAGAGGGGCGACCACTTGAAAGACTTGAGAATGGTGTTTGAGTTGCTCTGGAGGTACCAACTTAGGATGAATCCATTGAAATGCGCCTTTGGGGTTACTTCCGAAAAGTTCCTTGGTTTCATTGTCCGACATCGAGGGATAGAAATTGATCAAGCCAAAGTAGATGCAATCTTGAAAATGCCTGAACCTCGGAATATTCAAGAATTGAAAAGTATGCAAGGAAAGTTAGCGTAGCTTAGGAGATTCATCTAAAACCTAGCTGGGAGGTGCCAACCATTCAGTCGCCTTATGAAGAAATGTCTCCCTTTCAAATGGGACCAAGCGTGTAGCAATGCCTTTGAGAGCATTAAATCCTACTTGATGAAGCCTCCGATTTTAACAGCCCTTATACTTGGAAAGCCGCTGATACTATACATTTCAGCACAAGAAAGGTCTGTTGGAGCGTTGTTGGCCCAAGAAAATAGTGAAGGAAAAGAAAACTCCCTTTACTACTTGTGCAGGATGATGACACCAAATGAGCTGAATTATTCGCCAATTGAAAAGTTATGTTTGGTGCTAGTTTTCGCAATCCAAAAGTTGAAGCACTACTTTCAAGCTCATGTCGTCCGTTTGGTTTCTAGAGCAAATCCCATCAAGTTCGTGATGTCAAAACCTGTCCTTAGTGATCGACTAGCAAGGTGGTACCTCCAGTTTCAATAATTTGAAATCGTGTACATCCCTCAAAAGGCTATAAAAGGACAAGCGTTAGCAGACTTCTTGGAAGATCACCCTATACCTGATGATTGGGAGCTAACTGACGAACTACTTGATGAGGACGCAATGGTTATTGAAGTTCAGCCTCCATGGAAGATGTACTTTGATGGTGCTGCACATCGCGGAGGAACTGGTGCTGGTGTAGTATTTGTCACTTCTCAAGGTGAAGTTCTTCCCTACTCTTTTACGTTGACGCAACTCTGCTCTAACAACGGTGCTGAGTATCAAGCACTAATACTTGGGCTTAAAATGGCTGTCGAAATAAAGTGGTTGCAATTACAAGTCTTTGGTGACTCTTAGTTAGTGATCAATCAGCTTCTAGGTAGTTACGAGGTCAAGAAGCCTGAACTACGCCCATATCATGATTACGCTAAAAAATTAATGGGGTGGCTCGGTGATGTGACTATTCAGCATGTGCCAAGGAAAGAAAATAAGAAGGCTGATGCTTTAGCTGCCCTAGCTTCGTCGTTAACCCTGCCTGATCAAGCGCAAGTTACTGTCTGCCAAAAATAGGTAGTACCACTACCAAATGAGGCTGAAGGTAAAGAAAATGAACTTAAGCATCTTGTCGCTGTTTCTGAAGTTGAGAAAGAAGAATGGCGACAACCCATTATCGACTACTTATGCTATGGGATACTTCCAGAAAATTCGAGGAGAAGGACTGAAATCCTTCGTCGTGCACCTCACTTTCTTTACTACAAAGATACTCTGTACAGAAGGTCATTCGAGGGAGTACTCTTGCGATGCTTAGGGGAAGAAGAAGCACTCCAAGCTTTGCAAGAGGCACATTCTGGGGTATGCGGGTCACACCAGCAGGGGTGTTCAAAATCGAACCGAAACCGAAAATCAAACCGCAAAAATGGCTTATTGGTATCGAGTTAACGGTTTAACGGATGGAGAACGGATTGAAATTATTTTATTAACAACTTATCGGTTTGGGGACGGATTATTCAATTTTCTTAACGGATAATTCGTTAACCCGTTAAGAATATATATGTAATATGTATATTAAATAAGTAATAAAAATCCCTTTCTTATCATGGGCCGTGGCATTATACAAGCAGAAGTGTTAAAACTTAAAAGTGTTTCTTTACAGTAGTCTAGTACCCTTCTTTACCAATACTCTATTAGGCATTTAGATTTGAGACATTATAAAATAGAAACCCTAACATCTAAAAGTGTTAATTTCAGTATTACACCCAGCAGCCAGAGCAGCAGAATCACTGTCTCCCTCTCGCTAACTCGCCTCTCCATCTCGCCTCTCCCTCTCGCCAACTCGCCAACTCTTTGTCTCGCCTCTCTCTCTCTCACCATAGACAGAGCCCAGAGCAACAGATGGTAAGTTTCTTTTCTTATTGAAATTTCAACTATTGCCTTCTCTGCCTTGTGCTGTTTTGAGATCGATTTTGACAGTTTTTGTTTAAATATCCGTTAAGAAAATTGTTATTTTCATTCCTTTTCTTTTCTTGTTGTAGTGACTCATAGCATGGCTAAAAATATACAAAGTGATAAGATGATGGGTGAAAGTGGGGCTTCTAATTCAAATGCAATAAGCCAATCTGAAATAACGAAGTCAAATATAATCAAAAAAAAGGAAAAAAAGGTCTATTGTGTGGGATCATTTTACAGAAATTATTACTTCCGAAGGGAGTACAAAAGCAAAATATGACTATTGCTTTATTGAGTATTGTTTTAAGACCAAAGACGGTACGCCGACACTTCTTTCTCATATGTTTAAATGTCCTAAACGCCCTGCTATTGTTGATAAAAAACAATCAAATTTAGGTTTTCAATCTGTTCCGGGGGTAGTCAGGGTGACGTAGCTGTTGTTACTTGGAAATTTGATCAAGAAGAGTGTAGGAAGGCATTATGTCGTATGGTAATAGTTGATGAGCTTCCTTTCAGCTTTGTTGAGAAAGAAGGTTTTAGAGACTTTATGAAAGTGGCGCAACCTTATTTTTGGATCCCTTCCCGTAGTACTGTAACTAGGGATTGTTATGATCTTTATAATGAAGAAAAGCAAAAGTTGAAGAGATCTTTTATAGAAACGAAACAAAGAGTATGTATTACCACTGATACCTGGACTTCTATACAAAGAATCAATTATATGTGTATCACTGCCCATTGGATTGATAGCGAATGGAATATGCATAGAAGAATAATTAATTTTTGTCCTATTGTTAGTCATAAAGGCGAAAATATGGCAAATGGTATTGGTAGGTACTTACTTGAGTGGGGGATAAATAAGATATTCACTATCACAGTTGATAATGCAAGCTCCAATGATGTGACAGTAAAAGAATTGTCTAAGAAATTAACAAAAATGGGAACTAATTTGATGAACGGCAATCACTTTCACGTGAGAGGTATGGCTCACATCATGAATCTTGTGGTCCAGGTTGGTTTAAAAGAATCTCCAGTGTTTATTGAACGTGTTAGGCATGCAGTGAGATATGTTAGGCAGTCTCCTGCGAGGTTGAAGAGGTTTCAAGAATGTTTTGATAATGAACAACTCAATTGTAAAAAAACTTTATGCTTGGATGTTCCAACTAGGTGGAATGTTCAGCAATGGAGAGGTTGGAATTGTGGGATCACTTGTATTACTTAGCAAGTGATATGGAATTACCATGATTTTTAGGAGGGGATTTCAATGTAGTATTGCATGAAGATGAGAAAATAGGGGGACTTCCAGTACACCCTCCTGAATATGAGGATTTTGCATTTTGTGTAAACTCTTGTGGTTTGTTTAAGCAAGGGTACAAAGGAAGTCCATTTACATGGTGGAATGGGAGTTCTAATGCTGAGTGTATATTCTAGAGATTGGATAGGTTTTTTGTGAATTTTCCATTTTAGAACATGTTGCCAACTATTGAAGTTGAGCATCTAATCAGAACTGGATCAGATCATGCACCATTGCTAATGACATGTGGGGTGCAGACAACCAATTTTGTCAAGCCTTTCAGGTTCTTAAACTTTTGGACAAAGCATGCTACATTTATGGATGTGATGAGGCAAAATTGGGAAGCTGATTTCATTGGGGATCTATTTTTGATTTTCAAGCAATATATCAAGAGGGTGAAGGCAGCACTTTCAAAATGGAGTAGGGAACCATTTGGTGATATCTTCAAGAAACTGGCTATTTTTGAGGACATTGTTAGGGTGAAGGAGATGTTGTTTGAAGAAAGGCCTACAACTGAGAATAGGATTGTGCTTCAAAAGACTCAATCTGAATTGAAGAAATACTTGAGTATTGAGGAGCAGTATTAGAAGCAAAAAGCTGGGATGACTTGGTTTGCTGAAGGAGATAGGAATACAAGTTTCTTTCACAATCATGTCAATGGCAAACGAAAGAAATTGCAACTGAAGAGGATCAAAAGTAGCAGTGGGGTATGGATTGAAGACCAGGAGCAATTGGCTACAGCTGTAGTGGACTTCTATCAAAAATAGTTCACAAATGAAGGTGATACTTCTGAATTTTCCTTGCTCAATAATGTATCTTCAATGGTCACTATGGATCAGAATTGGGAACTTAGCAGATTACCAACAATTGAAGAAGTAAGGGCAACAGTTTTTGAGCTTAGTGGGGAGAGTGCTAGTGGCCCTGATGGATTCACTGGCTTGTTTTATCAAACATGCTGGGATGTTATTGGTGCTGATATACACAACATGGTGCTACACTTCTATGGAGGAGCTGCATTGCCTAAATCCATCACTCACACCAATCTAGTGTTGCTGCCCAAGAAACCTAGAGTTGAGACCTTCTCTGACTTAAGACCTATTAGTTTGAGCAACTTCATTAACAAGGTTTTGTCTAGGGTGTTATATGACAGATTGGAGAGTTTTCTGCCATCTCTAATATCTTCTAATCAATCTGGATTTGTAAAGGGGAGGAGTATATTTGAGAACATATTATTGACTCAAAAAATTATCACTGACATAAGGTTAAGGGGAAAGCCAGCTAATAGGGTTTCATGGAAGTACTTACTGCATGTGCTAAGGAAGATTGGATTTTCTGAGCACTTCATCAATATGGTGTGGAACTTGATGTCAAATAACCGGTATTCAGTATTGGTGAATGGGCAGTCCTCAGGGTTCTTTAAGTTTACAAGGGGTGTGAAACAAGGGGATCCCCTATCTCCAACATTGTTCACTCTGTCAGCTGAGGTACTTTCCAGATCTTTGAATAAGCTCTTTGAAGACAAGTCATTTGTTGGATTTGGAATGTCTAAGTGGTGTGATCCTTTAAACCCCTTTGGCATATGCTGATGATATGATAATATTTGCATCTACTCATCCTACCTCCTTGAGCAAGATTATGGCAGTGTTGGGGAACTACGAGAAGACATTAGGTCAGATGATCAACAAAGATAAGAGTTCATACTACATGCATTCAAAGGTTGCTAATGGATTGTTCCAGGCAGTTGGAGCTATTACAGGATTTGCAAGAGGTAAATTCCCCTTCACATATCTAGGGTGTCTTATGTTTTATACTAGAAGGAGAAAGGACTAATATGAGGATCTTATCAAGAAGGTGAAGGCTAAATTGCATTCATGGAAAGGAAAGTTGCTGTCATTTGGAGGAAAGGCAACACTCATCTCTAGTGTGTTGCAAAGTATGCCAGTTCACATGTTATCAGTCCTTGATCCACCAAACAACATCCTAGAGCATCTACATAAGATTTTTGCTAGGTTCTTTTGGAGCACAAAGGAAGAAGGGAGAAGCAGACACTGGGTTTCATGGCAAAATCTTTGCCTCCCTAAAGAGGAAGGAGGCCTAGGTTTTAGGTCCTTACATGATGTCTCAAGGGCAATGTTTGCTAAACTATGGTGGAGGTTTAGGACCACAAAATCTTTGTGGTCTAATTTCATGTGGAATAAGTATTGCAAGAAGGAGCTACCAACAGTGGTGCATTTTAAGGGAGGGTCTCATGTTTGGAGACAAATGCTGAATGCTAGGGAAGAAGTAGAACATGAGATCGTATGGGAATTGAAGAGTGGAACCACTAATATTTGGCATGAAAATTGGACTGGATTGGGTGCACTTTATCACGTATTACCTGAAGACTTTCCGATCAATGAAGATCTTCAGAAGGTGGCAAAACTGCGGCAAGGGGAAGCATAGGATGATCAGCTGCTAGATCAAACTTTCAATGAGGAAATTGTAGAACATATAAGGCTAAATGTGCATTATGAAGGCAGTGAGGGATATTGGGATAGGCCATACTGGATGCCAACTCCTTCAGGCAAGTTCATTGTTAGCAGTGCTTGGCAAATATTAAGGCATAAGGCTGATCCTAATCAGGAATTCAAGTTAATGTGGATTAAAGATTTGCCATTCAAGATATCCTTCTTCTTGTGGAGATTGTGGAGGCAGAAAATAGCCACTGATGACATGTGGAGGAGGCAAGGGCAAATGGTAGCTGAAGCTAAGGCTATTCTTCAAGGGTTGGAATACTGTGTGGAGCATGATCTTCACCCTCTCATATTGGAGACTGATTCATTAGTGATGAAGAAGGTGATAGAAGGGGAATGGGATCATCCTTGGGTAATTGCACAGGATGTGAAGAAAATTATAGAGATGAAGGACAACTTCAATGTGATCTTTCAACATGTGTTCAAAGAAGGCAACTCAGCGGCGGATTTTATAGCTAATATTGTGTTCTCTTTTGCAAGTACATCTGAGTTTCATTCATTCTCTCAACTGCCTGGTGTGGGGAGGAGGTTGATCAATCTAGACAAAGCTCAATCACCTAACCTTAGGGTTAGGATAGCAAAGAGAAGAACCCCAAATGGATGGCTTCATGGGATTGGACTCTGCACAAACCTGCATGGTTCTTTGTCTGATTCAGTATGCTATTAAGGTACTTTCCAATGGTATTAGCATGGTCCCATGCTCATTCTGGGGTTGCTTTGATAGTGTACAGAAAAAATACGATAAGCAGGTGTGGGATGGTACAATTTATCCTACTTCTGCTATGTCCAAATGCTAAGGAAAAATTCTAAACCCATCATATGGTATTTCTGGATATTGTTGAATCATTTCTCAGTGGTATTAGCATGCTTTCATACTCAATCTGAGGATGGTTTAGCAATGTTTAGAATGATGTCTACATTAAAGGTTCTAGTAGGGAAGGATCTGAGCTTACAAGATCACAAAAAGGCACAGTTTCAATGCCTGGCCTTTGCCTTGCAAAGCCTGCTTAAAGCCAGCTCATTCCTGGCTTTTGCCTTGCAAAGCCGGCCTAAAGCCAGCTCATGCCTGGATTTTGCCTTGCAAAGCCTGCCTAAAGCCAGCTCATGCCTGGATTTTGCTTTGCAAAGCCTGCCTAAAGCCAGCTCACGCCTGGCTTTTGCCCTGCAAAGCCTGTCTAAAACCAGCTCAATCCTGGCTTTTGCCTTGCAAAGCCTGCCTAAAGCCAGGCTCCTCTTCTACACATTAATTTTGATGAGTGAGCACATAATTAATACTTGGACAAAATCAGTCCACTGCATATGGAGATCATTGGATTCACATACACTGATAGGAGAAGGAAGCATTCGACTTATTATGTTGTAATAGCTAGTTCATTAGATTTTAGCTTTTCTATCTTTTTAATAACTAGTAGCTTCATGCAACTTCTATTTTGGTTTGGACATCTTGTAAGCTTTGGACCCATTTTGGAATTTTATTTATATATTAGCCACTAGGCAAGTGCTGCCGAGTGGTATAGTTGCTTTAAAAAAACACAAAAAAAATTAAAGATACTACTAAATGTAACAAACTACTAAAGATAAACAAATTAGAATCATCCAATTATTACATCCCAATATCATCAAATGTGTCAAATCATAAAATATAGAATTATCCACCCCCAAATAAAAAGAAGCATTACCCCTAATGCTTAGTAAAATAAGATCAAAGAGCCTTGAAATCTTCTATCTTCTTACTTTGAAAATATTTGGATCACGTTATGTTACATCAAATATTCATTTTCTTGAAATTTGTGTGGTTGCTGTTTATTTGAAGTAATTGATAGTAAATGAAGATAACGTTTTAAGTGAAACGACAAAAAAGATAAAGGAAAAGTTTAATTAGTATTGGGGTGATCTAGGAAAAATAAACAAGATAATTTTCATCTCATGTATTTTGGACCCACGTTACAAGCTCGAATCAGTTGGTTATGCACTTGTAAAGATGTTTGGTGAAGATCCAGGGGCAACTATACAAGCATAAGTGAAGAAGTACATGACTTCATTAATTAGTGAGTATGTAAAGTCCAGCTCAGAAGGTGTCGTGCTTGCTTCATTTTCAGATTGTTCTTCATTGGACACTTCTACTTCCGGGTTTTCTGACAGTCACGTAAGCACCACTTTTAGAATCACTAATGCAATATATATAAGAATATAAAAGTGGGAGCGGAGGTGTGGATACTAAAACAGAGTTAAATAAATATTTTGGTGAAGAAACTGAGGATGACACTAAAGAATTTGATGTTCTTCTCTGGTGGAAATTGAACTCAGCTAGATTTTCTATTCTTGCGGAGATGGCTCGTGATGTATTAGCTGTTCCGGTTTCAAGTGTGGAATCCAAATGTACGTTTAGTACGGGAGGACGTCTTCTTGATTCATTTAGGAGTTCATTAACTCCTAAATTGGTGCAAGCTCTAGTGTGTCTTCAAGATTGGCTTCGAAATAAAAAATTAAAACAACTTGTTAGTGTTGAGGAAGATATTGATAAAATCAAGCAGCTTGAACAAGGTAATAATATTGTTACTATATTTGTTGTATATAAGTGTTGTGGGTATGCTTATGTTTATCACACGACTCATTATTTTAATTTGTTTTCTTCAGATTTAGCCAGCGATGGAAAAAACCCTTCCGTAATTGACGTGTAGTGTTAATATATCTGGTAAGAATTTGAATTGTAATACAATGTTAATAAATATGTTAATATATTAACAACAAACATGAATTTTTAGATCAACAGTTTATATAATTCTACTAATTAGCTCAAATTTTAAGGTGTATCTGCAAACTCATTGATCTCATTTTGTAAAGTCTTGTGCCCTCAAGCTGTCATATTTCAAGCCTGCTACCATCTGAGTTATATAGTGCTAGGTTGTTGGATGTTAGCAGTTTGTTATTTCTTGAATGCTATTAATAATGTAAATGGTTCTACCATTGTAGAGTGATTCCAAAGACTCTTAGGTTATTGTTTGAACTTTGAAGCTGCAGAAATTGAAGCATTGTTAGGCGTTAGCTGCAGTAGTTGTATTTTGTGGATGTCTCCAATTGTTATAGATTTTATATCTAAATTTTCATTTTATCTCTAGTTGTATTCTGGACTCATTTTGACAGGAGTAATTGCCATGTTAGGAAGTGTTAAGTGTTAATAGAATCTCCATTCATCATTATTATAAAATAGTTAAGATTTCAAGTGGTTACTATATACGGATAGTAAATTGGTGATTAATAAGCATGTGCAAATATGTGTATAAAGTTTTGTACTCTTTGTTATTTCTGTGTATGGATTAAACACGTACTAGCAAATAGTGATTTAAGCATGTGTAAATTAAATATCTTTACAGCTTTGCCTTTAGATCTTTTTTATCTAGATCTTTACATATTAAATTAGTATTGATGTGATCTTTATGAAAATGGTATGTGCGTCATGTGCAATTGCATCCATTGCTCCAATATTTGTAGTCTGAACTGAAAGCAGCGTCAGTGGGCACTAGCAGATTTCTCTAGTGTTTAGAGGTGTCAATTTTGGTGTAACAACTAATAGGCTGTAACATGAAGGACCAAAAAAGTCCTCTGTAAAACAGATTGAACTAGGCCGATAAACCGCCCGACCGATATCAATCCGCCCGATATCTTATCGGGTGGCTAGTGGATTAATATATTTAAAAGTAGATAACCGATAAGGCGAACCATTAAGAGTAAATAACCGCCCAATCCGCCCGATAAGCAACCTTACACACCAGTCTGGACCAAAGCTTCACTTCCATATAAAAAGGATGGGATATTATTGGCCAACGATGGTAAAAGATTGCTTGGACTACGCTCGAAGATACAAGGCTTGTCAATTCCATGCGAATTTTATTCATCAACCTCCTGAAGTGTTGCACCCGACTGTTGCATCCTGATCGTTTGACGCTTGGGGATTGGATGTTGTTGGACCACTGCCAAAGTCCTCTGGCAGGCACCTATACATCTTGGCTGCAACTGACTACTTCTCAAAATGGGATGAAGTTGTTGCTCTTAAGGAAGTAAAGAAGGAAAATGTTGAAAGTTTCATCCGAGTAAATATTATCTATTTCTTTGGTATTCCTCGTTACATAATAACGGATAATGGCAAGCCGTTCGATAATATGTTGATGAAAAAGATTTGTGAACTCTTTGGCTTCAAGCAACGTAACTCTTCTATGTACAATGTTGCCACCAATGGTCTAGCCAAGGCATTCAACAAGACTCTATGCAACTTGTTAAAGAAAGTCATCTCCAAATCCAAACGGGATTGGCATGACCGTATAGAGGAAGCTTTGTGGGCATATAGGACAACTCACCGCACACCAACACAAGCGACCCCTTATGCACTCGTTTATGGAGTTGAAGTCGTCTTGCCACTCGAGCGTCAAATACCTTCATTATGATTAGCTATTCAAGAAGGCATCACTGATGAAGAAAATACTCGACTTCGATTAGCAGAGTTGGAGGCTCTTGATGAGAAAAGGTTGGAATCTCAACAGAGTCTTGAATGTTATCAAGCTCGATTGTCTTGCGCCTTCAATAAAAGAGTTCGCCCAAGATCCTTTCAAGTAGGAGATCAAGTCCTTACCATAAGAAGACCCATTATTACTTCCCATAAACCTGTAGGGAAGTTCACTTCAAAATGGGATGGGCCATATGTCATGCAAGAAGCTTATTCAAGTGGGGCTTACAAGCTGGTTGATGCAGATAGCATGAGAATCGGCCCTATCAATGGCAAGTTTTTGAAGAAGTATTATCCTTGAAGTTGCAACGCTCCTTGACGCATGAGCCTAAACTGCATATTCCTACACTCCTGGCCCGTATGAGTCTAAACTGTGTACAGCCCACCACCAAACAAAAAAGGTTTGCTAGGTTGAAAACCCCGAAAGAGGCGGCCTAGGCAAAAGTTATGACATAAAAAATAAAAATAAAAATAAAAATAAAAATCCTTAAAAACATTACCCATTCTGAACTACGATATGACTTGATCCTCTTCACCGAGGTACGTAGGCAGCTTAGAGTTTCATTCTGAGTTCAGTCATATAAGTTCAAAAGATACATAACCCCTCAATCGTTGTCCGAATGAAGTACGATGGAATGTAATTCATTCAATCAGCATTTGAAAATCGAAATGATATACCATTCTTCTGTTAAACTTTGAATCCCATTTGATTTAAAGGAGGCAAGCCGCTATGGTAAATTGGTGCCTGCAATGAAATGATTAATATCTTCTAGAGGGCTGCCAAGCATTTACATTGAAGTCCGAGAATTCGTTATGCCTTCATGTTATCCAAACATTTAAGTTTTTATTTTTGGCAAGCCTTCACGACGTTTCAAATTCAGTGAGATTTGAACCCAAGATATTTGGTGAGAATGAAGCTCTTGAATTTAAACTTCTGGCAATTAAAAAGGTCTTGCGATCTCGAGGCTTCCCACACCAAGATACAAAAATTTGGTGAAGTCGCACTAATTTGGAATTGTCGACATATTAGAAACCAAAGTCGACTTCGAACTATCATCTAAAACTATCCTTAAGGTATTAAATTTTATATTTTATGTTTTATATTTTGAAGTTTAGTTTTTTAATAGATTAAACGATTTATGATTTAGACATTCCTACATCAAGATACAAAAGTTTTGATGAAGTCGCGCAAATCTGAAATCGTCACCGTATCAGAATTTAGTATTGACTTCGAACTATCATCTGAAATTATCCTTAAGGTGTTAAATTTTATATTTTGGATATGTTTTAGATTTTGAAGTTTAGTTTCCAATAGATTAAATGGTTCATGATTTTGACATTCCTACATCAAGATACAAAAGTTTTGGTGAAGTCGCGCAAATCTGAAATTGTCACTGTATCAGAATTTAGTATTAATTTCGAACTATTATCTGAAATTATTATTAAGGTACTAAGTTTCGCGTTTTTGATATGTTATATATCTGTAAGTTAAGTTTCCAAAAAATCAAACGGTTCATGATTCTGACTTTCCTACACCAAGATATGATATATTTTGTGAGACTGCGCAAATCTGAAATTTTTTACGTGGTAGAATCTAAAGTTGGTTTCAAAATATTATCTGGCTCGATTCTGAAGATATTTAATTCTAAGTTTTAGAAATGTTTTAAATATTGAAGTCTAATTTTTGAGGAATTAAACGGTTCGTTATTTGGACTCTCCCACGACAAGATATGAATCTTTCGTTACAAGCGCGTAAAGCTGAAAATTATGCGACTAAGATAAATGTCGGGCAATGTAAAGCAAAAGAGAAGCAATTTTATTTAAGATGAAATAAATATCCACTAGGTCAATCTAACATAAAGATAAAAGGGGAGATAGTGCTAATAGCCTAATCTAAACAAAACTTGTAGTTGATCAATTCTTGACAGCTAGTCTCCAGGTTCTTCTTCTTCTCCTCCAAATTGGCTGAATCTTCATCAGTTAGCAAATTTACGCTGTCATATGAAGAGACCTCAGTCTCGGCAGCTGAAACTTTTGCCTGAATCTCTTCAACCTCCTTTTGAGCCACTTCTATAACACCTTCGAGGTTCTCCCTCTCTTGTTGTAATGCCTGCAACTTTTTCACAACTCTCTTCAGTTTCTTTTCACTAAAGGAAAATTTCTTGACTTTCTCACTTGCTTCAAGTTTAAACGATTCAAGACGCTCCTTAGCTTTGGAAATCAGCTCCAGCTTCTCATCTTGACTCATCTTATCAGCCAAATTGGATCGCTCTTGGTCATATGAAGCAGCAAGCTCGAAAAGAGAATCCAGTAAATACTCTAATGAAGAAAGATCTAAAATATTTGCCTTTTTCATATCCTCAAAAATTTCAGTGACTTGCTCCCTATAAGATGAGAACAGTTCTGCACGAGTTTTGGAGAGTCTATTGCAAATATCCTCCCAAAGTCCCAAGATGAATTCCTTTTTTGCGATTAAAGACAATGCTTTTTCCTTCAAATATAGACAATGTTGTATTTGTCATTGGTGGAACGCGAGTTATCTTATTTAGAGTTTGTCTTTTTAGGGCTTCGTCATGAGGAAGAGATGATGCCTTTGAAGACGACTTCACTTTGGATGTAGGCCCTCCAATAGATTCATTACTTACTTGCGGCTTATCATGTGGGAATACCACCGGATGTCCAATGGCATTTAACTGCATAAGAAAAAGGCAAAGAAAGTGAATAATTTTTTAGTGAAGCTATTCATTCGATTAAAAATAAATAGAAAGGGCAAGGTGATTGTATTTCTTTTTACCTCCTTGTTACAAGCCATATGCGTTCTTGAGGGACTATCGACACTTGGAACCTCTACGATCTCTACTGGAATAGGCAGTTTCAGTTTTCAATTTTGATCTTCATTGGTACTCTGGCTTGAATCTTGAGGAACTTGCTTGCTAAATGGAAGAACTAGAGAGTGTTTCTCTATATCTGTTGAAGTGCACACCACCTCTTTCAAAGCTGTCTTTGAGGATTTAAGCTTCCTTTTCTTATGTTGTGTAACTACTTTTGGGATCAGAGTAGGTGGTTCTTTGACTTTTGAGAGCGTCTTTCCAATACCTTGATCTTCACCCCCTAAAGGAGTAGTAGATTTTAGCCCAACATTGTCTATCAAAGCTTGTAAATTATTCTCGAGAAACTTCCCATGCGCTTTCTCCCACCAAGACAAATAATTGGTGGAGAAAGGCTTCTCCACAGGATCTCTCGTTGAGTGAAAAGCCGCACATGACATAGACCGATAAAGTGTGCAAATCCTCCAAAATCTGAGTCCTTCATCTAGAGAGGCGCTATGGATATCATTTTCCAAAAAATCGGGGACGTTCTGGTAAAACCCAAATTGACGACCAAACCGATGTGGGCTATATGGCTCGATGATGAATGAGTTACCATACCTCAAAGGGAGGTAATTAAAACGTAAGCTCATGAAGTAATTTGACTCCAACTCTTGAGGGGCATCGTTATCCACATAATAATAAGGACGAGAATTGGTTAACATTGTTGGTGTCCAAACTATATCCTCCCCATTGTGGATGCGTTTTCTTGCATCCTTCTCGTCAAAGTACCTCGCAGCTCCCTCTCCTGAGTATGCCACCATCAAAGGGATGGACGGATCCTTAGGAAGTGGATAATGGGTTTTGAAGTAATGTGCAAGCGAGTCATAAATATAATAGATGGAAAAACAAACTTTGACCTGATCAAGTTGGGAAAAACACAAAATCATATTCAAACCATGCTAAATACTCGCCAAAACTGGGATCGCAAGGCTAATCTTTCGCCTGCTTGCCATCATGCTTGCCATCTTAAAAGTCTCGGGACGAATTAAGTTTTCTTCCTTGGGAAACACGAAGGCACATAGCGAAATCGATAAGAATGTTGCTATATATATTTCATCTTTCTTGTCAGACCTCACCCTAAGCTTGGAGAATATAGCTTCTTGATCACTCGACCACCTAGTTATCTCGGGAATAACTCTGTTAGGATTATGTGTCGACTTTAGGCGCGCGGACTTCTTTTCCTTTTGCAGTAGGGCAGGTTTATAAATTAATATTTTTTTATACTAAAAATTTGTCCACTTGCTCAAGGAGACCTTTTGGTTAACACCCATACCGATCACTCGACCACCTAGTTATCTCGGGAATAACTTCGTTAGGATTATGTGTCGACTTTAGGCGCGCAGACTTCTTTTCCTTTCGTAGTGGGGAAGGTTTATAAATTAAAGTTTTTTTATACCAAAAATTTGTTCACTTGCTCAAGGAGACCTTTTGGTTAACACCCGTACCTTCCTTCAGGTGATGGAAGGCATCAAATAAATACTCGCAAGATCGAGGAATAAATCTAATCTGTTTTTCGTCCAAACCGATGAGTTCTCTTGTCTCAGGTACCACTTCTTCGTATGGAGAACCCGCAATGGGCAGACCTCCAAGGATATGTAAGTCCCAAATAGAGATAGATAATTCCCCGACTAATGTAAGAAGTGTGTTCGTCTTGGGGCACCAAGCCTCACAAAATGCTTGTAAAATGTTCGAGTTCTGATCATAAGTGAAAAGTGAGGCATAGACAGCATCATAAATCTTTGATGTACTCAGGGTTTGTTGGCTTCCACCAAGTACATCTTCAGCCCATTCCCAATATCCTGGAATATGACGATACTCGCCCTCGATTGTTGTTGTGTTTCCCAACGTACTTCGCCTTGAATTATGCGACGTCCTAAGTTTGGAAGGGTGCTAGCAATGTTTGTGTGGCGATGGATTGGCGCTTGGAGAGACCGCATCTTGGACAATGGATTAGAAGTTGATTTGTGCTCCAAAGTCCAGTTTTCTACATGAAGGGAGTTCCTCAAAGAAGGCCATGAGGCTGCATACTGGCCAGCTTGTGAGGTGTGAACCAAAAGCTTTGTTTGTTCTATGACATCTTCATTCTCGATTATGAGATATCTAAGTTTGGAGGAGGGTGAGGTATAGTCTCTGAAATTGGTCATCTCTTCGGGCTGCAAAAAAAAAAAAAATAAAAAGAAGAAAAAAAGGTCATCAAAGTCCAAATCAAGAATATTAGAATGGGCACAAAGGTCTAAATGGATGAAATGGCCTCCGATAGTCGGGCCACATCGAGAGTAATATCTCCGATAGTCGGGCCACATTGAGAGTAATCTCTCCCATAGTCGGGCCATTTTGAGAGTAATCTCTCCGGTAGTCGAGCCACATTGAGAGTAATCTCTCCAATAATCGGGTCATTTTGAGAGTAATCTTTCCGGTAGTCGGGCCACATTGAAAGTAATCTCTCCGATAGTCTGGTCATCTTGAGAGTAATCTCTCCGGTAGTCGGGCCACATTAAGAGTAATCTCTCTGATAGTCGATCCATATTGAGAGTAATCTCTCCGATAGTCGGGTCACCTTGAGAGTAATTACTCCAGTAATTGGGCAATGAGAGTAATCTCTTCGATATTTGGACAAGGATGAGCATCCATCCCTTCACACCCTAAAATCACAGTCTTCATACAAGAGCTCGTCCTACTATTCTTGGCCTAAAAAAAATACAAAAGAAAAGAAAATAACTAAAGAAGAAAAGCAAAAGAAGAAGAAATTACCTTCGTGTTAATGGTTCTGAATCATCACGGTAAACGTAGCTCGCCGATGTTGTTGATACTGATTGAATGAAAGACATGTGGGTATTTATATAGCTTCTGAAGATGGATATTGGAGAATCATTGTCGATGTGGGATGCGTGATTATCAGTGTTGGAAAAGAACTAGGTATCCTATTCCCAATTCAATTGGAAAAGCTGAAGGCTGTGAAGATCTCTTTCCTACATATGGTTGAGATGTAAAGATTCAGTACTACTAGAATTTGAGACATTGCAATAACTTGCTAATATATCCACAACTGTAGGGTGTACATGTTTAAAGATTCTTGTATCTTCTAGGCTTACGTGGAAGGCTGAAGAAAATCCAATTCACTTTAACTTTAGCAATATTTGCTATTAGTTAATGTGACAATTCTTTGCTACTTCACGTGACCAATATGAAAAATTCCTACTATTTCCTTCCACCCAATTAAAGAATAGAATCTCATCACTAGAAGGCAAAACTACATCAAGGGAATTAATAGGCATGTGTAACTATGGACCAATGCATTAACATGCAAATACGTCGCACGGATATCTATTAATTTCAAATAGCATTAAGTTAATACTTTAAGCCTAGTCTTAAAAAGTTTTAGACACTCCAACAAGTCTTGAAGCATGGGATATTTGTACGCATATAAATTTTATTAAAATTAAATCCATAAAATAATTTGGATTATATTTTATAGTTCAAGATATATTGGTCCAAATAGATATTATGGGCTAATATAATTGGATTAATTATATAAATCCAAAAATAAATAAGTCTTAATCTATTGGGCTAAAGTGATGAGCCCACTTCATTAGGCCCAAGATGTCATCTTCAAAGAGGTCCAGTTTGGTGCCACACGTGAAATGACATGGCACGCCAAGTCAAAAGGAAGAGCTAATAGGATCATGCCACGTGTCAAAATGACAAGGCATGCCAAGTCACATTAAAAGGCCAATAAAACCGCGCCACGTGTGCAAGTGACATGTTCTAGCCAATCAAATACGGCCATGTCATACTCCAATTTGATTGGTCGAAAAGAGTTTGTTCTTATCACAACTCCTCCCTTCCACAACTATAAATAGGGGTCTTCATAACCCAAAAAAAAAAGACCAGAAGTTATAACAAGAAGCAAGAGAAAGCTCGTAGATCAAACACTGTAAATTCCTCCACAAGTTTCAAGCTCCAAGTAATCAAGTTCAAGTTCAAGAAATCAAGTTCAAGAACGAAAAACAAATCAAGTTCAAGCTCAAGAACGAAGAACAAATCAAGGTCAAGTTCAAGCAACCAAGCTAAAGCTCAAGAACAAGATCATCGTTCGTGGCGACAACTACATATTCAAGATCAAGCTCAAAGGCCCTTGAATTTATTCATTATTGAAAAGAAGAATTAGAGGATTCATAGAGATTGTACACTCAAATTACTTAAAATCAAATACTACGATTGTTGTAATATTTTTCAGTCTCGATTATTTTCCTTGCATCAATTTATTGTCTACAATACCCACTAAAGCACTCAATTTCGAAGGGCCATCTTTCGATTTGTAAATCACTCAAGAGGAACCTGTATTTGCAGGTTCATCAACAACCATTGAAGCTGAAAGGAGAACAAAAATACGCAATGACCCTATGAAATAATGTCAAGATGAGAAATCTTCGAAAAAATCAAAACTTCCTGATGTGAAAAAGAGAAGAAAACTTATGGATGATGCTTCTGGGAGTAAGGGAAAAGAGGTCGCGAAAGGATGTAACTTGAAAACACAGAACGACAAGCTAATTGTAGATATATTTATATGTGTTCGAATCCGCTTACATTGATTTTAGTTTGTACAGTGGTTTTCTCTTCTTGTATTTAGATGTATTTATATGTATTCGATAAGGCATAAACTGATTTTTATTTTGTACAGTGATTTTTGATTGTTGTATTTAGATGTATTTATATGTATTTGAGTTCATACAACAACACTTTTAAATACATTGTTAGTTCTATCATTTTGATATTATTCATCAATCAGTTATGCATTCGATCTAACTGTATTTATCTGTATTTTCAACCTAACTATATCCATCTGTATTTAAAATAACAGTTATTGTCATAACTCACAGTTTTTGTTGTAATTATCAGTGTACTATGTTGTATTCATGAATGAGTTATGTATTCAACCTAACTGTTTTCATCTGTATTTTCAACCACATATTTTATCTCTTTAGTTATTTTTTGTATGCAGGCTCTTTTAAACACCCACCTATTTTATCGCCGCATATCAGTTCCTATACTAATACCGATATAATCTCCGACCGCAAAGAAAAGCTTACTCCAGATCAGTACAAACTATTTGGTAATACTTGTTTTGGAAGATTCCTCGATATGAAGCACTGTGAAGTTCAACATCAGTTGTTCAGGTGCTTCATGGTTCTGCAGTTGGAAGAAAGTCCTATTGATTCATTTTTAATACATGTGAATGGTACAACATTACGCTTTTCAATCAGGGAGTTTGCGGTAGTATGACGCTGACGATTTTGAGCATAACACAAAGATGCATAACAGGATTGTGGATACATATTTTGGCGGTGCAAAGAATGTCAAGAAGAAAGATTTGTTGAAATACTTTAATGACAAGAATTGGGGTTTTGACTACGATAGAGATGACATTAAAATAGTTGTGGTGTATTTCATACATATATTCATATTATCCACTGAGAAGAACTGCACAACTATCCCAAGACTACATTTTGATTTGGTCGAGAGCGGGAGATATTGTGATTACCCATGGGTTAAGGAGGCATTCAATACCCTTCTCAAATCTATTAGTAAAATTGTGGTTTGTATGTCGCAGCATATGCAGAGTATTTGAGAACTTATGGATTGGTTCCACAAACAACCTTTGATGCTAATTTACTCTGTCAAAGATATGGTGCCCTTCTTTGGGACTATGCTACGTGGAAGTTAGACACTGATGCGATAAGCGATATGAAGCACCCGCAAAGATTGTTAGGCAAATCACAGAATCGGATATTTCTATGAAGATAGTTTTAGAATAGTTTTCTGTTATACGGATTTTATTTTTAGCTTATTGTTGAATTTATCATGGTTTTACGCAACCTTTTTGGGAATACATGAATGTCTTCTTGTCTTAATGCAAGTGTCACTCGGAATACATTCAATTTATTTTTTATATGCCTATGTATTTAAATTCTCATGATTCAATACTCATTTTTAAATTTAATGTTTTTTCAAAAGTTCTGCCAATAATGTAATAAAATGTAGTTATATTAATAGTATTTAAGTTATGTTGTTAATACATGTATTCGGAATACAACCAGAAAAATAGTGAAAACAAACAATGAATTGTATGTATTATGCTATATTTTTATATTTGTGTAATCATGTACATAGCTGTATTATGTATTCAAATGTATTTTGAATTGAATTATAACAATGTATTTAATCACATATAGTATGCTGTATTTATGTATTAGTATGATCATGTACATAGTTGCATTATGTATTCTGCTGCTAATACATATTACTGTTATATTGAGTTTAATTCAGTGATTGTTTTCACTATTTTTCTGATTGTATTCACTATATTTTACTGTGTTTACTATTTCAAACTTAACTAGATTCAATTATTATATTCAGTTTTATTTCCTACGTTTGTATTCTGCTGTATTTATGTATTAGTATAATCATGTACATAGTTGTATTATGTATTCAAAAGTTATATTAATAGTATGTAAGTTATGCTACTAATACATGTATTCTACTGTATTTATGTATTAGTATGATCATGTACATAGTTGTATTATGTATTAATAAAACGTAGTTATATTAATAATATATAAGTTATGCTGTCAATACAAGTATTCTGCTGTATTTATGTATTAATATGATCATGTACATAGTCAAAGGTGGATGCAATGCATTGGTAACGGGTTCAACTGAACCCAGTACTTTTGGCGCGGAACATAAATTTATGTACAAAAATTTATTAATATTGTAATATATAGCAATATGAACCCATAACTTTAAAAATACAGTAGGTTCAATGCTAAAACTTTACAGATGGAATCCATAAAATATAAATCCTAGATCTGATGTATTCTGTTGCTAATACATATTACTGCTTTATTGAGTTTAATTGAGTGGTTGTTTTCACTATTTTTCTGGTTGTATTCAACGTATTTTACTGTATTTACTATATTTCAAACTTAACTAGATTCAATTATTATATTCTGTTTTATTTCCTATATTTGTATTCTGTTGTATTTATGTAATAGTATAATCATGTACATAGTTGTATTATGTATTCAAAAGTATTTTGAATTGAATTACATATGTATTCAAAATATTTATACACTTCTGTATTATATGTATACATGTCCAGCTATACCTCATTTTGAATCGAATTATAACACATACATACATACATACATATATATATATATATATATATATATATATATATATATATATATATCAATTTTTTTAAGATACCACTAGCCATAGCAACATTCAATTTAGTAATCTAAACTTAAAACATCCATCCAGTAACAATTCAATACACCAAGAAATCAATATATATTATGTATTCAAAAGTATTTTGAATTGAATTACATATGTATTCAAAAAATTTATACACTTCTGTATTATATGTATACATGTCCAGCTATACCTCATTTTGAATCGAATTATAACACATACTTACATACATACATATATATATACACATCAATTTTTTTAAGATACCACTAGCCATAGAAGCATTCAATTTAGTAATCTAAACTTAAAACATTCATCCAGTAACAATCCAATACACCAAGAAATCAATATTGAATGTATAACTTGAACAAATCGAAAAACAGTAATTGCACGAATTAAAATCAGAACACCAACTAATTCCTATGTAGAGCATTTCTATAAGTACGCTTATTATGTCCACCCTGCCCACATATACTACACGAATGTTGATTTTTCTTTTGAAGCAATTCAATTAACGGCTGATCGTGCTTCCTCTTTGGCCTTCCAGGAGGTCTTTTCTATTTGGATGGTAATACAACTTCCTCTGGTATATGTGCTGGTATATTCCATTAACTTCGGTCAGGCATAGGATACACGAGCACCTCATATGTCATTACAACAGACTTTGGTTTATAATAGTCCGAGCAATAATTTTCTAGCATTAGGAAGTTTCTTTTCAAGACAGCCGAATCATGTGGGCATGGTAACTCGTCAACTTGGAACCTTCCACAACTACAATTTTTCTTTAGGAGGCAAATGGTGTAATGCCTTCCTTCATCATTCACCATGTGCAAGTGTTCAGTTGTCAGGCGCAGCGTATCAGTGGTGGCAAGTTTATGAAGAAGGTAGACCAGCCGATGCAACACCACCAACTTGGGCTCAATTTTCAAAAATGTTTTTGAAAGAGTTTGTTCCCCAGACTCTCCCAGATGCGTGGCGCACAGAGTTTGAATGGTTGCGTCAGGGCACTATGACAGTGTCAGAATATGCTATCAGGTTCAGTGAATTAGCCCGGCATGCACCTATCTTGGTTCCCACAGTTAGAGAGCGAGTCCGCAGATTCATTGAGAGGCTCGACTATGATCTTAAAACATGCATGGCTCGAGAGTTGCAAACTGATACTCCATTTCAGCAAGTAGTGGAGATTGCGATGAGGATTGAAGGTGTTCTAGGTGAGGAAAGGGAGTATAAGGAGGCCAAAAAGTCTCGAAACTCTGGAGGGTTGAATAGATTTTACTCTTCGGCTATGACCCATTATGGCGGAGTGTAACGACCCGACTTATCATTTTAAAAATTAACACTCCGTTCAGGGACTTATGGTCTCGAGTAGCTTCGCAACATGTATTTATGACCCACGGGTGTGGTCGAGTTTGATTTACTGAAGATTCAGAATTTAATTAAAAGAACAATCCTTGTTTGGAAGCTTAAATGGAAAGAATTGATCGGAGAATTGACTTTTGAGTAAATGATGAAGGAATGGAATTTTGATGCTGTCAATAGCTCTGTATGGTGATTTTGGACTTAGGAGCATGTTTGAAAAATTATTTGGAGGTCTGTAGTGGAAGTAAGCTTGAAATGGCGAAAGTTAAATTTTGGGAAGTTTGACCGGGGGGTTGACTTTTTGATATCGGGGTCGAAATCTGATTCTGGAAATTTGAATAGCTTTGTTATGTCATTTATGACTTGTGTGCAAAATTTAAAGTTATTCCGGATTGATTTGATATGTTTCGGCACAAGATATAGAATTTGAAAGTTCAAAGTTCATAGATTTTGATTTGAGGTGCGATTCGTCATTTTGATATTGTTTGATATGATTTGATACCTCGAGTAGGTCCATGTTATGTTATGGAATATGTTGGTATGTTCGGACGGGGTCCCAAGGGCCTCGGGTGAGTTTCGGATGCTTAACGGATCGAATTTGGATTTGGAGGAGGAGCTGAAGCAGCTGGGCTGCTGGTGTGATCGCACCTGCGCAAAAAAGGGCCGCAGGTGCTAGCTCGCGGATGCGAGGAATTAGTTGCGGAAGCGGAAAATGCATGGGCTGGCCAGGCACCGCGGGTGCGAAAAATTTTGCCGCAGGTGTGAAGACCGCAGGCGCGAAGAAATCATCGCGAGTGCGAAGACCGCAGGCTCGATAAAATCACCGCGGGTGCGAAGACCGCAGGTGCGAAGAAATCACCGCGGGTGCAAAAATCCTGGACAGAATGTTAAAAACATAGGGGGTTCCGAATTTTGCCATTTTTGGACCTTCAAGCACGGGTCGATTTTGAGAGAGAATTCAAGGAAAACTTGAGGTAAGTCACTTGTGATCATTTCTACTCTATAATATTGAATTATCATCGAATAATCCGACTAGATTACATGTTTTTGAGGTGTAAATCGGGGGTTTGAACTTAGGGATTTGAAAATAAGATTTGAAAATTTGGAGGTCGAGTTGAGGTCGGATTTTGGTAAAATTTATATGGTTAGACTCGTGGTTGAATGGGCTTTCGGATTTTGCAACTTTTGTCGAGTTCCGAGATATGGGCCCCACATATGATTTTTGAGCTAATTTCAGATTTTTATTGAAAAATTTGTATTTTCTTATGGAATTAATTCCAATAAATTTTATTGACTAAATTGAATTATTTGTGGCTAGATTCGAGGCGTTTGGAGGTCAATTCAAGCAAGAAAGCGATTATGGAATATTGGCATAACTTCAAAAAGGTAAGTATCTTGCCTAACCTTGTGTGGGGGAACTACCCCTTAGGATTTGAGTCATCTATGTTGATTGTAGTCTGTGTACACGAGGTGGCGAGTGCGTGTTCGGATTTTTTTTGTGGAAAGTTGGCCTTTTAGGGTTCTTATGTCCTTATATTCACCGTGTATGATGTTGTTCTTAATACGCTTGAATTCATATTTGCTAGTTTCACCTTTACATGCTTTGATTAGAGATAATTGCTTTAGGATTCACTCTTACTGTCTATTTGACCCTTATTCAACTTAACCAAAGATTTTACCTCTTCTATCGTCGTGCTATATTTTTCATAATTGCTTATCTTTAATTGAAATCATTATTTTCTCATCCTATAATTGTTTAGTCTTAATTGGAGTTATGATTATCTTCCGCTGCTTATCCTTACTTGAATTGTTGAATATTCCTCGTAATTGCTCAACCTCAAAAGGAGTTTAGATAACCTATATCTTAGTTGACTTGCCATTATTTGGAACTATTTGACTTGTGTTGGCTTCATATTGTTGACTTGAATATTGTGGAATCGTTGCTATATTTTGTTTTATTTTCCCCTATTAAGTTGTTCTCCTTGTTCCTAGCATTCTTTACTGTGGTTATTCCTTGTGAACGAGTTCTACCATTCTTGTGATTTAAGTTCTTGAGTTGATTTGCTCGTCGTACCTTGCATCTCTGTCATTGTTGCTTTTGTACTTGTTGTGGTGATGTACGAGGTTTCTGTCATGTTATAGTTGCTATCTCTGTTGTTTGCGCTACATATTTAAATTGGGACTACAGACGTATTCCGAGATATCCCCCTATCTTGCATATTTACTTTGGGACTACGGACGTATTCTGGGAGATCCCCCAGCAATGCATATTTAATTTGGGACTACGGACGTATTCCGGGAGATCCCGCTGTCTTGCATATTTACTTTGGGACTACAGACGAATTCCGGGAGATCCCAGCACTGTATATTTAAATTGGGACTATGGACGTATTCCGGGAGATCCCCCTGTCTTGCATAATTAATTCGGTACTATGGGACGGTATCCCGGTAGATTCCCCTGTGGTTATATCTGTGTTCGGAGCTGCTAATCTTCCATGCTTAGGTATCACAGGGTGACTTATACTCAAAGGATATTACTGGAAAAGTTTATATTTGAAAGGTTTTTATCTTGATAGAACTATATTTGAAAGATATTTATTTGAAGGGAGAATATTTCAAAAATAAATTTTTTATTGGAAAGGATTATATTCTAAAGACCTCAATTTAAAAACTTACGGGTGAAAGTTTACACATGAAGGATTTGACTAATTTATTGGGGTTTGTTGGCTCAGACCTGATGTGAAAACTATTGCAGCTGCTGAGTTACTACTTGCCTTTACTGTATTGTGATTTTCGGATTTGGGTTGTGTTTTCGTTCATTCTTCTGTGTCTTATTCTGGTGTTCCGCTGTTACTTGCTGTTTTTCCTTCCTTATTGCAGTTATTATGTCGTTAGCCATATCACGGGGTCCTTAGATAGATGTCATGTCCGGTCATCCCTATACTTATACTTATTCAGTTTATTAGACCAGTGGGTGTCTTGACTAGTCCTCGTCACTACTTCACCGAGGTTAGTCTTGATACTTACTGGGCACCGCTGTGGTGTGCTCATGCTACTTTTCTGCACATTTTTGTGCAGATGCAGGTATTGATCGTTAGTAGCTGTGCAGATCCTTGCTGAGGAGACTCAAGGTAAACCTGCCGCTGCGTTCGCGGGCTTCGGAGTCACCTTCCTATTTTGTATTTACACTGTTTTTACTTACTTCCGAACAGTTGTATTTAGAAGTGATAGTAAACTCTGTAGAGCTTATGACTTGTACTACCGGTTTTGAGAAATTATAAATTTTGTAAAGATTTCTATATCGAGACTGTTAAACTCATTTGTTATTGTTGTTACTCAATAAATATTAGGCTTACCTAGTCCCTAAGACTAGATGCCATCACGATACCCAACGGAGGGGAAATTGGGTCGTAACACGGAGGCTCGAGCAGTCGGCCAGCTCAGTCAGCACATCAGATTACTCGGGGTGCTCCAGTAAGTTCTTATAGTGCAGCACCGGCACGGGGTTCTTATAGTGGTTATTCCAGTTATCCGGCACATACTCAGTATGAGCAATCGCGACCTCAGAGGGGTTGTTATGAGTGTGGTGATACTAGGCATATTATGAGAGATTGTCCCAGACTTGGGAGGGGTGGATTTTATCAAAACACTCAGGCTATGGGCCCCAATGTAGTTACTACTCCACGTGCACAGCCAGTTAGGGGTAGAGGACATGTGGGTAAAGGGAGCCCTAGAGGGGGAGGCCCAGCCCGTTGATATATTTGTTATGGTGTGGCTGAGGCCACCACACCAGATGGTGTCGTTACAGGTATGATCCAGATTTGTTATAAAGGGATATTTCCCTTAATTTGATTCGGTTCTGAATATTGAAGCGAGTCCTTCTATTATGCTCCGCTTATGTGTGAGCTTCGTAATTTTGTGACACACTTATATGTTTATCCCTGTTGGGAGATTTGATGATGTTAGACCGTGTCTATCATTTTTATTTTTATACACGATCGAGGGCTATAAGTCCAAATGTGACTTTCTATTACTCACTACATTGGGTTTTGATGTAATTTTGGAATAATTAGTCTCAATTTTATGAATTATATACCCTATTGGTATGGGGGGTTCATTATGTGTTGTGAAAAATTATTTACGGAATTTATTAAAAAGGAAAGAAAGGGAATGGAAAATCTCAGTTGGCACAATGTACAAAATACTTGTGATTCGGAGTTGAGGACGAGATTCTCGCATTCTTATATGATGTGAAATATTTAAACTGGGCTACAAGCCGCGGTGGAAGTTATATAAGGACAAGGTCCTTTTGGTGAAAACTTTATGAGTTTAAATTCTCCCTTTATGAAATTAAATTTGAACTATAGTTTTAATAGGGAGTCGTGCCTGTTAGGCTTATTTGATAATTTTGTATGTATTTTCTGTGCATATTTAGCCATATTCATGCTGTAAATATTGATTTTTAGCCTATGAGATGAGAGCCCAGGTGGCGTTAAATGTGACTCGTTAATTCGGATAAATAATTATGAGGTATTCATGCCTCACGTTTTGTTATCAGTGTTGTGAAAAATTTGAAACGAGATTTTGGTTAATATAAGATTAATTGAGGATGCTGGAATTAATTATGAACAGTTATTATGATAAAAGATGTGATTATGGACATACATATAATCTGTGTGTAGGCACGAAATTGCTACAGCCGGTTGAGACTAACACGATGTGTTAATATGGGAAATCAGGCCTTATGAAATTTGAAGGAAATGGGCCAAACTATGAGCATGATGTTTCCCCCATCATGGTCCTCCATGTACTCGGTGTTTCATGTGTCTATGTCTAAGAAGTTAGTTGAAAATCCTTTATCTATTGTTCCGATGGAAGCTAGTGGAGGTGAAGTTAATGGATAGTTAGCATATGAGAGGTACCTAATTGTCATCCTTGTTAGATAAGTCCAAAAGTTGGGGTTGCCTACATTAATGTGTTATGGCAAAGCTTGTAAGTCGAGAAGGTAACCTTGAAGGCCAAAAGTGTTGTGGAAAGAAAATATTTTCTCTTGATTGTATAGAAATTGGTTTTGATTTCAAAGGTACTTTCTAGGTGTTATGATTTAAAAATGTGCAGTTCATGTCCAGATATCACTCTTGATAATATAATGCCGGTAATGTTGAGATTAGTGTTGTTGATATATATTGTGATACTTTGTTGAGTTGTGGATGTGTTGATAGGGTGATTTTGGTGATTCTCTGGCAGATGGATAGGCCCAATTACAGGAGAAACTCTGCCGAAATTTTTAAGAATTTGTAAATATAGCAAAATTTTAAGGGCCATAAGTAAGTTGAGAATTTGGATAAGAAGTATAAGACCCATGTAGTCATAAGTGCATGTGCATAATGGCTGGAGGTAAAAGGATGGTAACTATATTATTAGAAGTGACTTTTAAAATATTCGAGGACGAATGTTCTAAAGTGGGGGGAGAATGTAACACCCCGGAAAAGTTTGAAGTACTTAAGCGCTATTAAGAAAGTTGATATGCGCTAAGTATATTATTTTAGGTGCAGACGAGTAGTATTAATATGATGGATATCAATTGGATATAATAATATACGTATAAGGTGCATTAAGAATGGTTTATGGTATAATGAGAGCCCTAAGTCCAAGTCAACTTGGAAATTTCATAATAGACTAAAGTTTCGAGTGAGTTCGCACAAGACCTAACTTCAAACGAGCATAACTCTCATGATACGAAGTGTTATATAGTGTATTACCTATCAAATAAAATATCTTTGAGTCTAGTTTCTAACGCTTTAAACTGTTCATCATTTTGACACTCCTATAAAAAGTTATGACCAAATTACCAAAGGCTGGCAGAATGCAATTCTGCGACCAATTTTGCGACCGCAAAACTATTCTGCGACCAATTTTGCGACCGCAAAACTATTCTGCGACCGCAGAACCATTCTGCGGGCCGCATAAGTGGTTATGCGACCGAAAAATGGTCGCAGACCTAGCCAGCGCAGCCCAGTTATGGGCATCGATTCTTCGATGCATTGTGCGACCCGCATACCCATTCTACGGTCATTATGCGATCGCAGACCTGAGTTCAGAAGGTTAATTTTCTTATTTTCATAACCCGACCCAATTTTGATAAATAGCCTTTGGGGCTTATTTTGGGGGTATTTTTCTGAGGGTTTTAGAGAGAGGTAAGAGCATTTTAGAGAGACAAGGAGGTAACCTAACATTCTAATCATCCAATCTTGCACCAATCTTCAAGAATCAAGGAAGCCAATCACAAGATCTTCATCTAAGAGGTAAGATTCAAACCTCTAGTCTTCAAATTCGAGTTTGGGGTAAAAAGATTGGTGATTGGGAGTATGATTCTTAGGTGTAAGAGTATTATGCATATGTGCTTGTACCAATAAGGTTTGTGGGAATATTGTTGAGCTCAAATAAGTAAGGATTGGGTTGTGGAGTGAAGAAAATCTTGTAGAAGAACCTTGTAACCAAATTTGCACACCTAGTGTTCGATAAAATGCTCAAATAAGCTGAAACCATAAAAATCTTCCTAATTATGGTTCACTTTTGTTATATTTCTAAATAGGTTGAAGTTGCTAGGATTTACGGAACCTTGTAGTAATGTAAGGAAGGCTCAAGAAAGATTGGATCCGTCCGGAGGTCAATTCATGTGAGAAAGCTATTTTGGAATATCGGCCTAACTTCACAAAGGTAAGTATCTTGCCTAACCTTAAGTGGGGGAATTACCCCTTAGGCATTGAGTCTTATGTAGAAATTGTATAATTGAAAACCATGTACGCGAGGTGACGAGTACGTACTTAGTTTAGATTTGCAAATTATATCGGTTGAAATTCGTAGACGCCCTTATGTATTAAATTGGAAAATTGTTGAAATTTAGTAAATCCTTGATTTGTCATGCCTCATTCCTTGTTTGTCGAGTTTGTATTTAATATGATAATTTGGTGTGATTTCCACTTGAATTTTTATGTGAATTCCGTGTGTTTGTTGATTTGATATTTCTTGAAAATAATCACATTATAGATTTTTTATCTGCAAATAATTAATTAATTAAGTTTAAATTTAGGCATTTATATATTTATATAAAATTTAAATTAAAGAAGGCGTTTTTCTATGATGAGTTATTTTCCCATCCTTGTGGTTGTTTTTGAGATTTATATACATTGTGTTGAGTCGTGGACTATCTGTTGTAAAATTAATTGACTTTATTATATTTTTGGAATGGTTGTAGCCTATGAGAAATTTGTAAATACGGGTTGATGATGTTGTGTTGTTGTGATAATATTCTGTGTGAATTATTGTGTGATATAGGTTACTGTTAAGCAGCGTATAAGGGTGGCATTCCATTGTTGACATTATGTGGGCATAATGGTGGTATTTCACTATTGTTATGTATGTTGGGATATTGTCTGAGGGGAGTGATAAGGGAGGCTATTATAGGAGCGATAAGGGTGGCTATTAATATTGTCAGGGCGGAGGGATAAGGGAGGCTATTATAGGAGTGATAGTGGTGGCTATAGGAGAGATAATGGTGGCTATTGTTAGGGATGATATGTGGTGATGTGGGGTTATTATGTTGATGATTTTTATATGATGATGTGGTATTATTGTGATGATGATTTTTGTGCAATGTTGCGATTCTCCTTGTGTTTATTTTTATATCTTGTGCAACTTGTCTTCTTGTTTCAGTAAACTTGATAATAGTCTGATCCATGTTGAAATTGTGAGCTTATGGCTATTGCTGGAAGGATTATGATATTGGCACGTGATTTGTTCGTGCAGATGTGATATGAAATATGGGCACGAGGTACCGCGGAAATATAATGATTATGATATTGGCACGTGAACTGTCCGTGCAGTTGTGATATGAGATGTGGGCACGATGTGCGTGAGTAAATAATAATTGTATTATTGGCACGTGAGTTGTCCGTGTAATTATGATAAAAATATGTGCACGAGGTGCCATGGAAATGTGAAAGTGGGATGAGACTCATGTTACGAAAATATGAAACTGGGCTGAGACCCGTATTTTATGATTATGAAATGAGGTGTTAGAGAGTGACATTTATTTGAAAGAAGTATATTCGAAAGATATTTATTTGAAAGAAGTATATTCGAAAGATGTTTATTTGAAAGAAATATATTTAGAAGGTATTTATTCGAAAGAATTATATGTGAAAAATTTATATTTGAAGGACATGTTTAATTGGTTGTACTTGTGTTCCTTATTCGTTTGAGTAATAATTATGGTGTTCTTGTTGCCTTGCTATTTATATCCCTGGTTGATTTTGTTGCTATTATTGCTAGTTATTTTTCAGTACCACTGTATACTGCTATATTGCATAAGTTATTTGACTAGTGAGTGTCTCGACTGTACCTCGTCACTACTCCACCGAGGTTAGTCTTGATACTTACTGGGTACCGACTGTGTTGTACTTATACTATACTTCTTCACATTTTGTGAAGATCTAGATACTGGAGATATCAGACCCGGGTAGAGTTATTGGAATGATCGCAAGGATTCAAGGTAGAGTTGCTTGGTCATCGCAGTCCCTTAGAGTCTTTCCATTTCATTGTACTGTTAATTATTATTCGAACAATATTGTATATTCGATCCTTGAGATCATTTCATATATCCAGTTAGAGTTCGTGACTTAGTATTACCAGTCTTGGAAGTTTGTTTGAATATTTCCACTATTGGTTTTGACACTTGTATTAAATTATATGTTTCAAAAAAATGGCTTGAATTGTTGTTATAGTCGACTTACCCAATCTTAGAGACAAAGTGTCATCACAACGCCTATGGTGGATTTTGGGTCGTGACAAGTTGGTATCAGAGCTCTAGGTTCATAGGTTCTACGAGTCACGAACGACTTTAGTAGAGTCTTGTGGATCGGTACGGAGACGTCTGTACTTATCTTCGAGAGGTTACAGAACTGTTAAAAAAATTCCACTTCTTTCATTCCTGTCGTGCGGAATTTGTTGAATTTGGAATTTGAGCCTTTGTATCTCTAATTCTATCACACATGGTAAGGACACGTGCTACCGGGTCAGCTGAGCAGACAGTCGCGCATACTGCTAGGGCCGTAAGAGGCCGGGGCCGAGGTAGAGGACGAGGAAGGGCACGTGCCGCGACTAGAGCACATGTTAGAGCAGCAGTTGAGGAGTCGTCAGTAGCTCCAGTTGGGGGAAAGGTACCAGAAGCACATGTTATTACCCCCGGACTTTAGGAGACTTTAGCATAGTTATTGAATATGTTTGGTACATTAACTCATGCAGGATTGATCTCTGTTGCACCAAATATTGCACATATTGGGGGAGTAACTCAGAATCCTACCGCATGTGCTTCAGAATAGCAAGTTCACATTGGTCAGGTTCCGAGTATAATACCGGTATATAATGTTATTCCAGTTCAGCCTGAGGTCAGGCCAGAGGCATCAGAAGAAGAACAAAAGAGACTTGAGAGATTTAAAAGGTATAGTCCACCTACTTTCAGTGGCACAGCTTCAGAGGATGCCCAAGGATTTCTAGAAAAGTGTCATCGTATTCCCCGCACCATGGGTATTGTAGAAGTGAGAGAGGTAGCCTTTACTATATTTCAGACACAGCGTATCAGTGGTGGTAAGTTTATGAAGAAGGTAGACCAGCCGATGCAACACCACCAACTTGGGCTTAATTTTTGGAAATATTTTTGAAAGAGTTTGTTCCCCAGACTCTCCGAGATACGTGGCACACAAAGTTTGAACGGTTGCGTCAGGGCACTATGACAGTGTTAGAATATGCTATCAGTTTTAGTGAATTAGCCCGGCATGCACCTATCTTGGTTCCTACAGTTAGAGAACGAGTCTGCAGATTCATTGAGGGGCCCGACTATGATCTTAAAATATGCATGGATCGAGAGTTGCAAACTGATACTCCATTTTAGCATGGTGGAGATTGCGAGGAGGATTGAGGGTGTTCTAGGTGAAGAAAGGGAGTATAAGGAGGCCAAAAGGTCTCGAAGCTATAGAGGATTCAGTGTATTTTACTCTTCGGCTATGACCCATTATGGCGGAGGCTCGACCAGTCGGCCAGCTCAGTCCACGCATCAGATTACTCGAAGTGCTCCAGTAAGTTCTTATAGTGCACCACCGACACGAATTTCTTACAGTGGTTATTCCAGTTATCCGGCACATACTCAGTGTGAGCAGTCGCGACCTCAGAGGGGTTGTTATGAGTGTGGTAATACTAGGAAAATTATGAGAGATTGTCCCATACTTGGGAGGGGTGGATTTTATCAAAAAACTCAAGCTATGGGCCCCAATGCAGTTACTACTCCACGTGCGCAGCCAGTTAGGGGTAGAGGACAGGCGGGTAGAGGGGGCCCTAGAGGGGGAGGCCCATCCTGTTTATATATTTGTTATGGTGTGGCTGAGTCCACCACACCAAATGGTGTCGTTACAGGTACGATCCCGATTTGTTATAAAGGGATATTTCCCTTAATTTGATTTGGTTCTGAATATTGAAGTGAGTCATCCTATTATGCTCCGCTGTACTATAGTATTAATAGAGAATCATGCATGTTAGGCTTATTTGATAATTTTGTATGTATTTTCTGTGCATATTTAGCCATATTCATGCTGTAAATATTAATTTTTAGCCTATGAGATGAGTGCCCAGGTGGCGTTAAATGTGACTCGTTAATTCGGGTAAATAATTATGAGGTCTTCATGCCTTACATGTTGTTGTCAGTGTTGTGAAAAATTTGAAAGGAGATTTTGGTTAATATAAGATTAATTGAGGATGCTGGAATTAATTATGAACAGTTATTATGACCATAGATGTGGTTATGGGCATACGTATAATGTGTGTGTAGGCACGAAATTGCTACCGCCGGTTGAGACTAACATAGTGTGTTAATATGGGAAATCAAGCCTTATGAAATATGAAGGAAATGGGCCAAACTATGAACATGATGTTTCCCCCATCATGGTCCTCCATGTACTCGGTGTTTCATGTGTTTATGTCTAAGAAGGTAGTTAGAAATCCTTTATCTATTATTCCGGTGGAAGCTTATGAGATTAAAGCTTATGAGAGGTACCTAATTGTCATCCTTGTTAGATAAGTCCAGAAGTTGGGGTTGCCTACGTTAATTTGTTATGGCAAAGTTTGTAAGTCGAGAAGGTCACCTTGAAGGCCGAAAGTGTTGTGGAAAGAAAATATTTTCTCTTGATTGTATAGAAATTGGTTTTGATTTGAAAGGTACTTTCTAGGTGTTATGATTTAAAAATGTGCAGTTCATGTCCAAATATCACTCTTGATAATATAATGCCGGTAATGTTGAGATTAGTGTTGTTGATATACATTGTGATGCTTTGTCAAATTGTGGATGTGTTGATAGGGTGATTTTGGTGATTCTCTAGAAGGTGGATAGGCCCAATTACAGGGGAAACTCTGCCGAAATTTTTAAGAATTTGTAAATATAGCCAAATTTTAAGGGCCATAAGTAAGTTGAGATTTTGGATAGGAAGTATAAGACCCATGTAGTCATAAGTGCCTATGCATAATGGTTGGAGGTAAAAGGATGGTAACTCTATTATTAGAAGTGACTTTTAAAACATTCGAGGACGAATGTTCTTAAGTGGGGTAGAATGTAACACCCCAGAAAATTTCGAAGTACTTAAGTACTATTAAGATATTTGGCTTGCCAGGGTAATTGGTTTGGGTTTGGTAAGGTCTTGAAATGATTTAGAGAACTTAGTTCCAAGGTTTAGAATTTAAGTTAAAAAGGTTGACCGGATGTTAACTTATGTGTAACGACCCTGGAAAAATTTTGCTAAGAAAATTAAGGTTTGGTGGTGCCGAGGCAGATCAATTAGTACAAAGATTATAGAAATTTCTCGCAGCGAACTTGTGGACCGCATAATGGTCGCAAAGTGGATCAGGAGAGGGACAAGATTTGAGGAAAATCTGTGGTGCACTATGCGACCACAGACCTATTTTGCGGTGCATTATACGCCTGCAGAACAGGTATACGGGCCGCATAATGACCGCAGACCAGGTCAGTAACGCCTAGCTTTGGAGGCCAAATTATGCGGCGGATATGCGGACCACATACCTGTTATGCGATCGCATATGCGATTGCATAACTGCGTCGGAGCTTCCATTCTTTCTAATTTTTTACCCGACCCAACTTCGATTTATAGCCCTTGAAGCTCATTTTTTAGCCAAAATCTGATATTTTAGAGAGAGGTGAGAGCATTTTAGAGATAGAAAGTGAAGACTTAGTCATTTATCCATCAATTCTTGTTCAAGGTTTGAAGATTTCACAAGGATCTTGCTAGGGCTTCAAAGAGGTAAGAATCTTTTTCCTCAATTCTTCAATTTCGGGTTTGGAGTAAAAATGGGTGATTTATAATATGATTCTTGGGTTTAAGAGTATTATGTATACATACCAATAAGGTTGTGGAAAGATTTTTAAGTTCAAATGGTTAAGGGTTGGGTTGAAAATGGTAGAAATATTCATAGGCTTTAATTGAAGATTTGAGGGTCGAGTTGGTGTCGGATTTTGGTAAAATTTATATGGTTGGACTCGTGGTTAGATGGGCGTTCATATTCTGTAACTTTTGTCGGGTTCCGAGATGTGGGCCCGACGGGCGATTTTTGAGTTAATTTCGGATTTTATTGGAAAAATTAGTATTTCCTTATGGAATTAATTACAATAATTGGTATTGACTGAATCGAATTAATTGTGGCTAGATACGAGGCTTTCAGATACCAATTCTCGTGGAAAGGGCATAGAGGAATAAAGAATTACACGGGTTGAGGTAAGTAACAATTATAAATCTGGTCCTGAGGGTATGAGACCCCGAATTTTGGTATCATGTGATTATTTTGGAAGTGGCGCACATGTTAGGTGATGGGCATGTGGGCGTGCACCGAGGGGATTGTGACTTGGTCCGTCCCGGAAAACTATAAAGTTGAATAATTTATTGTTAGCTATATGATCTCTATGTGTTGAAAAAATTTGACTATAAATCATGTTAGAAATCATGCTTAGGCCATGTTATAGTATTGTTGAGACCCGTAGAGGTCGCGTACTTGTTGAATTATTTGCTAATTGTTGTCTTGTACTCAGTCATGATTTTTCTTGCTTATTATACCTCAGTCTTTCTGGATATTTGTTGATATAGTATGTTATCTTTGTTTGGGCTGATCTTTGTGATTTCTGAGAGCCCGAGATACTTGAGAGGTTGAGGACTGAGTAAGGCCGAGGGCCTGTCGGTGAGGTAAGAATATTATGGCATGTGAGTTGTCCGTGCAGGATATTATAGCACGTGATTTGTCCATGCAGCACATGAGTTGTCTGTGCACCACATGAGTTGTCCGTGCAGATTATGACGTTTGGGCTGTAGGAGCCCCTCCGGAGTCTGTACACACCCTCAGTGAGCGGGGTACCCATTGAGTGTGAGTGCTGAGGGCTGAGAGCCGAGTGGTTGAGCTATTATGACGAGCTGAGTGACTGTTGCCTGAGAGGTTGTACTTGCTTTGCATTTGTTGTTGCACTTGGTTGCTATCTGTCATTGTTGTGAAATCTCTGAAAGAATTTATATCCGGATTACTTGAAATTGAATTGTATAAATTGATTTGACTTAAACTGCCGGATTTGAAAGCATGTCTATTCTTTGCTGGAAATACTGAAAGTGAACTATGACTGTGTAGCTCGTCATTATCTTCAGTTCCTTAGTTATTATTGTTACTTGCTGAGTTGGTTGTACTCATACTACACCCTGCACTTCGTGTGCAGATCCAAGTGTTCCTGAACATAGCGGGTGTTGATCATTTCGCGAAGTTGATTTTCAGGAGATTTTGAGGTAGCTGTCGTGTTCCGCAGACCTTGTCTCTCCTTCTCTATCTCCTTGTTTACTATATTTGGTCTCAGACTATTATAGACTGTATTTTCCAGACTTGTACTCATATTAAATGCTAATGTACTCAGTGACACCACGTTTTGGGAGTGCTATATCGGAAATTGCTAGATCTTTGGTATTGTATTAAACGTTACGTTTTAAAATTTAAAAGAAAACGTGGGTTATTGATGTTGTCGGCTTGCCTAATACTGAGATAGGTGCCATCACGACAGGTTAGGATTTTGGTTCGTGACAAAAACATTCGAGGACGAATGTTCTTAAGTGGGGGAGAATGTAACACCCCGAAAAATTTCGAAGTACTTAAGCACTATTAAGAAGGTTGATGTGCGCTAAGTATATTATTTTGTATGCAGACGAGGACTATTAATATGATGGATATCAATTGGATATGATAATACATGTATGAGGTGCATTAAGAATGGTTTATGGTCTAAGGAGAGCCCTAAGTCCAAGTCAAGTTAGAAATTTCATAATAGACTAAAGTTTCCAGTGAGTTCGCACAAGACCTAACTTCAAACGAGCATAAATAGCATGATACGAAGTGTTATATGGTGTATTACCTATCAAATGAAATATCTTTGAGTCTTGTTTCTAACACTTCAAACCGTTCATCATTTGGACACTCCTACAAGAGGTTATGACCAAATTACCAAAGGCTGGCAGAATGCAATTCTGCGACCAATTCCGCGACCAATTCCGCGACCGCAGAAGTGGTTATGCGACCGCAAAATGGTCGCAGACCTGGCCAGCGCAGCCCAGTTCTGGGCATCGATTATGCGATGCATTGTGCGACCTGCATACCCATTCTGCGGTCCATTATGTGACCGCAGACCTGAGTTCGGAGGGTTAATTTTTCTATTTTCATAACTCGACCCCATTTTGATAAATAGCCATTGGGGCTTATTTTGGGGTGTTTTTCTGAGGGTTTTAGAGAGAGGTAAGAGCATTTTATAGAGATAAAGAAGGAACCTAAAAGTCTAATCTTCCAATCTTGCACCAATCTTCAAGAATCAAGAAATCCAATCACAAGATCTTCATCTAAGAGGTAAGATTCAAACCCCTAGTCTTCAATTTTGAGTTTGGGTTAAAAGATGGGTGATTGGGAGTATGATTCTTGGGTGTAAGAGTATTATGCATATATGCTTGTACCAATAAGGTTTGTGAGAAGATTTTTGAGCTCAAATAAGTAAGGATTGGGTTGTGTAGTGAAGAAAATCTTGTAGAAGAACCTTGTAACCAAATTTGCACACCTAGTGTTCGATAAAATGCTCAAATGAGCTGAAACCATGAAAATCTTCCTAATTATGGTTCACTTTTGTTATGTTTCTAAATAGGTTGAAGTTGCTAGGATTTCCGGAATCTCGTAGTAATGTAAGGAAGGCTCAAGAAAGATTGGAGTCGTCCGGAGGTCAATTCACGTGAGAAAGCTATTTTGGAATATCGACCTAACTTCAAAAAGGTAAGTATCTTGCCTAACCTTGAGTGGGCAATTATCCCTTAGGCATTGAGTCTTATGTGAAAATTGTGTAATTAAAAACCATGTACGCGAGATGACGAGTACGTACTTGGTTTAGATGTGCAAATTACATCGGTTGAAATTTGTAGACGCCCTTATGTATTAAATTGGAAAATTGTTGGAACTTAGTAAATCCTTGATTTGTCATGCCTCATTCCTTGTTTGTCGAGTTTGTATTTTATATGATAATTTGGTGTGATTGCCACTTGGATTTTTATGTGAATTCTGTGTGTTTGTTGATTTGATATTTCTTGAAAATAATCACATTATGGATTTTTCATTTGCAAATAATTAATTAATTAAGTTTAAATTGAGGTGTTTATATATTTATCTAAAAGTTGGATTAAAGAAAGCGTTGTCCTATGATGAGTTATTTTCCCATCATTGTGGTTGTTTTTGAGATTCATATACATTGTGCTGAGATGCAGACTATCTGTTGTGAAATTACTTGAGTTTATTTTACTTTTGGAATGGTTGTGGCCTACGAGAAATTTGTAAATACGAGTTGATGATGTTGTGTTGTTGTGATAATATTCTGTGTGAATTATTGTGTGATATGGGTTACTGTTAAGCGGCGTATAAGAGTGGCATTCCATTATTGACATTATGTGGGCATAAGGGTGGTATTTCACTATTGTTATGTGTGTTGGGATAATGTTTGAGCGGAGTGATAAAGGAGGCTATTATAGGAGAGATAAGGGTGGCTATAGGAGCGATAAGGGTGGCTATTGATATTGTCAGGGCGGAGGGATAAGGGAGGCTATTATATGAGTGATAAGGGTGGCTATAGGAGAGATAAGGGTGGCTATTGTCAGGGATGATATGTGATGATGTGGGGTTATTATGTTGATGATTTTTATATGATGATGTGGGATTATTGTGTTAATGATTTTTGTGTAATGTTGCGATTCTCCTTGTGTGTATTTTTATATCTTGTGCAACTTGTCTTGTTGTTTTGGTAAACTTGTTAATAGTTTGATCCATGTTGAAATTGTGAGCCTTTGGCTATTGCCGGGCGGATTATGTTATCGATACGTGATTTGTCCGTGCAGATGTGATATGAAATATGGGCAATAGGTGCTGCGAAAATATGATGATTATGACATTGGCACGTGAACTGTCCGTGCAGTTGTGATATGAGATGTGGGCACGAGGTGCCATAGAAATGTGAAAGTGGGCTGAGACCCATGTTACGAAAATATGAAAGTGGGTTGAGACCCGTGTTTTATGATTATGAAATGAGGTGTTTGAGAGTGACATTTATTTGAAAGAAGTATATTCGAAAGATATTTATGAAAGAAATATATTCGGAAGGTATTTAATTGAAAGAATTATATGTGAAAGATTTATATTTGAAGGACATGTTTGAGTTGTACTTGTGTTCCTTATTCATTTGAGTAATAATTATGGTGTTCTTATTGCCTTGCTGTTTATATCCCTAGTTGATTTTGTTGCTATTATTGCTAGTTGTTTTCCAGTACCATTGTATACTGCTATATTGCGCAGGTTATTTGACTAGTGAGTATCTTGACTGTACCTTGTCACTACTCTACCGAGGTTAGTCTTGATACTTACTGGGTACCGACTGTAGTGTACTCATACTATACTTCTGCACATTTTTGTGCAGAGCCAGATATTGAAGATAAGATACTCGGGCAGAGTTAGTGGGTTGATCGTAAGGATTCAAGGTAGAGATGCTTGGTCATCGCAGTCCCTTGGAGTATTTTCATTTCATTATACTGTTAATTATTATTCGAACAATATTATATATTCGATCCTTGAGATCATTTCATATATCCAGTTAGAGTTCGTGACTCAGTATTACCAGTCTTGGGAGTTTGTTTGAATATTTCCGTTGTTGGTTTTGACACTTGTATTAAATAATTATATGTTTCAATAAAATGGCTTGAATTATTGTTATAGTCGGCTTACCTAGTCTTACAGACTAAGTGTCATCACGACGCCTGTGGTGGGATTTTGGGTCGTAACAAAACTTGAATGCATTGAATACAACAGTTAGATGCAACAGAATACAAGCATATATTATAAAACATGCAGGCAGTAGGTTATTATTACAGGTTGTATCCAGCATAAATACATGATATATTCACATATTGCATATTACAGAAACATATCATGAAAGAAGCATATATTATGAATACAACATAATATATGTTGTATAATAATATGTTGCCATGAATACACTATAAATCTATTACGAATACATATACATATAGTTGAATACAACATATTGGTGAAGAAGTTGTAAGTAATAACACTCAAACCTCATAGTATTTGACCTATCAACACAGAATTGAAACCTTTCAGCAATTGCATATTGCTCCATCACCGCCTTCAATGTGGCCTTATCCTTAAATACTTGTCCAGCCATCACCTCTTTTTGATTAGTATTTGAAATAAACTTCATCCATCTACAATTTCTTTATCCAATGTAGTTATACACAATGGATACATCCCGAATCTCTGTTCTTCTTTTTCAACTCTACATACACCCTGTAACCGATGTCGTTATGTATTTTCATAGGCGTGCAATTTCCTTCCACTTTGTATTCAATTTTAATTGTCTTGAAGCTCAAATCTATGTCAAGTTGCTTCAAAATTGAAGCAACCAAATCATTGTACGACGCATACTACTTTATCAATATCCCATCAATCGAATAATCGACATAACAATTTTCAATGTTCCACTTGCCAGAATGACGAATTAGCATTGTTAAACTTGCCATCTAGAAAATCGAATTTCAAAATATTTTTATAGATACTTGTATCAATTCCGAGCAGAACCTCAAACAATATCAGGAAAAAAAACTCGAAATGTATCAGAATGAAAAAAGAGGGACTGAAACTCTGAAGAATGCTCTGTTTTTTGGTATTTAGCGTCTGATAAATCTTCTCATTAATTGGATTGATAATGTTGCATGTTATAATTGATGTAGTTAAGTTATATTAGGAGGGTATCACGTTAAATTAGCAGTTTTCTGTTATTAAACAACTGGAGAGACCTATTATTGTGTTGATTGTCGTTATTGTATTCATGAATATATACATGGCACGAATACATGTGAATACAACGACTGACAATTGGACTGCCCTGTTTTTAGCCATTTTTTGCTACTGTATTCATGAATACAGTAGCGCGAATACATCGAATACATTATCATAATAACTGAAAGATAGCTACTGGAAGTAATTATGTATATAATAGCTATAGGAAGTTAATAGCCACTATACAATAGTGGTTTCTGAAAATTTCTCTATTTGACTATGTTATATTTCAGGTAAAGTTATAAAAATATATCCTCTGTAGGGGTGTTCATGGTTCGGTTTGGATCGGTTTTTTTCTTAAAAAGAAACCAATCCAAGTAAGTCGGTTTTTCAAATATTTGAACCAAACCAAACCAATTAAGTTGGTTTTTATTGATTCGGTTTTTCGAGTTTTTCAGTTATTTATCAGTTTTTTCTTAAATATGAGACATACACTACCAAACACATATTCCGAAGACTACATTTTCAATGTAACACTATCAAACTAATTGTTGTTTGAGAAATCTATCATTTACCAAGATATATTGATGACAATTGAATCAAATAGTGATGAATAATTTAAGTACTCAATTAAAAATCGACTATTTTTAACATGAAATAAATTCTTATACTTAGCAAAAGAAAACTACCAATCAAAATAGAATATAAAGGCAAAAAAATTGATTATTATAATAGCAAAAAACTAGACGAAAAATATGAATATATATCATAAAATTTTAGAAACTTTATATAAAACTATACATATATATATAGGTGTAATAATAAATTTAAATAGCTTCTTCTATAGTCGGTTTGGTTCGGGTTTTTTCAGTTATTTTTTGATTAAATCCAAAACCAAACCAAATTTAATCGATTTTTAAAATTCAAAACCAAAACCAAACCAAACCTAAAAGGTATCGGGTTTTTTGGTCGGTTTGATTCGGTTTTCAGTTTTCGGTTTGATTCGGTTTTTCGGGTTTTAATGAACACCCCTAATCCTCTGCTACAAATAGGGAAAGTATTGGTTAGCTTGATAGTGTACCTGTTTGGTTGTCGTGTAAAGCATGGACTGATTCACAGAGGGGAACCATCTCTACATTACTTACTTATAGCATGTTTGGCCAAGCTTCTTTTTTGGCCAAAAGTGTTTTTTTAGTCAAAAATGTTTTTTTGCCAAAATTAAAGTGTTTGGTCAAGCTTTTTGATGGAAAAAAAGTATTTTTGAGTAGAAGCAAAAGCAGTTTTGAAGAAATAGAAAAAAAAATAGCTTCTCTTTGAAAGCATTTTTTTGAAAAACACTTTTGAGAAAAATACACTTAGAAACACTTTTTAAAAGCTTAGTCAAACAATAATTATTGCTCAAAAGTGCTTTTCAAATTAATTAGCCAAACAAAAAATACTTCTCACCAAAAGTACTTTTTTGAAAAATACTTTTGAGAAAAAACGTTTTTCAAAATAAGCAAATTTTAGAAGCTTCCCAAACAGGCTAATAAAAAGATGTAAAGCTAAGAGTGTAACTCCCAAAATAGTAATTCTGGAGAAAGCTTGCTAGAGTCAAATTTGGGCTCCAATAGTAATCATGAAGAAGTGATTAGCATAACCACTTCCATCGCAAAGCTTATTCTCAATTGTAGCAAATAAAGCAATTAGCATCACTTCCATCGAACACTGGATTAGTTAATACAATTTCTGGAATATCAGAAGGCTGTAGCCTGTAGGCAAAGAGAATTTGAGGGATCAAATGCTTGTGTCAGTGTTTAAAGCCATAACTTATCAAATTTTTTGACGAAAAGCTCGGATCCTATCCAGCAACAGAATGATGATAATGACGCTAAGGTAAAACCTTATTATCTGAACTTCTGTGATGAAACACAATTGATGAATCTGATTTTCAAAACTTCAGAACTCAAATTCCGATTATTGAATCGCAAGAAAAAACCAAAGAGAGAAGAAGATAACCAGTACATATGAATCACAATCATACTATGATCGATGCATCAACCAACTCCATAGAACCTGATACCATGTTAAAATGTCACAAATTTGCAATCAAAAATAAATAACAATAGAAAGAATGGTGGGACAGAAACAGAAATGAGTAACTGATTTCTTCATTTCTCCTGATATCTCGTGTATAACATGTATAAACAAGGCAAAATTGCTGCTAGCCAACTTAGTTACACATTGCAAGCACTCAACTCTTCTATACAAACTTACACTAACTAATCTGAGCTTACAAGTTGCAAGCACTCAACTCATCTATACAAACTTACACTAACTTGAGCTGGCACAAGTCCTAACTAATTTCAAACAAATGATTTTTGCATAAACTTCAGCTGCTACCATCATTCGCTTCCCTTATGCATGAGTATGTGAGCTCCATCGGATACAATTGCCTGCATGTTAGCTTGCATGAGGATGAAAGATGTTTAACAGTTGTACAGAGCATTGTTATGTTTTTGAAGTATGCTGATGTGACCATATGCATGCAGTTCCGAAGCTTTATGGTCTTTCCGGATGATGCAGCGGAAGCTGCTAGATATGGTTTCAACGCTGCAGATAGGCCAGAAAAGTTTCTTGGTTTTGGCATTCCTTTAATCGGAGAAGAAACCAAGGAGTTATCACCCCCCCCCCCCCAAACCCCCAGGTAGTATAGATCCTATTAATAAAACAAACAAAGAGCTTAGTTTTCACAAAAAAAATATCTACTTTGTACCTCGAACTGGATACGCATAACAACAAATCCTTAGAAGAGAACAAAAATGGAGTAAAGGGTCTAGGAAGAGTTAAACAACGATCGACTCAGAACATTTTGTCTGGAAGGATGATACCAAAGTACCACACAGCAAGCTGATTTCACCTGGGCACATAGATAGTCAGCTTGAATATGACAACAAATGCAGTAAATAATCCAAAACAAGTTTTTAATAATGTTAAAGACAAGCTGTCTTATGGTTGAAATACTCTGAATTGGTTCATTGACCTTTTCCATATTCTTTTTTCAATAGGTCAGCATATGATTCCTGGTGATAATGAAGTTGAGGAACAGGACGTAGAGTACGATACAGCCAAGCCCATGATTTAGGACAAAATGCAGTACATACAGCCAAGCCTGAGCCTTCAGGAAAAAATGCAAAAGGATAGAATAAAGAAATTGTTAACAAGAATGGTGTGTACATAGATATTTTGCATCCGCTTATCAGACTTCGAAAGGGATTTTAGTAGCTTTGTTTAATTAAAGTATGCTAACTGCTTTATTTGGCTATGTTTGGTGTTATACTTTCAAATGTATCTGTTAAAGTTCTTGTGGTGAAGCTGCACAAATTAATTAAAGTGTTTAGTGTGCAGGATGTAGCATGTTTCTTTGCTTCAAATTTAGCCCATGTCAAATTCATTGCTGCTAACTTTTTATTTACTTAAGACTAAAAGACTGATTTAAAGAGGAGAACCATCTCTAGATGGCTGGCTTGAAAAAGATGGAAAGCCAGAATGTAGCTTGCCTGCAAAATAATAGAGTCAAATTTGTAGGAATGTGAACAGGGTACCTGTATCTCAATGCTTTCAAGGCTGACAAAACCTGTTTGAAGGAGAAATAACTTAAATGGAAAGAGCAACTACATATAAAAACAATTATACAAGTAAAACCCTTTCATGCCTTATGTTGCTACTCGAGGAGGCTCTTGTGAGCTATATTGCTTGGACTCTCGGAAAATGTCTGGTGCGTATCGGATCCTCCAAAAGTAGTGTATTTTTTAAGGATCTGAAACGGGTGCGGCAGCATTTTGGATTCCGTGCAAATAGCTTGTGAGATTTCTTGTGCTTACATCCTTTCTTTTTTCCTTTTGCGGTTGGGTTTTTTTTTTTTTTGGGTGTGTGTGTGTGTTTGGGGGGGGGGGGGGGGGGAGGACTCGAGCTGAGCAATACAGAACAGCAGAACAAAGAATGCAAGCCTACAGATCTCTTATCAACTTAAATTAGTTATTAATGACACGACCGACTTCCTAAGACAGAGGGCGATGCCAAATGAAACATCCATCTCTTGGATTACTCCAATATCAGATTGTTAGAAGAGAGACTCTGGGAATCATGCCATCTTGCAGAATCGGCAGGAACAATTCCTAGCAAACGTATTGTGGTAACATACCATATACAACCAATGAAACAGAGAATGGACGGTTCCCATCAAAATGCAAAGCAGCTACGTGGTACAAGACACATAAGATACAACATAATGGCATCAGGGACAGAAGAGACCAATAGTTAACCTCCACGAGAACAAAACAACAACCAAACATAGGTAAATGGTAATAAAATCCAGCATTATATGGTTATGTGGAGAAGAGTAAATGGTAGATTTATTGCTCTTTATCAGATTGAATTATTTCAGTACATGGAATCCCAATTTTGTACAGATCTGCACTATCATAGAGCTGGTATAACTTTTGCAGTTATAAAATTTTATACTTCCCTTCTCAAGAAAATTCCAGCATTATATGGTAAGTCTCCCATGAAATGCTTTAATCAATCATTGCTCTATCTTTCCCTTTTCTGTATGGGACCATAGCAGCACATGGATCTAAGAAATGTGCTATAAATGGTAATAATAAACCTTCACAGCTACACTCTGTTCCAACCAACATGAATAAGGAAAACAAGACATACTTTCACTCGAGCCTAGCTTGTACTCCTATTATTAACAGTGTTTCAAGAATCTTTTGTATCGAGTGCACAACTATGTCATCGTTGGGCTGTTAATATTGGAGCTAACTCATGTTTCATTTGTGTGCCAAGTATGTTTCTCAAATATCTTCTAGTAATAAGACCAAATGGTGCAATAACACTGAGCAATTTAGTTAAAATAACAAAGAAACACGCCAAAGATTTCATTCATCATGTGATTCAATTTTACATTTGAGTTGTACGCCAAAGGGCCTCCATAACCTACAATTACAATTTGACCTCGTCTTACCCGTGGAAGAATACTGATACAAGATAAACAGAAAAATGTGTACTTAACATATGATCTATCAATCTCTCACTTTATAGTGGAAATGTCACTGGTATATAGAAACAGGAGGATACTTGAACATGTCCGAGATGAATGGTATTACCTGTGGTCTCTCTACCAAATCGCGGTAGAAATCATACTCTGCATCATAGTCATGTAACTTCAGCTCAGCCCTCTGATTTGTATGATAATGATGCTTAGCTGAAGAGGATTTGCCGAATCCAAAAACACTAACCTTGTCACAAACACCTAAAGCAAGTATCACAGCTTGCAAACCAGAAGAGTAATGGAAATTAGCTCCATCATGAGCAGGAGCCCATTCCTGAAGAGGCTTCCCAGTTCCCTCCACGAATCGTTTCAACGAGTAATACTTCACAATCCTAGCACACAACATGTCAAAGCGCGGATCAGTGACAATTAATGGCGCTTTATGTGAAGAATTACACACCATGTAATCCAAGAAATGCACAGGCTGACATACATACATAACTAAGGCCACATTCACTCCATATGGATGGCAAAAACAACCTTCCCTCCGCGCACAAAGATGCAAGATATTACTATTGACAAATGAAAGAGTAGTCTTTGAACCTACTCTACCTTCAAATCCCCCAGTTCTTGCATTGTTCAATCGAATCACAGCTTCGTGACTATCAATTAACTCTCCATACTGACTCTTCAACAAAATCCCACTATTCCCTACAACAGCACATGACTTATATCTCTTCTCTGATCCCACTTTACCATTATGTCTATCAATAGGAACCTTAACTGTATTCACCAAATCCACCATTACATCTTCCTTATGAAACTTCCTATTTCTAAACCAATCTTGCAAATGCCTCCTAAAACTCTGCCAAAGGCGATAAAACTCCGGTGACCGGAGCTGTACCGGTATACCTCTAGCTGTCCTTGGTCTTATATCTATTCTATATCTTCCTGAAGACAAGAATGATCTATGACGACTATGGGTTCTGAAATTCCCTTCCAATAACTCCTCAACTTCTTTTTTCAACTTGGGTTCCCCTATATCAACAGATGCATATTTCAAAAGTGTCTCATTTATAACTGGTTTTTGAGCCTTCACAGCAAAAGGGTATTCATTTTTCAGCTCAATGGAGCTGTAACGCAGGGTAACTCGAACAGCAAGTGTAGCTGCCACTGCCATTAGCAGTAACACACTGAACAATGGTCGCATTGTCCGTTTCATCATTCCCAAAATGACATAACCAAATTAGAAATACAAAAAAAACTTGATTTTTAAGCTGGGAATAAAATGTTAAAGATTGCAGTAGCTGCAAATGATGTGTAAAGATCTAGAAGAAATTAAGAGATTACGATTTTGGTTCATATTGGGAAATGGAAGAAAAATCAAGAAAATGTTTTTGCACATGAGTCAACTAGTCTTAAGGGGAAAGTATATTAATGAGGATTTATGAGGTTTAAATAGAATGATAGATCTGGGACTTCCAAGAGATTTGAGTGGTTGGGTGGTCAGCTTCAAGAGAGAGGGGTGGGGGTGGGGGTGGAGTGGGGAGAGAACCCTAAAAAGTGGAGGAGTGAGCTGATTGTTGAGGGGGAAGTAGGCAAGAAGATGCTGATATATTTTGGAAACTGAACTTCAGTAACCATGGGGTTTGGGTGTTAATTACAACTGTTATGGGTTTCAGGGGTTTTAAATTTGTTAATTAATTTTAGTTTCACTTATTTAAGATGTTAATTACTCCTACATTGTATGTTAAAGGAATGAGAATGACGCAGTTCGTGGAGAGGCACAATTTGTTCACAAGCTTTTAATTCAACTACTCGTCCAATAGAATATTGTTTTCATTTCGAGACCTCTGAAAATGTTTCCCACTATTCTATTACTCCTATAATGTTATTCTGCGCATTTCAATGGAGAACCTTTTAATATAATTCAAATCTTGTGATTAATAAAAATGTAAAGCTTTAAATTATGATGTGATATTTTTCTATCAAACTCTTTAATTATTGCTTTAATATTCTCTTTATCTATTGTTATTAATAATATAATATGATGACAAATTAATATAAAACTTCATATTCCATCTAAAAGTACCACTTAAAAAACAATTACAATAATAACAGAGATTGAGAATTAGAAGTCTTGTTATCATCGGCGGAGACGGCCTCTGGTGTCTCATCTCACACCATTTCTCTAAATGTATTCACCACTAAATTTACTCCCCTCAACTTTGCTTTAAAAATCAAATTCCCCCATTAACATTGAACAATAATTATTCTTCCCCCTTTTATGTTTATTGACTTTTTTAAATAGCTATTTACCCTTACATATCATCCTTTGTCTCTTCTTTTCTTATCTTTTTTTAACTTTTTTAAAATCATGAAATTTTTCTTTCGTTTATTAAAATTTATATAACAAAAGTACCTGTAGAAAGCAGAAAAATTATTTATGAGACGAAAAAAGAAGAGTGAGAAATAGTAATTTAAGTAATATATTCTATAGTGAGCAAACAACAACAACAACCCAGTATAATCTCACTAGTGGGGTCTGGAGAGGATAGTGTGTACGCAGACCTTACCCCTACCCTGGAGTAGAGAGGCTGTTTCCGATAGACTATCGGCTCCCTCCCTCCAAGAACTCCTACCTTGCTCTTGGGGTGACTCGAACTCACAATCTCTTGATTAGAAGTGGAGGACGCTTACCACTAGAGCAACCCACTATTGTCATATTCTATAGTGAGCAGAATAAAATAATTTAATTTTATTTATAGCAATCAAAGCTCTAATATATATTCATAAAGTGACAATAAAAGGGAGTAAAAACTTTACAAACATATTTGAATGTAAGTAATACAAAAATGATTAATAAAAATATAGATTAATTTATAAGAAAATTCTATATAGATAAATGAGTTTTGATCGCTATTAATGAAATAAAAATAGAGATAAATTTATATCAGAATTCTAAAAGATTATCTATTATATTATTAATGCATTCTAAATTATAATTTAAAAATTATTTTATTAATGCCGATCAAAACTCATTTATCTATATAGATGATAGAGAATAAGAGAGAAACTTAAATATATGCATATACATACATACATAAATACATACATACATAGTACACGTAATATTTAAATAAAAATTATAAAAAAAATAGCGTTAGATTTTGTAATAAAATTATAAAAAAGATTATCTTACTTATAATGTTAATGAACTTAAGTAAATCTACACTAAGATAGAAAATTATTTAAACTATAGGTAAAATGTCTAGGTTAAAAAATAAAATATTATCCTATATAATATAAAAAGGCATTACATAGATGGAGAATTAAAAATATCTAGGGCAAAATTGATATTGCATATGATAAGAGGAGGAGAATGAATATTGTTCAAAGTTAGGGGGAGAGTTTGATTGTTAGAGCAAAGTTGGAGGGGGTAATGATTTTCACCCAAATATATGAGTAAATAATGTTTTATTTAAAACACACACACATATATAATAGACCAACACCACTTAAAAGTTAATACTAATAAACATTCTCCCCGTCCCACGTTAACTGTCAATTTAGCTTTTTTTACGCCCGTTAAAAAATAATAAATACAAAATATAGTTTATTAAATGCTTTTTAAGAATTTTATAATATTGAAAAGAACTACTATTAATCTTGAATTCCTAAAGTGATAATTATTTTTAAATAATGTTTTTGAGCTAAAGTGACTATGACGGGGGAGTATCAATTTGAAACAAGAATAGAACATAGAACTTTTACCACTTCAAACCACAATTCATAACTAACTACAAATAAATCGATGTTACTTGCACAAAATCTTGCGCCACAACTTGTTACCTGAAGTTTTTATAATTTAACTATACATACAAATCTATCTACGTTCATTCGCAAACGTCACGGCTACTATACAATTATCGTCTATCTAATGTTGATATTATTCTACAACCTCTCAATTTCAGGTATATGGCCAGATATGACAAACTATTACCATCTTGTCGAGGAAAAACAAATGAATATAAAAATTAAAAATTGAAGACGGCAAGTTGGGGGTTGTCCGTGTTGTGGCTGGATTTGCCGTCATAATCATGATATGGTGAAATCAACTGCTTGTTTCTTTCCAATGCATGAAATTAAAAAGAGGAATATATAAATTTAATTTTCCTCATTTAGGAAATTGTAGGCTTCACTAAATTCACCTTACACTAAAGACCAAGGAATTCAGGTCAGGATCTTAGTAGTGTTTGCTAATATGTAGTTCCTTTTTTTCCCCTTCATTTAGTACTGTCTTTTAGTATTAACCCTTGTATCCTATATAAACTTTTTCATTGTCGAGAATTTGAGAAAAATATTACAATATTAATTTTGTTTACTATTGTCAGCTAAGTTTTTTCTCTAGTCAGTCTATTTGGCTAAATTTTTAAAATTAGCTTATTTTGAAAAGTGTTTTTCTCAAGTGCTTTTCGAAACATGTTTTTTTTGTGAGAAGTAGTTTGTGTTTGACTAATCAATTTGAAAAACACTTTTGAATAACTATTAGTATTTGGCTAAACTTTTAAAAAATAATCCTAAGTATATTTTCTCAAAAATACTTTTGGGGAGAAATTATTTTCTCAACTTCTCAAAAATAATTTCTGCTTCTGCTTAAAAATATATTTTTTCTCCTAAAAGCTTGGTCAAATACTTCAACTTTGAAATTACTTTTTTTTTTTTTTGGCCTTGGAGAAACTTGGCCAAAACAGGCTAAATTAATATGCCTACATATGTTACTTATTCTTTTTTGTACATTATGTATCTTTAAAGGAACAAGCATTCAATTTTTTTTCCAAACACTACCCACAAGCAAACAGGTCATATTAGTTATGTTTTATTTCAGTAGGTTATCACATGGTTGGGATGATTATCCATGTTTCCGCTTAAAATTGGTGTGAAGTTGTTAGATTGCAAATTGGGATGATCATCACGTGCTTGTGATTATTGGTGAGTGGTGACAACCTTTTTGTTGGGATGGAGTATGGACTGTCAAGAAAATACAAGATTTACCGTACCTTGCTTAGTGCATATTTTTCTACTTTTCAATATTATACTATTGAAAAACATCTAAAAAAAAAAGAGAGAATGTTGTTAATAGATGTAAACTTTGAACAAGATGGAGAGACGAATTCATGATCTATTGCTCATGAATTTAAAGTGAATGCGATATAATTATATAATATAATTTGAATTTTTTAATTATGTATATATTGTTTAAGTGAAAAATAATGAGTTCAGTTGAACCCATACGTAGAGATATAAAATGAAGTTGAGGTATCTTGTACATTATGTTATTTAATATGTACTCTTCTAGATACATCTATTAGTTGGCTAGTTAAGACATATTGTTACCTTTGTATATATCATACACATTTTGTACATTGTATACATAAGGAAAGAAATACAGCTTACATTTTCTCTCTCTACAATCTTCTGTCTCTCACTATACATTTTCCTTTTTCTTCTCACTAGACCTTGCCTTCATTTCCATGACAGATCCAGGTTACTTTTGGCATGGTATCAGAGCGGGTCGAGTACGATCTGTAATCTGAAGCTTCTAGCACCTCTCAGTTTCCCCAAATCAAGTTCTCTTTTCTTCGATTTTCGATTTTCATCCTAACCCTAAATTCTGACTAATAACGAATTCAACTACGATGACGAGTGATTCTTCCCAAATTGGAGTCAGAACTTTACATGCAAGCCCTCAATTACTCGATTGCAACGACCCGCTGTTTGTTCATCCCTCAGACACGCCGGGGATTGCGTTGGTTCCTCAATTGCTGGTCGAAACAGAAAACTACTCGGAATGGAGTCTCTCTATGAAAATGTCGCTTTTGGTGATGAACAAAATAGGTTTCATTGACGGAACATGTACTAGGGAGAAGTATGAAGCAGATTCGTTCAGGTTGCACCAGTGGGATCGATGTAATGCCATTGTACAGCCGTGGATCATGAGTTCAGTGGCTCAGGAGCTTAGGAAAGGAATTGTTTACTCCTCAAATGCAAAAAAGGTTTGGGAAGCGTTTAGAGAAAGGTTTGACAAAGTAAACGCGACTAAGGTGTATCACATGAACAGAGAGATTAGCAGTTTGACTCAAGAAATATCGAGTGTCTCAATCTATTACTCAAGGTTAAATGTTCTGCGGGCAGAGTTTGAGTCGATTATGCCATTTCCTGGGTGCGATTGTGTAAAATCTAGAGAATTTGTTGAGTTTTTACGCCAACAAAAATTGATGAAGTTTCTAATGGGACTCAATGACACATATGCTCCAAAAAGGAGCCAAATCCTGATGATGAATCCTACGCCTACAATTGATCAAGCTTATTCGATGATAATCAAGGAAGAAAGCCAGAGATTGAATAGCAACTTAGGAGTGCAAAGTGGAATACTAGGGAGTGCACCTATGGATGGAGGATCCAGTGCTATGATACCAATCAACACCTCCAATGCAAGGAATGGGAGGAATTGGAACCTGCAGTGTGACTATTGCCACATGAAGGGATACACAAAAGAAAATTGCTACAAGCTGATTGGTTATCCAACATGGCCCAAGTTCAACAACAACAATAGGAGAAGAAGAGGCTACAATGGCACTCCAGCAGTAGCACACAATGAAAACGTGAAGGCACAAGAGGAGATGTATACTACTGGGACAAAAGGCACTGGATACACAGGAGGTCTAGCATCTGCACCTATCTTTACTCATGAGCAATATCAATAGATACTTATGTTGCTGGACAAGAATAAAGGATCAGCTGCAATAGAGATGGCAAATATGGCAGAGTCAACTGCAAATGAGATAGCTAACATGGCAGGTAAATCCGTTACTAACTATGGTTGTTGGATAATTGATTCTGGAGTCTCAAATCATATGGCTTCCTCCTTGTATCTATTTTCTCACTCATAATCTATACCTTCTGATTCTATTTCTAATTCTATGCACTTACCTAATGGAGATGGTTCTAAGATTACTCATTCAGGGTCTTGTTCTCTGCCCAATTCACAAGTCTTACGCAATGTATTATATGTTCCACAGTTTAAGTGTAACCTGTTATTTGTCTCAAAATACACTTAGGATTTAAAATGTTTAGTAGCCGTTTATCATAATTTCTGCCAGTTTCAGGACATCTTCAGTGGCAAGGTGAAGGGGATTGGCAATGAAAAGAATGGGATGTACATTCTCAATCCTTGCACACATGTTGCTGCTCCTACCTCCAAGTGTTTGTCCTCTTCTCTCCAGAATAATTCAAATGTTTTGTGGCATCAAAGATTTGGTCATACACCACAAACTATTCTACTGAAAATTCCTGCAATTAGAAATCACTTGTCAAATTTCAATTACTGTAGTTGTTCAATTTGTCCATTAGCTAAACAAACTAGGTTACCATTTCCTATTAGTACTTCTAAGTCTACTTCTGCATTTCAATTAGTACATATGGATGTTTGGGGTCCATATAGAGTCTGTACTCATTGTGGCTTCAGATACTTTCTTACACTTGTTGATGATTACTCCAGAATGACTTGGACCTTCTTATTAAGATTCAAAAGTGATGTATTTGTTGTTCTGAATGATTTCCTTTTACTGATTGAAAACCAATTTTCTTCTAGTGTTAAGACCTTTCGATCAGACAATAGTTATGAATTCTTTAATACACGTTGTTCAACTCTTTTTAAATCCAAAGGAATTATCCATCAAAATAGTTGTGTTCACACCCCTCAACAGAATGGGGTAGTGAAAAGGAAACATAGACACCTTCTTGAAGTTAGTAGAGCCTTGAGATTTCAAGCCCACATTCCTTTAAAATACTAGGGTGAATGTATTCTTGCATCCACGTACATCATTAATAGATTACCTAGTAGTGTTCTGAATGGAAAGACTCCTAATGAGTTGTTCCATGGTCATCCTCCTAGTCTACATCATATGAAAACTTTAGGATGTTTGTGTTATTCCACAAGCCCCACTATGGTGATAAGTTTTCTGTCAAGTCTTGGCCTGCTATCTTCAAGGGTTATTCCTTAAATCAAAAATGCTACAGACTCTATGATATTGAGTCAGGAAAATATTTTTTTGTCAACAGGGATGTTGTGTTCAAAGAACACATTTTTCCTTTCAAATTCCCCAGATCTCATTTCCTTCCTTCCAATACATCCTATCCTGCTCCTTTTCATCATGAGCCCCTTCTTAATCCTATACCTAGACCTTCTTTTGATTCAGCTCCTTCAATTGAGTCTACACCTATCTCCCCTGATTCATCATCACATGTTATCTCCTCTGAACATATGCCAACCTATCTTGCCCCTTCTCCTACCTCTATTACTCCTGTAATCACTACTCCTGATCAGCCTAGAAGGTCAGGAAGGGTAACCAGACCTTCTATTTGGTTGACTGATTATGTGCATCCCCCCTTACCAACCACTTCTTCTTCCTCTTCCTATCCCATGCAACAATTTATTTCCTACTCCCATCTATATTCACACTTTCAGTCATTCCTTGCTTCCTTTTCTTCAGACACTGAACCCTCTTCTTTCTCTCAATCTAATAAAGGTGCTAGGTGGATTAAAGCCATGCAATTGGAAATTGAGGCTCTAGAGCAAAACCACACATGGGAAGTAGTGGATCTGCTTGCTGGTAAGGTCCTCATTGGTTGCAAATGGGTGTCTAAGATTAAGTATAATGCAGATGGTTCAGTAGAGAGGTTCAAAGCCCGACTAGTTGCTAAAGGCTACACACAATAAGAAGGTGTGGATTTCCGTGACACCTTCTTCCTTGTGGCTAAGTTAACTAATGTAAGGACTGTAGTTGCTACTGCAACCCTTAAGGGCTGGTCTGTTTTCCAAATGGATGTTCATAATGCCTTCCTCAATGGTGACTTTGAGGAAGAGGTGTACATGGATCATAGAGTATGTAGGCTACTAAAATCCTTATATGGTTTAAAACAGGCATCTAGGCAATGGAATTTAAAACTAACTCAAGTTCTCTTAGATTCTGGTTTTGCTCAAAGCAAACATGATTATTCATTGTTCACCAAGGCTGGAAAAAATAAGTTTGTGCTTGTGCTGGTATATGTAGATGACTTACTTGTAACATGGAATGATCTAGAGGAGATTCAGAATGCAAAGGTTGCATTACACCAGAAGTTCAAGTTAAAAGACACAGGAGAGTTGAAATACTTTCTAGGAATAGAATTTGCAAGGTATAAAGAGGGAATACTAATGTCACAAAGGAAGTATGCACTGAAAATGATCTCAGATGTGGGACTAGCAGACTCAAAGCCTAAAGATACACCTATGGAGCAAAATATGAAGCTTACAAGTACAGAATTTGATGAAAGTATCAATGCTGGCACCTCGGATGAAGCACTGGAAGACAGGGGGAGTTTCCAAAGGTTAATTGAAAAACTTTTGTACCTCACAATAACCAGACCAGACATCTCTTATGCAGTTCAGTGCCTAAGTCAGTTCATGCATGCTCCCAAGAGATCTCATTATGAGGCATCTCTACATATAGTTAGGTATATAAAAAGACAGTCAGGTCTAGGAATCCTCATGTCAAGCAAAGGGACACAACAGATTGAAGCTTACTGTGACTCTCATTGGGCATCTTGTCATATGTCAAGGAAATCTGTGACTGTCTACTGTATTAAGCTAGGAGGTTCATTGATCTCTTGGAAGGCTAAAAAAAAGAGTATTATCTCTATAAGTTTTGCTGAAGCAGAATATAGAAGCATGTCACACACAGTGACATAGCTGGTTTGGCTCAATGGTTTGCTGAAAGAGTTAAGAATGGATATACAGTTGCCAATGAAGTTGTTTTGTGATAGCAAAGTTGCATTACAAATTGCAGCAAATCCTATGTATCATGAGAGAATAAAACACACAGAAATAGATTGTCACTTCATAAGAGAGAAGATATAAGAAGGGCTGATTGAGACCTCTCACATATCAAGCCAGCAACAACCAGCATACATTTTGACAAAGCCACTTGGGCATCAGCAACATGTTTTTTTGTTGTCCAAGTTAGAAATGAAAAACATTTTTCATTCTCAACTTGAGGGGAGTGTAGAGATATAAAATGAAGTTGAGGCATCTTGTACATTGTGTTATTTAATATGTACTCTTCTAGATATATCTATTAGTTGGCTAGTTAAGACATATTGTTAACTTTGTATATATCATACACATTTTGTAATATACAGAAGGAAAGAAATACAGCTTATATTTTCTCTCTCTATGATCTTCTGTCTCTCACTATACATTTTCCCTTTTCTTCTCACTAGACCTTACCTTCATTTCCGTGGCAGATCTAGGTTACTTTTGACACTATAGAGCGGATCTAAATTTGCCCCGACAAGACTAGAAGTAGAAATTAACTAATTCAAGTGAGATTTTGAACTCAAGATCAAATCTGCGTACTAGTTGAACTTTAATCAAGTTGAATTAATATAATAACTTATCGTTGATCTCAAGTTGAAGCTCACATTTTCAGTTTTGTGACATGATGGATCTAATTTAGATCAAAATGACATATATAGTCTCTGCATTTCAAATTAAATGATATAAGTTCATATTTCCTCTGCTAATAAATGTCATACATTACTTTTAGTCTAGTTAAATAAATTTCAAACATGTCATACGCTATAAATAAAAAGACATTTATAAAAACTCATTAGAAATTAGAATAACGGCTCTTCGATTGCGTGTGTGTTAAAAGTAATGTCATTTGTACATCATGCCTTTTTATAATTTTAAAATTAAGAAGATAATATTTTTAGATATGTTATGTGTAAAAGATAGATCTTTTACGTGTAAAAGTAATCCTCTCATGTGTAAAAAAAAAAAAAGAGATAGGGCCATAAAACTAAAAACAAGTTAAAGAGCCACAAAATCAATTGACCCGTTAAAAATAGTGTAAACGATTAAAAGTAAATTTCCCTAATCAGATGATGCAGCAAGGTAAAAGTTCAACTTTAATTCCGGTGACCTCTATAATTTTGTTTGAAAATTAGAATTAGTTTTTACCTTCAATACGTCTGAGTTTTGACAAATAGTATACTAGTACAATGAAGTAACTTTTTATTATGTTAAACATCAAAATTTTAAAACAAATTCAGATGGTCAAAAGAACTACGTCTCTCCGAATCACTCATTAATCCACTTAGACCCATTATTACTCTTTTGATATGGCTATGAATGGAGATCATTCTTTTATACGCCCGAGGTCCACTCATTAACTTTGCTGTACTCAAGATTACTAAGTATAGTTTCCAATTTAGGCAACTTTATTTAATTCCCTCCTTTCCACTCATTTGTAACGAAGAAAAAGTTACTTTATGTATATAACACTTTGGACATTCAAAAAGTCAACTCGGGAGTCGCGACTAAAACACTTCATAGGTATAAGTTGTGATATAGTAGTAGTACTATATATTTTTATTTGAATTTGAATCAACTCAATTTAATATATATTTTATCATTTCATAAAGAGAAAAATAATTTTTATTTTTTATTTTGTCCTTATTATTAATTATTATTTTTAAATTAATTTTTAAATTCATTAACACTATACATCAATTAATATGAGTATCATGGTAAATTATGTATTTTATTTATTATTTTTTAAGAGGTGCATAAAATCAATAATGGACAAGTAAAAATGAACGGCGTGAGTAGTCAGATTGAACTATAAACTGTTTGTTTGAAGTTTTGAAATTTTGAGTTGACCTTTTAACTTATTTTGTCCAAAAAAGGGTTAATTTGCTTTTTTAAAGTTCCAAGCTCATTTAAAACACAAAATCAAATTAAAGAAACTTTTGTTTTCATTTTAACTTTTATCAAGCGTGCTCTTCGTTTCTTTATTTTTCTTTCCATTTTTCTTTTTTGTTTTTTGGGAGAAGCAGCCAGCAGGAATCTAATGGTAATTTCACATCCTTTTACCCCCTCCTTATCATGCAAATATACTTTTTCAGTCAACTGCACGCCTTTGGAACAAAGGGACAAAAATGGATGATTACTGCAATGATGCAGTCAAAATTTCTCTCCAGGTTGAAATCATCATGTTTTATCATTGAAGAATATCTGACCAACAACAACAACAATCCAGTATAATCCCACTAGTGGGGTCTGGGATAGTATGTACACAGACCTTACCCCTACTTTGGGGTAGAGAGACTGTTTCCGATAGACCCTCGGCTCCCTCCTTCCAAGAACTCCCACCCGGGGTAGTATATTCGCAGACCTTACCCCTACCCTGGGATAGAGAAACTGTTTCCGATAGACCCTCGGCTCCCTCCTTCTAAGAACTTCCCATCTTGTTCTTGGGGGTGACTCGAACTCACAACCTCTTAGTGAGAAGTGGAGGGTGCTACCACGGGAGCAATCCACTCCGGTCCGAAGAATATCTGACCAAATATTTGAAAAAGACGCTGTTACGTTGTAGCCACAGGTATTGGATAATGATATAAGGTAGCTTCAAACTTTTGAACATAAACCTTAAAGTGAGAAAAGAGATAATGTTTGGCTCATGTGCTGCCTTTTTAATTAAAGTCCATCCATGTTTAGTTCTTAGAAATCATTTGAGAAATCCACAAGTGATGAAAATACCGAATTTCTTTTCCAACTTAGAGTGAGAAAATAAAAATCTTTTAAACCTTGAATTAGAACTTAAAGCAAGTTGACAACTTGATATTTAGATCTAATTTTATTTGATAAAATCACGTTGAAAAATAATCATGCTTCATCACATCTTTGGTGTCTACAAATTAGTGAAGCTAAGGTGGAGTATAATTGATAAGCAATTTGATGTTAGTAAGTACTCCCTCCGTTAATTTTTAGTTGTTCACTTTTGATTTTGCACTTCCTTTAAGAAAAAATAAATGAAGTATGTATTTTACTATAATAACCATAATAATGATAACATTTCAAAAAGTCTTGAGAAATAATATGAGGAATGAGTAGTTAATGATAAGGATAAAATTGAAAAACAATGTCTCTCTTGATTTAGTATAGTGGACAAGTAAAAGTGAAAATATATTTTTAATATAGTGGACGAGTAAAAGTGAACGAAAGGAGTATATAAAACAACATCAAGTCACCAAGGCTCGATAAGTATTCAACTTCATTAAATAAGTACAAGCGATCAACTTTATTGAATCTCTCTTTTTTTTAAAAAAAAAATAACGGTGGTCTCCAAACCAGCTTGCGCACACCCCATTGAATTTTGTTTTCACTTGATTCAAAAATAAATAAATGACGCTTTGAACTGAACCATAAAACCTGAAGAGGAAGTGTATCCACTTAGTAAATCTTGTATGCAAGCTGACATGGTACTTTTGCGTTAAATAATTTCAGTCATTTGGTCTGTGTGGTCAAATTGAGTCTGCTATCCATGTATCAATGTAATATATTACAATGTATTTGTATCCTTTATAGAGGCGAAGTACCCTCTATTCAATAGTATACGATTTCCTGTCCGAATAGGCAGTCATCTGAGAATCAAAACCAAACTTTAAAAATTTAGCTTGACCTAGTTCATCATTCTGGAATCAAGTTAATCAACAAAGAACATATGGAGTGAATATGGGCACCTCCTACCCACTCATTGTTATTCATGTCTCTCAAAAGAAGCCTTCAATTACATTTAAAGTCATGCACTTGCTCCCCTATGATGTTGAGGCCTCACTATCTAATTATCTGAGTAAAGTTGAAGTCTTTATAATTCTAAGGAGAATATAAGCCTATTTAATCAAGAACTGGATACACTATATTCAAAGATTGGAAGGGGTTACCTGGATTAAGAAAACTTATAGATGACGGTACAACTTTTTTTGTGCATTAAAACGTATCCAAAGAGCACAAGAAATTTAAATTACATCATAGTTTAGTGTCTTGTTTTCAAGCACTTCTATGTCAACCGGCTAATTGCTTCATATGTTACGATCTAGATTCCCAAGAAACGAAAAATAACTTGTTACCTAGGAAGACTTACATGAAAACAAGGCAGAGATAGAAAGCTAAGCAACACCTACAACGTAAGCGTTCCATGAATCTTGTTGTTGAAAACTTGTAACCTCTTCATACTTTATGTCTCGTCCAGCAGTAAGCCCATACATGCTTTTAATTTCTTCACTGTCAGGCATATGTCGGATCCAGAAGTGGACCGACTGAAATCCAGCCTCTTCCAAACAATCTTTGATCTCAGGTAATGACCACCTATACACAAGAAAACACAAGAAACACATCTGATGGTATTAGATGAACATCAGCGATAGAAAAAGTACTACTGCCATAATAGAATGAGGAAGTGACCTTTTCTATATAATGGAGGAGGAAGTGACTTACAGTCTCCAGCTATAGGAAAATGCATGGCGAATTTTCCTTGGCGGTTTGTGCAGATTAAAATGGAGGCTGATCCTCGTTTTCCGTTTAATGATATCGAATTCAGCTTGCTCCCAAACATACTGTGAAATAGATAGCAGACTTTACAATTCAGTCATTTAACAAACAGAGTAAAGACATGTTCCAAGATTATTTTTTTTTCTTCTTTGACCCACAAGTTGTTTGGAAGTAACAATTTTTACAAATAGCAGAATTATTACATAGGATGTCAAGCCCTCAGGCCAGGTTTATGGCTTACCACCTAAATTTTCTGAGTAATATCATTCATCCAGATGCTTCATACATATCAAAGTATGCCAAAAAGAAACTTAAACCTAGCATTTCACTACAAAAGCCTCCTTGCAATTTATATACTAGGCCGGTTGTCAACAAGCAGTAAGACATTTAGAGCATTTTGATGTAAATTGAAACACACAACCATGGTAACATGAATTAAGGTACGATATCTACCGAGGTGAATTCAGCTGTGAGATAAGATGACAGAGATAATAACAGTTTTGTCACTAAGATACAACGCATAGGAATATGTTTAGAAGATTATCAAGACATCGTATTAACACAGCTCTTTGCATTTTTGTCCAAGTTCTGGGATTTTAGGTTCATTTTTGTCTAATCACTAAGTCGAATTTCTAACAAATAGCAAAAACAGCCTAAGCAAATCAAACAGAATTAACAGTTCTTCCAGCCTTCTGATGGCTCTTACCTCTGTACCCCAAAAGGGAAAAAGAGAAAATGCTCAAGCTGAATACTCAATCAATGACATAGAATCTTTCAATAAGTGCCACTATAATCTGTCTTTATGTACTGACATATATTTAGATATACATGATAAAAGTCACCATCTTGGAGCCAGGCCCTAAGGTGTGTGCCATTTTATCAACCACATAATCATCCCCTTAACAAGACTAATTTTCTTGATAAAAACTTACTTCACATTATCTTTTTTTTGTCTGTCATGTCACTGAAGAATTATTTGACATAATGGGGACATTAAAGAATTGTAGCATAAAGTTTTTGTTAGATGGGCTCCAATACAAAGTAGCTAAGATATAACTCTTTTATTTAATATATTGTCTTTACCTTAAACTAAAGTATAATTTACAGCCCAACTAATATTATACAAATTCATTTTTCCTGTAAAGATTATGATACTAAATTTCCTTTACAGGAAAGGTTATACGTGTTTTATAATTATTCCTCTAATAAGAACGTAGAAATAAGTTTTGCATGGTTAGTGTTAATTGAAGAAGTTGTAAAATTTAGAGGAAAGGTAAGGCAAGAGAGTAAGAGGATGATAGATTGTTGAAGGGCGTTTTCTTTTTGGAATTGTTGACTCTGTTACCGATTTGACTAAAATGTGTCTTCAAATAAACGGACTTTTAAAGACTTAAACGGTGAAATAAGCAGGTACAGCCCAACTATAATGACGAAAATGCATAAAAGAGTATCAGCATCCCAGAATTGTCATGTCCACACTGAAATTTTTTCATTATAGCAGTGTTCCAAATGGTCCTGAAAAGGAAGCGACAACAAAGAAATTACATGCTGAAATTGAAGAACTAAGAATATGGTAAGAAAGATCCAGACTCTAGTACACGTAATTCAATTATAGAAGACGAAGGATCTCTCTTAGTTTGGATATACATACTGTGAAGTTAGGAAATCTTCTCTGCATCCTCAGCTCTTGCTCTGCTGATGTGCCTCCGTACAGATCCATCACAAATATACCACCCTTCTTATTCAGAGCACTTAAGGCATGTTTGAAGTATGAAACTAGTTCTTGGCGAGTATGAAGGCAACAACAACTGTAGTTAAAAGCACAAACTATATCTCTTGCAGGGAATTGAAAATCCTTCATCAATTTGTGATCAGGAGAACCATCTTCACTATCTCCTAATGTTATGTTTTGCATTAGATTTTGAGTAGCGGCATTAACCAATTTGGCCTCAAGAGGTTGCAACACATTACCGTGAAATAGGAATATTCTGGAAGAGACATCAGCACCAACTTTGTTCACATTGTTCTCGGTGCACCAATCAAGTGCCTCAACATCCAAATCTAATCCTATAGCCGTGCGCCTAGTATCATTACGGAGCCATTCAGTACTGCCAAAATGTATCAGGAGTGGTGTTACAAAACAATGGTTGAGTTAGCTGATGAAGTTGCAAAGGGAATGAGTTGAAACTATGCAGTAATCGTTTTTTGATTGGTGAAACTATGCATTAATCTATTAGCATGAGATAAGCGTGGGGAAAAAATACAGTTGAGTTAGCTTACAAACTCGCAAAGGGAATACATAGCGACTATGCATTAATCTATTTCTAGTAGTCGATCCCACTAAACTACACTTCAGCTTTGATGGAAGGTAGAGGCCAGGAGAGCCGAAGGCTGAGCCTCAACCCGCAAAGGGCTTGTGACAAGTATGGCTAATAAGTACTATAAAACTTTCAGTAGTTCAGCATGGAGACCAATCTGAGATACAACTTGAGGAGTAATCTTAACTTTAAAGTTTGAAAGAAATAATAACTACAAAAAAAAAAAGAATACTCTTTTTTCCAGAACCACAATCAGTACGCAAATGTAGTCTGTCAACATCCTTAATACCAAAACTTTCAATGTCAAACTTTTAGATAAGATATGTTTTCAATAGGTGAAGTTTTACTCCATTTGAAACAAGGAAACATTATGATTATCATGCTCGTAGAAATTGCCGTGCCAGAAGCAAACCTAATATTATGAAACAGATTAGCTATGGAGAAGAACTAATTAAAACAGACAAGCTAAAATAACAGCCTTACGTTGCTGAATCACCTCAATTACTTGGACATAAATATAACAAACTACCGGACAGCTAGCAGCAGTATAATTGCTCAAATATCGAAATGAAATCAAATCCCCTAAGGACCTTATATTGATGACCACTAATAGTTACACATACCCATCCAGGAGCTAATTTGCAAATGGCGCAAAACACACCACTTAATTAAAGGATAATTCTAAATTAAAAGCATACATGGTAGTTGAAAGTGTGTACCTCAAAAGAGCAGTGCCGCAGAAATCTTCCTGGAAATGGAGAGGCACCCTCCCACCTACGTACATCAAGAAGAATTTCTGCAGATAACTAATGTCCCCTTTTGGTGACTGCACCAACAAAAAGAAACAAGAAGATTACTCCCCTTTATCCAATTAGCTACCATACATTACTACTACTACTATAGCAAGCAAGAAAAAGAGGAGACTTTGACAAATGGGCGTTTCTTGCCTGCACAGATTGTTGATATAGAGAAAACTTTGAAGGGACATCACTGGTTGAAACACTGAGATCATCTTGACTCTCTTTTTCAACTTCTGGGTTTTCATTTTCTTGTTCTTCTTCTGCACCAGGGGACTCAGTAGGTGGGGCGGCGGGGTATTCTTGCTCTTCCTCTTCAAGATAGTAAGCTCTATCTCTGCGGTTCTGTTGGTGGCTTCGCTTCTTCCCGTTCTTCCCCATTTTCACAGCTTTTTCACCCTTTTTTTCTGCCGCCAACGGACTTTGTAAATTTGTAGTGACACAGTGACGACTATGTAAAATCTTTTTGTTGCAGCGAGGTTTTGCGTCTCTTTTTTTTCCCCCTTTGTGAAGAATTATTAGATGTAGTAACATGTTGCATACACCCCATAACTTTCTCAATCTAAACTGATGACCACCTAATTTCTGAAAATTGAGTAGATTGGCCTATTAAAGTTTGTTACTACATAGTAAAGAATTTTGAGATGGTTAAAATTTTTTATCTTTAGATTTGATATTACACCTTGACTTATGCATTGAGATGTATAAATGAGCTAAATTTTGTGTAAGTGAAAGGAAATCAAAATTTAATTTTTGTTTTTTTTATGAATAAATAAGTGACAAGAACAAAACACCTATAGTTGCTCGAGGAAATGGGGCATCATGGCCATTTACAATATTAACCTAATGCTATTTAGTTTAACAACTAATTTGACTTGCATTTGGTAAAACAAAATCTACGTTACTTTCAAATTTTAATCCAAAAGCTTTAAAAGGTTTTAACAATATTCAAATTTTTGAAATTAGCCCACTAATACTCCCGATTAACATGAAGCCCTATTATCTAAATTAGAACAAACCAGTGGTCCGATAGTTGAAATTAGGGTCACGCTCCCTATCTTATGAGTTATGAGGCAAGATTCTTATTATTAATCGAAACATAAAACTCTTACTTTAAGATGGGGCTAATTGCGTTATCAATAGTGGAAAAGGGGGCAACAATGAACTTAGGAAAACCACGGGTGCTTTCTCGCAATAAAAAAACTTCGTTGTTTCGTTAAAAAAAGAAAGAATTACACATAAGTACAATTCATACCCACACATTGCAACTGAGCAGCCCAGTTATAAACTTTGCAAATCTATTGCCCAAAGACAATAGGCCCAATCCAAAAAACCTAGCATTTTTCACACAACCAGCATTTTTTGCGTCAATGCTATTCAACATTCCTATTTTTGAGAAAAGCTTATGTACTTATCTCCTACCAAAATCAATGTTTTACTATTAACTTTATGAGATAATTAATAAAAATATATTTAAATATAAAAAGAGAAAGGAAAAAAAACTGTTGGGTTTCAACATATAATATATGAATATAAAAGTAGAAGAGCTTGATTAAACAATGAGTAAAATATACATTCAAATATAAACAAACAAATAAAAATAAATTTAGCAGCTTTTTTGCTTCGTCAATGGTAGAACATATGGTAATACCTTCTCATACACACATTATTTTCTTCAATGGTGCCATTAATAGAATTTAACCCAAAATAGAGAATGAGTTAAAACCAAGTAAAGAGCTTGAGAAAAGGTAAGAAAACACATAAAAATTTAATTTCGCCTTTTGTACATTCTTATACATTGGTATATACATAATTATACTCACTTATAAATATTTATACAATATATATACACTTGTATTTATAATGTTTAAACAATGTATTTACGTCGTATAATTGTGTATAAACAACAATAATATACATTTACAGAGAAAATACCTTTTAGCCGGCATTACACCTCAATCTTAATACTAAAATCATTGAACACCAAATACCTGTAAATAATGTATCAACTTGGTATAATAGTGTATAAGAGATGTTTATATACCCATATACACTATTATACAATATCATACATTGTTATACAAATGAATCCTATCAATGGAGCTCCACTGGATCTTCTTCTTCTTTCTTGGGCCTCTTCTGAAATTTGACTTAAATCTAGCTCAAATCTGCTCCAAATCACTTCAAGTTTAAGTTTTGAACTTCTCTTGATGTTTCCAATCTATTGGAACAACACCCAATAATATTTCCAAGCAAACTCAATAACATCCTTGTTAAAATTAATCTCATATCTTAGATTTGAGTTTGCTTTCAAACTCAAAATCTTAGATATGGTTCAAACTTAAAGCTTCAACCTTCAATGGATTCTTTTTAATCAATCAAATTTTAGATGTGAGAAACTTGAGCTCCAATAATGTAGGTTTTATGATTATATACACCGGAAGGAAGAGAGTACTAAATCTATTAGCAAGTATGAGGCAAATTCGTAATTGACAACTTCAAATCTTGTTCAAAGATCCAGCTTCACACTTGAAGTTGAAGTACTCTTATATAATAAGGCAGAATACGCATAAAAAGAGGATATTAAGAAGCTTAGGTGACCTATGGACGGTGGAGGAACTGAGTCTTCAATGTTGGATGTAAAGCTCGAAAGGGTTTTCAAATTGAAAGTGAAAGAATTGTATTCAAAAAGATTTTTCAGAGTCGCCACTTGACATTTGATTTCAGTGTGCCAAGTCACCGTTTTTTAAAAAAAAAAGTGATTTTCCTTTTAAAACACTTTTAGACTCTAAAACTAGTTTGCACCAGAGATTCTAAGTAACGAGGTTCATTTGACTCGAGGAGAAGGTGTTAGCCATTCCCCTAGTCAGCTTTTATAGATACTCGAATTGAAGTAAGTAAGAACACACAAAAAGAAAACAAAAACACAAAAAGGTTCGAGGTTGTCCCTACCTAATAAAAGAAAAAAATAAAAAATAAAAAAAAATAAAAAAAAAATACTACACTATGCTTCCTCAACGTCATCCCGTCCTTGGCTTTGATTTACACATACCACGGGGCATTCCCTTGATTAAAATATTTACAAGATTCTCGGAGCATTCCCCAGATAAAATAATAAACTAAGGGACAACCTCTAACCTCAAAAATAAATAAACAACCTAATGTTTGCCTACTCAAGTGTGGTCGGTCTAAACATGCACCTAGCGATAAGTGAAAAGAAAAAAAAAAAAAATAGATAAAGCTCAACTTTATTCATCTTAACACTCGAACCCCTCAATCCAATTCCTTCATTCATCCAGTCATTCGTATAATTAACAGATTCAGGCAATAAGCAATTAAAGGATTGTGAATCGGAATATAATACTGGCCCAGCGAAACTTAAGAAAATTCTGATTTTTAGACGACTAGCTCTATTAGAATGGATTTGGACCAAAGGACTCTTAAGGAATACCCATTAGACTTTGAACATGGCATTTTCAAAGATGAAACCTCGAATCACTTTCTTTTGTTGAAAACTGAAGACTAATAACTAAAGATGATTACCTAAAGAAATTAATAAACTATAGAGAAGCATGGAACTCACTCAAACTCGTGGCAAAGTAACGTTTTAAAAAACAAAATAAAAAAAATAAATAAAACAAAGGCAAGTTTGAACCAAAAACTAATGAGAAGATTGTTCTGCAATACTTTAAAGCAAATTTAAGAAGTGATTTGGAAGGGAAAAAGGAAAGTCATACCACCAGATACATTACTCATGAATAAATACTCTATGACTAAGAATTTCAGCAAATTCACCAAGTTACGGTAGTTATCACGATTATCAGACGAAACACCCACTTGAAGCTAGCTTAGAACTAAGACCAGAAAATTCCCACAATAATCAAGATTTAAGCACTACAAAAATAAGTGAAACCAGAACCATTGAAACAGTGTATCTGATCATCGTAAGGAAAATTTATCGAGCCATATTAAACCTCAAAAACAAACAAGAGAAAGGCCAGCACCAACATAGTGCAAAAGCGAGCTAGATGGTGAGAACTAAGTGTGGGGTGCCCACACAAAAGATCATGTCTGGGGGAAGTCTGAGTACCCGTGAGCCGCTATTGCTTCGGCCTTTGGCCTTTCAGGGAGTTTCTTGTCCACCCTTGTTATTATTTTGCTTTATTTGTGAATTGGGGACACTGCCCTTCTTTAAGTGTGGGGTGGGACAATTTCTCTATTAGTAGTAGTGTGTTAGAAAAATATTACCTTCTTATTTTTGTTTTCGTAGTTGTGTAGTATTTTAGTAGCTCCTAAGAAAAATCGAAAATAAAAAGTAGAAAAATTGGACTTTTCCCGACGATGGATCTCCTAGATAGTTTTCTTGAGGGATTTAAGTCTAAAGAAGAAGGACAAAAAGATTTTCTTTGTAGGTAGTATAGTAATTCTCCCTTGGTTTTTCTTTGTGCCGCGGTTCTTTTTCAAGAATTTTGTTTGAATCGGGTGTAGTTAGTTTTATTTTTTAGGAGTAGGAGCCATTGTGATATGAATTGAATTGAAGCAATATCTCTTGACTTTGTTATGCCTTGAGAATAGTGAGTATTTTGGTTGTGACGCTTAGGCTCAGTTTTTGACTCTTGTATAAGTACCTTAAATTGTATGATCTTAACTTTGCTTAACTGCTTTGACTAGAGTTTCTTGATAAGTCCAATACTGAGTGAGTTATGTGCCATGTGTGTGTGAGGTTTATGTATTATTCTGTGCATTACATTTGATGTCTAGAACTTGCCCCGTGTATTTGCAAAGCAAAATAGTAGTTTTGTTCAGTCTTGGAGATGATATAGACGTTTCTTTGTTGAGCCAGATATATATATTTTACCCGCCTAATTATTATGTATCGTAGTTAAACTTTTGAGCATGTAATCCTATTTCTTTGGCAACCACATTATAAGCCTTACCCATTTGTTTGAATTAACCATCTATTTGGACCTTTTCTCCTCTCATGAGTACTTGAATTGTAATGAACTTTGTAAAAGTTAAAGTGTGGGGTGGTTGGTTTGGCTTTTGAGTGAAACTAATGAAATAAGGAGAAAGGTGCACTATTTTGAAAAAGTAAAAGGCACTTGTATTGAAAAAGAAAGAAAAAAATAGTTGTATTGCTGGGAAAAATATTCCTTGATAGTGGTGACTCTTAATGTAATTGTGCTTAAAGAAGTATGGAGTTAATATACATTGATGTGAAGGTGGAGTTATGGTTTGACATAAGTGTGGGGTTTTAAATGTTAACGTAGTGCTTAGGGAGGTGTAGTCACTCTTATATCCAAATGTATCATACCCGACCCGCAACCTACATTACAACCAATTAAAGTCCTACTTGATCCTAAACTGAATGAGCTCGATTAGTAGAGTAGTACACTACGGGCAAGCCTATGGTGCATATTTTATGGCACATGAATGTTATTTTTGAGAGCGAGTAAATTCTTTCTATCTTGAGTTCCTAATTGTTCTTAAATTTTATTGTGTGTGGAACTACTCTCTTTTGTTGTGTGAGGGCACTTGATTCATGAATAAAAGGTAATGTCATTGATCTCTATGTTAGAGTAAGTGAGTGAGTTATGAATAATGCATGGTACTTGTGAGTCAAATCTTGAGGTGAAGATGTTACACGCTTGTGCTTAGTCTATTTTAAAGATTCTTGGTGTGACGAGTTAGGAGAATTATTTAAAAGGGTCGTGTCTATATAAAGTGTAGTTTGATTGCTCGAGTACGAGCAATAGTTTAAGTGTGGGGTGTTGATGCTAGGCTATAATTACGTATTTTAGTCGCTTATTATACTCTAATTTGCTACACTTTAATTGAGTTTGAGCTTTAATTGGTGGTGTTTTGCACTAATTGCGTGTTTTATGCCTTGTAGGAGTGATTCTGAGCTATGTAGATGTTATGGAATGAATTCAGCTATTTGGAGCTTTGAAGTCTGAGTAAAAGCCCAAGGGATTAAGCCTGGTTCGTGTTCGGGGGTCGAGGATCAATTCTGGACGTCACAATTCAAGAAGAAGCAACTACTGAAGAAATGAAGTAGTGTGACGCATGAAAAGCAATAAGTTTGCAAGTTTTCATATTTCGGCCAGGAAAGGGAGTTTTCGCCTTGGCCCAACCCTACTTGGTATAAATACATGTAAAAACGTTATTTTGAGGACTTTTGACATACCTTAGACCTAAGGAGACTATTTTGGAAGGAGAGTAGACGTTCGGAACATTCTTTGGAGGAGAAAATCATCGAGTTCTTCATTCCTTCATCTTTTCTTTGTAATTTGTTTATGCAAAATACTTGAAAAGTTGTTACTACGAACATGAGTGGCTAAGCACTCAAGTTTCTAGGGTTGTGGTTGACATGATTATTAACGTTTATTAAGTACATCTTCATTGATTCGGATTATCTTCTTGTGGTTTTTTCTTTAATTCTAGTTTTAACTTGTGAATTGTTGTAGCTACCAATTCACCATACTATCTATGCTATGCTTGGAAAAACTGTGTTTAGATTAGAGTAGAATTAAAGAGAGCTTGTTTCTGAACCCGTGGCTCGGGAAAAGATTTCGCGGTTAGGATAGGAATATACCTAGCGGTCTTGCTTAGTTAAATACCGTATTATATTCGTTCATGATAGACTCAATACCATAGGAATATATGATTGATATATTGTGGACATGAGAGTAGTATTGTGGGAATATGCTATTCATATAAACGATCCGGTTAATTAGCAACCATAAATAATCTGGATTAACAAGTGTGATTATTGAACTTAATAGGATTGATAAACCAACCACGTGATTATTGAACTTAATAGGATTGATAAACCAACCACAACCCTGGAATTTTTATCTCCTCTGAATTAAAATCTCATCATACACATTTGCACTCTTGATAAATTAGCTGTTACTTGTTTAATTTCTGAAATTGTAGATTAATAGAAAAAGATCACTTTTGATTATCTTGGACAATTAACTGGTTTTAGTTTGCTTAGTTAACGATTGATCTAAGTCTTTGTGGGTTCGACATCCGACTTTTGAGTCACTTTATTACTTGACGGCTGTATTTCAGTTCAAAATAAATGAAAAAAATAAGATCATGAAATATATATAATAAGTAGCGCATAATGGGTGATTCAACCACATCAAATCGATTGTTATATAAAATGAATCTTTCATTGTTACATAACAAAGAATTTAACAATACAATAAAATACAATACAATATATAATCAAATACGAGTGGCATATTTGGCTGTCTTCACTCTATTGATTTGCTATTATTAAACCATGACTTTGACCAACAACTCGTTAAAAATCCTTTCTTTTTCCTGCATGATGGACAGACACGCATGAATTCTTAGGAAGAGTTTGAAGAAGAAGAAGAAAAAGTACTTTTGACTAAAGTTTTTTAATACTGATTATATGTAAAATGATTTTAAATAACTGGAACTTAAATATCAGGGCAAAAACTTGGTACCCCAAATTGTTTTTACCTAATAATCGTGGAATTAAGCACCGCCTTCTCCATCCTCGGACTTTGTCTTGGGCCTGGTAGCCATAGCTGCATCTCCACTCAGACTCGGCGCTCTCTCACCCTCATCCAACATGGCTCGAATCTTCTCAGCCCGGCACAAATACTCGTTAAATTTCATAGTAATGGCCTCCTTCATCTTAGGGTTCTTCTCATACTTTAAATAGGTTTTGAAGTACTCCAAAGCGTTCATGTAAAGAGAGAATGCTTTATTATAGCTACCATCGTTGTCTTCTTGCACAGCTTGCTTCACATACACAATTGCTTGCTCCTTGAAAGAGCTATATTAAGAATTTTGTACAATTACAAACCCAAATAGAAAACTGAATATAGCTTAAATAACTGGTTGTCATCCCCATTAAATTTTTACCTGATAGGCACGAAGTTAAGCTCAGCCGTCAACTTGGACGGTTCAGGATCCTCTCCATTTTCTCCATCCTTGGGCCTGGTAGCTGCATCCCCTCCACTCGAACCTGACCCGGTCCCATTATCATCCAACACTGCCCGGATCTCCCCAGCCCGATGCAAATACTCGGTAAATTTCTTATTAATGACCTTCCTTAATCTTAGGGTTTTTCTCGTACTTTAAATGGGTTTTGAAGTACTCCAAAGCGTTCATGTAAAGAGGAAATGCTTTTGCATAGTTACCAGCGTTGTCTTCTTGCACTGCTTCCTTCACATACTCAATCGCTAGCGCCTTGAAATTGCTATACATCTTCGATCATGTATGAATAATTCAATTAACAAAATCCAATTAGAAGAAAAAAAAAAGGATCGGGTTAAATCTCCGATATTAGAATGCCTAGGAACTTATAGCTGGATGGTCAGAAGTGGGAAGATTGAAATTTCTATCCATCTTTTTTTTGCAGCTTGGGGTGCACTTTGTGTTTGTGCGTATATTTTGTGAAGTGGATTTGGATTAGAGGTATAAAGAGAGTATTGAAGACTGGAATTGTGAGATATGGGTAAGCTCTTATAGTTGAAAATTTCTGTTTCAAATAATATAAAACTTGCCTCATGACTCATGCGGTAGAACGTGGCCGCAGGTTCAACTATTACTGCATCCGTTTCATAATTTCATTCTTATTTCAATTTTAAAAAAGAAGAATTAATCCAAATAGACGCTCACCCAATCAACTAAATTAAAAATAGCCGATAGAGATATATAATTTTTGTATTATATATGTATAATTATGTATACTCAATGTATAATCTATGTATATGATTAGAAAAAATAAAGCATGCATGTCGCCAACTATTTGCGTAAAGATCCCTTTAAAAAATAAGGGTTCATGTTAGTTGGAAATGATTGCAGAATAAAATTTTATAATCTGATACCTTAAGTTTATTTCACATTTTTTTTGTTAATTATTTTTACTTTTTAATAAAACAAATAATGATCTGATAAATAAAACAACAAGATAATCCAAGAAAATATACTAAAGTAAATAAGAAATTATTCCTTTCAAGTTTAAATTGTAACGACTAATTCTATATTCTTCGATCTAGAGCTAAATAATTCTTTTATATAAAAATTTAGTGTTGGATAAAATTATAGAGTAGGAGTAGTATTTAAAGTCTTAAAGTTAACTAAACATAAATTTGCAGGTTTTTTTTGGTAAACGAATATAGATAGAGTTCTAAAGAAATACATTTTGGTCCAAATAGATTTCTTATAGGAAACTTCGGGTGGGCGTGATTTTGACGTGTGCTTTCTTTAATTTATTATTCATACCTTTTAACAAAACAAATAATGATCTGAATACCAAAAATAAAATAAAAAATCAACGGAAATATACTAAAGTAAAATAACATATTATTCCTATCAAGTCAAAATAGTAACCGACCATTTTATTATATCCTTCAAGAGCTTAATAATTCCTTTATATAAACAGTTTCGTGTGAGATAAAATTACAATATTTAAAGCGTTATAGTCAACTAATGATTTAGTTTTCTAAAATTATAATATTGCTTATCCAAGACGATTACTTGATGGTTGCTTGCTTTCTGCATTGGCCGATGAAACCAGGTATATGGATCTTGCCGTATATTAATTAACAATGGGTCGAAATAAGTTATACAAAGATTGTAATAGATGGATTAGTAATGCGGAGATTAAAAATGTACAAATTACTTTTTATCAAGTTTTTGTTCATTGTATTAAAATTTGGATATACAAAGTATAATTTAAACTTGTTAGTGGTTTAAAATAGTATAAGCATTTGTTTACAGTTATACCTATGGACTTTTTAGGCTTTTTTCATTTCATTTTACTGGATTAAAGAAATTGTGCATTGCATAGATTACAATCAACGCTGGTCCAAATTTTTCATATTCCGTATTAGTCCACCTATCTGTTATTAATAGAAGAAGAAAAAATAGGATATCTTTCTTTAAAGACGAAGAAAGGAATTGGATCACGGACCACAACCTCTTAACCCAGCACACACTCCAGTACTTCCAAACAATTTTCACAACGGAACACACTAATACCAACTGGAGTGATATCCTTAAGAGCCCCACTAGCTACCAAAAAATAGACCTATCACCACTAGACAACCCCCTTTCACGACCAGGAGGTTATTCGAGCACTATTTTCTTTCAAGCCCTTTAAGGAACCGGGCTCAGATGGCCTACACCCATTCTTTTATCGAAAACATTGGTCCATAGTAGGGGAGTCCGTCCTCAATTATTGCCGTCAGATTTTTAGCTTACAAAAGCTCCCTGAAAATCTTAATAGCACACTCCTATGCCTAATTCCTAAATTGAAAAATGCCAATGATTTAAAAAAAATTCGTCCAATAGGCCTATGCAACACTATCTATAAAGTTGTTACGAAAATCATTGTCAATCGCATAAAACCTTTCATGTCCGATTTTATTGGACCTTACCAATCTAGCTTCCTTAAAGGCAGGAGAGCGAGTAATAATGCTATTCTAGTTCAGAAAATTCTAAGACATATCAAGCGTTCAAACGGGACAAAGGGCAAGCTGATGCTAAAAATAGACCTAGAAAAACCTTTTGATCTCATTGAATGGTCCTTTGTCTACCGTACCCAACGCTTCTTCAAATTCCCTCCAAAAATCAACACCCTTATCATGAATTGTATCAGTAGCAGCAACATTGCTATCTTAGTTAATGGGACAAGAACGAACTATTTTTCCCCGTCACGGGATATCCGTCAAGGTGACCCTATGTTATCATATATTTTTATCATGTACATGGAGCTACTCTCTACATATATTAATCATCAAGTAGACCTTAAAAGATGGGATCCCATCACCCTTAGTAAGAAGGGACCCCAACTATCCCATTTATTCTTTGGGGACGATTTAACCTTTATGTCTAATGCTAATCAAAAATCAATACACTCTATTCACCATAGCCTAAGGTATTTCTATCATCTTTCGGGGCAAAACGTCAACCCTGCCAAATCCAAAGCTATCTTCTCACCTCAATGCCATGAGGATACCAAGCAATTTGTTCTTCAACTCCTTAATATTAAAACAATCGATAACTTTGATAAATATCTAGGCTTCCCCATCCTTAATACCAACCCTAAGGCCCCTGACTTCCAATTCATCGTTGATAACATGAAAAGTAGACTATCTAGTTGGAAAATAAATTTCCTTACACCGGATGAAAGAGTCACTCTTGCTAAAACTACTCTAAATGCAATCCCAGCATACGCCATGTAATACTTTCTTCTTCCAAAGACCATTTGTTACAATATTGACAAAATCCAAAGGGACTTTATTTGGGGTTCATTACCAGAGAAAAAGAAAGTCCATTATATTAATTGGGATTTAGTCACCCTACTAAAAAGCCAAGGTGTCCTGAGACTATGCAAAGCCCATGACTCTTGACGTCTCTTCCTACAACCAAATACTCTTTGGGCACAAACCTTAATCAACAAATACACTTCAAACAGGAGCACAACCTCCCACTGCTTCATCTGAAAAAAATATTTTAAAAGGAGGTACTTATTGCTCTAAGGGAATTGCCTGGGACAAACTCCTTAATTGACCTATGGAATTCAAGATGGATTCCTCACTCTCCTCCACTCAGAACAATTGTCCATGGGACCCTAAACCATAATAAGGAGGGTCTCAATCTCATGCACTTATGGAAGAGCAATGGTTGGGACTGGACAAAACTATCTCTCCAGTTTTCCCAAGAAACCACCCTCAAAACCTTAGCCGCTATTATCCCTAATACTATTGGGTATAAAGACACGCCCTACTGGGAACTAAATGACAATGGTATGTTCACAACCAAATCTGTATACTCCCTCATACACACCAGGCCTCCAATTCCCTATAACTTCGAATGGATTTGGTCATTACATACTCTGGAAAAAATTAAATTCTTCCTCTAGTTATGTTCTCATAATAGACTGCCAACCAAAGCATATCTCCACCATATAGGCTTAAATATAGAACGTACTTGCTCCATCTGTAACAAACACGCAAGAAAACATACACCGCATCTTTTTCGAGTGCCCAGTAGCAATGAAATTCTGGTTAGACATGGGCCTAAATATCCAGAGCCTTCCTTACCAACACTTCCACTGGCTACAACTCCTAAAAGAATTGAATGTTTCTCTATAGAATAAACACCTTCAATGGCTTGACTTCCTCCCTTTTGCACTATGGTATATTTGGTTAAATCGCAATCACAACTCCTTTGAAAACACGCGACAAACACTCCCCATCAATATCCCTATTATGAGGGTATTAGAATTTAAACACACCACATCTCCAAGAAAAAACAACACAGAAAAAAAGACAATACATGTGAATTGGACATCATTGTTGGCTACTACAAACTAAATACGGATGGTGCATTCAACACTAATACAAACAGTGGCAAAATTGGCAGAGTGATTAGAAATTCAAATGGAGATTGGGTAGAATGCTACTGAAAATATCCCTACGCTATAAATCACACACATATGAAATTATTAGCATTACATCAAGGACTGAAACTAGTAGTAGACCATCATCACAGACCCATTGAAATCGAAACAGACTCCACTGAGGTCATACAACTACTCGAGCAACAAAATCCTATTTATCAAATACTAATTGATTCTTGCAGGTGCCTGTTGAAGAGGTTGGGAAATCCAGTGGTCCGGCATAATTTTCGTGCGGCAAACAATGTATCCTACCTTTTGGCCAAAGAAGATTCCAAGCAAACCATGCGTAATCAACTATCAGTATTCCTGCAACCGCCTACTCCAGTATGGACCAGTTTACAAGCTGATAAGGAGGCGGTCACCACCAAAAAAATAGTATCAGTATCTATGTATAATAACTTGGCACGTCTTGAAACTTAAGCGTAGTAAATGTAGAATACGCTACTACTACTAGTACTTCTAATCCTGTAATCCTGGCTTATAATAGAGTGTTTGTAATAGCTTAGTATTATCTATAAAATTATCCTTTAAACCAAAAAAAAAATTTATTTCACAAGAATAAAATTGGGTTTTCACCAGTTACTAATCTTCATTATAAGAATAAAAATGGGTTTCACATACTTGCAACTTCTTCATTACATAAATACTTGCACTGTCACGACCCAAAATCCATTAATGATCGTGATGACGCCTAACACCGATGTCAGACAAGCTAACAATAATTGATTAACTCAATTATTTATTTTAGTATTTGAAATCATAATTTTCCTTCAATTAAATGATCAAAAATAAAATTTATAGAGTAATTGATAATATTTTTCCCAACTACAATACTAAATAACTCATAAGTACCCCAAAACCCAGTGTCACGAGTGTATGAGCATCAACTAGGAAGTAAATAAAAATACAACATATGTCCGGAATACAAATTAGACAGGAAAAATACAAATAACTCTGGCGGAGACTCTGCTGGCTGCGGATCGTAACCTAAAATGCAGCTCGTGGCAAGTCCTTGCATCATCCGTGCCTCCGTTCCTAAAGGACCACCGGACATAAAAGTAGATGCACAAAAATGTGCAGCAAGTGTAGTATGAGTACGTAAATCTACGTGTACCCAGTAAGTATCTAGCCTAACCCCGGAGGAGTAGTGACGAGGCGTCGACATCGACACTCACTAGTGGTCCAATAATATTAGGTACAGTAAAGAGGCGAACAAATATAAGGCAAAGTAAATTAATGAAATAAACCAGTGTAAATATATGGTACAATTCCCCTCGCTACAATAAACTCAAGATCTCAATTAGCAAATTCCTCCTCAACAGAGCACATATAAATATGGATAATGGACCTTACTAAATAGGTTGTTATAATTCGAATCAAGAAACTTTTTACAGATACCCTGGCTTCTTGCCAAATATTACGTACGATTCTATAGAGATATTTTATAGAAATACCGAGTCGTACGGCCCGATCCAACATAAATATTAAACTGTGTACTACCGAGGATCGAACGGCACAAACTATAGATGCATCTATTAAACTGCCGAGGCGAGTGACCCGGTCCCAAGAGAGTGTGGTACATAAATTCTATCGAGGCAAACAGACCGATCCCATTAGAATAAGAAGCTTAAACGGGCCCTTGACCCCCACTCATGAATGAATATGTGAGTTATAATTTTTAAGGCAAACTATTCGATGACAACGCATAAGAAATCCGTAAGTAGAACAGCATTATTCCATGGCAAATCATAAAACTCGCGAAAACTCTACAATAGCAAGTCCATCACTCTACGCATGTCTAGTCTCAAGTCATAATGCGAAATAAAAGAATTAAACGAGCAAGGATAATCCCTATAGTACAAGTACAACATGATGTAAACCTAAGTCTACCCAGACAAAAATATGAATCTAACTACGTACGGACTCTCATCACCTCGTGCGTACGTAATCCCCGCAATAAGTTACACACATCAAATATATCACCTAGGGGTAGTTACCCCCTCACAGAGTTAGACAAGAGACTTACCTCGTCTCAAAGCTTATTTTTCGATAAAAATTGTACTTTAAATCCTCAACTCGGTGCCAAATGACCCGAAGCTAGCCAAATGTTATATAAAATAGTCAATACATGCTTAAGAGTTCACATTCTAACTATTAAAGTAATTTTCCAATCCAAATTGAAAAATTCCTAAAACTCACCACCGGGCCCTCGTGCCCGGATTTTGGAAATTAAACAATTATACCAATGCGTCCCAAAACACATTACGAACTTAGTTGAGCTTTCAAATCGCATCAAACAATGCGAAAACCATGAATCGCACCCCAATTCAGGCCTCATGATCTTTTGAACTTCCAACTTCTACATTCGATTCCGAAATCTATCAAATCACGCCTGATTGACCTCATATTTTGCACATAAGTCACATTTGATATTACGGACCTACTCCAACTTCCGGAATCAAAATCCAACCCCGATATCAAAAAGTCCACTACTGGTCAAAATCTCCAAAAATTTGACTTTTGTCAATTCAAGCCTAATTTAGCTACAAACCTCGAATTCACAGTCCGGACACGCTCCTAAGTCCAAAATCACCTGACGGAGCTAACGGAACTTACAGAATTCCATTCCGGAGCCATCTTCACACAGTTCCGACTATGGTAAAAAATCCTAAGATTTGAGCTTCTGTTTTAGGGACTAAGTGTCCCAAAATACTCTGAAACCATGAACAAAACCTCCCGGCAAGTCACATAAGCAGAAAAGGGTACGGAAAAAACAGTAAATAGGGGATCAAGGCTATTACTCTCAAAATGACTGTCCGAGTCGTTACATCCTTCCCCTCTTAAAACAACTCTTCGTCCTTGAACGAGCATAAAGCCATACTTGAAGTGGTGAAAAGATGAGGATAACGACTGTGCATATCATGCTCGGTCTCCCAAGTCGCCTCCTCGGCCGGTTGACCCCTCCACTGAACCTTCGCGGAAGCAATGTTCTTTGACCTCATCTTTCGAACCTTCCTGTCCCAAATAGCCACTGGCTCCTCAACATAAGATAGATCTTTGTCCAACTAGACTGAGCTGAAATCTAGCACATGAGACAGATCACCGTGATACTTTCTGAGCATAGAAACATGGAATTCCAGATGAACTCCTACTAGACTGGGAGGCAAGGCAAGCTCATAAGCAACCTCCCCAACACTCCGCAACACCTCGAATGGGCTGATAAACCTTGGGCTCAGCTTGCCCTTCTTCCCGAATCTCATAACGCACTTCATAGGCGAAACCCGGAGCAAGACCCGCTCTCCAATCATGAATGCAACATCGCGAACCTTCCGGTCCGCATAACTCTTCTGTTTGGAATGGGCTGTGCGAAGTCGATCCTGAATCACCTTCACCTTATCCAGGGCATCCTGAGCCAAGTCCGTACCCAATAATCTAGCCTCGCCCGGCTCGAACCAACCCAATGGAGACCGACACCACCTACCATACAGAGCCTCATATTGTGCCATCTGAATGCTCGACTGATAACTGTTATTGTAGGAAAACTCCGCAAGTGGCAAGAACTGAGCCCAAGCACCCTAAAATCTATCACACAAGCGCAAATCATATCCTCTAGTATCTGAATAGTGCGCTCGGACTGTCCGTCCGTCTGAGGGTGAAATGTTATGCTCAGCTCAACCCGAGTACCCAACTCCTACTGCACAACCCTCCAGAATCGTGATGTAAACTGTGTACCCCGGTTAGAGATGATAGATACTGGTACGCCATGAAGCCTGACAATCTCGCGGATATAAATTCGAGCCAATTACTCGGAAGAATAAGTAGTCAACACAGGAATGAAATTAGCTGACTTGGTCAGCCTATCCACAATCACCCAAACTGCATCAAACTTCCGCGAAGTCCATGAAAGTCCAACAATGAAATCCATAGTGATCCTCTCCCATTTCCACTCCGAAATCTCTATCTTCTGAAGCAACCCACCAGGTCGTTGATGCTCATACTTCACCTGCTAGCAATTTAGACAGCGAGCCACATACTCCACTATGTCTTTCTTCATCCTCCTCCACTAGTAATGCTGCCTCAAGTCCTGATACATTTTCGCAGCACCCGGATAAATGGAGTACCGCGAACTGTGAGCCTCCTGAAGAATCAACTCTTGCAAATCATCTACATTGGGCATACATAACCTGCCATGCATCCTCAATGCACCATTATCCCCAATAGTGACCTCCTTAGCATCACCGTGCTGGACCGTGTCCTTAAGGACAAGCAGATGGGGATCATCATACTAACGCTTCCTGATACGATCATAAAGAGAAGACCGAGAGACCACACAAGCCAATACTCGACTCGGCTCAGAAATATCCAATCTAATAAACTGGTTGGCTAAGGCCTGAACATCTAACGCCAATGGCCTCTCTATTGCTGGTAGATATGCTAAGCTCCCCAAACTCTCTACCCGGCGACTCAAAGCATCAGCTACCACATTGGCCTTCCCGGGATGGTACAAAATGGTGATATCATAATCCTTAAGCAACTCCAACCACCTCCGCTGACGCAAGTTAAGATCCTTTTGTTTGAACAGATGCTGTAAATTCCGATGATCGGTGTAAATCTCACAAGGGACACCATGCAAATAGTGCCTCCAAATCTCAAGGCATGAACAACATCTACTAGCTCAAGTCCGTGGACATGATACTTCTTTTCATGCACCTTCAGCTGTTTGGACATGTAGGCAATTACCCTACTATCCTGCATCAACACCGCGCCGATACCAATCCGCAACGCATCACAATATACTGTATAAGACCCCGAACCTGAAGGCAATACCAATACTGGGGCTGTAGTAAAGTTGTCTTGAGCTTTTGAAAGCTCTCCTCACATTCCTCTGTCCACCTGAATGGAGCACCCTTTTGGTTCAGCCTGGTCATATGTGCTACAATAGATGAGAAACCCTCTATAAATCGACGATAATACCCCACCAAAACAAGAAAACTCCGGATCTCCATAGCTGAGTACAGTCTGGGCCAACTTTGCATAACTTCAATCTTCTTCGGATCCACCTAGATCCCATAACTTGATACTACATGACCCAAGAATGCCACTGAGTCTATCCAAAACTCACACTTTGAGAATTTAGCATATAACTTCTTTTCTCTCAGGGTCTGAAGAACAGTCATCAGGTGCTGCTCATGTTCCTCCCGAGTCTGGGAGTACACCAGAATGTCATCAATAAACACAATGATGAATGAGTCAAGATAAGGACGGAACACATTGTGCATCAAGTGCATAAAAGTTGTTGGGGCATTGGTCAGCCCAAATGACATCACAAGGAACTCTTAGTGACTATACCGAGTCCTGAAGGCAATTTTCGGGATATCTGGCTCCCGAATCTTCAACTGATGATAGCCGGAACGTAAATCAATCTTGGAAAATACCCTGGTACCCTGTAGATGATCAAATAAATCATCAATACGAGGCAATGGATACCTGTTCTTCACTGTAACTTTGTTCAACTGGCGGTAATCAATACACATCCGCATAGAACCATCCTTCTTTTTCACAAATAAGACAGGAGCACCCCAAGGTGACACACTGGGCCGAATGAAGCCCTTATCAAGCAACTCCTGTAATTGCTCCTTCAACTCCTTCAACTCAGGAGGAGCCATATGATGTGGAGAAATAGAGATGGGCTGAGTGCCCAGCAAAAAATCAATGCCAAAATCAATATCTCTGTCGTGCGGTATGCCCAGAAGATCAGCTAAAAATACATCTGGAAAATCCCTCACTACTGGGACTGACTCAACTGTAGGGGTATCAATAATGACATCTCTCACATAAGCTAGATATGCGTCATACCCTTTCTCAACCATTCGTTGAGCTTTAAGAAATGAAATAACTCAGCTGGGAGTTTACTCTAAGGTACCTCTCCACTCTAATCGTGGTAATCCTGGCATAGCCAGCGTCACAGTCTTAGCGTGACAATCAAGAATAGCATAATGGGGAGACAACCAGTCCATGCCCAAAATAATATCAAAGTCTACCATGTTGAGCAATAACAAATTGGCTCTGGTCTCAAAACCACTAAGAGCAATCAAACACGGCCAATACACGCGATCCACAACAAGAGAATCTCCTACATGGGTAGACACATAAACAGGGGAACTCAAAGAATCCTGAGATACGCCCAAATACAGGGCAAAATAAGAGGACACATAGGAATAAATGGAGCCTTGATCGAATAAGACCGGAACATCTCTATTGCAGACCGGAACAATACCTGTAATGACAGAGTCGGAAGAAACTACCTCTATACGATCAGGAAGGGCATAATATTTGGCCTGGCCTCCCCCTCTAGGGTGACCTCCACCTCGAGCTGACTGAGCAAGTGGGGTGGTAGCTGGTGCTGGAATCATAGCCTGAGGACCCGGTGGAGCACGCGGTGGCTGAGAAGTCTTTGGAGGTGCACCCCTCCTAAATCTAGGGCAATCCCTCACCATATGGCAGGTGTCGCCACACTCAAAAACAATCCCTCGAAGGGCGTGACTGCTGTGACTGGCTCGGTCCAGGTCTGCTGGACTAGCCACTAAAATCACCCCGAGCAGGAGGAACACTAGATACTAGCGGTGCATAATAAGGCTCTTGGGGCCTAGCAAGGGCTGGAACACCACTGAGGGCTGGAAGAGATGAATGAACGGGGCAACTCCCATAACCCCTACCATGTTGAACTGCAGCTAGGGCACGAGTACATCTGTAAGTGCCAGACTCTGGAGACCTCTTGGCCTCCCTCTCCTCTCTATCCCGGGCAAGCATGCCCTCCAATATCCTGGCAATACTCATAACCTGCTGATAAGAAATATCCATCTCCAACTCCCTGGCCATACTAATCCGGATACTGGGGTGGAGTCCCTCAATAAACCGCCGAACCCTCTCTCGAACTGTGGCAACCAAGGCCGGTGCATGTCGGGCCAAATCACTGAAGCGGACTACATACTCTGACACAGTCATAGCACCCTGGCGCAGCTGCTCAAACTCTGCACGCCATGAGTCCCTAAGGCTCTGAGGGATATACTCTCTCAAAAATATGTCTGAGAACTGAGTCCATGTAAGTGAAGCTGCCTCATCCGGACTACTCAACTCATAAGCACGCCACCACTAATAGGCTGCTCCTCTAAGATGGAAGGTGGTAAACGAAACCCCACTCGCCTCCGCTATGCCCATAGTATGGAGAATACGATGACACTCCTCCAGAAAACCCTGAGCATCATCTGTAGCTAATTCATTGAAGGTAGGTGGGTGGTACTTCTTATACCTATCAAGTCTGAGCTACTCTGCCTAAAAAACTACTGTCCTAACCTTGGGATGAACTGGAGCTACCGGCTGCATCAGTATAATCTCTGGAACCTGGTCGACCTAAACCCGCTGCTCTGGAGTACTGGCGACGGGACTCTATGCTACTCCCCCGGTCTGAGATGTGGCAGGATCAAGTGGAATCAATCTAGCCTGAGCTAAGGTGCTGAACATGCTCAGAAACTGGGCTAGAGTCTACTGGAAGGATGGTACAGCAACAGGTATCTCAGGTGTGTGCTCTCCAACTGGAGCTACTGGGGCTCATCTATGGCAGCTCGTGTGGGTGCTCTGGCTGCACCGTGTGGACGTCCTCGACCTCTACCTCTGCCCCGGCCTGTCGCGACTCTAGTAGAGGGCGCGGGTGCCTGATCTTCATATCCGCATGTACGTGTCCTCACCATCTGTGAGAGAATAGAATACAGACGTTTAGAATTTCGAAGTCAACAATTTTGCACGATAAGGAATCAAAGAAGTGGAATTTTCCTAATAGTTACAAAGCCTCCCGAAGATAAATACAAACTTCTTTGTACCGATCCGTGAGACTCTACTAAACTTGTCTATGACTCACGACACCTATGAACCTAGAGCTCTGATACCAACTTGTCACGACCCAATTCTTCCTCCTTAAGATGTCGCGACAGCGCCTAGACTATACGACTAGGTAAGCCTAACAAAGATGCGAAAATAACAAAAATAAATGGAAGCAAAACTCAACAACTAATTGTAACAGATAATAATACCGCTCGAAATTTACAGTAACCAACACTCTAGTAATACACAATATTCATAAAACCCGAAACATCATAAGTCACAAACTACAGAAGGAAACTAGTATCTCTATACACTAGAGTCTAATAAAAGAAATAAGGAAGATAAATGACATATGAGGGAATAGAGGGGGACTCCGAGGTCTGTAGACGCGGCAGATATACCTTGAAGTCTCCGTACAACAAGCACTCTCAACTAGTAGCGGGGATAATAAGAAGTACCTGGATCTGCACACAAAACATATGCAGAAGAGTAGCGTGAGTACACCACAACGGTACATAGTAAGTGCCAAGCCTAACCTCGGTAGAGTAGTGACGAGGTCAGATCCGGACCCTACTGGGATATAATAATAAGACAGATGATATAATAAAAATGAAGTAAAATGGAGAAGACAACAGCAAGTATTCACAAAGCAATAACAACACCGCACAATGATATAACAACAGGGATACTCCCGAGATACTGTCTCGTAGTCCCAAAAGTAAATATACAGGGCGAACTCCCGAGGTACCGCCTCGTAGTCTCAAAACTAAATATGAAGGGAGAACTCCTAAGGAATCACCTCGTAGTCTCAAAAGTAAATGTGCAGGGAGAACTCCCGAGGAACCGCCTCGTAGTCTCAAAAGTAAATGTGCAGGGAGAACTCCCAAGGAACCGCCTCTTAGTATCAAAAGTAAATATGCAGGGTGAACTACCGAGGAACCGCCTCGTAGTGTTAAAAGTAAATATACAGCTCAACCGATAAATATAATAATTAACAGCAAGATTTCTACAATTAATATTGATAAAGAACAAGGAAAATAGGAAATCAACTAAGCATGCTTCACAGAGTTCAAATAAGCAGTTAAAGCACGTAGACATGCGATATTAGACTAAATAGGATAACTACACAGGTTGGGATAGCTCAATTAAGAATGAAAATAGACTAATACTCATTGAAACGGTATAACTCAAATTTAAGGAAAAATAGTTCGCTACTCAGTAAAATAAATCAGGTTTTACAACAAATAGCTTGTGTACGTACTCGTTACCTCATGTACACGACACTCACATATCACAACAATATCAAATCCTAAGGGGATTTCTCCCACACAAGGTTAGGCAAGCCACTTACCTCGAACCAAGCTCAATCAATCGATAGCAATGCTCTTTCCACGAATATCCGACTCCGAATGGCCCAAGTCTAGCCAAAAACAATTGCATATTATAAATACAACTATAATAGACTAATCTAATTAATGAAATCAAGACTTTAAAAAAATTGAAATTCGTCGAAAAAAGTCGACCCGAGCCCACGTCTCGGAATAGGGCAAAAATCATAAAATCCGAAATCCCATTCACTAACGAGTCCAACCATATCAAATTTATCAAAATTCGACCTCAAATGACCACTCAAAACCCCAAATCAAACTCTTCAAATACCTAGGCTCAACTCCCAAATTCCACCTTACATACACACTAACTAGGTGGAAAAATAAACGGGGAAGCAACATTATTAATAAAAATAAGCACAATTAACTTACCTTACTAAATCCCTCAAAAATGCTCAAGAAATCGCCAACCCGAGCTCAAAAATGAAGAAAATGGCCAAAAATCTCGAAGCCTCTCTTAAAAAGGTTCTGCCCAGTCATTTCCACATCTGCGGACCACCAGTCACACATGCGACGCCGCACCTGTGGAAAAACTATCGCAGGTGCGGATTTCACTTATGCCCAGGGTTTCCACTTCTGCTGACCATGGATCGCACCTGCGATCTCGCTTCTGCGGAGACCTGATGTCGCCCAAACTCACACCACAAATATAGGTAGTGAGGCGGTCGAAGCAATAATAAAACCCAACGCAAGTCGAGGTCGAATCCTCAGGGAGTTAGAATTGGTATTAGGTATATATTTAGTGTAATTGTACAATATGCCTTAGATTACACTTCCACGTTCTTGTTTGTTGTTTCTAATTCTACTTTAAACTATTGATTACAATTATAAAACTAGAAGACAATATTTTTGATTTTGGTTGTTTTCCAAATGATAAAAGATCTAGGGTCGTGACTTCCATCTAGGTGGTTACCTAATGGGTTGAAAACTCTAGGACAAGCATGATTGGTCGGGATTGTAATATAGCAATCACACACAATTACCTACTCTATACCTCTCGGTAGTTTGAGTGGTTTTTCCCAATTTGACTTTCTCAAGTCCAAATAGGTATTGCACAAAACAAGTGATAACTGCTCAAGTCGGGTCGTGCTATCACTAGATTCAACCCTTTAATTGGGGCTATCAATTTCTTGAGTTCACCCCAATTTCTTGTTAGCCAAGTTTTTCTAGACAGTCTCTCTTTCTCAAGTAGAGACTAAGTCAATTAGGCATGAATCAATATTTGCAACCATTAATTCTTGAATTCAAGCAAGAACTAGGCTAAATATCACTAACCCAATCACAAACAAATCCTAAATCAAACACCCATTAAGTACCCACACTAGCGTTGGGCCACAACCCTAGCTAGAAATTTAGCTACTCATGAAAAATGAAGAAATTAAGATAGAATGCATAATAATTGATTAGGGAAAGAACATCTAATGTTTAGAAGCTAATATAGTATAATACTACTCAAAACAGTGAAGGAAAACGGCTCAGGTGCTCTCCCAAAATAAAACATACCCTAAAAATGACAAAACGTTCTATTTATACAAAGCTTAAAATATATAACAAAAATACCACTGTGGAGGTTGTGCGGCCGCATAATTATATGTGCGGTCCACACAATGAGACTTGGATTTGACAGGTTCCAGTTCTGCGGTCGCACAATTCTGGATTGCGGCCGCACTTCTTCAACTACTGCGGACCGCACATTTGTGAGTGTGGCCGCACTCTTGCTTCCGTGGTCGCACAATTATAGTGCGGTCCGCACTATTTGATCTTAAGTTGTGGTTGTGTGAGACTTTTGCGGACCGCATACAAATGAGTATGGCCGCACTCTTGATTATGCGGCCGCACAAAAATGGTGCGGTTCGCATTTCTTCTTGAACTTGAAAACCCATCTTTCTGATCTTTGACTTCTGCGGGCCGCATAATATTGAGTTAGACCGCATTTGTCATTCTGCGGGCGCACAATTATGGTGTGGTCCACACTCCTTCAATTTTCCCTAAACTATCTCTCTAAATCTCCTCTTCTGCGGCCGCACAATATTTGTGCGGTCTGCATACTCTGAAGGAAAACTGGCATGGCTCTTTCTTTGTTTTGCGGCCGCACATAGTATTGTGCGGTCCGCACTGTGGGCCTTTTGCCTTGTTTTGGTCCTTGTCCACTTTTGACTCCTTTATGAGTTGGTTTTGACTTTTTTGGCTCGTTTTCCAATGTTCCTGTACAAAAGCACATTTCATTAGTTTTCAGGAATACCTTTTAGCATTTTTGAGCTTAAACGCAAGTAAAAAAGAGCAAATAAACGGTCAAAATTCTTACTTATCAACTCCCCTAAACTTAAGCTCTTGCTTGTCCTCAAGCAATTAAGGCAATTCCTACCTCTACTAGAAAAAAAGATATTTCAGCTGGCCTAAGGTGAATTAATTACACATCAATTGGGACCAACAATTACCTAAAACATATATGAATTATCAACAATGCAATAATTTGACTTTTTGAGTACCATAGTTCTAATGCGACACTAGAGCATCAAGAGTTGACGCTATTTATCGAGGACGCTCGCTCTTTCATGTAGGTCATTTTGGATCCCAAACTCCTCCTCCTCTACTCTCCATTAGCAAATCTCACTTTAGAATGTAACACTCGAATCAAGGATTGCAAAAAGTGTGCTTATCTCTCTCAAAAGAATGTCACAAGTCCGACTCTAAGTACCATAAGCTTACCCCTCATGTAAATCACTACTAATGTAAGCTCACTCAACCTGAGATCATGTAGGGATTTTGCGGGAGGTAATGAAGGATTTAAGACCAAGGTAGGATTTGTTGGAATAGAATGGTTTCATTTTTCCTCAAGCACTCCATTTTCTCTTTTCTGCCCATACTTTTTCGACTCTTTGAGTCATTTTCTTTTTCCTCGGGGGAACTAGAGAGACGTAACATCACTCTTTCTTGATCATGACATTCATTTTTTTCCTTTTCTATTTATTCCATGCCTATCATCATTGTTTTCTTTGAATCCCTTCAACTTTCTACCTTATTCACTTTCTTTTTGGTATTTTTCTTTTTGTTCTTTCTTTCTTTTCTTTGCCTTCCCTTTTCTTCATTTCTTTCTTTTCTTTGTACCTTTTATCACTTCCAAACTCCTCGTCTCTCCCCCAAACTTATGTTTTTGCCAATTGTTTTTCAAGAATGCTAAGAAAAGTTTGGGTGCCAAGAGAGGGTCATTACCAAACGCATAAAGGCTTGTAACGTGGTTATTGAAAGAAAGAGGGCTTGGGCTCAAATGGGTTGACTACGGATATCACATTGGTAGGTTATGGAAGATTTCAAATTTCAAATTGGACCAAGAAAAGCCTACAATCATTTCTCAAGCCAAGCTACACTTAGAATTTCGCCTAGAAAAACATTCGGGGCAAGTTCTAGACTATTAGTACGGGTACTTGGACTTGCAATTCAATACCTCACCTCTAACGCAGCTGGATTGCTAAAGAGAATGGATTCGAAGGACAACAATAACCCTAGTTGAGATTGAGAATCACAAATGGCTCGACTGAATCACTCGATGACTGCTTAAGCCAACACAAGAGTCAAAAGGTCACAACTAGAGCTAATTTCTGCCAACAATTTATTTTTAACCATAAGGTCATGGGTAAATGTGTTGGTACCAAGTGAAGCATGTTAGAGACTCTTTTATTCATTACTACTATATTTACCTAAACATAAAAGAAAACAGACTCAATCCCTTAATAAGGTTGTCACGCTATCCATCATTGGGAAGAGCCACCCGGTTCACACAAAATCCACATTTGAAAAGAACCATGGCATTAAGAAAACCAAAGACTTATTGATCACTCAAACGTAAAAAGAAGCTGACAAATCAAAAATAAACTACTAAAGTAAATAAGAAGTTCTACTACTAAGAAAGACAAAGTAAAGAAGCTACGAAATAAACTACGGAAAGCAAGATAAATGAATATACAAACCGAAGTAAAATGAATATATACATCAAACGAAGGGGGAGAATATATACATACCAAAGAGAAAATAAAGATAAAGGAAAAAAATAGTATAAGAGTTATTACAAGCCAAATGTCAATGTCAAATTAATCAAAATAGACCACCACCCCCACCCCCACCCCCGAATAAAAGTGTGCATTGTCCACAATGCTTATCAAAAATAAGAATAAGAAGGGGTAGGGAGTTAAGAGAACTCCCTATATGGTCTCAGTCTGTATGGCATCCTCAGCACCCTCAGTCTCCTCTAGCTGTATCTCATCATCACCTGGCTGAGGGACAACATGGTTGCTGAGCATCTGGATCATCTCCTTAGTGGTGTGGGCAGTCACAACCGGCTCCTCAGACTGGCCGGCTTCTATATGTGATGCCTCTGGTATTGCTGGTACTGAAGGTGCTCCCTCCGTAAGTAGGTCCAATGGTATATCTTCGGCCGATGCAAACTTGATAACTGTTGTTGTCAACTTATCCACCAACTTCTTCGAAGCTTGAGACTTCCGCATTTTCTTTACCTGCTTGCCCAAATCCTCAATGACCTCCCCATGTGCCACCAGAGTCTCCATAATGGTCTTCTGGTTGTCCAAATTCTTCTTCAATATTTCCTCCAATGACGGAGGTACCTATGGTGCAGCCTGGGCAGAAGACTATGCTACAACAACACTGGATATGTCAGACAGCTTTGAAGTAGCTGCCTGCATCCAGTTGTTAAGACTCGCCAATGTTTGGGAGACTCACAGTGCAATCAGTGGATAAGTAGATGAAGTTGGCACTGATAATGGAGCTGATGGTCTGGAAGAAGAAAATGGTGGCATGTCTGCTATCCTAGTGGAAGGTCCGACTGTTGTGGAAGGCATAACATCTACGGAAGGCTCAGCAGCTGAATCAGTAACTACTACTGTTGGCTCCTCAGACTTGCTAGCGGAGGTAGTTGCCTTACCTTTGAACTTCGGGTTGTCAGAACCCTGTAGGTGGTACCATGAGAAAGTCTTCTTACTTTAGTATCATACTGCCTCGACTCCACCTTTTGATCATTGAAGTACTATGTGAGGAAGTTCGGGTAGGGGTAGGATCTCTCATCCTTCTGGACAGCCAAAGTGATGTTGGTTGACATTATAACACCCACATTGATCGGGTACACAGCCATAATTGAAACCACCAGGACTGCTAGGGGAAGTGGGAGTTTGTTCTCATTCAAGCACGGGTCAATGCAACTGCACACGAAAGTCTGCCACCCTTTAGCTTCAAAGTTTAGGGTGGCCCGGACAAACAATGCCCTGCTGTGAGCCACAAAGGTGTTGATCCTTGAATAACCAGAATCTCAGCTAGCCACGGGCGAGCTGCATCACCCATAGCCAGCTTTTCTAAGTATTGGGATGCCTCCACTTCTTCAAATCCCACATAAGTGTTCAAAGCACAGTCGAATCAGATTTTCAGATTTCGCACTTTTGTCACCTTGGTACCCTTTTTAATGTGAGCCACATTGGCATAAAATTCTTTAAACAAGTGATCATTTGCATCGAGGGAGCTTTGGGTGAACCATTTCCATCTTTTTTCTCCTGTAACTGTCTGAGGACATTTGGGTTGTGCTTGTCCAAATCCTTCATCAAGAATTGTCGCTCGAGAGTGAGTGATCTCTTGGGCTACTACTCTCTAAATCTAGTGAAGGCAGTCAAGCTGACAAATATGTCTTCCCACATCTCCCTCTTTCTCGACCTCTCTAAATCCCCCACTATAGCATCACCGCCTCTACCATCGCCCGGGACATCATCATCATCATCAACATTGATTAGTGCAGCCGGGGCATGTGAGGAAGAGGGCTCAGAATCATGGCTACCCTCTTCTGAACCTTTAGAAGAACTAGCAGCAGAAGATGATTCATCAACCAAATGAAATCTACCCTGGACTTGTTGAGGTTGGGTGTTAGGTGGGGCTTGGTCAGAGTTTCCTTGAGAAACTTCCCTAGACGGGAGATACTCACTGGTGTATGATGATTCAGGGACTATATTGGTCGTAGCCTTCTTGCTTAACACTCTCTGGATGGCTAGTGGTAAGTTACTCTTGCTTCATCCTCGGCCTCGGGAGGGGTCTGCCCTCCCTTTTGATGTATCTCCTCCACCTCATGATCTAACTATTATCTGCAATTATAACAATAAGAATCAGTTAGAGTTTAGGTTCATATGAGTCAAATACATGCATGACGGTTGTAGGCCAGTTGTGGATAAACAATCTCAGGAGAGGCAGTACGGACTGCACAAAAATGAGTGCGGCCGCACAATTAAAAGTGCGGACCGCATAATTTTGAGTGCGGCCGCACAACCCTAGGTTTAAACTACTGGGTCTCTGATCATTTAACAGTGCGAACCGCACAATTTTGACTGCGGACCACACAATTTTTACTGCAGACTGCATATTTTTAAGTGCGGTCCACACAATTCAAGCATACAGATGCCCTAACTTAGAGACTGCGGACCGCACGAAAGTGTGTGCGGTCGCACAATTTGGATTAACATGGCACTGCTTTACGATTCATACATGTTTTGCAAGAATTAGACATAGCCCTAATAATCAAGCATGAGTAGCTATTTACCCAGGCCCCAATTAACAATTATGAAGCTACCCACATGATTTTGAGCAAAGATGACTAACTATTGACATTTTTAGGCATGAAATTAACCCTAGACAAAAGAACAAAACTAAGATAAGATGAAAAATCTAAAGATGAAATGAACATACCAGTGATGAAGGATGCAGGTGAGAATCTAAGAGATGAAATGCTTGAAGTTTGAGAATTAGTGGGGGATGCACTGTGTTTGCTTAGGGCTTGAAGTTTCAGAGAATGTAAAGTATAAAAAGTTGAGAAAAGCCCTATTTATACTTTGACCCGTCGGGCCCGGACCTACCTAAGTGCGTCCGCATAATTTTGAGTGTGGTCCGCACTCATTACCTATTCCTTCAAAGACGTTCTGTGGACCGCACAAAAAAAAAGGAGGAGGTCACATGATGGCCTTGAGATAAATGATTCATTTCCCGACGAGCAACTCCTAGCCATTTCTATGACCGGGATGCCATGGTTCGCCGACTTTGCCAATTATCTTGTGAGTGGAATTGTACCAAATAAGTTCTCTTCAAACCAAAGGAAGAAGCTCAAACGGGATTGCCTTGACTATTATTGGGATGAGCCGTATCTTTTTCCGGATATGTACCGATGGTGTGATCTGATGATGTGTGTTAGAGGAAGAACAAATGGGTATTCTTGAGGCTTGCCACTCTTCACCATATGGTGGTCACCATGGTGGAGCCAGAACGGCGGCAACAGTTTTGAGTTGGGGATTCCATTGGCCTACTCTCTACAATGATGCTAGTGAGCTGTCAAGTGGTGTGATGAATGCCAAAGGGCTGGTGGGATCTCAAAGAATAATGAAATGCCTCTCACCACCATTTTGGAGATAAATATTTTCGATGCGTGGGGTACTGATTTTATGGGTCTGTTTGTTAGCTCTTGTGGAAACACCTACATTCTAGTTGCGGTAGATTATGTATCTAAATGGGTTGAGGCCATTGCTTTGCCCAATAATGAAGCAAGGAGTGTGGTGGCATTCTAGAAAAAGAATATATTCACGAGCTTTGGTACCCCAAGAGCCATTATTAGTGATGGGGGTTCGCATTTTTTCAACAAAGCTTTTGATACCTTACTCACAAAGTATGGTGTCACTCACAAAGTATCAACACCCTACCATCCTCAAGCAAGCGGACAAGTTGAAGTCTCCAACCAGGAGATAAAGAGTATTTTGTCAAAGACAGTCAATGCCAATCGGACGGATTGGTCAAGAAAACTTGATGATGCTCTTTGGGATTATAGAACGGCCTACAAAACACCGATCGAGATGTCTCCATACCGGTTAGTGTTAGGGAAGGGATGTCACAATTGAATGAGCTTGATGAATTCCGGTATCATGCCTACACAAGCTCGTCCCTTTACAAGGAGAAGATGAAGTACCTCCATGACAAGTACATCCACAATAAGGAATTTAAAGAGGGTGATCTTGTGCTATTGTTCAATTCCCAGTTACGGATGTTTCCGAGCAAGTTGAAGTCAAAATGGAGTGGCCCCTTTGAAGTGGTGAATGTAACCCCCTTCGGTGCTTTAGATTTGAAAAATAAGAATGACGAGGTGCTTAGAGTCAATGGACACCGGGTTAAACATTATATTGGCAAGGTTGATGATGGCCACATTGTGGCGGTCTTTCATTTCAAATGATTGGTAATTTGCGTCATGCGGCGACGTTAAGTCAGGCGCTTCTTGGGAGGTAACCCATGTGTCTTTTTCTTTTTCTTTTCTTCTTTGTTAGATAGATGTTGTTTTGTGCTAACTGGTTTTGAAGTGTATGCAGGAATGGGTGTACATTGCAGGGATTATGCAAGAAAAATTGGCTAAGTATCTCAAAAAGTGCGGACCGCATAACCACTCTGCGGTCGCACAATTCTGTGTGCGGTCGCACAACTGAAGATCAAAATTGCATGCTCTCTGAAGTTTGGCCTGTCAAAATTGAATACTCTCTGAAAAGTCGTTGGTGCATTACATAACCCAAATGACATCCTAGAGAATACAAAGGTACCATATGGACAAGTGAAAATGGTCTTTTCTTGGTCCTCAAGAACAATAAGAATCTGATTGTAGCCGGAGTATCCATCCAGGAAGAAATAAAAAGCACGTCCGACCAACCTATCCAACATTTGATCAAGAAATGAAAGCGGAAAATGATCTTTCCAAGTGACTTTGTTGAGCTTCCTACAGTCTATGCACACTCTCCACCCGGTGACAGTTCTTGTGGGGATCAGTTCATTCTTGTCATTAGTTATCACAGTCATGCCCCCTTTTTTCGGGACACATTGCACCGGACAAGTCCATGAGCTGTCGTAAATGGGGTAAACAACCCCGGCATCCAACCACTTTATGATCTCCTTCTTCACTACCTCTGACATTGCTTCATTCAATCTTCTTTGATGCTCCACATAGGGTTTGTCATCCTCCTCCAAAATAATTTTGTGCATGCAAAAGTCGGGGCTTATACCCTGAATATCCGCCAATGTCCAACTTATCGCTTTCTTCATCTTTTGGAGCACCGCCAAAATAGAATCTACATGCACGTTAGTCAAGAAAGAGCAAAGAATAACAAGTAAAGTGGAATAAGGGCCAAGAAACTCATACCTGAGATGTGAAGGCAAAGGCTTTAACTCCAAAGTGGGAGGCTCATCGATTGAGGGCTTTGTTGGAGGAGTCTTCCGGTTCTCAAGATCTAAGGACAATTTTTGAGGTTCAGAAGTATATGACCCCATTCCTTGCAAAGCATTGACACCTTCCACAAAGCCTTCCTTCTCATCATCATCATGATTGAGCAACACAGCTTCCAAGGTATCCTCAACATTCATCACAGCACTAGCATTATCAACAATTACTTCGGTCACTAAATCCACGAATGAACAAACTTCGTTGCTATTTGGTTTCCTCATCGATTTACACACATGGAAAACCACCTTTTCGTCACCCACCCAGAAAGTGAGCTCACCAGCTTCCACATCAACAAGAGCCTTCCCTATAGCAAGTAAAGGTCTACCCAAGATAATAGGCACCTCGTAGTCAACCTCACAATCAAGGATCACAAAGTCCGCTGGAAAGATGAACTTATCAACACGGACTAACACATCATCAATAATTCCCAATGGCCTCTTCATAGTCCGATCCTCCATTTGCAGCCTCATAGATGTGGGTCTTGGTTGCCTATTCCCAAAGTTTTGAACACAGAATAGGGCATCAAGTTGATACTTGCCCCTAAATCACATAAAGCTTTGGCAAAGTCGGCACTCCCAATAGTGCAAGGGATTGTGAAAGCACTCGGATCTTACAATTTTGGAGCCATTGAGTGCACAATATCACTCACTTGATATGTCATCTTTATAGTTTCACAATTCATCGACCTCTTCTTGGTGACCAAGTCCTTCATGAACTTTGCATAACCCGGCATTTGTTCCAACACCTCAACCAATGGTACATTGATAGACAAACTCTTTATCATGTCAATAAACTTTTTGAATTGTTCTCACTATTTTGCTTTGCAAGCCTTTGAGGGTATGGAGGAGGAGGACTTGGCATTGGTGCCTTAGCCTTTGGCACTACCGGTTCAGGTATGTCAATCATGTGCTCCTTAGACGGGTTCACCTCTTCTTGCGTCTCCTCCACATTTTCATCAATATCAATTCTCACTTCATCATTAGCTTGAACCACATTGCTTGGAATTTCATCTTCTTGAGCTACAACATCATCATTCATGATTCTTCTTTCATTTGAGGTGGTTGCAACTCCACCTTTTCTACTTCTCGTAATCACTGCCATTGCATGTCCAGTATTATTCCCCCCCTTTGGATTCATCACTGTATCACTTAGTAGTGTCCCCTTAGGACGAGTGTTCAATGCTTGTGAGATTTGGCCAAGTTGAACCTCTAAATTGCGGATTGGAGTGTTGTGGGAAGCTAATTGAGCATCAGAGTCGGCATTTTTCTCCATCATTTGTTTGAACATACTTTCAATCCGTCCCATCTCAGTATTAGAAGAGCTCGGGCTCAGGCCTTGAGAAGGATAGGGGTGGATTGCTTGGTTGTTAGAACATCGGGGGCCTTTGAAAACCTGACCCCCGGTTGTTGTTGTTGTTGTTCCACCCTCCTTGATTACCTCCCCAATTACTTTGATTGTTGCCACCCCAATTGCCTTGGTTTCCTTGATTATTCCAATTTCTTTGATTGTTGTTGCCACCACTCCAATTGCCTTGGTGGCCTTGGTTGTTCCAATTTACTTGATTTCCTTGTGATCTCTATTGTTGTTGATTTTGAGCATTGTTTCTTTGACCTTGATAATTGCTAACATATTGCACTTCTTCTTCTTCTAGCTCAGTATATGAATCACCTTGGTCATACTCACTATCATCTTGCATGAATTGTTCTAGACGGCTTTGCCCTTGTTGACCTTTTTGTCGTCTCTTGTTCATCATCATATTTACACCTTCCATCGCATTCACTTGTTTTGTCCCTTGAATTTGTTGCAACTGAGCTTTGGCCAATTGGTTCATTGTGGTTGTTAACTCTGCGATAGCTTGCCCATAATCATGTAGTTCCTTGTGTAGGTGAATGACATTGGGGTCACTTTGTGGAACATTGGCCCTACTTTGCCACGCCGATGAGGTATCCGCCATCTCATCCAAAATTTCACAAGCTTCGCCATAAGGTGTGTAATTTACCACACATTGATTTGTTGTGTTGATCCCCCTGTATAAGGTTTGTTATATCATGACCTTGGTCATATCATTATTTGGGCACTCTTTAGCCATGGTACGATATCTTTCCAAAATCTCATGCGATGGCTCAGTGGGATCTTGCTTGAATGCTAGAATTTCATCCCGTAGTGCAGCCATGTGCCCCGGAGAGAAGAATCTGGCAATGAATTTTTCAGCCAACTCATCCCATGTATGGATGGAATGATTGGTCAATCACTCTAGCCAGTCTAATGCTTTTCCCCGTAAAGAGAAAGGAAATAGCCTCAAACTTAGCGCGTCCTCAGAAACATTGGTTTGCTTGCTCCCCCAACAAGTATCGATGAACACCTTGAGATGCTTGTAAGCATTTTGATTTGGAGCCCCGGTGAAGAATCCCCATTGCTCAAGTAGTGTAAGCATCACATTGGTGATTTTGAAGTTGCCCGCCCTAATGCGGGGCGGTACTATAGCACTTGCATAACCCTCGTTCGGCAACACCTGGTGCGCTGCCGCTCTTGGTGGAGGTGTGGGAGGGACGAGAACATTATCATTAGGCGGTCGGCCTCGCCAATTTTCTTGAGGTTCCTCATCTCCTTGATCATCGTCCACTTCCTCCCCCAATGACAAATTACCAATGGGCTCGTTGTTGAGAGCCATTATCGTATCTATAAGCAATTCAAAAACAAAATTAGTGACTCGGAAGGAAAAGAAGACAAATCACACAAAAACTTAGATATATAGCTAAATCCGTTTAACTCCCCGGCAATGGCGCCAAAAATCGATGTCCCCCAAACTCACACCACAAATATAGGTAGTGAGGTGGTCAAAGCAATAATAAAACCCAATGCAAGTCGAGGTCGAATCCTCAGGGAGTTAGAATTGGGATTAGGTATATATTTAGTGTAATTGTACAATATGCCTTAGATTACACTTCTACATTCTTGTTTGTTATTTCTACTTCTACTTTAAACTATTGATTACAATTATTAAACTAGAAGACAATATTTTTTGTTATGGTTGTTTTCCAAATGATAAAAGATCTAGGGATGCGACTTTCACTTAGGTGGTTACTTAATGGGTTGAAAACTCTAGGACAAGCCTGATTGGCCGGGGTTGTAATATAGCAATCACACGCAATTACCCACTCTATACCTCTCGGTAGTTTGAGTGGTTTTACCTAATTTGACTTTCTCAAGCCCAAATGGGTATTGCACAGAACAAGTGATAACTGCTCAAGTCGGGTCTTACTATCTCTAGATTCAACCCTTTAATTGGGGCTATCAATTTCTTGAGTTCACCCCAATTTCTTGTTAGCCAAGTTTTCCTAGACTTAGTCTCTCTTTCTCAAGTAGAGACTAAGTCAATTAGGCATGAATCAATGTTTGCAACCATTAATTCTTGAATTCAAGCAAGAACTAGGCTAAATATCACTAACCCAATCACAAACAAGTCCTAAATCAAACACCCATTAAGTACCCACACTAGGGTTGGGACACAACCCTAGCTAGAAATTTAGCTACTCATGAAAAACGAAGAAATACAAGAAGAAATAAAGACAGAATGCATAATAATTGATTAGGGAAAGAAAACCTAATGTTTAGAAGCTAAAATAGTACAATATTACTCAAAACAGTGAAGGAAAACGACTCAGGTGCTCTCCCAAAACAAAACTTACCCTAAAAATGATATAAAGTTTTATTTATACTAAGCTGAAAATATCTGACAAAAAAGCCCATGCGAATGTTGTGCGGCCGCATAATTATGTGTGTAGTCCACACAACGAGACTTGACTTGATAGGTTCCAGTTCTGCGGCCGCACAATTCTGAATTGTGATCGCACTCCTTCAACTACTGCGGACCGCACATTTGTGAGTGCGGCCGCACTCTTGCTTCTGCGGCCGCACAATTATAGTGCGGTCCGCACTCTTTGATCTTAAGCTCTGGTTGTGTGAGACTTCTGCAGACAACATAAAAATGAGTGCAACTGCACTCTTGATTATGCGGCCGCACAAAAATGGTGTGGTCCGCATTTCTTCTTGAACTTGAAATCCCATCTCTCTGATCTTTGACTTCTGCGGGCCGCATAATATTGAGTGAGGCCGCACTTGTAATTCTGCGGGCGCATAATTATGGTGCGCTCCGCACTCCTTCAACTTGCCCAAAATCAGCTCTGAATCTCCTCTTCTACGGCCGCACAATATTTGTGTGGTCCGCATACTCTGAAGGAAAACTGACATGGCTTTTTGTTTGTTTTGCGGCCGCACACAATATTGTGTGGTCCGCACTGTGGGCCTTTTTCCTTGTTTTGGTCCTTGTCCACTTTTGACTCCTTTATGAGTTGGTTTTGACTTCTTTGGATCGTTTCCCAATGTTCCTATACAAAAGCACATTTCATTAGTTATCGGGAATACCTTTTAGCATTTTTGAGCTAAAACGCAAGTAAAAGAGAGCAAATAAATTGTCAAAATCCCTACTTATCAAGACCCTTCCGCTCCTGCAATCCCAAACCTCCCAAGCCTATCTGCTTCTGCGTTCAAGCTTCCGCAGGAGCGACTCCGCTCCTGCGGCCTTTATGTTGCACCTGCGAGCCTAGGCCAAACTCCTCCAGCCCGCATCTTCGACCCTTCTCTCGCACGTGCGAGTTCGCACCTGCGGTCACTCCATCGCAGGTGCGAAAACACCATAAACCAGAAACTTCATCCATTTGCCTAAGTCCAAATTCAATCCGTTAAGCATCCGAAATACACCCGAGGCCCCCGGGACCTCAACCCAATATACCAACAAGTCCTAAAACACTATACAAACTTAGTCGAGTCCTCAAATCACGTCAAACAATACTCAAAACATGAATCACCCTCCAACCCAAACTTAATGAACTTTAAAACTTCAAACTTCTACAACCGATGTCGAAACCTAACAAATCACGTCCGATTGACCTCAAATTTTGCACACAAGTCACATTCGACATTATAGACATAATCCAACTTCCGGAATTGGAATCCGACCCCGATATCATAAAGTCCACTACTTGTCAAAATTTCCAAAAATTCGACTTTTGCCAATTCAAGCCTAATTTAGCTACAGACCTCGAATTCACAGTCCAGACACACTCCTAAGTCCAAAATCACCCAACGGAACTAACAAAACCGACGGAACTCCATTCCGGAGTCGTCTTCACACAGTTCTGACTATGGTAAAAAAATCATAAAACTTAAGCTTCCGTTTTAAGGACTAGGTGTCCCAAAACACTCCGAAACCATTAACAAAACCTCCCGGCAAGTCACATAAGCAGAAAAGGGTACGGGGAAAACAGTAAATATGGGATCGACGCTATTACTCTCAAAACGACCGATCGGGTCGTTACAACAAGAATTCCATCATAACTCTTGAACCACTAATATAATAAACACTCAATCATATAGAAACCTTTCACTTAACTCATTTCAGGAGAACCATTGCAACACGCAACTGAATTCCCATAACCGCAGAAAATACAATCCTCAAGTAGTGGTCTAAACCAACATAATTCTTTCGGGATCCATCTACACATAACATGCCATAATACTTGGATGCCTCCAAATAAAATCAATTACGGTGGTCGTCATGCCTCGCACTACCGCCACAAATCACATGTATAACTTAACACGCTGAAGGAACGAACTTTAACGTGTTCAACAAGGACGATGACACCACATCATAATTAAGAATTCCACCACGCTCAAAAATACCAAGTCTCGTTACGCCATTATCCTAAACCTGAACATTCATAGTCCAATTGTCTTTCCTCCGTTGGAAATAAAATGTTAAACCTCTGAATCATGCACTGAGAAAAACCTTTTTTAAAGTCATTCAACCTCGACACATAAATAAGCACCCTACCATTACACCAACACGGTGCGATAATAACGTCTGAACATCATAGCAATCTGCGCGCAACCTTGAAACCATTGAAAACACAGCTACTGGGCCGAAATGACAGAACATCCTTCTGCAATAAGATGATAATAACTTGCTCGAATGCGCAGGGAGAAACATCATGCCCACGTCTGTAGTACCACTATAACTCCTCGATGCCCAATTGACACGGGCGTTGAACATCGTATACGAATGAGTAGGAAGGATATAAAGGCATAAGCCTCAAAGGAATCAAATCGCATGATGAGGAATCAAGAAAGGGAAGTGTTGCTAACAGTCTTGTAGCCTCTCGAAAATAAGTAGAGACGTCACCGTACCGATCCGCAAGACTCTACTAGACTCGCTCATGATTTGTGAGACCAAAGTGAACCTAGTGCTCTGATACCATGTTGTCATGACCCAAAATCCATTAATGGTCATGATGGCGCCTAACACTGCTGTTAGGCAAGCCAACAATAATTGATTAACTCGATTATTCATTTTAGTATTTGAAATCATAATTTTCCTTCAATTAAATAATCAGAAATAAAATTTACAGAGTAATTGATAATATTTTTCCCAACTACAATACTGAACAACTCATAAGTACCCCAAACCCTGGTGTCACGAGTGGATGAGTATCAACTAGGAAGTAAATAAAATATAATATCTGTCTGGAATATAGATTAGACATGGAAAATAAAAATAACTCTGAAGGAGACTCTGCTGGTTGTGGATCATAACCTGAAATGCAACACGCGGCAAGTCCTCCCATCATTTGTGCCTCCGTGCCCAAAGGACCACCGGACATAAAAGTACCTGCACAAAAATGTGCAGCAAGTGTAGTATGAGTACGTAAATTCACGTGTACCCAGTAAGTATCTAGCCTAACCCCTGAGGAGTAGTGACGAGGGTTCGACATCGACACTCACTAGTGGTCCAATAATATCAGGTACAGTAAGGAGGTGAACAAATATAAGACAGGGTAAATAAATGAAATAAACCAGTGTAAATATGTGGTACAATTCCCCTCGCTACAATAAACTCAAGCTCTCAATTAGCAAATTAATCATCAACCAGATCACATATAAATATGAATAATGGACCTCACCAAATAGGTTGTTATAATTCGAATCAGGGAAATTTTTACAGATACCCTGGCTTTTTATCAAATATTACGCACGATTCCATGAGGATATTTTATAGAAATACCGATCTGTACGGCCCGATCCAATATAAATATTAAACCGTGCACTGCCAAGGTGAACGACCCGCTCCCATAATAGTGTGGTACATAAATCCTGCCGAGGTGAACGGACCGATCCCATTAGAATAAGAAGCTTAAACGGGCCATTGACCCCACTCACGAATGAACATGTGAGTTATAATTTTTAAGGAAAATTATTCGATGACAATGCATAGCGCGCGAGAAATCCGTAAGAGGAACACCATTATTCCATGGCAAATCATAAAACTCGCGAAAACTCTACAATAGCAAGTCCATCACTCTACGCATGTCTAGTCTCAAGTCATAATGCGAAATAAAAGAATTAAACGAGCAAGGATAATCCCTATAGTACAAGTACAGCATGATATAAACCTAAGTCTACCCAGACAATAACATGAATCTAACTACGTACGGACTCTCGTCACCTCGTACGTACGTAGTCTCCGCAACAAGTTACACACATCAAATATATCACCTAGGGGTAGTTCCCCCCTCACGGAGTTAGACAGGAGACTTACCTCATCTCAAAGCTTACTTTCCGGTCCAAATTATACTTTAAATCCTCAACTCAGTGCCAAACGACCCGAAGCTAGTCAAATGTTATATAAAATAGTCAATACATGCTCAAAAATTCACATTCTAACTATTAAAGTGAATTTCCAAACCAAATTGAAGAATTTCTAAAATTCACCCCGGGCCCTCGTGCCCGGATTCCGGAAATTTTCGAAGATAAAAATTACCCATAACATCATGAACTCGAATATATGATTTATTCTCAATTCCATTCCCAAATTCGTGGTCAAAATCCAAAAATATAAATTTCTAGATTTTCCTTCAAAATCCCAAATTTCTACAAATTTTCATGCTTGAATCCATATAAAAATCATGTATTTATCTTGCAATGGATGGGAATAACTTATATTGGCATAGATGATGAAAAAAACCCACTTGAAGCTCTCCAAAAATTGCCCAACCAAGAGAGAATGGTAGAAAATGGGCCAAATCCCCGTTCTTAAAGAACCCTTCTGCCCAGCGACTTCTCGCACCTGCGGTCACTTGACCGCTTCTGCGGTTCCGCAGGTGCGGCAAATATTCCGCTTCTGTGGAGATGCCCTCAGCTACCCGCTTCCGCTTCTGCACCTTCCCTTCCGCATGTGCGGTCTCGCTTCTGCGGCGAGATGACCGCATTTGCGGTCTCAGCACTGCCCAACAAAAATCGCATTTGCGTCCCTTTTTGGCCGCTTCTGCGGCTCCGCACCTGCGGCCAAAACCTCGCAGATTTTTGAGGCCAAGGGAGAAGCTTCGCTTCTGCGAGTCTTGGGATGCATGTGCGATGCCCGCTTATGCGGTACCATGATCGCAGATGCGATCTTTCGCGCTTTTGCGGTTCCCCTCGCGCATCTGCGTAGTCGCTTCTGTGACGTGAAGGTCCTCACAAGCGGTCCTCTGCTTGGCTGCCCTGTTCCGCAAATGCGAGCCTTGTCTCGCAAATGCGAATCCGTATATGCGAAAATTTACCCACATATGCGAAAATGCTAGACAGAATATATAAAATCGGGTGTTAGCCATTTTTGCTCATTTTTTAGTTTTGATTCTCGGATTTGGGCGATTTCAAAGGAGTTTTTTACGATTTCAACTTGGGTAAGTGTTCTATATCCGAAAGTGATTAACTATCATAAATTCATGTTTATATTCGTCATTTATTTCAGATTTAGATGGAAGAAATTGGAGATTTTGTAAAACTTTCCAAAATCGAAAATTTAGGATTTGAAAGACAATCTGATGTCGGAATTCGATAATTTTAGCATGGTTGAACTCGTATCGGAACGGGTGTCCAGATTCCGTAATATTTCATCGGGTTCCGAAAAGTGGGCCCTGCATTGACTTTTCCGAAAAAAACTTAAATTAGTCTCTTTTGAATTGTTAATAATTTCTAAAGCTCAAATTGAACTGTTTGTAAATAATTTGTTAGGTTTGATTAGTTTCGAGATTAATTCGAAAGGAAAAGTTGTGGTCGAATGATCACTTGGAATTGAAAAATAAGGTAAGTGTCGTGGTTAACCTTGACTTGAGAGAATAGAACCCTTGAATTATTTGTTAAGTGAATTTCATGTATAATGACGTATAGGCGAGGTGACGAGTGCCTATACGTCGTCGAATTGATTATTTGCATATTTATCTGAAAATCATAAATTATTTTAAATCACGAATTAATTATTATATTAATTATTTCTCTCATATTCCTCGTTCAATATTATGTCTTGGATTCATGCTATAATTGCCACATGCTTATTTGAATTATATGTCTTAATTGATACTTGACATTTAGCATATTAAATATTAAATTGCATATTTCTCCCCGATCTTCACAATTAATTGCTACTTGTCATTACTTGTTTCCTAAATAAATCATAATTATTGTATGCTTTGTTGCCTAATATTTTTTTTGTTACATGCGGTATTTATTGGAGTATTTTTACATTTAAGAATTATTTAATTATATTGATGGAGTGGGTTGCACGCCGCAACAGATTTATTTTAAGTACAGGTGTTTATGGTTCGGTTTGTGTCGGTTTTTTTCTAAAAAGAAACCAAACCAAGTAAGTCGATTTTTTAAATATTGGAACCAAACCAAACCAATTAACTCGATTTTTTATCGATTCGATTTTTGTCATTTTTTCGGTTTTTTCAGTTATTTGTCGATTTTTTCTTAAATATGAGACATACACTACCAAACGCATATTCCGGCGACTACATTTTTAACGTAACGTTAACAAACCAATTGCTTTTTGAGAAATTTATTATTTACCAAGACATATTGATGATAATTGACTCAAATAATGATGAATAAATTAAGTACTCAATTAAAAATTGATTATTTTTAACATGAAATAAATTCTTGTACTTAGTAAAATAAAACTACCAATCAAACTAAAAGGCAAAGAATTAGATTATTATAATAGCAAAGAACTAGACTAAAAATACAAATGACTAATATATACCATAAAATTTTAGAAACTTTATATAAAAATATACATATATATATGTGTGTAATAATAAATTTAAATAGCCACTTTTATAGTCGGTTTGGTTCGGATTTTTCGGTTATTTTTTGATTAAAACCAAAATCAAACCAAATTTGATCGGTTTTTAAAATTTAAAACCAAAACCAAACCAAACCTAAAAATATCGTTTTTTAGTCGGTTTGGTTTGGTTTTCGGTTTGGTTCGATTTTTCGGGTTTTATGAACACATCTAATTTTAAGTTTATATTGTTGAGCGGGCTGCACGCCGCAACGGATTTATTGAAAGTTTATGTTGTTGGATCGGGATGCACGCCGCAACGAATTTTATTCTAAGTTTATATTGTTGGAGCGGGTTGCACGCCGCAACGGAAATTAATTGAAGGTTTATGACTGCTGAAATAATTTTAATTATTGATATGATTTACCTGTCTTACCTCTATTCCTATTATTATTATTATTATTTTTATTATTATTATTATTATTATTATTATTATTATTATTATTATTATTATTATTATTATTATTATTATTATTATTATTATTATTATTATTATTATTATTATTATTATTATTATTATTGCGTACAGGTTAATGTAAGCGATCTGTCTTAGCCTCGTCACTACTTCGTCGATGTTAGGATCGACACTTACAAAGTACATGAGGTCGGTTGTACTCATACTACACTCTACACTTCTTGTGCAGATTTCAGAGTTGGTCTCAGCGGTGTACTGTAGATTTTGCTCGGATTCAGCTATCCGTGGAGACTTGAGGTATAGTTGCACGTCGTTCGCAGCTCTGAAGTCCGCTTCTACTTTATTTTAGCCGTGTGCTTTCTTTCAGAAAACTTTATTTTATTCAGACCATGTTTGTATTATTTTAGAAACTCGTGCACTTGTGACTCTAGTTTTGGGTTGGTATTTAGATAATGTTATTAATTTTAGTTGTTCACTTTAATTCAGACATTTTTCTGGTTGTTTGGTTTCTTTACTAATTAATTAAACGGATTGTTAAAAATGATTTAAATTATTCTATCATTGGCTTGCCTAGCAATGAAATGTTAGGCGCTATCACGGTCCCGAAAGTGAGAATTTTAGGCCGTGACAATTTTACTCATTGTTTAATCGAGCTCTTCTACTTTTATATTCATATACTATATGCTTAGTAACTATTTAATTGAAACCCAACAAATTCTCTGCCACCGACAAAAGTAAAAATACTACAAGTTCTTTTTTTTTTCCTTTCTCTTTTTATATTTAAATATATCTTTATTAATTATCTCATAATGTGAATAGTGAAACATTGATTTTCGTCGGAGATAAGTACAAAAGCTTTCCTCAAAAATAGGAAAGTTGAATAGCATTGACGCAAAAAATGCCGGTTGTGTGAAAAAATGCTAGGTTTTTCGGATTGGGCCTATTGTCTTTGGGCTATAGATTTGCAAAGTTATACGCTGCTCAGTTGCAACCTGAAACAATGAAGTTCTTTTATTGCAAGAAAGCACCCGTGGTTTTCCTAAGTTCACTTTTGCCCCCCTTTTCCATTATGGATAACGCAATTAGTCCCATCTTAAAGTAAGAGTTTTATGTTTCACTTAATAATAAGAATCTTGCCTCATAAGATAGGGAACGTGACCCTAATTTCAACTATCAGATCATTGGTTTGTTCTAATTTAGATAATATGGCTTCATATTAACTGGGAGTATTAGTGGGCTAATTTCAAAAATTTGAATATTTTTAAAACCTTTTGAAACTTTTGGATTAAAATTTTAAAGTAATGTAGATTTTGTTTTACCAAACGCAAATCAAATTAGTTGTCAAATAAAATTGCATTATGTCAATATTGTAAATGGCCATGATGTCCCATTTCCTCGGACAACTATAAGTGTTTTGTTCCTGTCACTTATTTATTGATAAAAAAAGGGAAAGTAAATTTTGATTTCCTTAGTAAATATTATTCACTGACACAAAATTTAGCTCATTTATACATATCCATGAGTAAGTCAAGGTGTTATATATCAAATATAAAAATATAAAATTTTAACCATCTCAAAATTCCGTACAATGTAACAAATTTTAATAGGCCAATCTGCTCAATTTTCAGAACTTAGGTGGTCATCAGTTTACAATTAGGAGGTTATGGGGTCTATGCAACATGTTACTACATCTAATAATCCTTCACAAAGGGAAAAAAAAGAGACGCAAAACCTCTCTGCAACAAAAAGGTTTTACATAGTCGTCGCTGTGTCACTACCAAGTCCGTTGGCGGCAGAAAAAAAGGGTGAAAAAGCTGTGAGAATGGGGAAAAACGGGAAGAAGCGAAGCCACCAACAGAACCGCAGAGATAGAGCTTACTATCTTGAAGAGGAAGAGCAAGAATACCCAGCTGTCCCACCTACTGAGTCCCCTGGTGCAGAAGAAGAACAAGAAGATGAAAACCCAGAAATTGAAAAAGAGAGTCAAGATGATCTCAGTGTTTCATCTAGTGATGTCCCTTCAAAGTTTTCTCTATATCAACAATCTGTGCAGGCAAGAAATACCCATTTGTCAAAGTCTCCTCTTTTTCTTGCTTACTATATCAGTAGTAATTTATGGTAGCTAATTGGATAAAGTGGAGTAATCTTATTGTATCTTGTTTATTGGTGCAGTCACCAAAAGGGGACATAAGTTACCTGCAGAAATTCTTCTTGATGTACGTAGGTGGGAGGGTGCCTCTCCATTTCCAGGAAGATTTCTGCGGCACTGCTCTTTTGAGGTACACACTTTCAACTACCATGTATACTATTTACTTAGTATAGTGCTTTAATTATTTGGTGTATTTTACGCCATCGCAAATCAGCTCCTGGATGGGTATGCATAACTATTAGTGGTCATCAATATAAGGTCCTTAGGGGATTTGATTTCATTTAGATATTTGAGCAATTATACTGCTGCAAGCTGTCCAGTAGTTTGTTGTATTTGAGGCCAAGTAATTTAGGTGATGCACCAGCAGAAGGCTGTCATTTTAGCTTATCTCTTTTAATTAGTTCTTCTTTATAGCTGATCTGTTTCATAATATTAGGTTTACTTTTGGCGTGGCAATTTCTACGAGCATGATCATGTTGCCTTGTTTCAAATGGAGTAAAACTTCACCTACTGAAAGCATATCTTACCTGAAAATTTGAATTTGAAACTTTTGGTATTAAGGATGTTGATAGACTACATTTGCCTACTGATTATGGTTCTGGAAAAAGAGTATTCCTTTTTTTTTTTTGCAGTTATTATTTCTTTCAAGCTTTAGAGTTAAGATTATTCCTCAAGTTGTATCTCAGATTGGTCTCCATGCTGAACCTATGATAGTTTTATACCTATTAGCCATCAAGACTAAAAATGTAGTTTAGTGGGATCGACTACTAGATATAAATTAATGCATAGTCTCGACGCATTCTGTTTGCGAGTTTGTAAGTTAACTCAACTGTTTTTTTTTTCAACACTTATCTGATGCTGATAGATTAATGCATAGTTTCACCAATCAAAAAAAGATTAATGCATAGTTTCAACTCATTCCCTTTGCAACTTCATCAGCTAACTCAACTGTTGTTTTGTAACACCACCTCTCCTGATACATTTTGGCAGTACTGAATGGCTCCGTAATGATACTAGGCGCACGGCTATAGGATTAGATTTGGATGTTGAGGCACTTGATTGGTGCATGGAGAACAATGCGAACAAAGTCGGTGCTGATGTCTCTTCCAGAATATTCCTATTTCATGGTAATGTGTTGCAACCTCTTAAGGCCAAATTGGTTAATGCCGCTACTCAAAATCTCATGCAAAACATAACATTAGGAGATAGTGAAGATGGTTCTCCTGATCATAAATTGATGAAGGATTTTCAATTTCCTGCAAGGGATATAGTTTGTGCTTTTAACTACAGTTGTTGTTGCCTTCATACTCGCCAAGAACTAGTTTCATACTTCAAACATGCCTTAATTGCTCTGAATAAGAAGGGTGGTATATTTGTGATGGATCTATACGGAGGCACATCAGCAGAGCAAGAGCTGAGGATGCAGAGAAGATTTCCTAACTTCACAGTATGTCTATCCAAACTAAAAGAGATCCTTTGTCTTCTGTCATTGAATTACATGTACTAGAATCTGGATCTTTCTTACCATATTATTAGTTATTCAATTTCAGCATATAATTTCTTTGTTGTCACTTCCTTTTCAGGACCATTTGGAACACTGCTATAATGAAAATTTTTCAATGTGGACATGACAGTTCTGGGGATGCTGATACTCTTTTACGCATTTTCGTCATTATAGTTGGGCTGTACCTGCTTATCTTCACCGTTTAAGGCTTTAAAGTCTGTTTATTTGAAGATACATTTTAGTCAAATCGGTGACAGAGTCAACAATTCCAAAAGAAAACGCCCTTCTACGATCTATCATCCCCTACTGCTATCACCAAACCTCCCCCCCCCCCCAAAACTATGCAACCCTATAGCTCTTACTCTTTTGCCATACCTTTCCTCCAAATTTTACAACTTCTTCAATTAACACTAGCCATGCAAAACTTATTTCTACGTTCTTAATAGAAGAATAATTATAAAACATGTATAACCTTTCCTGTAAAGGAAATTTAGTATCATAATCTTTAAAGAGAAAATGAATTTGTATAATCTTGTTTGGCTGAAAATTATACTTTAGTTTAAGGTAAAGACCATATATTAAATAAAAGAGTTATGTCTTGGTTACTTTTATTGGATCCCATCTTATAAAAACTTTGTGATACAATTCTTTAATGTCCTCATTATGTCAAATAATTCTTTAGTGACATGACAGACAAGAAAAAGATAATGTGAAGTAGGTTTTGATCAAGAAAATTAGGTCTTGTTAAGGGGATGATTATGTGATTGATAAAATGGCACACACCTTAGGGCATGGCTCCAAGATGGTTACTTTTATCATGTATATCTAAATATATGTGAGTACATACAGACAGATTATAGTGGCACTCATTGAAGGATTCTATGTCATTGATTGAGTATTCAGCTTGAGCATTTCTCTTTTTCCCTTTTGCGGTACGGAGGTAAGAGCCATCAGAAGGCTGGAAGAACTGTTGAATTCTGTTTGATTTGATTAGGCTGTTTTTGCTATTAGCTGAAGTGGCTTATTAGAAATTCGAGGTTGATTTAGTGATTAGACAAAACTGAACCAAAAATCCCAGAATTTGGACAAAAATGCAAAGAGCCATGTTGATACAGATGACCTGATAATCTTCTAAACATATTCCTATGCCTTGTATCTTAGTGACAAAACTGTTATTATCTCTGTCATCTTATCTCACAGCTGAATTCACCGCGGTAGACATGCCTAGTGTATAAATTGCAACTGGTCATGGAATGGGGACAGGTGGGATATCCTTACTTCTGTTGCTGTGGTGAGCTAGGGGTTAGTTCCTTTAATTAATTGCTTCAGTTGGAAAAGAACATGCAAGGAGGCTTTTGTAGCGAAATGCTAGCTTTAGGTTTCTTTTTGGCATACTTTGATATGTATGAAGCATCTGGATGAATGATATTTCTCAGAAAATTTAGGTGGTAAGCCGTAACCTGGCCTGAGGGCTTGACATCCTATGTAATAATTCTGCTATTTGTAAGAGTTGTTACTTCCAAACAACCTGTGGGTCAAAAAAGAAAAAAAGATCTTGGAACATTGTCTTTAGTTTGTTTGTTAAATGACTGAATTGTAAAGTCTGCTATCTATTTCACAGTATGTTTGGGAGCAAGCTGAATTCGACATCATTAAACGGAAAACGAGGATCAGCCTCCATTTTAATCTGCACAAACCACAAAGGAAAATTCGCCATGCATTTTCCTATAGCTGGAGACTGTAAGTCGCTTTCCTCCTCCATTATATAGAAAATGTCACTTCCTCATTCTATTATGGCAGCAGTACTTACTCTGTCGCTGCTGTTCATCTAATTTCTTGTTTTTTCTTGTGTATAGGTGGTCATTGCCTGAGATCAAAGATTGTTTGGAAGAAGCTGGATTTCAGTCGGTCCACTTCTGGATCCGACATATGCCTGACAGTGAAGAAATCAAAAGCACATATGGGCTTACTGCTGGACGAGACATAAAGTATGAAGAGGTTACAAGTTTTCAACAACAAGATTCATGGAACGCTTACATTGTAGGTGTTGCTTAGCTTTCTATCTCTGCCTTGTTTTCATGTAAGTTTTCCTAGGTAACAAGTTATTTTCCGTTTCTTGGGAATCTAGACCGTAACATATGAAGCAATTAGCAGGTTGACATAGAACTGCTTGAAAACAAGACACTAAACTATGATGTAATTTAAATTTCTTGTGTTCTTTGGATACATTTTAATGCACAAAAAAAATTGTACCCTCATCTATAAGTTTCCTTAATTCACTCCATATGTTCTTTGTTGATTAACTTGATTCCAGAATGATGAACTAGGTCAAGCTAAATTTTTAAAGTTTGGTTTTGATTCTCAGATGACTGCCTATTCGGACAGGAAATCGTATACTATTGAATAGAGGGTACTTCGCCTCTATAAAGGATACAAATACATTTTAATATATTAATTGATACATGGATATAGCAGACTCAATTTGACCACACAGACCAAATGACTCAGATTATTTAACGCAAAAGTACCATGTCAACTTGCATACAGGATGTACTAAGTGGATACACTTCCTCTTCAGGTTTTATGGTTCAGTTCAAAGCGTCATTTATTTATTTTTGAATCAAGTGAAAATGAAATTCAATGAGGTATGCTCAAGCTAGTTTGGAGACCACCATTATTTAAAAAAAAGAAGAGATTCAATAAAGTTGATCGCTTGTACTTATTTAATGAAGTTGAAAACTTATTGGTGACTTGATGTTGTTTTATATACTCTCTCCGTTCACTTTTACTTGTCTATTATATTAAAAATATATTTTCACTTTTACTTGTCCACTATATTAAAAATACATTTTTACTTTTACTTGTCCACTATACTAAATCAAGAGAAAAGATTTTTTTTTCTTTCAATTTTATCCTTATCATTAACTACTCATTCCCCATATTATTTCCCAAGACCTTTTGAAATGCTATCAATATTATGGATATTATAATAAAATACACACTTAAATGAACGGAGGGAGTAGTTACTAACATCGAATTGCTTATCAATTCAACTCAACCTTAGCTTCACTAACTTGTAGACACCAAAGATGTGATGAAGCATGATTATTTTTCAACGTGATTTTATCAAATAAAACTAGATCTAAATATCACGTTGTCAACTTGCTTTAAGTTCTAATTCAAGGTTTAGAAGATTTCTATTTTCTCACTCTAAGTTGGAAAAGAAATTCGGCATTTTCATCACTTTGTGGATTACTCAAATGATTTCTAAGAATCTAAAGATGGATGGACTTTAAAAAGGCAGCACATGAGCCAAACATTATCTCTTTTCTCACTTTAAGGTCTATGTTCAAAGTTTGAAGCTACCTTATATCATTATCCAATACGGCTACGGGTGTTCATGAAAATCCAAAAAATCGAATCAAATCGAAAATCGAATCAAATTGATCAAAAAAATGATACTTTTTAGTTTTGGTTTGGTTTTGGTTTTGAATTTTAAAAACCGATCAAATTTGGTTTGATTTTGGTTTTAATAAAAAAATAGCCGAAAAAATCGAATCAAACCAACTATAGAATTAGGTATTTAAATTTATTATTACATCTATATATATGTATATTTTTATATAAAGTTTCTAAAATTTTATGGTACATATTAGTTGTTTATATTTTTAGTCTAGTTTTTGCTATTATAATAATCTAATTCTTTGCCTTTACATTCTAGTTTGATTGATAGTTTTCTTTTTCTAAGTACAAGAATTTATTTCATGTTAAAAATAATCAATTTTTAATTGAGTACTTAAATTATTCATCACTAGTTGATTCAGTTATCATCAATATATCTTGGTAAATGATAGATTTCTCAAAGAGCAATTGGTTTGATAGAGTTACGTTGAAAATGTAGTCTCCGAAATATGTGTTTGGTAGTGTATGTCTCATATTTAAGAAAAAACCGATAAATAACCGAAAAATCGAAAAACCGACCAAAATCGACGAAAACCGAATCGATAAAAAACAACTTAACTGGTTTGGTTTGGTTACAATATTTGAAGAACCGACTTAATTGGTTTGATTTCTTTTTAGGAAAAATCCGAACCAAACCGAACCACGAACACCCCTACCTACTTGTGGCTACAACGTAACAGCGTCTTTTTCAAATATTTGGTCAGATATTCTTCAACGATAACACATGATGGTTTCAACCAGGAGAAATTTTGACTGCATCATTGCAGTAATCATCCATTTTTTTCCCTTTGTTCCAAAGTCGTGCAGTAGACAGAAAAAATGTATTTGCAAGAATAATTAATCAAAACAGAAAAAATAAATTATTTTTTCTGTATAGGAAAAGTGACAAGTAAAGTGAATGGAGGGAGTATATATTAAATTGGGTTGACTCAAATTCAAATAAAAATATACAGTACTACTACTATATCACAAACCTATACCTATGACGCGTTTTAGTCGCGATTTCGAGTGTCAAATACATAAAGGAATGGAAAGGAGGGAAATAAATAAAGTTGCCTAAATTGGAAATTATACTTAGTAATCTTGAGTACAGCAGTCAGCAAAGTAAATGAGTGGACCTCGGGCGTATAAAAGAATGATCTCCATTCATAGTCATATCAAAAGCGTAATAATGCGTCTAAGTGGATTAATGAGTGATTCGGAGCGACGTAGTTCTTTTGACAAGTCCTGAATCAAAGTGTGGTTCTTTTGGATTCAACGAATTATAATGTGTGAAAAATAAGACTGGGCACCATAATATGTACAGCACGGTTATTCACCGCGCTATATCTTAACGACACGTTTGTCCGTTAAGGTATACGCGGTGAATAACTGCGCTATACTTAAGTATTGAGCCCACAAATAATTTTTCTGGACTTAACTGACATACCAATAATTCAACCGGGTATAACACGCATATTTAAGGCGCTATATGTCAAATAATTATACCCCCAGATTGATTTTTTCTTTATTTAAAGAGTTTCAGAATTTTGTAAAAATCCATTCATGATCCTTCAAGTTTTCTGAAATATTTGTTCGTTAAATATTTGGTCGTTAAGCTATTTTGCATTTTGTCATAATGTTTGAACAACGAAGAATTAAGGTTTCATTATATTGGGGTTGGGGGTGGGGGTGGGGGTGGGGTGAGGTTATTGTAGAGAATAACTCAGTAAGCTATAGTTGTTCTCCACAGTGTCATGTTAAGTTGCCACTTACAATGGAGTACGATACATTGGTATCGTTTTTATGTAAATAAATGAGTGTGAGTAAACGTTTGGTGAATATTAAAGTAATCGAAAAATATTCGTATTTTGTCACTCCGCAATGGGTTGCTTGTTATGCTAAGTTTAACATCGAAGACGATGAAACTCTGAGAGATTTTTTGAGGACTCCGGATGAATACCGGAAATTTCTTGTGATAAAAATGGTGGAAATGTACGTCAAGGCTGAAGACGTTTGCAATAATGAGATTCCGCAAAATAGGGATATCCCTCAATCATCGGGTGGTTATTTTGGAGCAGTTTTAGCCGAACATGTTCCGGGTGAAAGAGTTTGACCTGATCTAAACTTATCTCCACGAGCGAATGAGGAGCGAGAAAATAATTTCTCCCCTAGTTTACATAATCCACAAGACAAGTGATAAACTCCAATTTTCCTTTGTGTTATGATGTTTATTTTTATGTATTGAATTTGTATTAACACTCATATATTTCACAGGGGGTACCGGCCAGATATGAATTTTACAAGTTATAAACCAACGACCAGTTGAAATATGCCTAGTTTTGGTGTGTTGGATCATGGTAGTCCATCTGGGAGTCATCATCAACAGGATAATGTGCATCATGGGATTTCAACACATTATGATTTGTAAGTGAAGTGATAAAGTTTATATATAAATTTTAGATCAATTTGAGTAACTCATTATATTTTTTGATTGTGCAGTGAAAACGAGCAACTTGAAGGTCCTGTCCTTACTCAATTGCCCGAAGACGATATATTTAATCGGGATCTAGCAGATGCGCAGAGTCAGGAAGAGAATAGTAACTATGACAACAATGCTGATGAGTCTAGAGATGACACACCCTTCCTTGATGAGGGTGATGATGATGAGGACGAGAATCCTGAACCTGATTTGACGAGGGAGCATGTTCCACATTCCGTTAGACCAAGAGTGTATGAGTCACACGTGCCGTTTCATTCAAAGGAGATTCCCTACCTTGATCATTTGCTAAGTATGCCGGATGTGGATGCCCTCACAAGGGATTTTGACGATATTCAGACAGCAATGCGGGATGAATCTAGAGAAACGGTGCTGTCAAAGGGCATGCTTTTTGCTGATAAAGTGCGCCTAAGCAGGGCGGTGCAAATGTACAATATAAAAGAATGTCGTGAGATCGTGGTTCATGAGTCATCACCGGATGTATACAAGGTTATCTGTCGTAGATGGTTTCAAGGTTGTAATTGGATGTTGCGTGCGAGGAAGCAGAAAATAAATATGTGGGTTGTGGGTAAATACATTGGCACCCACAATTGTGAAATGGACACATTCAGTGGGAATCATTTTAACTTGAATGTTGACTTGATTTCTCTTGTGTTGATTCCACACATTGAAGCGTCCATAAGGTACAAGATCAAAGAGTGTATAACATCTGTACACCAGGTGTATGGGTGTACCATTACCAAAAGAAAGGCATTTCTCGGGCACAAACGTGCATTTGAAATTGTTTATAGTAATTGGGATAAGTCTTTTGCATCTCTACCCAGGTACATGGCCGCATTGCAACACTTTAACCCTGGGACTATTGTTGAATGGAAGCTTGAGCGGAGTCCAGGAATACCAGAACACATATTGATGGTTTTGTGCAGGAATGTCCAGGACTATGTGTTCTGGGCATTTAAACCAGCCATTGATGGTTTTGTGCATTGTCGGCCGGTAATATCCATAGACGACACTTATGTCTATGGAAAGTATGATATTAAGTTGTTAATCATCGTTGCAATAGATGTTAATGAAAGTATATTTCCCCTAGCATTTGCTATTTATGCCAATGAAAGCCAAGAGACGTGGATACTATTTTTGAACCACTTGAACGAGCACGTTGTCTGATAACGTTCAGGTATTTGTCTAATATTTGATCGTCATGGTGGTATTTTAAGTTATGTACAGAATTTGCGTGCATGGCAGGAACCGTATGCCTACCACCGTTACTGTGTGAGGCACCTGAAGGCCAACTTCCAGAGGGCTTATCCGAATAAGGACTTGCATGATTTGATATGGATGGTTGCAACAGATCACCAAGAGTGTAAATTCAGGATGCGAATGGAATTGATCAGGCAGAAAGACCAAGGAGCCTATACTTGGTTGATGCGACATGATCTTGACAAGTGGAATTTGCATGCGGATGGTGGTAGAAGATGGGGAATTCTGACTACAAATGTGTCAGAGTTTTTCAACGAGTTATTGAAATCTGCACGTGGATTGGCTGTCGCTGCCATGGTGCGGATGTCATTCAAGCAGATGGCAGAGAGGTTTGTTGAAAGGGCTAGAGGTGCATCGTCATTGATGGAAAGGGGTGTTGAATTTATGTCAATACCAATAAAAAGATTTGAGAAATACAGGAAGCGAGCACAGTGACATTTATTTTTGCTGTATTGCAACGAGCAAAATAGTTTTGAAGTTCGCACCTCTATCCATCACAACTGGGGGAATAATACACACACCGTCAATGAAACCAGAAGGTTATGCTCTTGTAGGAAATGGTCCATCTATCACATGCCGTTCTCATATACCATGAAGTGCTTTCAACATACAGGTTTCGCGGCAACGAGGTACGTTGATAAAGAATATAATATTGCTGCATACTTAAACACATGTAGTGGACAGTTGCAGCTTGTGGGTGCTGAGCATTATTGGCCGCCGGAACCATTTAAAGTGGTATGTAACAAGGAGTATGTGCGTCAACGACAAGTGTAAAAAAGAACACGTATACAGAACCAAATGGATATTGGTGATACCATTTATGCCCGTAAATGTTGCATATGTTCGCAAACAGGACACGACCGTCGTAAATGTCCTTCAGCTGGTTTGGGTAGCGGTGGTAATTCAGCTCCTGGTGGAAGTTCATCCAATGTGCCTAATTATCAAGGATACACGTAGTGTTTTGTTTCCGTAATTTGTTGTAATAAGTGTATATACATGTTCAGCTTGCAAAATATATGAAATAAAATTATGTTTCCATTGGTGTTAAATCTAATTGATATTTAGCATTAATACTTTAGTACAACAATTTAACATAAACCCCAAGAAAACAAAACAATTGTCATTTGCCATTATCGTCGCTGTCTGGCACTATTTCATTATCACTGTCTTCATCTTCTTCGTCAACATCGTGTACGTACCCTTCGGGACCGAGGGCATCGTAATCTAGGCCCCAATTGACACACATTTCTCGTATTTCATCGCTATCATCAATAAGATCACTTGCTAGATTTCTACAACAATATGGGACTCCTACGTTCAACGTTTGTGGTAGAAACTTAGGTAGTCCCTCCCACTCGACAACTGTTGGGAAAACAGGATAATCATTGTCCCTATGTAATTTTTCATTTTCTAATTAATCCCAGTACTGATCCCCCGTTCCTCCCAGGAAGTTAAGATCATCCATTGCATGATAAACAACTAGTGCCTTTTCCATCTCTAGAATCTCCTTCATCAAATGCCGAATCACTTCTGGTTCATCTTTGTGTGTGTTTGTTTGTAAGGTTGCAGACAGTGCTTGTGGCATAACAAGCCCATGCTAGCGACATAATACTTCATAATCACATCGTTTTGAGTAAAGAGGAACCCATTGTAGTTTTTCGTCCCAAATTCGCACACCTTCAGGCTTTGGAGAATGCGCTTCGCCCTCAATAATGTGCCCGCAACTTTATGATTAGTGTGTATATTGATGAGCTTATTTTCCAAGGGACGCAAAAACCCATACCACTTGTCATCAACCAAATCAGTATAGCAACCTAGCATATTATTTTCAAGGTAGGGATCGATAGTGTTAAGACGTGTTCCATGGGGATCTGTTGAAGAACCTTCACCCTTTTGCCTCTTCGTGAACCACTTATTAAATGTTAGTGGAATTTTTTAAATCGATGTTGTAATGTTTCTTCAAATGGTCTTTGAATACAGATCTCTTGGTTCAGTTTAAGAAGCAGTCTTATACCCTAAAGAATCATATCGCCACCAATATGCGTTATGTGTAATGTATTGTCCACCTGAAAAAGCTGTCGTTCTGGAAACGTTGTCGTTATGAAAAAGCTGTCTTGTACCCCAAAGAATCATTATCACGCGAAACATAGCGTGGCACCAATATGCGTTATGTGTATTGTCTTGTCGAGCTGAAAAAGCTGCCATTCTGGAAAAGTTGTCTTGTATCCTAAAGAATCATTATCACGCGAAATATAGCGCGCCACCAATATGCGTTATGTGTATTGTCTTGTAGAGCTGAAAAAGCTACCGGAAAAAGCTGTCTTGTACCCTAAAGAATCATTATCATACGAAACATAGTGAGCCACCAATATGCGTTATGTGTATTATCTGCCTATAAAAACCTAGCGTATTTTAGTTATTATTTGCACTTAACGAAACAAGTAGAAAAACTTTTCATTAATTTTTCATTTTTCTTGCATTACAAAATGTCTGGATGCAATGACGTACCAAGGTATTTTTGTGGCAAACGTGCGATTTAGAAGTCATGTTGGTCAAATTGCAATCTGGGGTGCAGACGCTGGATCTATCAATAACTTGTAAGTTATTATTTTGGAAAAAAACGTTTATTAATATTTTTTATATAACATGTTAATTAATAGTGTTGTGTTATAATCCCAATTGGTAGGACGAAAATAAATGTCGATTTCAAGAATGGTATGATGAACCCATCAACCAGGAATACTACAAATCATGTTTGCACTATATTTGGAATATAACCGGTGAATACGAACTCCGAATCTTTAAACTACAACAACTTGCGGCAGTGAAGGAGAAACAAAAAGAGGAGGAAGAAGAAAAAAATAGGTTGGAAGAGAAATTTAAGTGGTTGAAGTAGAGAATAATGAGCGATAGTGACTAAACAAACACATTAATGTGTTGAGTGTAGTATTTTATCTTTATGTTTTCCGTGTCATGTATTTTCATTAGTTGTATCGAATTTAAATTTTGTTAAGTTGCTATGTTTGTTTTTCTGTTGTAGTATTAAACTAATAAATTACCCGAGAAATAAAAACACATGCACAAATAATGTAAAACATAAATAATGTTGCTATTATATACTGAATGTCATATGTACAGATAATATAATAAATGTCAATGTGTCCCACAACCTGTATGCTTTAAAGCATTGGCTGGCCCGAGGCGCATCCCATCCCACCCAGCTACACTATCAAGATCATCCTCATCATGTCGCCTCTTTATCTGAGGATGCGCTGCGGCATAATCTTCGGTAAGGCTGGCAGGCTCGGTAGAAGGGGCTGTCAGTCCTGCAGTAACCTACAGAATAATAAGATATTTTATTATATGAAATATATATTACTAATGTATGTGTTAGCTAAAAATATTTTAATGATCTTACCATGGTCTCGGCGGGCTCCTGAATATAATAATCCATCTCAGGCATGTTAGTATCACACAAAGTGGCCTCCGTGACGGGCGAGGATGATGTCTTAAAAAAATGCTTTAGATATTGATGACTAATCAATGAGATAAAATAAATAAATAAATAATCGTAATTCAAACAAACCTGCACCTGTGAAAGATCCTCAGCATCCCTCGATGATAAGCCATAACTTAGTCGGTGCCCACTATGCACATCTCATGTCAGACGATCATCAGCAACCGTCGATGGCTCTGGGGGACCAGGAAAATACTGATCCCACTCCTGTCGCGTAATGGCCGTGCTCACGATCAACAATAGAGCTGACGGGGTCACCTGCGAAGTCCCTGGCATCAGCTGAAGGTGGAATGATGACATATCATGAGAAGCATCGTCTGGCTCATGGTGGTCACCCAACTGATCAACTCCAAAATCCTCAACAGGTGCCTCAACGTCCCTTTGCTGGGGACCACGTCCTTTTCGACCCCCACGACCTTGTAGGACACCCCTTCCTCTCTGGGCACGCTTACCACGCCAACCACGTTCAGGTGCCACTCCTGGCCCACGATGGTACTACTCTGGAGGCACATAATCAGCCTCGTATCCTAAGCGCTCATCATCTCGGGCTCGCCTCAATGTCCGGGAAGCCAGATCTGTAACTTACCGGCCATACTCGTGCAAACTGCCGATCCCTTGCTGGTATGTGTAATGACCCAGCCGGTCATTTTGAGAGTAATAGCCCGATCCCCTATTTACTACTTCTCCCATGTCTATTTCTGCTATTGTGACTTGCCGGGAGGTTTCGTTTTGGTTTTTGGAGTGATTTGGGACACTTAGTCCCTAAACGAAAGCTTAAGACTTAGGATTTTGACCGTAGTCGAAACTGTGTGAAAACGACTCCGAAATGGAGTTTCGTCGGTTCCGTTAGCTCCGTTGGGTGATTTTGGACTTAGGAGCGTGTCTAAATTATGTTTTGGAGGTTCGTAGCTCATTTAGGTTGGAAATGGCGAAAATCAAATTTTTGGAGTTTTGGGAGTGGAATTTTTGATATCGGGGTCGGTTTCTGATTCTGGAAGTTGGAGTAGGTCCGTAATGTTGAATATGACTTGTGTGCAAATTTTGGGTCAATCGCACGTGGTTTGGTTGGTTTCGACATCGGTTGTCGAATTTGGAAGTTTCAAGTTCTTTAAGTTTGAATTGGAGGGTGATTCGTGATTTTTAGCGTTAGTTGATGTGATTTGAGGGCTCGACTAAGTTCGTATGGTATTTTAGGATTGGTTGGTATATTTGGTTGAGGTCTCGGGAGCCTCTGGCGTGTTTCAGATGCATAACGGATTGAATTTGGACTTAGGCTAGTTGCTAAAGATTTTCTGGTTTCTGGTGTTTTCGCACCTACGGAAGGGAGACCGCAGGTGCGGGATTGCACGTGCGGAGAGGAAGAGCAGAAATGGAAAAATGGAGGAGTTCCAGGGGTCGTAGGTGCGAGGTGAATTCCGCATCTGCGATGCCCGCAGATGCGTTAGGGTCCTCGCAGGTGCGCAAGGTCCGCAGAAGCGGAAGGGATTTCCGTAGGCGCGCACGCGCAAGTACGACCCTTTCATCGCAAGTGAGGAGGAAGATGAGGTAAGTGATTTTCACAAATGCGCACATTTTTTCCGCACAAGCACACCCGCAGGTGCGGAAATACCTAGGCAATGGTTAAAATCAAAGTGCTTCGCAAATTTTGTCATTTTGGATTTGGCAAACTCGGTTTAGGGCGATTTTTGAGAGCATTTTCGAGATATTTCCTTAAGGTAAGTCCCTTGTGCTTATTTTGATCAATAATCTTACTTCCCCATGTATTTTCCCACCTATTTTGTGTGTATTTAAGGTGAAAATAGGGAATTGGAGGCTAGGATTTGGAAGTTTGATTTGTAGATTTGGAGGACCATTTGGTGTCGGATTTTAGTAAATTTGATATGGTTAGACTCGCGAGTGAACGATATTTTGTATTTTATGACTTTTACCCGATACCGAGATATGGACTCCACGAGCGATTTTTGAGTTAATTTCGGAATGTTCGTTATAATGTTGATTTCGTTAATTAGATGAGTCTATTATTGTTGTATTTATGATATGTAATTGCTTTTGGCTAGATTTGGGCCATTCAGAGCCGGATATTCGTGGGAAAGGCATTGTGACCGATTGATTGAGCTTAGTTCGAGCCTAACTTTGTGTAGGGGAAATCTACTTAAGATTTGAAACTATTGTGATATGTGAGCACCGTGTACGTGAGGTGATGAGTAAGTACAAGTGCTAGATGTGGAAAAACCCAATTTTTCTTACTAAGCAACAACCTATTTTCCTTTTATTTTGAGTTATATCATTTTTATGAGTATTAATCTATTTTCATTCTTAATTGAGTTATTCCCATTTGCGTAGTTATCCTGTTTAGTGTAATACAATATGTCTACGTGTCTTAATTGCCTATGTGAACTCTGTGCAGCATGCTTAGTGAATTTCCTACTTCTTCCTTGAGTGGTACTTAGTCTAAATCGTAAGATTTCGTGATATAGTTGCATTTCTATTATTTGCACTGCATATTTACTTTGGGACTATGGAACGGTATTTCAAGAGATCCCCATGTACTATATATTTACTTTGGGACTAGAGAACGGTATTCCGGGAGATCCCCCTGTCTTGCATATTTACTTTGGGACTACAGAACGGTATTCCGGGAGATCCCCCTGCACATTTACGTTTGAGACTACGAGATGGTATCTCGGGAGATCCCATGTTGTGTTTCTGTGTACTGAGCTATTACCTTCTATGATTTCATTGTTGTTAAATTTCAGCCTTTATTTTATTGCGGTATTACACTCTATATTGTTTTATTATATATTTACCAGTAGGGCCCTGACCTGACCTCGTCACTACTCGACCGATGCTAGGCTTGACACTTACTAGGTACCGATTGTGGTTTACTCATGCTACTTTCTGCACATATTTTTCGTGTGCAAATCCAGGTGCATCTTATCAGCCGCACTATTAGTGAGCCGGGACAACTTTGGAGACTTCAAGGTATATCTGCCGCATCCGCAGACCTCGGAGTCCCCTTCTACTCTTTCTCATGTCCATTATCTTCTGTATTTTCCTTATTAGACTCTGATGTATAGAGACACTAGATTTTTCCTTCTGTAGTTTATGATTCACGATGTTCCGGGTTTTGGGATTTGTTGTGTATTTTTGAATAGTTGGTTAAATTTATATTTTTATTTCATTATTTCGCAAAATGTTAGGCTTGCCTAGTTGTAGGGACTAGGTGACGTCACAATGTCACACATAGGGGAAATTTGGTCCTGACAAGTTGGTATCAGAGCTCTAGGTCTGTATGTGTCGTGAGACACAAGCCGGTTTATTAGAGTCTCGCGGATCGGTACAGAGACTTCTGTACTTATCTTCGTGAGGCTATGGAACTGTTAGGAAAATTTTACTACTTTGATTCCTTGTCGTGCGGAAATTATTGACTTCAAAGATTCTAAACTTCTATATTCTATTCTCTCACAAATGGTGAGGACACGTACAAGTGGATCTGATGAACAAGCACCCGTGCCCCTTGCTAGAGCCACGAGAGGCCGGGGCCGGGGTAGAGGCCAAAGACGTCCACGTGGTGCAACCAGAGCACCCGCACGAGATGCTATAGAGGAGCCCCCAGTAGCTTCAGCTGGAGGGCAGACACCTAAAGTACCTGTTTCTGCACCAACTCTCCAGGAGACTCTAGCCCAGATTCTAAGCATGTTCAGCAACTTAGCTCAGGCTGGATTGATTCCACTTACTCCTGCCACATCGCAGGTCGGGGGAGGAGCACAAACTCCCATCGCCGGTACTCCAGAGCAGCGGGTTCAGGTCGACCAGGTTCCGGAGATTGTACCAATGCAGCCGATAGCTCCAGCTCAGGCCGAGGTTGGGGCAACAACTTCTGAGATGGAGTAACTCAGACTTGAGAGGTACACGAAGTACCACCCACCTACCTTCAGCGGATTGGCCACAGATGATGCTCAGGGTTTTCTGGAGGAGTGTCATCGTATTCTCTGTACTATGGGCGTAGCGGAGATGAGTGGGGTTTCTTTTACTACATTCCAGCTTAGGGGAGCAACCTATCAGTGGTGGCGTACTTATGAGCTGAGTAGTCTGGCTGAGGTAGCTTCACTTACATGGACTTTGTTCTCGGACATGTTTTTGAGAGAGTATGTCCCTCAGAGCCTTAGGAACTCATGGCACGCGGAGTTTGAGTAGCTGCGCCACGGTGCTATGATTGTGTCAGAGTATGCAGTCCATTTCAGTGATTTGGCCTGATATGCACCGGCCTTAGTTGCCACAGTTCAAGAGAGGCTTCAACGGTTTATTGAGAGACTCCATCCCAGCATCCGGAGTAGTATGGCTAGGGAGTTGGAGATGGATATTTCTTATCAGCAGGTTGTGAGTATTGCCAGGAGATTTGAGGGCATGTTTTCCCGGGATAGAGAGGAGAGGGAGGCCAAGAGGTCTCGAGAGGTTGGTTATTATTCTGGAGCTCGTGCCCCAGTAGCTTGCCATGGTAGGGGTTTTGTGAGCCGCCCCGTTCATTCATCTCTTCCAGCCGCTAGCGGTGTTCCAATTCCTCCTAAGCCCTAGGAGCCTTATTATGCACCGCCAGTAACTAGTGTGCCTCCTGGACGGGGTGTTCCTAGTGGCCAGTACAGCAGACCTGGACCGAGCCAATCACAACATCCACGCCCTCCCAGAGCTTATTTTGAGTGTGGTGACACTCGCCATGTGGTGAGGGATTGCCCCAGGATTAGTATGGGTGCACCTCCACAGACTTCTCAGCCACAGCGTGCTCCACTGGGGCCTCAGGCTATGATTACAGCACCAGCTGCCACCCCATCTGCTCAGCTAGCTCGAGATGGAGGTCGGGGAGGTAGAGGTCGCCCTAGAGGGGGAGGCCAAGCCAGATATTATGCACTTCCTTCTCGTACAGAGGCAGTTACTTTTGATTTTGTCATTACAGGTATTGTTCTGGTCTGTCATAGAGATGCGACGGTATTATTTGACCCATGCTCTACATATTTTTATGTGTCCTCTTATTTTGCCCCGTATTTGGGCGTATCTCGGGATTCTTTGAGTTCCCCTATTTATGTGTCTACTCCTGTGGGAGATTCTCTTGTTGTGGACCGCTTGTATTGGTCGTGTTTGATTGCTCTTAGTGGTTTTGAGACCAGAGCCGATTTATTATTGCTCAGCATGGTGGACTTTGATATTATTCTAGGCATGGACTCGTTGTTGCCCCATTATGCTATTCTAGATTGTCAAGCAAAGACCGTGATGCTGGCTATGCCAGGATTTCCGCGATTTGAGTGGAGAGGTACCTTAGAGTATACTCCCAACAGAGTTATTTCATTTCTTAAAGCTCAACGAATGGTTGAGAAGGGGTGTGACACGTATCTAGCTTATGTGAGAGATATCAGTACTGATACCCCTACAGTTGAGTCAGTTCGAGTAGTGAGGGACTTTCTAGATGTGTTCCCAGTTGATCTTCCGGGCATGCCGCCCGACAGAGATATTGATTTTGGAATTGATTTGTTGCCGGGCACTCAGCCCATCTCTATTCCTCCATATCGTATGACTTATCCTGAGTTAAATGAGTTGAATGAGCAGTTACATAAATTGCTTGATAAGGGCTTCATTCAGCCCAGTGTGTCACCTTGGGGTGCTCCTGTCTTATTTGTGAAGAAGAAGGATGGTTCTATGCGGATGTGTATTGATTACCGCCAGTTGAACAAAGTCACAGTGAAGAACATGTATCCATTGCCTCGTATTGATGACTTATTTGATCAATTACAGGGTGCCAAAGTGTTTTCCAAGATTGACTTACGTTCAGGTTATCATCAGTTGAAGATTCGGGAGCCAGACATCCCAAAGACTGCTTTCAGGATCAGATATAGTCACTATGAGTTTCTTGTTATGTCTTTTGGGCTAACCAATGCCCCAACAATATTTATGCACTTGATGCATAGTGTGTTCCAGCCTTATCTTGACTCATTCATCATTGTGTTTATTGACGACATTCTAGTATACTCCCGGAGTCGGAAGGATCATGAGTAGCACCCAAGGATGCACTTTAGACCTTGAGAGAAAAGAAATTATATGCAAAATTTTCAAAGTGTGAGTTTTGGCTAGACTCAGTGGCATTCTTGGGTCATATAGTGAGGGAATCCAGGTGGATCTGAAGAAGATTGAAGTAGTGTAGAGTTGGCCCAGACTGTCCTCAGCTACTGAGATCCGGAGTTTTCTTGGTTTGGCGGGGTATTACCGTCGCTTTGTAGAGGGATTCTCATCTATTGCAGCACCTATGACCAGGCTGACCCAGAAGGGTGCTCCGTTCAGGTAGACAGAGGAATGCGAGGAGAGATTTCAGAAGCTCAAGACAACTTTGACTACAACCCCAGTATTGGTATTACCTACAGGTTCGGGGTCTTATACTATATATTGTGATGCATCGCGGATTAGTCTCGGCGCGATGTTGATGCAGGACGGTAGGGTGATTGCCTACGCGTCCAGACAACTGAAGGTTCATTAAAAGAACTATCCTATCCACGACCTTAAGGTAGCAGCTATTGTTCATGCCTTGAAGATATGGCGGCATTATTACACCGATCATCAGAGTTTACAGCATCTGTTTAAGCAGAAATATCTTAACTTACGTCAGTTGAGGTGGTTGGAGCTGCTTAAGGATTATGATATCACTATTTTGTACCAACCTGGGAAGGCCAATGTGGTGGCCGAAGCTTTGAGTCGCCGGGCAGAGAGTTTGGGGAGTTTAGCATATCTACCAGCAGCATAGAGGCCATTGGCGTTGGATGTTCAGGTCTTAGCTAGCCAATTTGTGAGATTGGATATTTTTGAGACTAGTCGAGTATTGGCTTGTATGGTCTCTCGGTTTTCTCTTTATGATCGTATCAGAGAGCATCAGTATGATGACCCCCATCTGCTTGTCCTTAAGGACATGGTCCAACACGGTGATGCTAAGGAGGTCACTATTGAAGATGATGGTGCATTGGGGATGCAGGGCAAGCTATGTATGCCCAATGTAGATGGTTTGCGTGAGTTGATTCTCCAGGAGGCTTACAGTTCGCGGTACTCTATTCATCCGGGTGCCGCAAAGATGTATCAGGACTTGAAACAACATTACTGGTGGAGGAGAATGAAGAAGAACATAGTAGAGTATGTGGCTCGATGTCTGAATTGCCAGCAGGTAAAATATGAGCATCAACGACCATGTGGATTGCTTCTGAAGTTAGAGATTCCGGAGTGGAAATGGGAGCGGATCACTATGAATTTCATTGTTGGACTCCCACGGACTCAGCTAATGTTTCATGCAGTTTAGGTGATTGTGGAAAGGCTGACCAAGTCAGATCATTTTATTCCTGTGATGACTACCTATTCTTTCGAGCAACTAGCTCGAATCTACATCCGTGAGATCGTCAGGTTTTATGGCGTACTGGTATCTATTATCTCTGACCTGGGTACACAGTTTACATCATGGTTCTGGAGAGTTATACCATATGAGTTGGGTACTCGGGTTGAGTTGAGCACAATATTTCACGCTCAGAAAGACGGGCAGTCCGAGCGCACTATTCAGATATTAGAGGATATGCTCCGTGTGTGCGTGATAGATTTTGGGGGTGCTTGGGACCAGTTCTTGCCACTTGCAGAGTTTTCTTACAACAACAGTTATCAGTCCAGCATTCAGATGGAACCGTAAGAGGCTCTGTATGGTAGGCGATGTCGGTCCCCAGTGGGTTGGTTCGAGCCCAGCGGGGCCAGATTATTGGGTACGGACTTGGTTCAGGATGCCTTGGAAAATATGAAGGTGATTCAGGATAGACTTCGCACAGCCCAGTTCAGACAGAAGAGTTATGCGGATCGGAAGGATCGCGATGTGGCATTCATGGTTGGAGAGTGAGTCTTGCTCCGGGTTTCGCCTATGAAGGGTGTTATGAGGTTTGGAAGGAAAGACAAGCTGAGCCCAAGGTTCATTGGTCCATTTGAGCTGTTGCGTCGAGTTGGGGAGGTTGCTTATGAGCTTGCCTTGCCTTCCAGTCTAGCAGGAGTTCATCCGGTATTTCATGTTTCTATGCTCCGGAAGTATCACGGCGATCCGTCTCATGTGTAGGATTTCAGCTCAGTCCAATTGGACAAGGATCTATCTTATGTTGAGGAGCCAGTGGCTATTTTAGGCAGGCATGTCAGAAAGCTAAGGTCAAAGAACATTGATTCTGTGAAGGTTCAATGGAGGGGACAACCGGTCGAGGAGGCGACTTGGGAGATCGAGCATGTTATGCGCAGCCATTGCCCTCACCTTTTCACCACTTCAGGTATGTCGTTATGCTCGTTTGAGGACGAACGATTGTTTTTAGAGGGGAAGGATGTAATGACCCGGCCGACCGTTTTGAGAGTAATAGCCCCGATCCCTATTTATTGCTTCTCCCATATCTATTTCTGCTATTGTGACTTGCCGAGAGGTTTCATTTTGGGTTTTGGAGTGATTTGGGACACTTAGTCTCTAAACGAAAGCTTAAGTCTTAGGATTTTGACCGTAGTCGGAACTATGTGAAGACGACTCCGGAATGGAGTTTTGTCAATTCCGTTAGCTCCGTTGGGTGATTTTGGACTTAGGAGGTCCGGATTGTGTTTTGGAGGTCCGTAGCTCATTTAGGTTGGAAATGGCGGAAGTCGGATTTTTGAAGTTTTGGGAGTGGAAATTTTGATATCGGGGTCGGTTTCTGATTCCGGAAGTTGGGGTAGGTCTGTAATTTTGAATATGACTTGTGTGCAAATTTGGGGTCAATTAGACGTGGTTTGGTTGGTTTTGGCATCGGTTGTCGAATTTAGAAGTTTTATGTTCTTTAAGTTTGAATTGGAGGGTGATTCGTGATTTTTAGCGTTAGTTGATGTGATTTGAGCGCTCGACTAAGTTTGTATGGTATTTTAGGATTGGTTGGTATATTTGGTTGAGGTCCTGGGGGCCTCGGGCGTGTTTCAGATGCTTAACAGATTGAATTTGGACTTAGGCTAGTTGCTGAAGATTTTCTGGTTTATGGTGTTTTTGCACCTACGGAAGGGAGACCGCAGGTGCGGGATCGCACGTGTGGAGAGTCAAGCGCAGAAGCGAAAAAATGTAGGAGTGCCAGGGGTCACAGGTGCGAGGTGAATTCCGCATCTGCGATGTCTGCAGATGCATTAGGGTCCTCGCAGGTGCGCAAGGTCCGACAAAGCAGAATGGATTTCTGTAGGCGTGCACGCGTAGGTGCGACCCTTTCATCGCAGGTGCGGAGGCAGAGGAGGTAAGTGATTTGCACAAATGCGCATATTTTTTCAGCACAAGCGCACCCGCAGGTGCGAGCCCAGGCTCAGCAGGTGCGGAAATACCTGGACAGTGGTTAAAATCAAAGGGCTTCACGATTTTTGTCATTTTGGACTTGGCAAACTCGGTTTTGGGCGATGTTTGAGAGCATTTTCGAGAGATTTCCTTGAGGTAAGTCCCTTGTGCTTATTTTGATCAATAATCTAACTTCCCCATGTATTTTCCCACCTAGTTTGTGTGTATTTAAGGTGGGAATGGGAATTGGAGGATAGGAATTTGGAAGTTTGATTTGTAGATTTGGAGGACCATTTGGTGTCAGATTTTAGTAAATTTGATATGGTTAGACTCGTGAGTGAACGGGCTTTCGTATTTTATGACTTTTACCTGATTCCGAGATATGGGCCCCATATGCGATTTTTGAGTTAATTTCAGAATTTTCGTTAAAGTGTTGATTTCGTTAATTAGATGAGTCTATTATTGTTGTATTTATGATATGTAATTGCTTTTGGCTATATTTGGTCCATTCGGAGCCGGATATTTGTGGGAAAGACATTGTTACCGATTGATTAAGGTTGGTTCGAGGTAAGTGGCTTGCCTAACTTTGTGTGGGGGAATCCCCTTAAGATTTGAAACTATTGTGATATGTGAGCGCCGTGTACGTGAGGTGACTAGTACGTACACGTGCTAGTTGTAGGAAAACCCGATTTTTCTTATTGAGCAACAACCTGTTTTCCTTTTATTTTGAGTTATACCATTTTATGAGTATTAATCTATTTTCATTCTTAATTCAGTTATTCCTATTTGCGTAGTTATCCTGTTTAGTCTAATACATCATGTCTACGTGTCTTAATTGCCTATGTGAACTCTATGCAGCATGCTTAGTGAATTTTCTGCTTCTTCCTTGACTGGTACTTAGTCTAAATCGTAAGATTTCGTGATATAGTTGCATTTCTATTATTTGCATTGTATATTTACTCTGAGACTATGGAACGGTATTCTGGGAGATTCCCCTGTACTGCATATTTACTTTGGGACTACAAAACGGTATTCCAGGATATCCTCCTGTATTGCATATTTACTTTGGGACTACGGAACGGTATTCTGGGAGATCCCCCTGTCTTGCATATTTACTTTGGGACTACAGAACGGTATTCCGGGAGATCCCCTGCACATTTACGTTTGGGACTACGTGACGGTATCTCAGGAGATCCCCTGTTGTGTTTCTGTGTACTGACCTGTTACCTTCTTTGATTTCATTGTTGTTAAATTTCAGCCTTTATTTTATTGCGGTATTACACTCTATATTGTTTTATTATATATTTACCAGTAGGGCCCTGACCTGACCTCATCACTACTCGACCGAGGTTAGGCTTGGCACTTACTGGTACCGATTATGGTGTACTCATGCTACTCTCTGCACATATTTTTCGTGTGCAGATTTAGGTTTACCTTATCAGCCGCCCTATCAGTGCGCCGGGACAACTTTGGAGATTTTAAGGTATATCTGTCGTGTCCGCAGACCTCGGAGTCTCCTTCTACTCTTTCTCATGTCCATTATCTTTTGTATTTTTCCTTGTTAGACTCTGATGTATAGAGACACTAGATTTTTCCTTCTGTAGTTTGTGATTCACGATGTTCCGGGTTTTGGAATTTGTTGTGTATTTTTGAATAGTTGGTTAAATTTATATTTTTATTTTATTATTCCGCAAAATGTTAGGGTTACCTAGTTGTAGAGATTAGGTGCCGTCACGACGTCACACGAAGGGGAAATTGGGTTGTGATAGTATGCTGCTGCATCTGCAATACCAACTGGTAGAACAGATGTAAGCCAATAGCTTGCACAACATGTAAAATATTAATTACGGAATGATAGGTTAAGATTATAAGTAAGTATAACAAATAACATACCAGTGTCTCATGCCTCCCGGCGTATGGAATGTACCGACCACCAGTGCGATGAACGGGACTCTCGACGAAAAGTCGGGTAACATTGCGGTACCAGTCCATATACTCATGCTCACCATCCGTACGCTCAGGTGGTGGTGGTGGTAGGGGGTGGCGGAATCAGGTCATACCAACGATCCCAAATCTCAATACGCACCTCTAGCCATGCCACGTATGTCTGGTCAACCCTGGAACGATCATCCCGCTGGAAATGTGTCCTAAGCCAAGTAGGCGGAGTAGGTACTAGCTTCCGTCGACCAAACTGGCGAAGGACTCGCTCGGTGGCATGATGCTCGACAATATCGAGACACATCAATGGGACAGAAAAGCTCCACATAACTCGGTCGCTCGAGCAATAATCGGGCAAACCACCTTGTATGGCCTCCATATGAACTATTAAGTAAAAATAGGAATTGTGAGTAAACGCAACATATATAAAGCCAGGCCAAGTAAACTTAAGTATACATGTACCTGCACGCCCTCAAGCAAATCCAACAAATCCCTATAATAGGGGAGATTATGTCGAGCATCGACCTCGCGTTCGTAGCCTCGCCTATCAACCCACCTCCTAGCTAAAGAGAGAAACGGTGGATGTGGTGCATCCTAAGCGATGGGTGGTAGAGGTGGCTGGAACTGCAGGAACCACTCCCAGGCCCAAACCTAATATACATTTTGGACGTAAAATTTAAGGTATATTTTTACTATGTATGTTATAATCATGAAAATAATTGACTATGTTTTCACCTGCAGCAGCGACAAAAATCCGGCTACGTCTCGCTGGGTGCCCATGCACGCCCGACACATCTGCTTATACAAGTAACCTAGAACAGATGCACCCCAACTATAACCAGGTAAATAATCTAGCCGCTCAAGACGATGAAGAAATCTCAAGATGACTAGGTTTCCCGAAGTATTCGGGAATAATACCCTACCAAACATAACCAGCATCAACAATCTCGTGTATCGGTCCATAAGAAGATCCGGTGTATCATCCGTAATGTCCGCATCCATCGCCTCCAGATGTTGCCGGACGTGCGTCAACTGTAAACGACTGTCCCCACTCAATACAGCCTCCTCCGCTGGCTAGAAACCGGTGAGCCGCTGCAATATCTGCAGGTACTGAAATCCCTTATATTCTCTAAGAGCATGCGGGTAAGATACATGATGTCCATCAACCGACAGCCCATAAAGAATCTCCACGTTCTAAAGCGTGATGGTAGCCTCACCGATGGGTAAATGAAACGTGTGCGTCTCTGGTCGCCACCCCTCTATCATATCCGTGATCAACGACCAGTCCAACTGCAACCGGCCGATCTATATGATCCTATAGAAACCTGTATCCTGAAGGCCTCTAACTATACGGGGTTGGAGTAGGTGGGCACTAATAAAGTCCCACATATCATCTACCCTTCTGGCGCGGAACGTCTGGGCCAATAATTTTCCCTCCCATATATAGGAAGACCTATGCTCGGCCTGTAGCAACAGTAGCTCTAGCGATGCAGGTCCAGGATGCGCAGGCGGAACCTCCATGACGACTACAATAAATTGAACAACATTAATTAAAGTATTTTTCTTTTTAATTGCTTAAGCTATTTAAATATATTGCAATATCTTTAATATTAATATTTATTCGATATTTTTACTATATTGTTAATTAGGTTGATACATTTTCTATATTATAATTTTATATTTTATATGTTACTTTATTATTTTATATGTTACTTTATTATTTTATATGTTAGTTTACTATTTAATATGTTTGTTTATTATTTAATATGTTTGTTTCTTATTTTATATGTTAGTGTCACGACCCAAAATTCCACCACAGGCGTCGTGATGGCACCTAGTCTCTAAGACTAGGTAAGCCGATTTCAATTACCTTTTGAAGCCTTTTTTTAATTAAAAACTAACAACGAAAATATTTACAATATACAACCTCCCAAAACTGGTAGTACTGAGTCACGAACTCTAACTGAATACATGAAATGATCACTAGGACCGAATATACAATACTGTTTGATTACAAATTAACAGTACAATGAAATAAAAAGACTCCAAGGGACTGCGACAACCAAACAGCTCTACCTTGAATCCGTACTATCCCGCTTTAACTCTGCTCAAGTCCGATATCTCCAATACCTGGCTTTGCACAAAAATGTACAGAAGTGTAGTAAGAGTACACCACAGTCGGTACCCAGTAAGTATCATGACTAACCTCAGTGGAATAAAAATGAGGTACATTCAAGACACCCACTAGTCTAATAACCTGTGCAATATAATATACAAAATAATAAGAAACGAATAACAATAAGGGAAGGATAAAACAACCAGTGATATGCACAACAGACAACAAGAATACCATAAATATCACTCAAAAATTAATAAACACAATTACACCCAAATAAATCAAGTCCTTCAAATAAATATTTTGAATATAATTCTTTCAATTAAGAAGTCACCATGTGACACCCCATTTCATAATCATAAAAATACGGCTTTCAGCCCATTTTTATATTTTTCGTAAACACGGGTCTCAGCGCATTTTTCATATTTTCATGGCACCTCGTGCCCTAATTTCATATCACAACTGTACGGACAATTCACGTGCCAAATATCATTATCATTTCATCGCAGCACCTCATGCCCGCATTTCATATCACAACTGCACGGGCAATTCACGTGCCAAATATCCTCATTATTTACTCACGACACCTCGTGCCCCCATTTTATTTTATAATCCGCCTGGCAATAACCACATGCTCTCAATTTCAACATAAATCAGATTGTTATCAATTTACCAACAACAAGACAAATTGCACAAGGTATAAAAATAGATACAAGAAAATCACAACATCACTTGAAAATCATCACAACCCCATATCATCTCATATCGTCCCTGATAATAGCCACCCTTATCGCTCCTATTGCCACCCTTATCACACCTATAGCCACCCTTATCGCTCCGCCTAGACAATATCAATAGCCACCCTTATCGCTCCACCTAGACAATATCAATAGCCACCTTTATCGCTCCTATAGCCACCCTTATCGCTCCGCCCAGACAATATTCCAACAAATACAATAACAGTGAAATACCACCCTTATACCCACATAATATCAACGGTGAAATGCCACCCTCATCTCCCCAAAATAATAACTCACACAACATAATAATTTACACGAAAAATTATCACGGCAACATAATAAAATCAATTCACATCACAATTTGCCCAATGGACACAACCAAATTCCAAAGATATAACAAATCAATTAATTTCACAACAAATATCTCAAGACTCCACACAATGTATATAAAACCTCAAAATCAATCAACAGAGATAGAAATTATTCAACATAAAGCAAAGTCTTCATTAAATCAAATTTAGATAATTATATTAGCACATCTTCTTAAGCTTACTTAATTAATTATTTGCATAAGAAAAATTCATAATGAAATTAAATTCCAAGAATATCATACCATCAAACTCACGGAAATCATATAAATATACAGGTAATAATTACATCAAGTTGTCATATAAAAATAAATTCAATAAATATGATTTGAAGCATGGTAAACAAATGATTAAATATATGCAAATAATTATCCAATTTATTACGCAATATGCCCAAGACCTTAACTCAATAAATATTTGCACATATAAGCCCGAGTACGTACTCGTCACCTCGCGTACATGGCTTTTCACATTTCACAAATGGCACATAAGACTCGATGCCTAAAGGGTAATTTTCCCACTCGAGGTTAAGCAAGACACTTACCTTTTTGAAGTTATGACGATATTCCAAAATCGTCTTCTTGATTGAATTGACCTCTGGACCGCTCAAATCAAACCAAATAAATTGTATAACTTCATTAAAATCCATCGGAAATAATTTCGGATAATAATATGTCGACTTAAAAATTTATTCCAAAAAGTCAACAAAATTCAACGCGGGGATCGCCCCTCGGAACCCAACAAAATTTTCATGAAATCCGAACACCCATTCCGATACGAGTTCAACCATACCAATTTTATCGAATTCCAATAACAGCTCGACCTTCAAATCTTAAATTTTCGTTTTCAAATTCCTAAGTTCAAACCCCCAATTTACACATAAAAAATATGTAATCTAATCGGATTATTCAATGATAATTCAATATTATGGAGTATAAATGATAATAAGGAACTTACCTCAAGTTTTCCTGTGAAAACCTTGCTCAAAAATCGCCCAACCCGAGCTTGAAATGCCCAAAAATGGCAAAAGCTCGAAACCTCTATGTTTTCGTATTGCCTAGGGGTTTTCGTACCCGCGGTAATTTATTTGCACATGCGGGTTCGCACCCATGGTAAAATTCTTCTCACCCGCGGCTTCGCCCCGCGGTAAAATTCTTCGCACCCGCGGAAAAATATTTCGCACCCGCGGTAAACTTCTTTGCACCCGCGGCAAAAGTTTTCGCACCCGCAGTGCCTGGCCAACCCATGCATTTTATGCTTCCGCGACTAAATTCTCGCATCCGCGAGCTCGCACCTGCGGCACATTTTCGTGTAGGTGCGATCATACCAGATGCCCAACTGCTTCAGCTCCTCCTCCAAATCCAAATTCGTTCCGTTAGGCATCCGAACTCACCCGAGCCCCCCCGGGACCTCAACCAAATATACCATCAAGTCCTAAAATATTATACAAACTTAGTCAAATTCTTAAATCACATCAGACAACATCAAAACGACGAATCGCACCTCAAATCAAAATCTATGAACTTTGAACTTTAAAATTCTATATCTTGTGCCGAAATACATCAAATCAATTCGGAATGACTTCAAATTTTGTACACATGTCATAAATGACATAACGGACCTATTAAAATTTCCATAATCAAATTTTGACCTCGATATCAAAAAGTCAACCCCCTCGTCAAACTTCCCAAAAATTTAACTTTCGGCATTTCACGCTTAATTCCACTACGAACCTACAAATAATTTTTCGGACACGCTCCTAAGTCCAAAATCACCATACGGAGTTATTGACATCATCAAAATTTTATTCCGGAGTCGTTTGCTCAAAAGTCAACTCTCTGGTCAACTCTTTCCATTTAAGCTTCAAATTAAGGATTGTTCTTTTAATTTAATTCTGGATCTTTAGTAAATCAAGCTCGACCATACCCGAGGGTCATAATACATATTGTGAAGCTGATTGAGACCTTAAGTTACTGAACGGGGCATAAATGCTTAAAACGACAAATCAGGTCGTTACATTCTCCACCTCTTAAACAAACGTTCGTTCTCGAACATTTTAAGAATTATTCTGAGGTTACCAAATTGATGATTTTACTTTTACACATATACTCACGGTTGATTCCACGCTACTGCATTTGAGATAAGCCTAACAACATCATCTTATTTGAGTTTATTTCTTTTATCCATATTTGTAAACTTTAAGATCAATTTCTTACATTCCAAACATTTCAAAAGGTCTGATTTTCACAACAACGCACGGTATTAGTCTCAACTGGCTATAGCAACTCGTGCCTAGGCACACATCAATTTTCTTGATAGTGTTGAAGTACTTCAAACCTTTCTCCGGGGTGTTACACTCTTTCGCACTTAGGATCATTCGCCCTCAAACACATAACACACTTATCTCTTTCAAATTTTTCGGAAATTTCGGCAGAGTCTCCCTTGTAATTGGGCCTATCCACCTGCCAAAGTAACACTAAAAATAACTCCTAACAACACATCCACAGCCCAACAAAATACCTCAAGGTATATATCAATAACACCAATCTCGGCATCACAAGCACTGCATTATCATAATGATATCAGGACATGAAGCACATCATATGTATGCTCATCACCACATCTCTAGTCTTAGAAGTTGTTCATAATTAATTCCAGCATCATCAATTAATCTCATATTAACCACCACTTCATTTCTAATTTTCACAACACTGACAACAGAATGTGAGGCATGAAGACCTCATGATTACTTACTCGAATTAATGAGTTATATTTAACGCCACCTGGGCATTCACCTCATAGGCTAAAACTCAATATTTACAACACGAAAATGCCTGAATATGAACAGAAAAATATACAAGAATTATCAAATAAGCCTAACAGGCATGACTCCCTATTAATACTATTGTACGAATTAAATTTCACAAAGAGAAAATTTTAAACTCATAAATATTTCACCACAAGGAACTCGTCCTTAAATAATTTGTCTTTAAATATATGAATCACATACTTTTAGTGACGAAACATAAAAATTCGTAGCAAAGTTTCGTCCATTAAAGTTTCCCACCAAAAAATGAGTTGGCGCCATTTATTGAGTAATATTAGCCACAAATTTAAAGTTATTGATGACAAATTATTTTGTCACTGATGATGTACTCAATTAGTGACGAACCATTATTTGTCTTAGAACTATTTAACTTTTGGACACGAAAAATTTTCGTCACAAAATATATATTGTTGTAATAGTGACGAATTAGAATTTGTAGTTAAACATTGTAAACTTCAGCGATAAAATTTTATATTTAATTGTGACCTTAATTTTTGTCACTAATAGTGCAAGCAATTAGTGACAATTATTTTATTGTCTCTATTTAATTTACAATTCAGTCACAATAAAATTTTGTCACAAAATATGTAATTTTAAATGGCTACGACTTAACTTTGTAGTTGAATCATGCAATAATTGGCTACAAAAAAATGTGTAGTTCAAAATCAAAAACTCATACTTCGTATTTAACTATAAATCTGAAGTTTATGCATGCATGATACATATACTTACTTCTTTACGACTAATTTCACTTGTGATTGAAATAACCATCTTATCAAAATTATCAAGTTCGAGAAACTCAAACCCCCCTTTGTCACGATCCGAAATTTCCATATTCGAAATCGTGATGACGCCTAATATTTCACTTTGTTGGGCAAGCCAATAGAATATAATTAGCCATTTTAATAAAATTTTAAATTAATTAATACCAAGAAAACAAATGCGGAAGTAAGGTCTGGAATGTAGTGAATAATCCATATTAATAACAATGTCTAAATACTATCCTAGAACTGGAGTCACAAGTGTACGATTTTCTAGAAAAATACAAATAAAGGTCTGAATAAAATTCAAGTTGTTTGAAATATAATACACATCTGAGACAATATAGAAGGGGACTTCAGAACTGCGAACGTTGTGCAGTTATATTTCAAGTCTCCACTGGTAGCTGTATCCGGGCAAATCTACGGTACGCCGCTAGGACCAACTCCGAAATTTGCACAAGAAGTGTAAAGTGCAGTATCGGTACAATCGACCCCATGTACTGGTAAGTATCAAGCCTAACCTCGACGAAATAGTGACGAGGCTATGACAAGACACGTACATAAATAATTTGTACAATTATATACAAATACGAAGTAACAATAATACAATAAATAATAATTTATAAATTTGGCGGGAACATGCAAAAGGGAAGGATATAATAATTTCAGCAGGAGAAGTGTCAATTAGCAGCCAATTAATGTATCAACAATAAAATGAGCAATTGATAATATAAAAATAGCACGACACCACCCTTCGTGCTTTTACTCTCATTTGGCACGGCATCACCCTTCGTACTTTTACTCTCATTTGGCACGGCATCACCCTTCGTACTTTTACACTCACAATTGGCACGGCAACAACCTTCGTGCTTTTACACTCACAAATGGCACGACAACACCCTTCGTGCTTTACACTCTGTGTACCAAATTTGAAGTCATTCTAGATTCATTTAATATGTTTTGGCACGAGATTTGCAAATTGAAAAGTTTAAAACTCAAAAGTTCGAATCGAGGTGTGAATTGTAATTTCAGCATTGTATGACGTGATATGGGACCCTCAGTAAGTTCGTATTATGTTACGGGACTTGTTGGTATATTCAGACGGGGTTCTGAGTACCCTGAGTGTGATTCGGATTGAAATCAGATCAAATTGTGAATTTAAGCAAATTCTGTAATTTTGTTGCCTCTGATGTAATCGCACCTGCGAGGGTCTTGGACGCAGGTGCGATGCCACAGGTGCGACGAAAATTGCGCAGATGCGAGACTGGGCTGGCCTGGGGTCTTCGCAGGTGCGGCAATATTGTGCAAAAGCGGATGTCGCATGTGCGAGAGGAATGTCCGCAGATGCGGAACTTCATCTGGCAGCCCGGCATCGTAAATGCGAGTCCGTAAATGCGAAACTTTTATCCGCAGATGCGAAAATGACTAGGCAGAGCCCATAAATTCGGAAGTCGCCATTTTTACTCATTTTTTAGTTTTAAATCTCGGATTTGGGTGATTTCAGAAGGGATTTTCATGACTTTGAAGTGTGTAAGTGTTCTATAACCAAAAGTGTTTATATTTCAAATTCTTATATGGTGACAAGCTACTTCTTCCACCCTTCAAGATTTTCTTCTTTATTTAACCTTCTCTTTCTACCATATTCTTCCCAAATTATAAAAAGTCAACCCTCCCAAATACACTCAATGTATCAATCCAAATTATGCACCAAGAATAATAATTCAACAATTAATTTTGTCGATAGCCGTAAATCTTTAATCTTTAAGGATAATAAAAATAAAATATCAAAGGAGGATTCGAATTATTTAAGGCCATGAAATATGTGGACAAGAAGGCTTGTAAAGGTCCAATTTATGTTGGTGGTATATTGCCTTTGAGAAGCAAATTTGTTGAGCTTGACCATTTGAGAACTCCAAAAATTCATCCAAAATAGACAGAGAGCATTACTAGATAATCGAGCACGGCCAACAAAAGACTGTGATATCTGTGACCGGCCGGATGTCAGGGCGTGAATCTCGGCACGTATTGGCAGAGAACCGACGATTAGTTAAACATGAGATTTTTACCTTTTATGTAATTGTACGTAGGGTAAAACTCCCATATTATATAAAAAGAGTATGATTATTCATTAGAGACACAGTAACACGCACATCAAGACAATATAATCTTATTTTCTCTGTTATTCATAGTTCTTACTTTTGTTCATCAAATCATCAGTAACGTAAGACCGGGATCGAAGGCAGGCATTTCATTAAGCTGTTACTAAGTTCGGGATTACTCATCTTGATTGGTTTGACAATTTATTACGTCCTTTATCTGTTTGATCTAACGCAATTTATCGTTTGTATTGAATTAACCCATGTATCATTAAAACCACTAACAAATTTAATTGTTATCCGTTTTTTAGGGTAAACAAAAGCGAATGTAAGCTTTTCTTTTTTTGAAAAAATAAAGTGGTATATATTTGTCTTTCATTGTTTTTACCGATTTAAAATAATGTGTTAGATTGGACAAAATTATAACTTCGTTCAATATGTTCTTTTTATATTTACATTAGAGATTGTTAGGACTAGGGTGAATTCAGGATTTCAAGAAGATTGATGCACTATTATGAAGATATATTTCTTAGATATAATTTCATGGCTTCAAACTTTAAATTCTTGCCATTAAATTCATTATTATTATTTTTTTTGAAATTATAGGTTCAAAATTAATTTGCTTAGATAATAAATTTTTACGATTTACATATATCTATACTTTGTGCCGAAAAAGTTAGAATGAGTCAAAATTCATTGACTATATGCTACATCCTCTGTTGTTACTAATTTTATATACACATTTAATTTAATTATATAAAATTTTACAGTGACAGAATAAGAAAAGTAATTTTAATATGACCTTGAAAATTTTGAAAGAATAAATCAATGAAAAAGAAAGAAAGAAAAATAAAAGAGTACTTAATAAAAATGCAAGAAGGGATACTAGACAAGACACTTGAGAGATCAAGCTCACGCTTAAGAACTAAGAATAAATTAAGATTCAAGGAGTGCGAATGCAAGTTATTTGTTCACTGAATTCAAGATTATCATTCGTGACAACCATATAGACTCAAGATCAAGTTCAAAGGTCTCTAAAATTATTTTATATCCTTGAAAAGAAGAATCGGAGGAATTATAGAGACTGTAATATTTATAACATTTAAATAAAATACTATACTTGTTACAATATGTGCCGTCTTGATTATTTCTTGACGTAAATTTATCGGCCACATCTAATTTATTAAAATTATGAGGGAAAATTCGTTGCTAATCCCTTGCAATAAATAAAATATTTATCTCGTAAAAAGCTATTACAACAAAATTTTATCGTAGTTCTGTTGTATAACTTTGAATTATTTTTTCAAAATAATTGGCCATAATTCCATCATTATATTTGGTAAGAATTAACGCGAAAAATAATTTATCTCAATATTTAAGGAAGTCATAATTATGGGAATTTTATATGAAAATATTGGAGGGAAGATAAAATAACAAAATTTAACTTTCAATTATTTTATTTTCCCTCCAATATTTTCGTGTAAAATTCCCTCTCTCATCCATTCCCGCCCTATAAACCACGAACAATCTCCTACTTAGATAAGTTTGAGGTATCCAACTCAAATACAACTACATAGACTCCAATAAGAAGGAGAAATTCGTACCATTTATTTTCTACTTCTTCTTCTTTTTCTCCCAATTGCTTTCTGTTATCCCAATTAATGCCATCCACATCCAACTATCGCAGGTGCCATCATCCCCGACCTCTATAACCAGGTAAACCAACTCCTCTCTTTGGTTTTGACTTTCTTAATTTCTCTACCTAATAAAATTTTCTAACAACATTTACCAATGTTCTATTTTTTAGTTTATATGCAGGAGTTGAATAACACAAGGAGCAACTCCACAATCCTTTGCTGAGAAAATCGTCTTTTGTTATAATTGAGGGACTTAATTTATGGCTTAAGGAAGGAATTCTTGATATTCTTTTGATGAGGAGGTTAATTTCTATTGATATAGGGTTTTTTTTTTCTAAAATACTTTTTTTGTTCTTCAAAATTTTTTATGTAGGGTATATTGTATAGTTAACGATTTTGTATAGAAGTTACTATCTCTTTCTTATTTTATTATTATTGATTCACTAATTAAAGTTAGTTTTATGAATTCTGTTTGAAGATATATTTTACTTAAAATAATGAAATCAAAAGTATTTATAAATTTTTTTCTTTACACACAGGTATATGAAGGTCTAAAAAGTGTCTGGGAAGATTGTAGATAAGGGACGCTGCATTGGCACATGAGGAAGCAACATGCTTGTCTTTTTTAGTTTACCATTGTTCATGTATTTCAATTAGACTTTTTATGCTTTAGTTATTTCGCTTTATTTACTCAATGAATTTGTAGTCACATGTTTATCTTACAATAATTATAGATGTATTAGTATCTGATTTTGTATGAATTTTTGGTATTACGTTTTCTATTTTATTTTTGTGATGTTTTAAATTTGCATAAGCTAATTTTAAAAAACTGAATAGACATGAAACTAATAACAAACTATTTAACTATAGTGTTGAATAGTGCGATTACAAAGCGATAAATATATATATGCAATTTCTCGCAAAAAAATATTTAGTAACAAAAAATTATTTCTCCAGAAATGGCCTTCATATTAATAATATAAATATATTTTAACTACAAATTAACTTAATATTTAATGACAATTGAAATTGTCACTAATTAAGACAATATATAATGACAAATTAGTCTTATCACTAATAGTATCATTTGTCGAGACACAAAAATAGTTTTCAACTACGAAATTGTTTCCTTCTCGGACAAACAAATTTGTCGCTAATTTATCTATTTAGAGACGAAACTTTTCTTTTGTACATAAAGCATAACCATTTAGTGACAGAATCACATTCTTTTAACTACAAATTATGCATAGCTTTTAAGACAATTGACATCGTCACCAATTAAAATGATAATTAGTGACAAAATAGATTCGTTAGTATTAAAGATCTTTTTAGCGACGACACAATGCTTTTAACTACAAAAATTTTACACTTTTTATGACAAACAAGTTCATCATAAATACTATGTATTTGGAGACAAAAACAGATTTTGTAGTTAATATAACTTTATTTAGTGACGAAACATAAAGTTGTCGTTGCATACTATTAGTGACGGTGTTTTAGAGACGAAAGTTTGACAAAAAAAATTCGTCACAAAAAGCATTCTGTGACGAAATATGAATTTTAGGTGACAGAATAATTAATCACTGATAATGAAATTTGTTGTAGTGTACATAACTTCCACCGCAGCTTTTAACCGGGTTTAAATATTTGACATCATGTAAAAATGCGAGGATCTCGTCCTCAACTCCGAATCACAAGTATGTTGCACATTGTGCCAACTGAAATTTTCAATTTTCTTTCTTTCTTCTTTTCAATATATTTTATAAATAATTTTCACAACATATAATGAACCCTCATACCGGTAGGGCATATAATTCAAAAAAATTGGAATCAATTATTTCGAAACACATTAAACCCACTGTGATGAATAATACAAATTACTTTTGGACTTATAGCCCTCAATGGTGCACAAAATTAAAAAACAATAACAGACACGGGCTCACATCCTCAATTCTCCCAACAGGGATAGCATATAAGTGGGTCACAAAATTTTGAAACTTACCCATAAGCGGAGCATAATATGAGGACTCACTTCAATATTCAGAACCGAATCAAATTAAGAGAAAATATCCTTTTATAACAAAATCGAGATCTTAATTGTAACGACATCATCTGGTGTATTGGCCTCAACCAATTCTTAGCGATTATATAAACGGGTCGGGCCTCCACCTCTTAGGCGCCCTCTACCCGCCTGTCCTCCACCTCTAACTAACTGAGTACGTGGGGTAGTAACTGCATTGGGGCCCATAGCCTGAGAGTTTTGATGAGGTCCACCTCTCCCAAGTCCGTGACAATCTCTCATAATGTGCCTAGCATCACTACACTCATAACAACCCCTCTCAGGTCGAGGTTGCTCGTACTCAGTCTGTGCCGGATAACTGGGATAACCATCATAGGAATTCCGTGTCGGTGGTGCATTGTAAGAACTTACTGGAACAACCCGAGTAATCTGATGTGCGGACTGAGCTGACCGAATGCTCGAGTCACCGCTATAATGGGTCCTAGCTGAAGAGTAAAATACACTGAACCCTCCAGATCTTCGAGACCTTTTAGCCTCCTTAGACTCCCTTTCCTCGCCTAAAACACTCTCAATATTCCTTTCAATCTCCACTACTTGTTGAAATAGAGTATCCGTTTGCAACTCTCGAGCCATGCATATTTTAATATCATAATCGAGCCCTTTAAATGAATCTGCGGACCCGTTCTATGATTGTAGAAACTAGGATAGGTGCATGATGGGCTAACTCACCGAACCTGATAGCATATTCTGACACTGTCATAGTGCCCTGATGCAACCGTTCAAACTCTGTGCGCCACGCATATCTGAGATTTTAGGAAGAAACTCTTTCAAGAACATTTCCGAAAATTGAGCCCAAGTTGGTGGTGTGGCATCGACTGGTCTACCATTTTCATAGATTTGAGACCACAGATACGTTGCGCCTAACAGTTGAAATGTAGTAAAGGCAACTCCGCTCACTTCCACAATACCCATGGTGTGGAGAATACAGTGAATATTTTCTAGAAATCCTTGGGCATCCTCTATAGCTGTGCCGCTGAAAGTAGGTGGACTATACCTCTTAAACCTTTCAAGTCTCTTTTGTTCTTCTTCTGATACCTCTGGCCGGACCTCAGGCCGAACCGGAATAACATGTTATACCGGTATTGCACCCGGAACCTGAACAACGTGAACCTGCTGCTCTAGAGTTGTGGTAGGAGTCTGAGCTACTCCCCCAATCTGTGAAATATTTGGGGCAACAGAGATCAATCCCGCCTGAGTTAATATACCAAACATACTCACGAACTGTGCTAAAGTCTCCTGAAGTTTGGGGGTAACAACATGTGCTTCTGGTACCTGTCCCCCAACTGGAGCTACTGGCGGCTCCTTAACTGTTGTTCTGACAGGTGCTCTAGTCGCGACACGTGCCTTTCCTGGACCTCTACCTCGACCCCGACCTCTTGCATCCCTAGTAGTGTGTGCGGATTCCTGCTCAGCTAACCCAGTAGCACGTGTCCCTACCATCTGTGAGAGAATGGAGATACAAAGGTTCAAATTCCAAATTCAAAAAATTCTGCACGACAGGAATGAAAGAAATGGAAATTTCCTAACAGTTCTGTAGCCTCTCGAAGATAAGTACAGACGTCTCCGTACCGATCCGCAAGACTCTACTAGACTTGTGTAGAACCTGTGAACTTAGAGCTCTAATACCAACTTGTCACGACCCAAAATTCCACCACAGGCGTCGTGATGGCACCTAGTATAGGTAAGCCGATTTCAATTACCGTTTGAAGCAATTTTTTTATTAGAAACTAACAGCAGAAATAATTATAATATACAACCTCCCAAGACTGGTAGTACTGAGTCAAGAACTCTAACTAAATACATGGAATGATCACGAGGACCGAATATACAATACTGTTTGATTACAAATTGACAGTACAATGAAATGAAAAGACTCCAAGGGACTGCGACGGCCAAACAACTCTACCTTGAATCCTTACGATTCCTCTTTAACCCTGCTCAAGTCCGATATCTCCAATACCTAGCTCTACACAAAAATGTGCAGAAGTGTAGTATGAGTACACCACGGTCGGTACCCAGTAAGTATCATGACTAACCTTAGTGGAGTAGAGACGAGGTACATTCAAGACACTCAGTAGTCTAATAACCTGTGCAATATAATATACAAAATAATAGGAAATGAATAACAATAAGGGCAGGATAAAATAACCAGTGATATGCACAGCAGACAACAAGAATACCATTTATATCACTCAACAATTAATAAACACAATTACACCCAATTAAATCAAGTCCTTCAAATAAATATTTTGAATATAATTCTTTCAATTAAGAAGTCACCATGTGACACCCCATTTCACAATCATAAAAATACGGGGTTCAACCCATTTTTATATTTTTTGAAAACACGGGTCTCAACCCATTTTTCATAATTCCACGTCACCTCGTGTCCATAATTAAATTATCATATTACCCCGGAACCTCGTGCCCTCATTTCATATCACAACTGCACGGACAATTCACGTGCCAAATATCATTATCATTTCATCGCAGCACCTCGTTCCCGCATTTCATATCACAACTGCACTGACAATTCACGTGCCAAATATTCTCATTATTTACTTACGGCACCTCGTGCCCACATTTCATTTTATAATCTGCCTGGAAATAACCACATGCTCTCAATTTCAACATAAATCAGATTGTTATCAATTTACAAACAACAAGGCAAATTGCATAAGGTATAAAAATAAACACAAAAAAATCACAACATCACATGAAAATTATCAACACCACAATCCCACATCATCACATATCGTCCCTGACAATAGCCACCCTTATCGCTCCTATTGCCACCCTTATCCCTCCTATAGCCACGCTTATTGCTCCGCCCAGACAGTATCAATAGCCACCTTTATCGCTCCTATTTCCACTCTATTCGCTCCTATAGCCACCCTTATCGCTCAGCGCAGACAATATTCCAACAAACACAACAACAGTGAAATGCTACCCTTATACCCTCATAATATCAATGGTGAAATGTCACCCATATATCCCAAAATAATAACTCACATAACATAACAATTTACACGAAAAATTATCACGACAACATAATAAAATCAATTCATATCACAATTTGCCCAATGGCCACAACCAAATTCCAAAGATATAATAAATCAATTAATTTCACAACAAATAGCCCAAGGTTGCACATAATGTATATAAAACCTCAAAATCAATCAACAGAGATAGAAATTATTCAGCATAAAGCAAAGCCTTCATTAAATCAAATTTAGATAATTATATTAGCACATCAACTTAAGCTTGCTTAATTAATTATTTGCATAAGAAAAATTCATAATGAAATTAAATTCCAAGAATATCATACCATCAAACTCACGGAATTCACATAAATATACAGGTAATAATTACATCAAGTGTCATATAAAAATTAATTCAATAAATGTGATTTGAGGCTAGGCAAACAGATGATTAAATATATGCCAACAATTATTCAATTTATTACGCAATATGCCCAAGACCTTAACTCAATAAATTTTTGCACATATAAGCCCGAGTACGTACTCGTCACCTCGCGTACACGGCTTATCACATTTCACAAATGGCACATAAGACTCGATGCCTAAGGGGTAATTCCCCAACTAGAGGTTAAGCAAGATACTTAGCTTTTTGAAGTTATGTCGATATTCGAAAATCGTCTTCTTGCTTGAATTGACATCCGGAATGCTCAAATAAAACCAAATTAATTGTATAACTTCATTAAAATTCATCGGAAATAATTCCGGATAATAATATGTCACCTTAAAAATTTATTCCAAAAAGTCAACAAAAGTCAACGCGAGGCCCTCCCCTTGGAACCCGACAAAATTTTCATGAAATACGAACACCCATTCAGATACGAGTTCAACTATACCAATTTTATCGAATTCTAATAACAACTCGACCTCCAAATCTTAAATTTTTGTTTTCAAATCCCTAAGTTCAAACCCCTAATTTACACCTTAAAAATATGTAATCTAATCGGATTATTCGATAATACTTCAATATTATGGAGTAGAAATGATCACAAGGGACTTACCTCAAGTTTTCCCGTGAAAACCTTGCTCAAAAATTGCCCAACCAGAGGTTGAAATGCCAAAAAATGAAAAAAGCTCGGAACCCCTCTATTTTCGTATTGCCCAGGGGTTTTCGCACCTGCGGTGATTTCTTCGCACCTGCGACTTCGCACCCACGGTAAAATTCTTCGCACCCACGGAAAAATTCTTTGCGCCCGCGGCAAAATGTTTCGCACCTGCGGTACCTGGCCAACCCATGCATTTACGCTTCTGCGACTAATTTCTCGCATCCGCGAGCTCGCTCCTGCGGTCTTTTTTTCGCGCAGGTGCGTTCATACCAGATGCCCAGCTGCTTCAGCTCCTTCTCCAAATCCAAATTCGATCTGTTAGGCATCCAAACTCACCCGAGGACCTCCGGGACCTCAACCAAATATACCATCAAGTCCTAAAATATCATACGAACTTAGTCAAATTCTTAGATCACATCAGACAACATCAAAAATGACGAATCGCACCTCAAATCAAAATCTATGAACTTTGAACTTTCAAATTCTATATCTTGTGCCGAAATACATCAAATCAATTCGGAATAACTTTAAATTTTGCACACAAGTTATAAATGACATAACGAACCTATTCTAATTTCCAGAATCGGATTTCGACCTCGATATCAAAAAGTCAACCCCCCGGTTAAATTGGCATTTCAAGTTTAATTCCACTACGGACCTCCAAATAATTTTTCGGACATGCTCCTAAGTCCAAAATCACCATACGGAGCTATTGACATCATCAAAATTCTATTCTGGAGTCGTTTGCTCAAAAGTCAACTCTCCGGTCAACTCTTTCTATTTAAGCTTCAAATTAAGGATTGTTCTTTTAATTTAATTTCGAATCTTCAGTAAATCAAACTCGACCACACCCGCAAGTCATAATACATATTGCGATGTTGCTCGAGACCTTAAGTCACTGAACGGGGCATAAATTCTTAAAATAATAAGTCGGATCGCTACATTCTCCACCTCTTAAACAAACGTTCGTCCTCGAACGTTCTAAGAATTATACTGAGGTTAGCAAATTGATGATTTTACTTTTACACATATACTCATAGTTGATTCCACGCTACTGCATTTGAGATAAGCCTGACAACATCATCTCATTTGAGTTTATTTCTTTTATCCATATTTGTAAACTTTAATATCAATTTCTTGTACTCCAAACATTTCAAAAGGTCTGATTTTCACAACAACGCACGGTATTAGTCTCAACTGTCTATTGCAACTCGTGCCTACGCACACATTAATTTTCTTGACAGCGTTGAAGTACTTCAAAACTTTCTCTGGGGTGTTACACTCTTCACCGCTTAGGATCATTCGCTCAAACACATAACACACTTATCTCTTCTTTAGCAAATCCCAATCCTCCAAATTTAACTAACTCCCATTTTTTTCAGAAATTTCGGTAGAGTCTCCCCTGTAATTAGGCCTATCCACCCGCCAGAGTAACATCAAAACAACACATCCACAACCCAACAAAATACCACAAGGTATATATCAATAACACCAATCTCGGCATCACAAGCACTGCATTATCATAATTATATCGGGACATGAAGCACATCATATGTATGCTCATCACCACATCTCTGGTCTTAAAAGCTATTTATAATTAATTCCAGCATCATCAATTAATCTCATATTAACCACCACTTCATTTCGAATTTTCACAACACTAACAACAAAATGTGAGGCATGAAAACCTCATGATTACTTGCTCGGATTAATGAGTCACATTTAACGCCACCTGAGCACTCACCTCATAGGCTAAAACTCAATGTTTACCGCACGAAAATGGCTGAATATGCACAGAAAAATATACAAGAATTATCAAATAAGCCTAACAGGCATGACTCCCTATTAATACTATTGTACAATTAAATTTCACAAAGGAAAAATTTTAAACTCATAAATATTTCACCACAAGGACCTCGTCCTTACATAACTTCCATCGCGGCTTGCAGCCCGGTTTAAATATTTCACATCATGTAAAAATGCGAGGATCTCGTCCTCAACTCCGAATCGCAAGTATGTTTCACATTGTGCTAACTGAAATTTTCAATTTCCTTTCTTTCTTCTTTTCATTATATTTCATAAACAATTTTCATAACATATAATGAACCCTCCTACCGGTAGGGCATATAATTTATAAAAATTAGAATTAATTATTCCGAAACATATTAAACCCACTGTGATGAATAATAAAAATTACTTTTGGACTTATAGCCCTCAATAGTGCACAAAATAAAAAAAATGACAGACACGGGCTCACATCCTCAATTTCCCAACAAGGATAACATATAAGTGGGACATAAAATTACGAAGCTTACCCATAAACGGAGCATAATAGGAGGACTCACCTCAATATTCAGAACCAAATCAAATTAAGGAAAAATATCCTTTTATAACAAAATCGGGATCGTACCTGTAACGACACCATTTGGTGTATTGGCCTCAACCAAATCATAGCGATTATATCAACGGGTCGGGTCTCCACCACTTAGGCGCCCTCTACCCGCCTGTCCTCTACCTCTAACTGACTGAGTACGTGGGGTAGTAACTGCATTGGGGCCCATAACCTGAGTGTTCTGATGAAGTCCACCTCTTCCAAGTTTGTGACAATCTCTCATAATGTGCCTAGTATAACCACACTCATAACAACCCCTCTCAGGTCGAGGCTGCTCGTACTGAGTCTGTGCCAGATAGCTGGGATAACCATTATAGGAATCCCGTGTCGGTGGTGCATTGTAAGAACTTACCGGAGCACCCCGAGTAATCTGATGTGCGGACTGAGCTGACCGACTGCTCGAGCCACCGCTATAATGGGCCTAGCTGAAGAGTAAAATACACTGAACCCTCCAGGTCTTCGAGACCTTTTGGCCTTCTTAGACTCCTTTTCCTCGCCTAAAACACCCTCAATATTCCTTGTAATCTCCACTACTTGTTGAAATGGAGTATCAGTTTGCAACTCTCGAGCCATGCATATTTTAATATCATAATCGAGCCTATTAATGAATCTGCGGACTCGTTCTCTGATTGTAGGAACTAGGATAGGTGCATGACGGGCTAACTCACTGAACCTAATAGCATATTCTGACACTGTCATAGTTCCCTGACGCAACCGTTCAAACTCTGTGCGCCACACATCTTTGAGAGTCTGGGGAACAAACTCTTTCAAGAACATTTCCGAAAATTGAGCCCAAGTTGATGGTGTGGCATCGGCTGGTATACCTTTTTCATAGATTTGCGATCACCAATACACTGCGCCTGACAGTTGAAATGTAGTAAAGGCAACTCCGCTCACTTCCACAATACCCATGGTACGGAGAATACAGTGACAATTTTCTAGAAATCGTGGGCATCCTCTGTAGTCGTGTAGGTGGACTATATCTCTTAAACCTTTCAAGTCTCTTTTGTTCTTCTTCTGATACCTCTGGCCTGACCTCAGGCCGAACTGGAATAACAGGTTGTACCGGTTTTGCACCCGGAACCTGACCAATGTGAACCTGCTGCTCTGGGGTTGTGGTAGGAGTCTGAGCTACTCCTCCAATCTGTGAAATATTTGGTGCAACAGAGATCAATCCCGCCTGAGTTAATGTACCAAACATACTCAAGAACTTTGCTAAAGTCTCCTGAAGTCCGGGGGTAACAAGAGGTGCTTCTGGTACCTGTCCCCCAATTGGAGCTACTGGCGGCTCCTCAACTGTTGTTGTGACAAGTGCTCTAGTTGCGGCACGTGCCCTTCCTCGACCTCTATCTCGGCCTCTACCTCGACCTCGGCCTCTTGCAGCCCTAGCAGTATGTGTGGATGCCTACTCAGCTAACCCAGTAGCACGTGTCCTCACCATCTGTGAGAGAATGGAGATACAAAGGTTCAAATTCCAAATTCAACAAATTTCGCACGACAAGAATGAAAGAAATGGAAATTTCCTAACAATTCTGTAGCCTCTCGAAGATAAGTACAGACGTCTCCGTACCGATCCGCAAGACTTTACTAGACTCGTTCGTGACTCGTAGAACCTGTGAACCTCGAGCTCTGATACCAACTTGTCACGACCCAAAATTTCACCACAGGCGTCGTGATGGCACCTAGTCTCTAAGACTAGGTAAGCCGATTTCAATTACCTTTTGAAGCCATTTTTTTTATTAGAAACTAACAGTGGAAATAATTACAATATACAACCTCCCAAAACTGGTAGTACTGAATCACGAACTCTAACTGAATATATGGAATGATCACGAGGACCGAATATACAATACTATTTGATGCCTATGGGGTAATTCCCCGAGGTAAGCAAGACACTTACCTTTTTGAAGTTATGCCGATATTCCAAAATCATCTTCTTGCTTGAATTGACCTCCGGACCGCTCAAATCAAACCAAATTAATTGTATAACTTCATTAAAACTCATCGGAAATAATTACGGATAATAATATGTCGACTTCAAAATTTATTCCAAAAAGTCAACGCGAGGCCCGCCCCTCAGAACCCGATAAAATATTCATGAAATCCGAACACCCATTTCGATACAAGTTCAACCATACCAATTTTATCGAATTCCAATAACAACTCGACCTCCAAATTTTAAATTTTCATTTTCAAATCCCTAAGTTCAAACCCCCGATTTACACCTCAAAAATATATAATCTAATCGGATTATTCGATGATAATTCAATATTATGGAGTAGAAATGATCACAAGAGACTTACCTCAAGTTTTCCCGTGAAAACCTTGCTCAAAATTCGCCCAACCCGAGCTTAAAATGCCCAAAAATGGCAAAAGCTCGGAACCCCTATGTTTTGTATTGCCCAGGAGTTTTCGCACACGCGGTGATTTCTTCGCACCTGTGGCTTCGCATCCGCGGTAAAATTCTCCCCACCGATAAAATTCTTCGCACCTGCGGCAAAATATTTCGCACCCGCGGTGCCTGGCCAGCCCATGCATTTTACGCTTCCTCCTCTCATCCGCGAGCTCGCTCCTGCGGCCCTTTTTCGTGCAGGTGCTATCATACCAGATGCCTAGCTGCTTCAGCTCCTCCTCCAATTCCAAATTCGATCCGTTAGGCGTCCGAAATCACCCGAGGCCCCCTAGAACCTCAACCAAATATACCATCAAGTCCTAAAATATCATACAGACTTAGTAAAATTTTTAAATCACATCAGACAATATCAAAACGACGAATCACACCTCAAATCAAAATCTATGAACTTTGAACTTTCAAATTATATATCTTGTGCCGAAACACATCAAATCAATTCGGAATGACTTCAAATTTTACACACAAGTCATAAATGACATAACAGACCTATTTAAATTTTCAGAATCGGATTCCGACCTTAATATCAAAAAGTCAACCCCCCGTTCAAGCTTCCCAAAAATTTAACTTTCGGCATTTCAAGCTTAATTCTACTACGGACCTCTAAATAATTTTTCGGACACGTTCCTAAGTCCAAAATTACCATATGGAGCTGTTGACATTATCAAAATTTTATTCCGGAGTCGTTTGCTCAAAAGTCAACTCTCCGGTCAACTCTTTCCATTTAAGCTTCAAATTAAGGATTGTTCTTTTAATTTAATTCCGAATCTTCAGTAAATCAAACTCGACTCCACCCGCGGGTCATAATACATATTGCAAAACTGCTCGAGACCTTAAGTCACTGTACGAGGCGCAAATTCTTAAAACGACAAGTCGGGTCGTTACAGTTAGTTTATTATTTTATATGTTAGTTTATTATTTTATATGTTTGTTTGTTACTCACCTATTTTTGACTATAATAAAATTAAATAATTAATTATCATAACTATACAAGATTAATTATTAAATATCCATCTAACAATACTTAGTTTGACAAATATTATTATTTTCTAATGTTATTTTCTTACGTTTGTTAACTGAAATTCGGGAGAGTTTGTGTTTAAACTATCATCGTTTTAGATATTTTTGGGTTTAACAGATAATTAAATAATTAATTTCAATAACTACAAAGATACTACGCTAAAGGACACTATATTTTACTACGCTAAAAGAGCACTACATTACAAATACGAGCACTACATTAAAATTACGGGCACAACATACCACTATAGGGAGCTAAAGTCACATATTCATATATGTATAACAATAACATCTAAATAAGATTAATTATTTTTAAAATAATAATTTATCTATTTTACTAATATTTTAGCTAAATAATCTAAACCGAACAAAAATAATAAATTAATTTAATCACAAAACAATCACGAAAAAATATATACCACAATAAAAATTAACTAATTAAATTTTTTTTAACAACTAATAACAATTTCTCTATTTTACTAATTTTTTTTAGCACACTAATAATATAATTCGGATAAAAAATAAAAAATCAATTAAATCGCAAAACAGTCACGAAATAACATAGAACACAGTAAATAATAACTAATAGGTATTTTTTATACATGAGTTTTAACAAAAAATAAGTCGGAATACCTCGATTTTAATTTTTTGGAGAGTTGCAGATTTGGTGATTTGGAGCCGAAACGAGCAACCCGCTACGAGATAACGCCTTAGATACGATGTGAAATCGAGAATCTACACTTCTTATGGGACCGATGAGCTCCAACCGAGTCGTTTTTGGTTAAAAATAGGGGGGGGGGGGGGTTTTTGTTTTGTTTAATGGAGAGGAAGGCTAACTGGTTTGGTAGGAAAGAAGAAGGCACAATTATTTATATAAGTATAGCGCCCTTATATACCGTGTTGTACTATAGCACGGTACATAAGGACGCTATACCTTCCCGCCCATTTAAGTTCAAATAAAGCGCAGTATTTCATCGCGCTATACTTTAACGGACAAATGTGCCGTTAAGATATAATGCGGTAAAATACCGCGCTATACATATTATGGTCCCCAATTTGTTTTGACCATCTGAATTTGTTTTAAAATTTTGATGTTTAACATAATAAAATTGTACTAGTATACTATTTGTCAAAACTTAGACGTATTGAAGGTAAAAATTAATTCTATTTTTCAAACAAAATTATAGAGGTTACCGGAATTAAAGTTGAACTTTTACCTTGCTGCATCATCTAATTAGGGAAATTTACTTTTAACGTTTACAATACTTTTAACGGGTCAATTGATTTTGTGGCTCTTTAACTTATTTTTAATTTCATGATCCTACTTTTTTTTTTTACACATGAGAGATTTATTTTTATACGTAAGAGATTTGTCTTTTACACATAACATATCTAAAAATGTTATTTTCTTAATTTTAAAATTGTAAAAGGGAATGTACAAATAACATTACTTTTAACACACACACAATCGAAGAGTCGTTATTCTAATTTCTAATGAGATTTTATTTGACTTTGTAATAAAATGAGTTTTTATAAATGTCTTTTTTTTTATAGCGTATGACATGCATGAAATTTATTTAACTAGACTAAAAGCAATGTAAGACATTTATTAGCAGAGGAAATATGAACTTTTATCATTTAATTGAAATGCAGGGACTACATATGTCATTTTGATAAATTTGATCCATCATGTCACAAAACTGAAAATGTGAGCTTCAACTTGAGATCAACGATAAGTTATTATTCTGCAAACTTCGACTTAGCAAAAATGTTGCAACATTCACCTTGATTTTGTTTATATTTGATTTAATTCAACTTGATTAAAGTTCAACTAGTACACAGATTTGATCTTGAGTTCAAAATCTCACTTGAAATAGTTAATTTCTACCTCTAGTCTTGTCGGGGTAAATTTAGATCGGCTTTGTAGGTTCAACTGAACTCATTATTTTTCACTTAAACAATCTATATATAACTAAAAAATTCAAATTATATATATAATTATATCACATTCACTTTAAATTCATGAACAATAGATCATGAATTCGTCTCTCCATCTTGTTCAAAGTGTACATCTATTAACAACATTCTCTCTTTTTTAGATGTTTTTCAAAAACAAACAAGTAAGCTGCCACACTGAACGATGCGTAAAACCAAACTACTGACCTTCCTACCAGACAGCCATCTCAAAACATCTCTAAAAATAGCAATACAACTTTTTACCTAACAGAATCATTTAATGATCAGGTTAAATATCATTGTAACATTCTAACTGCATTTATAACTTGGTAGTAAACTGGGAGTTGGCAAGTTTGTAGGTTTAGAAAAATCAACAACTATATGTTAAATTGAAGCTATATTTAGCACTAGGCAGTGATTAAAGCTTGATTTATTAAAGATTTTGATATAAAGGTTAATTATCTGGATTAAGTCATTAAAATAACACACAAATTCAGCAATATCATCACTACATGCTGATAAAATAGATTCGGTAATATCGTCACCACATTACCGATAAAATAGCACCAGAATACCGATAAACGAATGTAGATATAGACAATTATATTACAATAGACAGCAAAATACAAATAAAATAGTACTAGAATTCTAGTAGAATCAGAAAAATTTACCAAGAAGGAGCAAGAGCAAGTACCTATTGCATTCTGGTCGTAAAAATAACCAATTGTCTTGGATGCTCTTATCTACTTCTACATTCACGTGTTCAGGCTCCTCTTCCAATTTCTTTTACAATTTCCACACTTTATAAGAATCATAAAAATCGTTCCTCAACTAGTCTCCTCTTGCACCAATGCTTAGCTTGAACAAGGAGTTTATACACCCTTTACAAGGACATGGAATCATAATGCTCACCCTTGGTTGACTGAACTCCCGATTGAGAAGGCCGACGACTCCATCTCTATACCTTTGGTCAACTCTATTCCTAATATTCAGTCAACTTTTACTCATTCCTATTTTTTTTAAAAGGCAATCAGTTAATTAATTAAAAGTGCAAATACAACAATAACAAAGTTTTATAAGGGCCGGAACCTAGACACATTTGTGAACTAGTAAGACTAAACAATATTCAAGTCACGTTTCAAGTATGCTAAACAAAACTTGACAAAAATAAACACATGCACAAAATGAAACCAAATCATACAACTTGAATCATAACTGAGATGATTTCAAATTATGCAGAAATAAAAAACTATTAGAAAAATAACTTTAAGACATCCAGTCGATTATGAGAGGACTTATCCTCCGTTACTTCGTGTTTTCAATAAGAATGGAATCCATCACAGTGGCAATGATTTTTGTGAGAGGCAAGCAATCCAAAGATGAGGTCAAAATCTACACATGGATAGATGGTACTTTGGTTTGCCATTACATCTAAACACATTGAAGAACCATATCAGTACTCCAATATAACCAAATGATTTCTAAATGGAAAGGATAAAACACAAATAAGACATTCACCACCAATATAAATGTTAAGATTTTTCTATAGCATTCGAATCCTTGAACTGTTTTAAAAATAACTAAATTCTACAACTCTATTAGCTATAGGAAGAAAACTTACAGATGATATGAAAATAGAACTCAAACAAGACCAAAATGATAGGAAATTGAACTCAAATAAGACCAACAATACAAGATACCAAAACTATCCAAACCATAAAATGATTCCTAAGGATAGGATCTTTGAGTTGCATAAGGCTAGAAAAACGACATGAATTAAGAGAAAAATATGTTCACCAGACAATATAACAGCAAAATCATCTCTAGTCATGACTTTTAGTGGGAAAATAGGACCCAAAATCCATATCCCCAAACCACCAAGTCAGACATGGGTCAATCGTTTTACCCAACATGCAGTCACGATAACAACACCAAAAGGTATTAGATATCAAAAAAGAAAGTTTCAAATTACGGAGATACCGAAAATTCCGCTGACTCCTCACCGCCGATAAGGGCTTTAAACAAGACATTGCTCCTGTAAATTTTCAAATGGGTCAGAGAAATTGTAGGTGAAATCTGAGTATACAAATGTGAAATCAGTGATTTGCAACAAATTATTTGTGATACAAAAATAAATTACAATCACAATATAAATATGAAGAAATATAATTTTATTGATAAATGATGCGGGTACAATTCTGTTTATTTCCTTGATTTTTTCTCTGGACCGTTCCCCATAATTCGAGGGCCTTAGCGGCGTATTTCTCGAACATAGGATGATGCAGACCTCTATGGATTATTTGATCTCCATAAAAGTCGATCATTGTATGGATATTCTTCTTGAAATATTTGATTATGAAGAAGAATATCTATTGATCACGACATTATTTTATGCCTTAATCCCTTTATGAATATCCCAAGAATTTATGAATTTTTTTTTAGACCCTCTTTGAAGGACATATGTCGCCTTATTTATAGGCATGAATTAGGGTTTGGGTGGAGTAGCTACCAAGTAACCCTAATAGACTCCTAATATTTCAAGAGTCGTCTTGAATTTAGGATTTATCTTGATCCGCTAAAATTTTAGTGTCTACAAATTCCCCCTACTTCAAGTTCCGGACAACATTTTAAAACTAACTTTATATTGAACCACGCTGGCAATTTCAGATTTGCGCAGTCTCATCAAAATATTCGTATCTTGGCGTAGAAATGTCGAAATTACGAACCGTTTGATTTCTTGGAAACTAGACTTCAAAATCTAAAACGTCCAAAACGTGCGATTTAATACCTTAAGGATAGTTTCAGATAATATTTCGAAGTCAACTTAAAATTCTGACACGTTGACAATTTCAAACTTGCGCGATTTCACCAAAACTCTTATATCTTGATGTAGGAACGTTGAAATCACGAACCGTTTGATTTATTGAAAACAAAACTTCAAAATATAAAACATGTCCAAAATGTAGGATCTAATACCTTAAGGATCGTTTTCGATAATATTTCAAAGTCAACATCAGATTTTAATATACCGACAGTTTCGAATTGGCGCGACTTCGCCAAAACTTTTATGTTTTGGTATGAAAGCCTCGGAATCACAAGATGTTTTTCTTGCTATAAATCAAAATTCAAGATCTCCATTCTCACCAAATATCTTGGGTTCAAGTATCACTAAATTTGAAACGTTGTGCCCAAGAATCTTTCTTCTTATATTTGTGTTCCTTTTTGACGCCTCTCTTCTCTTTCCCCTTTTTTTAGGTCAGTAAGCGGATATAAAGACCAACAAACTTGAAGGCTATGCGAACATGAAGACATAGCGAATCCCCAGACTTTGATGCAAATATTATTATCATTTCACTGAAGATACCATTTTACCATAGCAGCTTGCCCCCTTTAAATCAAATTGGATCCAAAGCTTAACAGAAGAATGGTATCTCAACTCGATTTTCAAGTACTGATTGAATGGATTAGATTCCATCGACTTCATTCGAATGATGATTGGGGCACTATGTATCTTTTGAACTCATGCGACTGAACTCAAAATGAAACTCTAAGCTGCATACGTACCGCGGTGAAGAGGATCAAGTCATACCGTAGTTCAGAATGAGTGTTTTTTTATTTTCTTTTTAATTATTTTATGTCATAACTTTTTCCTAGGCCGCCTCTTTCGAGGTTTTCAACCCAACAGACTCTTTTTTTTACATTTTGAAGTGAACTTCCCTACAGGTTTATGGGAAGTAATTATGGGTCTTCGTACGACAATGACTTGATCTCCTACTTGAAAGGATCTCGAGCAAACTCTTTTATTGAAGGTACGAGACAATCGAGCTTGATAACATTCAAGACTCTGATGAGCTTCCAACTTCTTCTCATCAAGAGCCTCCAACTATGCTAATCGAAGTCGAGCATTTTCTTCATTAGTGATCCCTTCTTGGATAGCTAATCGTAAGGAGGGTATTTGACGCTCGAGTGGTAGGACAACTTCGACTCCATAAACGAGTGCATAAGGGGTCACTTATGTTGGCGTGCGGTGAGTTGTCCTATATGCCCGCAGAGCTTCTTCCATACAATCATGCCAGTCTCGTTTGGATTTAGAGATGACTTTCTTTAACAAGTTGCATAGAGTCTTATTGAATACCTCGGCTAGACCATTGGCGGCAACATTGTACATAGAAGAGTTGTGTTGCTTGAAGCCAAAGAGGTCACAAATCTTGTTCATCAACCTATTGTCGAATGACTTGCCATTATCTGTTATTATGTAATGAGGAATGCCAAAGCGATAGATTATGTTTACTCTAATGAAACTTGCAACATTCTCCTTCTTTACTTCCTTAAGAGCAACAGCTTCAGCCCATTTCGAGAAGTAGTCAATTGCAGCCAAGATGTATAGGTGCCCACCAAAGGACTATGACAGTGGTCCAACAACATCTAATTCCCAAGAGTCAAACGGCCAGGAAGCAATAGTCGGATGTAACACTTCAGGAGGCTAACGAATAAAGTTTGCATGAAATTGGCAAGCCTTGCATCTTCGAGCGTAGTCCAAGCAATCTTTCACCATTGTTGGCCAATAATATCCCAACCTTTTTATATGAAAGTGGAGCTTTGGTCCAGACCGGTGTGATCCACATACCCCAAAATGTGCCTCTTGCAAAGCTTGGAGTTCTTCTTCGTCCCCTAAGCATCACAAGATTACTCCCTCGAATGACCTTCTGTATAGAGTATCTTTGTAGTAAAGGAAGCGAGGTGCACAACGACGGATTTCAGTCCTTCTCCTTGAATTTTCTGGAAGTATCCCATAGCTTAAGTAGTCGATAATGGGTTGTCGCCATTCTTCTTTCTCAGCTTCATAAATAGCGACAAGATGCTTGAGTTCATTTCCTTTACCTTCAGCCTTATTTGCCGGCGACACTACCCATTTTTGGCAGACAGTAACTTGCGCTTGATCAAGCAAAGTTATTGATGAAGCTAGGGAAGCTAAAGCATCAGCCTTCTTGTTTTCTTTCCTTGACACATGTTGAATAGTCATGTCACCGACCCATCCCATTAATGTTTTAGCATAATCATGATATGTGTGTAGTTCAGGTTTCTTGACCTCGTAACTGCCTAAACGCTGGTTGATCACCAACTGAGAGTCACCAAAGACTTGTAATTGCAACCACTTTATTTCAACAGCCATTTCAAGCCCAAGTATTAGTGCTTGATACTCATCAACATTGTTAGAGCAGAGTTGCGTCAACGTAAAAGAGTAGGGCAGAACTTCACCTTGAGAAGTGACAAATACTACACCATCATCAGCTCCTCCGTGATGTGCATCACCATCAAAGTACATCTTCCATGGATGTTGAACTTCAATGACCATTTCCTCCTCATCAGGTAGTTCATTAGTTAGCTCCCAATCATCAAGTATAGGGTGATCTGCCAAGAAGTCTGCCAATGCTTTTCCTTTTACAGCCTTTTGAGGGATGCACAAAATCTCGAATTGTTGAAATTGGAGATACCATCTCGCTAGTCGATCACTAAGAACAAGTTTCGACATCACAAACTTGATAGGATTTGCCTTAGAAACAAGATGAACAACATGATCTTGAAAGTAGTGCTTTAACTTTTGAATTGAGAAGACTAGCGCCAAACATAACTTTTCAATTGGTGAATAATTCAACTCGTTTGGTGTCATCATCCTGCTCAAGTAGTAAAGAGAGTTTTCTTTCCCCTCACTATTTTCTTAGGCCAACAACGCTCCTACAAACCTTTCTTGTGCTGAAATATATAATATGAGGCTTTCCAAGTATAGGGGCTACTTAAACTGGAGGCTTCATCAAGTAGGATTTAATGCTCTCAAAGGCATTGCTACATGCTTGGTCCTATTTGAAAGGGACACCTTTCTTCTTAAGGCGACTGAATGGTTGGCACCTCCCAACTAGGTTTGAGATGAATCTCCTAAGGTACTCTAACTTTCCTTGCAGACTTTTCAATTCATGAATATCCCGAGGCTCAGGCATTTTCAAATTTGCATTTACTTTGGCTTGATATTTGTCAATCCCTCGATGTCGGACAATGAAACCAAGGAACTTTATGGAAGTAACTCCAAAGGTGCATTTCAATGGATTCATCCTAAGTTGGTACCTTCAGAGCAACTCAAACACCATTCTCAAGTCTTTCAAGTGGTCGCCCTTCTTTCTTGATTTTACCACCAAGTCGTCCACATAGCATTCGACAATTTTGTGGAGAAGGTCATCAAAAATATTCTGCATAGCCCTTTGATAAGTAGCAACAGTGTTCTTCAAGCCAAAAGGCATTACCCTGTAGCAATAAATACTCTTGGGGGTGTGAAATGCAGTAAGCTCTTCATCTTTTGGTGCCATGCGAATTTGGTTATAGCCTGACGAACCATCCATAAACGATATTGCCTCATACACAGTAGTAGCATCGATCATCAGCTCTGGAATAGGAAGCGAGAATTCATCTTTGGGACACGCATTGTTGATATCCCTGAAGTCGACGCATACTTGAATCTGGCCATTCTTCTTCCTTACAGGGACCATACTTGAAACTTATGTTGGGTATTTAACTTCCCGAATAAATCCAGCTTCAATGACTTTGTTAACTTCGGTTTCAATCAGGGGAACCAAGTTCGACCTAAAGCGCCTTTGAGTTTGCTTAACGGGACGACACCATTCTTGATCGCAAGGTGATGGACTACTACTTTAGGGTCCAAGCCAGACACTTCTTTGTAACTCCAAGAAAAGACATCCCTAAACTCCTTGAGTAACTCAATATAAGTGCTTTCTTCGTCAACTTCTAGTAAAGCACTTAGGTAGACGGGTCTTGGTTCTTCATCAGTGCCAAGGTTAACTTCTTTTAAGGCATCAATCGTTGCCTTCACCCCTTCTTTAAGTTCCGAGGGAGCATTTTTGCATTTTCATCTTCTTGAGGATCCCCATCGTTGAAGGATATGTGATAACATGGTGAAATATCGTCCAATTTCTCGTCATTCTCCATTAGAAATAAAACACCACGCTCACCTTCTGTAGTAACATGATACGAAGAACCCACACTTTCTTCATCTTTATCATGTTCCTTAGTGTAGACCACAATATATGGTTTTACCTTCAGTACTTCTTTACATGAAACCACAAGTTTTGTTTGTCGCCTCATTTTGGAAGGAACCAAACTTTGGAAATCCTTAGAGATCTTTTGGATTCTAGGTGAAGTGGGTATTCTTATGCTTTGATAATTTCTCTGGAACTTATTCCCCTTCTTTAATGGACCCAATATCTCAAATACGGAAGTTCTCACAGTTGATTTTCCAAGTCGATCAGAGACAAAAGACATGTTAGAAGCAATAGATTCATTTTCTACAATGATATAATTGCTGCTTGCCCTTCTTATGGAGATGCGCACTGGTGACAATTGCTTGTATCCCAAACCTTCACGTGGTTGCCTCGTCGAAGCTTTTGATGGGAGCTTCCCTAACTTTGATGGCTCATTGGGATTGTATCCAGCTTTTGCAAATAACCTGTAAGCGTTAGGATCAAAACATTCATTTGTTCGCTTTGTAGGGAGTGCCACATTCTGCAAACGATTTTGGGCCACAAACCCTGCAAGTGGCTTTGAGGACAACTTTACTGCCTCAATTCATTTTACCGGAAGAGTTAACTCCTTTAGCATGTTAGTTTGGAGATTATATGATTCACCTTCATATTTCTTCCATTTAGGGACATATTGGAGCGCATGACTTACTTTCTTTCCATAAGACGCAATATCCCCTCTATAAGATTTATTCGAGTTAGGTTGTACCTCCTCAGTAACAACTTTGGCTCTACCAGCAGTCACCTCAGCTATTTTAGTTGTGGGCACGTCATTCTTGCTTTTCATGCCATCATCAGCTTTTAGCTCATTCACAATGCGGTTCTTCAAGTAGAACTTTACATCGGCGAAGTGTGACTCGGCCTCGATGAATGGCTCATCATCAACAAATATCTTCTTCTCGACTTCACCCTCGTAGTATTTTAAACATTGATGGTAGGTAGATGGAACTACTTTATTCTCATGTATCCAAGGCCTTCCAAGCAAGACGTTGTATGAAGTTTTTGCATCGATCACATGCAACCATGCACTTGATTGCATATCTTCAATGGTGATTCCTAGCCTGATCGCACCTATGGCTCTTTGCCCTCCTTGGTTGAATCCTTGGATCATCACATGACTTTATGAGAGTTCGTTCATGGGAATACCGAGTTGTTTCACAGTGCGAATTAGCAAGAGTTCACTGAGGATCCTCCATCAACCAAAATTCAATTTACCATTTCATCACGTATATAGCCAACATGTACAATGAGCGGTTATGAAGATTTTCACCTAGTAAAAGGTCGTCATTTGTGAACGTAACTTTTTCCTCGCATGCGTCAACTTCTTGAGGGATAGACTCGATGAGATTTTTTGGATATGGTGCCAACGGTAGGTCATCACTCTTTTCTTCCCCTTTATCAGCATTGCAACAAGAGGCCTCAATACCATCACGGGAAATTTTCATGCGAAACCAACATGGCAAGAAATCCTCATTGGATGTCGTGGATTTTGAGGGTGGTGCACCTCCACTTTTTCTTTCTTCAAACGCCTAATTGGATTCCGTTTCCTTGGTCCTTTTACAATTATTTTCCTTGTTGGTTGTTATATTGATTCTTTTCGTGGGCTCCTTTTGTGGCTCCTACGACGAGTCACCAACGTCCAACCTTCATCATCATCAAGTTGATTGACTTCAACTTTATTGTTCTCCAGTAATTCTCAATATTTACTTTCTTTAAAACCACATAATTCATTCGGACTGAATGACCCAAAGGTGATAGAGACTTGGTTTGCACTTGCTTTCTCATCTTCAAGCACGATCTTCTTTTCACGAGCCAAGTACATAACTTTGTCCTTGAAGACAAAGCACTTCTCTAGAGGGTGGCTCACAAGTCGATTGTATTTGTAGTAATTTGGGTCATTCGTTTTACCATCTTCATTTGGCCGCTTCATCTCTGGAAGCTCAATGATATTTAACTCGAGGAGTTCTTCAAAAATTGTGGGAACATTAGAATCCAGAAATAAGTACTCCTTCTCTTGCAATTCTTTTAGAGTCAACTTCCCACTTGGTTTATCTTGAAAAGAAGTGGATTTCGTACTCTGCTTCTTGCTCACCTTCGTTGTGAACTTCACAGGTAATGTGTTGACATTCATAGCTTCTTTGTTTTCAGACCTGGGTACAAACTTGCTCCATTTCGTGACTTCTTGCTTGTCGTTCCCTTTGCGAGGCTCGTAGATAGGTAGCCTTTCGTTTCCAGCGGAGGCCATGATTAACTCCATGTCGTGGGCACGAGTCGTGAGTTCTTCAAATGTACTAGGCTTGATACCTTGCAAGATGTAGCGGAGTCTCCAATGTATGCCTTGGATGCACATCTTTATGCTAGAAGATTCACTAAGCCTCTCTTTGCAGTTGAGGCTTGCATTCCTCCAACGATTGATAAAGTCGATAACTGGTCCACTCTTTCGTTGACGAGTATTTGTAAGTTCTATCATACTCACAATACGTCTCGTGCTATAAAAGCAATTGAGGAACTCTTGCTCTAGTTGATCCCAGCTATCAATAGATCCAGCCTTGAGGTCTGTGTACCAGTTAAAAGAATTTTCTTTTAGCGAGCGGACAAACTGCTTAACGAGGTAATCTCCATAAGTCCCAGCATTAGTGCACGTCTCAATGAAGTGCGCCACATGTTGCTTTAGATTACCTTTACCATCAAACTGTTGAAACTTTGAAGGTTGATAGCCAGCAGGCATCTTCAACATATCGACCCTTGCAGTGTATGGCTTTGCATATGTAAGGGAGGACTTGGCAGCAACTTCATACTTGTTCTTAATGGTTCCTTCAATGAACTTATTCATTTGATCGATTGAAATCATCCCTTCAGATGAGACATGGATAGCCTTAGCGGATGCTACTTGTCTTGGGGGAGAATCAATCTCTAGAACTTATGGAAGCTTGCCAGGTGCATGGGTGGATTATTCTTCCATCAAGCTTCCCACCATGTCTGTTGGCTTGTCAATTCTAGCATCTTGATTTTGCATGCACTTGGTCAAGCCAGTGATTGCTTCCGTCAAGTTTGCCAACTGCTCTTCCACAGATGAAATGTTTGTCACCATGGCTTGCATGATTGTCGTGGACGATGGAGAGTAGCATGGATTGTCATACAGATTGATCCTCGATTGGCTCACGCTATGTGGTGTAAGTGGGGAGGATCCATCACTTGAAGCATCATCATATTCCTTCACAGTAGAGTACTTGGATCCGGAGAGGTCAAGCAGAGCAAGAGTTTTCTTGATCTTTTCAGCAACACCGCTTCCTCCTTCGGGTGCGTTTGTGGAAGATCTTGCTCCTTTTGAGGATGAAGATCCGAAAACAAGGGTTGATGCGGACGACACTTGGAGTGCTTGTTGTCCTAAAGAGCTTGCTTTGCTCCTCGTAACTGATCCGAAGCTTCCAAAGGTAACATCGATGATGCTTTCCACACTAGCATAGAACCTGGAGTTAGCAGCCTTGGTGGAAGTTGATCCGGGGTTGATTTTCTTTGAAACCATTTTGATGTTCTTAAACTTTGGTTATTGAAAAGTTGAGATGAGAGGTAGAGATTGTCCCCTCCAGGAATATGCACAAAGAGATCAAATATACGATCATGTCAAATATGTCTTGCTCAAAGTTTTAGCAATATTCAAGATCCAAATGGAGTGCAGTTACATGCTTCTTGATCATCAAATATATCAAGAAGATGCATATCATCCTACGTTCGAGAAATACGCCGCTAAGGCCCTCGAATTACGGATAACAAATCAGAGGGAAGAATCAAGGGATAAACAAAGTTGTAACCTGCAATATTTATCAATAAAATTCTTTTTTCTTTATAGTTGTTTGTGATTACAGTTTTATTTTCATAACTCAGGAAAGAGACAAAAAGTTATAACAAGAAGCAAGAGGGAGCTCGTGGATCAAATGCTATAGATTTCTCTAAAAGCTACAAGCATTCAAGTGTTCTAAGGATTAAAAGATCAAGATGAAGATTCAAGAACAAGCTGCAAGCCCTTGGATTAAAAATACGTCAAGATCAAGATCAGGCCTCGAGCACTTGGATTAAAATAAAATAAAATTCAAGATTGAGCTCGAAGACTCTTTTATTTACTATTGAAAAGTAGAATCAGAGGAACCATAGAGATTGTAACACTCAAACTATTTGAAATCAAATACTACGATTGTTACAATATTTTCGGTCTTGATTTTATTTTCTCGACACTATTGGGATCAAAAGGGCCTCATAGAGTAGAATGCATGCATACATATGATTTAATTTATATAGCTAACATCAATTAATCTGGATCTAAGGTGTAGTTGATTGATCGATTAGTATGCAACATTCTAGATGGATCAGCTCTGTTTCATGTTTTGGGTTTGCACTTTCCTCGCCTTGCTCATCTTATCAGTTCTTTCCTATCTTGTTGGGCTCTTAGGCAGAATTCCTTGCTTTCTCCCTATGTACTCTTAAAGAAAAACATCCACTTGCAAGAACCTTCACTAGTTTCTTTGTTTATATTTTTCATATATCTATTGGATTGGCTTGAAGTGGTTGGCATTTTTCATCCTCTTCTATCAATAATTGGCAAATGTTTTCCTGTTTGAGTTACTCCCATCATAATCCTTGATCAATCATACGATTTGAATGCATCTGCTAAACAATAGTGTCCATAGCATGTTGATCCCTCTCTTTATTCAGACTTCCGATCATCCAAGTTTTGAATCCGTATGTTGTGAATGATAACTGTTTCTTTCCCTTCTCAATTTCGGATTGGGATCACTTAGAGCCATATTTTCTGTAAGTCCCTGTATTCTCCAACTGCCAAACAATACAAAGTGTAATCATTTTGGAATCTTGTTGTAAGATCTTACTGCAAGTTATTGTTTATGGACATCACCATTGTAATCTTTTCGAAATAAAATGCTGGTAAAATGAATTAACTTTACTCAATAACATTCAATTGGACAGGCTACATTTGTTTTGCTTCAGGTGCATGGTTTGTCCGACTTTTGGTGCATGACATCTGACATTTCCAAAAAGTTCTCGCTTTTTTCTTCTTTACCTGATTGGAATGCCTCGTGCGCACATGCACATAATTGTTACTCCCATCTTTTTTTCAGTCCAACTTCATACTATTCATGTTTATCTTTTTCTGACTCTAGTATTTTCCCCCTGCAGATTCCCACGTTGTTGCAGTTTGGGGAATACCCTCTTGTTAGGAATTCAAATGACTTGTTTCAGAGTTTTGGGTTTGATACACAACCAGTTCTTATTGGACTCATCATTTTCCAGGTAATACTAGGTCAGGAGGTTTGGCTACTAGGAGGGTTAAATATGAAAAACATAATTTTGAATTATGCAATCCCATTCAAGTGGACCTTTTGGGTCCCAATTACCAATTTCGGTGCAAAATTTGATATAGAATTGATTGAGAGATCAAGTGCTTCTTCAAAAGTTAGAAAGAAATGACCGAGCTTTTTACTCCCTCTGTCTGAATTGGATCTCCATTTTCCTTTTCTAGCCCAGATCAAAATAATCGCCACTTTTCTAAAGAGGGAACCTTGGAAACCTATGGCATAAACCAACGAGCCCTGCATTTACTTTTCTCAATGCGACTTTTTCTCCCTATTTTTATAAAAAGACAACAACAACAACCTAGTATAATCTCATTAGTGGGTTCTGGGAGGGTAGTGTGTACGCAGACTTTAACCCTACCCTGGGGTAGAGAGCTGTTTTCGATAGACCCTCATCTCCCTCCCTCCAAGAACTCCCTATCTTGCTCTTGGGGTGACTCGAATTCACAACCTCTTAGTTGGATTTTTTTTATAAAAAGACAAACCAAACATTCCTTTTTTTGAACCACTTGTTTCGCTTATATAAGTAAACAATTTATTTTCTTGAACTCACATCTTAAATTCATTAAAAATATTATACCAACACGTTTAATTTGAAATGGTCTTCTCACTTATAAAGTCAAATTGTGTGACATATCTTGTGAGTCTATGACAAAGGTGCAATATATAGTAGTGATTGATTTGGGTGCAGCGCGAGTAATTAATCAACATTGTACCGTTCAGTTTTTTTAATGTGTGACAGTCAATAATTTGGGTAGGCAGCCAGGTTGAACTTCACTACTCTGTTGTACTGTTGTCTGAAACACTGCAAGAACTCAAAAATTATTTTTTTTCAATAAAAAACAAATATTAGTTTTTCTAATTTATTCAATATTAACTTTGTTACCTCTCCCGCACCTAGTAAGCTTTGGCCTTAATCTTGTAAGCCGCGCTTTTGAGTTCCAGGTAAATTTTGCTTAGCACCTATCTTCAGATTTTTTTTTTTTTACTGTCTTCAGATTTTGAATCTTTAACCCCCCCCCCCTCCTCCCCCCAAAAAAACACTTTTACTTCAACTTAGGGCCATTTGGCCTTGAAATTTTCGATTTTCTCTTAAAAATGAATTTTGCAATTTTCGGAAATTTTAATAACTCCAAAATACAATTTTTCAAAATTTTCAGTTCAGATTACTCATAAAAATTCAAAAACGCCTAAAATTATATTCATGTCCAAACACAACTCTAATTTTCAAATAATATTTTAACTAGGAAAAAAAATACACTTTTTTCTGAAATTTTACAATTCTTATGTCCAAACGCCCATTTAAAGTTTCTTTCTCAAGTCTCATGCATTTGCAAAGAAGCTGGGATACGCTGCACCTCTTCGAGCTGGTCTTGTGAAACTGCAGGTTAACCATCTCTCCTTTAATAGAAGTCGATTATTAGAATGTGCATGTTGTCCTCTTGCATGTTTTTTCTACGTACTTTGCATGGTACTACATGTGTAGTAACCATTTGGATCTGGTGTCTTCTAGGAAGAAAACTTGTCTGCTATGAACACAGATCCTTGGTATTCAGCCTATCATTACTCTCACCCTCCCCTAGTTGAAAGACTGGCTGCTATTGATGAACCTGATAAGAAGACGGACTAACAAATACATGGGAGTTTCACCGTTCGACGTAGAACTTGTTCTATACTTTATACTGCACATTTGTGCAAGCATAGCTATTATATGCTTGAATTTAGTCATGTATGTTGATCTTTCGAAGCACAGCAATAGTAATGATTTTGTTTTCAGGTGAGTACTTCAGTATTATAGACCACAAAGATTGAAAAGGGAAAGGATGGATTCTAGTATACCAACATTTGAAGCATAAGAAAAACAATGATCTTTTGTAGATGTTACCTCATTTTTTCATGAACACCAAAACTTTAATCATAAAAAAAATGATCTTTTACCACTAGACAAATTATTTACCAATAAACAGAGCTAACTTACAGAAAATTCATTTTGGCTTATCATAACTAGTTAGGAATTGAGACAATACTTGATTGCTTGAAGTAAAAAAGTATCTTTGGCAGAGGGGTGACATTAATGGCAGATTAACCCTTTGCATCTCTAGATTGCTTAGATGAGCTCTGGGAGTTAAACCATACGACGTAGAGCTCGTTTTATAGTTTACGCTGCACATTTTGCAACTCTGCAAGCATAGTAATTATGTACTCACAATTGGTCATGTATGTTTCTACTGTTCATGTCATATTCACAATATAGGGCTGAATTTTCATCTATCTGGTTTAAACATTGGCTTGTTTTTGCCGCCGGATTAGGTCGAAAACTTGGTACTCTGAGTTACACGGTGACAATTCTAGCTTTCTGGGATATCTAATCACAGCTTGAAGTTCGAGTCCGAAGTGCTCCTGCTCTCTACTTATTCAGGAGGGTCACTTGGAGTTGTAGCTCAATTCAAAGCGCAATTGCACTTTATGCAACAGTTTCTGATCCCGTTGGCGTCATGGTGTGCATATTTCCATTTCGGCAACGATTTTGTTTTCGTTGTTTTGGCACTTTATACTCCGCATTTTGTTTGTGGAGTTCGTAGGATAATGAAAATGGTTTTAAAGAGCAAGCCAGTACTGCCAGTATAAATAAGCGACTGCAAGTTAACTATGTCAACTAACTTTTCTAACCAAACTTTCTGGTAAAAAAATAATTTCACAAGTTTGAGTTAAATTTAACCACCAGAGTTTATTAATATTTGGTAGAAGGATCAAAACTACTCAAGAGTATATACAGGGGACTATCTTAAATAAACCTACCATCAAACATAAGAAGGATTGGTCTTTATTATTTCTGCTGGAATTGATCAAATTCAAATTATGAATTCGTCTCTGTTATCTTATGACTTCCCTGGTAAATATCGGCAGTCGTGCTTTTTTAGTTTAACACCAAAAGCTTTCGTAGAGTGAATTCATAAGGATGTTAAATGTGTCCCCTACAGAAATTCCAGTCAAGTAGTATAGATAAGCTATTTTCTCTCTTTGTGAAGTACTCTTGGTTAAGTTGCTTTTGTCCTCATACAAATAATCCATTCTTCAAGTAGAAGTTGTGAAGCTTCTTCTCAAGAATGTGAAGCAAAAGAGACTCATATCACAACCTATCCATTGACGTCCACTATCCCAAAACGTAACACTAATTTGGTCTTTTTTTTTGGCATTTGTTTATATAAATTAGACATTGAAACCATTCTTTTAGGTTTAAGAGCAAACATAGAAATACATTATGTCATACGCATAATTTGTTATAAATCTGTATTGTTGTAATAAATAATTAAACCGTTAAATTTTTTGAAATATATAAACAAAACAGAAAGTTAGTAATACTTGTTTAACGAAATAAATTTTGGAAAAATAATATAGGAATAAATCGAGCCCACTGAATACACAGTGTGTCCTTAAAGAAATTATTCCCCTCAAGTACCCGAGGTGCTGGAATATATCCTCCCAGGATAGAACGATTTAACTCACCGGAGTGTTGGTACCAAAAACGCCGGTGAACAGCGAGTCACTCGAAGGCTGTAAAACACACTGAAATTTTTGTGCAGAAGAAGAAGAAGAAGATCAGAAAATTTTATAAGGAAAGATTCTGGGATTCAAAGTATATTTATAGAGTTGCTGGCATTGTTTCTGAAAAGGTTTGCAACCTTTCAGAAACAGCCATGGATGTTGGAACATGTTATTTGAAATATTACGGGAAAACAGATTTAAAATAATCCGGGAAAGAAAACGGGCCTGACCGGACTGGGTCCAAATTCGAATCTGAATCCGAAACCGAAGCCGAGCCGAGCCGAGCGAGCGACGATGACGACGGCGCGAGGCTTGCCTTCTTCTTAACTCTTTAAGATCTAGAAGAAGAGCGATTATATATATACCCATCAAAAGCCTTTTCTTCCTCCAATATGGGACAATGTCCCTTTGCCAAGGAGAAAAACTCAAATATTTTATTTTTCCTCCATTTCTCATTCACCCTCTTTAAACTACACAAGTTTAAAATCCTAACAATCCCCCACATGAATGAGGAATGGCTATAAAATAAAGAAATGCATGGACGCGTGTGTGTTTTACATGCAAGAATTAATTGCATCTGGATAAGTAGGTTTTCCTTTGAACTTTTCGTAGTGAACTTATATCGGATATACTCGGTCAATCGGTAGATTCGATATCTTTGAACCGTCGAGCTTTGTTGTATACCTAGACAACATAAGTCACACAATCAATCCTTAATCATCTATGGTTCTCACGGTTGTGTTCGTTTCAGCCATGAACATCGCCTGGTTTCATGAGTGCTTAGAGAATGGGCCTTTACTTTCATTTCCCTTGAAGCGTCTTACACTTCACACTCACATAGGTGATTTCTAAATGTGTAATCCTATAGACACACTATCTGGTCATATCCTGCCAGACTTAGCAAATCATTAAAAAACCTTTAAGCTTTGTTGACTCATCAAAAAGCCTTAATGCTTTACCTCGATTTCTGAACATTGTCTTCATCACGAGAATGGGTTGAGTTATTTGACAATGTTGAACCGTCATTCATAACTTTGTTTGATCTCTTTGAACCTAGCTCGTGGGATCTCCAGTCTGCTAGGTAGAGTTACCGTCATGATGACTTGTCCTAGACCTTAACCCCATTCCCTTTGATGATCTTTCAACTGCCTCTCTAGATAGGCCTTTTGTAAGTGGATCCGACACGTTATCTCTTGACTTTACGTAGTCAATTGTGATAACACCACTAGAGAGTAGTTATCTAACGGTATTGTATCTCCGTCGTATATGACGACATTTTCCGTTATACATAACGCTCCATGCCCTGCCTATTGCCGCTTAACTATCACAATGTATACAAATAGGTATACAAATTGCCGGATCCATTCAGCTTCTTCACCGGCCTTATCTAAAGTTATGAATTCAGATTCCATTGTAGAATGGGCAATGCACGTTTGTTTGGATAATTTCCAAGACACTGCTCCACCCCAATTGTGACAACATATCCACTCGTGGATTTAACTTCAGATGATCCAGTGATCCAATTTGCATCACTATATCCCTCGATCACGGAGGGATATTTGTTATAATGCAAAGCGTAATTTTGGGTATGTTTGAGATACCCCAAAACTCATTTCATTGCCATCCAATGTATGTGATTGGGATTACTTGTAAACCGACTCAGTTTACTAATAGCACATGCTATATCCGGTCGCGTACAATTCATGATATACATCAAACTTCTCAATACTCTTGCATAGTCCAGTTGTGAGTCACTTTCACCTTCATTCTTTTGAAGTGCATAACTCACGTCAATTGGAGTCTTGGCAATTTTGAAATCCAAATACTTGAACTTGTCAAGTACTTTTTCAATGTAGTGAGACTGTGATAATGCTAGACCTTGTGGAGTCTTGTGAATTCTGATTCCTAAGATCACATCAGTAACTCCTAAGTCTTTCATATCAAATTTGCTAGCCAACATGTGCTTAGTAGTATTTATATCTGCCATGTTTTTGCTCATTATCAACATGTCATCAACATATAAACAAACAATGACTTCATGACCTGGAGTATTTTTAATGTAAACACATTTGTCGCACTCGTTGATATTAAACCCACTTGCCAATATTGTTTGGTCAAATTTGGCATGCCATTGTTTGGATGCTTATTTAACAAGTTTGCACACTTTCTTTTCTTTACCAGGAACCACAAAACCCTCAGGTTGTTCCATGTAAATCTCTTCCTCTAATTCTCCATTTAAGAAAGCTATTTTAACATCCATTTGATAGATTTCAAGATCATACACGGCTGCTAGTGCCACTAACACCCTAATAGATGTTATCCTCGTTACTGGCGAGTAAGTGTCAAAGTAATCAAGGCCTTCCTTTTGTCTATAACCTTTGACAACAAGTCTTGCCTTATATTTGTCAATAGTGCCATCAACTTTCACTTTCCGTTTAAAGATCCATTTCGAACCTAAAGGCTTATTTCCCGGAGCAAGATCTACCAATTCCCATGTATGGTTATCCAAAATTGATTGAATCTCACTATTGACTGCCTCTTTCCAAAATGCTGAATCAGAAGATGACATAGCTGCTTTAAAAGTTTGAGGCTCATTTTCAAGCAAGAATGTCACAAAATCTGGACCAAAGGAAGTAGATGTTCTTTGACGTTTGCTACACCTTGGATCTTCTATACTTGGAGTATTTTTCTTTGGTTCTTCCCGAGGTCGTTTAGGTCTTTCACTTAATGACTCACATTCAGTTTTATACGGATAGATGCTTTTAAAGAATTCATCATTATCTGATTCCATTACCGTATTAACGTGAATTTCGGGATTATCGGATTTATGAACCAAAAACGACATGCTTTACTGTTTGTAGCGTATCCAATGAAAACGCAATCAATAGTTTTTGGTCTGATTTTAACCCTTTTAGGTAAAGGAACATGTACCTTTGCTAGATACCCCCACACTTTGAAATATTTCAAGTTGGGTTTTCTTCCTTTCCATTTTTTATATGGAATAGATTGCGTTTTGCTGTGGGGTACTATGTTGAGTATTCTGTTAGCTGTAAGGATAGCTTCGCCCCACAAACTCTGCGGTAATTCGGAACTTATTAATAAAGAATTCATCATTTCCTTTAATGTCCGATTTTTCCTTTCCGCAATTCTATTGGATTGAGGTGTGTAAGGTGAAGTAGTTTGATGGATAATTCCATATTCCGAACATATTTCTGCAAACGGAGATTCATATTCTCCACCCCTATCGCTTCTAATCATTTTGATCTTTTTATTCAATTGATTCTCCACTTCATTCTTGTATTGCTTCAATTGCTTCATCCTTACTATTAAGCAAATAAACATAACAATATCGAGTGCAATCGTCAATAAAAGTAATAAAATACTTATTTCCCACCTCGAATGGTGTTGACTTCATATCACAAATGTCAGTATGAATTAAGTCTAAAGGAATTGAATCCCTTTCAATAGATTTATAAGGATGTTTTACAAAATTAGAATCAACACATATTTGACATTTTGATTTATTACACTCGAATTTAGGCAATACTTCTAAATTAATTAACTTTCACAAGGTTTTGTAATTGACATGTCCTAAACAAATATGCCATAAATCATTTGACTCCAATAAATAAGAAGCTGAAATTTTATTCATACTGTCAACAACCATTACATTTAGTTTAAAGAGGCCCTCTGTGAGGTATCCCTTTCCAACATACATTTCATTCTTGCTTACAACAACTTTATCATAAACAAATACACATTTGAATCCATTCTTAACAAGTAAAGAAGTAGAAACTAAATTCTTCCTACTAGTAGGAACATGAAGAACGTTGTCAAGCGTTAACACCTTGCTGGAAGTCATCTTCAGGAATATCTTCCTATAACCTTCAATCTTGGCTGTTGCAGTATTTCCCATGGAAAGCTCTTCTTCGGGACCAGCAATAGAGTAAGTCACAAATGCTTCCTTGACAGCACAAACATGTCGAGTGACTCCAAAGTCAATCCACTACTCATTCGGATGTCCAACTAGGTTGCATTCCGAAAGCATTGCACACAGATCATCAATGTCATCATTATTCTCCACTATGTTGGCATGTCCCTTCTTCTTATCCTTTTTCGGGAGATGACATTCAGGGGATTTGTGACCGGTTTTTCCACAATTGTAGCAGCTGCCCTTGAATTTTTTTTTGTTCTGCTCCTTAGTCTGTCCAGAAGACCTCTTTCTCTTCTTACTTTTTGGAGCAGTCTCCTCAACGATATTAGCTCCCATGATTGTTGAATTTCTATGAGACTTCTTCTCGGTTGTTTTGTTGTCTTTCTCAATCTTGAAACGAATCACAAGATCTTCCAACTTCATTTCTTTGCGCTTGTGCTTAAGATAGTTCTTGAAATCTTTCCACGAAAGAGTCAATTTTTCAATCATTGTAGCCACTTGAAATGCTTCATTCTCGATCATACCTTCAGCAATAAGGTCATATAAAATAAGTTAAAGCTCCTGAACTTGGGTTTCAACAGTTTTGTTGTCTATCATTTTATAGTCTAGAAACTTGGCAATCACGAACTTCTTCAAGTATGTATCTTCAGTCTTGTACTTCTTCTCAAGTGCGTCCCATAATTCTTTCAAAGTATTCATCACACTGTACACATTGTACAAGTCATCCTCTAAAGCACTTAAGATATAGCCTTTGCAAAGAGGCAATATCTGATTCTACATATTGTCCGGCATGTCACTGATTCTACATATTATCCGGCATGTCTGCATCAGGCACTGGAGGTTCTTCACTAGTGAATTTCTGCATACCAAGTATGGTAAGCCAGAAGAACACCCTTTGCTGCCATCCTTTGAAGTTGGCTCCGAAAAATTTTCTCGGTTTCTCTGCCAGTGGAACAATAGTCCGGCTTGACGAGGCTATCGTCGTTGCCACAACAGTCGCAGAAGAATTTCCGTTATCAATTTTCATTTCTCACTGTAAACAACAGAAGAGTTCAATTAATGGCAAAACTAGAACAGTAAGCAATACTATTATTAATAATAAAAAGTATGTATAATAAATAAAATCGAAGTTTTTATATACTGTTCCACAAAAAACGATGAAGTTTTTATGTTCTTCAAATCTTTTTCTGAATTTCATTACTCTGATGAAGTTTTTATATCTTCAAATCAGAATAGTAAAATTCAGAAGGAATAGAAAACCACACAGATTTTAATCTCCACAAACAAAATACAGAATATAATAAAATAATTTCCTTAAGATTGTTATAAATCTGTATTGTTGTAATAAATAATTAAACCATTAAATTTTCTGAAATATATAAACAAAACAGAAAGTTAGTAATACTTGTTTAACGAAATAAATTCTGAAAAAATAGTATAGGAATAAATCGAGCCCATTGAATACACAGTGTGTCCTTAGAGAAATTATTCCCCTCAAGTACCCGAAGTGCTAGAATATATCCTCCCAGGATAGAACGGTTTAACTCACCGGAGTGTTGGTACCAAAAATGCCGGTGAACATCGAGCCACTTGAAGGCTGTAGAACACACTGGAATTTTTGTGCAGAAGAAGAAGAAGAAGATCAGAAAATTTCGTAAAGAAAGATTCTGGGATTCAAAGTATATTTATAGAGTTGCTGGCATTGTTTATGAAAAGGTTTGCAACCTTTCAAAAATAGCCATGACTGTTGGAACAGGTTGTTTGAAATATTGCGGGAAAACGGATTTAAAATAATTCGGAAAAGAAAATGGGCCTGACCGGCCCGTGTCGCGGGTCATGGGTTATTCCGGATTAAATTTTTCGTTAATTATTTAATTAATTAATTAAATAATTAAAAGAAATTTTGTCCAAAAAGATTAATCAATCAATCGATCTTTGACCAAATCCAAATCCAAATCCGAATCCAAATCCGAATCCGAAGCCGAAGCCGAGCCGAACGAGTGACAATGACGACGGCACGAGCCTTGCCTTCTTCTTAACTCTTTAAGAGCTAGAAGAAGAGCAATTGTATATATATACCCATCAAAAGCCTTTTCTTCCTCCAATATGGGACAATGTCCCTTTGCCAAGGAGTGAAACTCAAATATTTCATTTTTTCTCTATTTCTCATTCACCCTCTTTAAGCTACACAAGCTTAAAATCCTAACAATCCCCCACATGAATGGGGAATGGTTATAAAATAAAAGAATGCACGGACGTGTGTGTGTTTTACATGCAAGAATTAATTGCATCTGGATAAGTAGGTTTCCCTTTGAACTTTTCGTAGTGAACTTATATCGGATATACTCGGTCAATCGGTAGATTTGATATCTTTGAACCGTCGAGCTTTGTTGTATACCTAAACAACATAAGTCACAATCAATCCTTAACCATCTATTGTTCTCACGGTTGTGTTTGTTTCATCCATGAACACCGCCTGGTTTCATGAGTGCTTAGAGAATGGCCTTTACTTTCATTCCCTTTGAAGCGGCTTACACTTCATACTCACATAGGTAATTTCTAAACGTGTAATCCTATAGACACACTATCTGGTCATATCCTGGCAGACTTACCAAATCCGAATCCGAAGCCGAAGCCGAAGCCGAAGCCGAAGCCGAAGCCGATCCGAGCTGAGCGAGCGACAACGACGACGGCGCGAGGCTTGACTTCTTCTTAACTCTTTAAGAGCTAGAAGAAGAGCAATTATATATATACCCATCAAAATCCTTTTTTTCCTCCAATATGGGACAATGTCCCTTTGCCAAGGAGTGAAACTCAAATATTTTATTTTCCTTCCATTTCTCATTCACCTTCTTTAAGCTATACAAGCTTAAAATCCCAACATAATTCACTTGTCTTTACTAGAGTTGGCTAAAAAGGATACTTTAGAAGGAAGAAAGAAAATGCTACTAAAGGCAATCACGTTAGTATTATCTCTCATCCATTACTTCTAGCTTTACAAGAAACCAATTTGGTTCCAACAAAAAGGTAAATTATCAATCATAAAGGTCAATAATATTTTTGGAGAAAAATTCTAAAGATAGCACATTTGCACCAAAAGCTATATTATAGGCTAAGTATAGAGTTTCCCTAATTCAACATCTATCCTTGTTTAAGTCAATAACCTTTTTCAATGTCGATTAGTCATAAGCACTAAGAAGTGGGACAGAAAGTGGGTGGTGGGGTTGACAAGAGCACTATTAAAGTTCCTAGTAGTTGCTTTAAATGATTGTTATAGATAGTAAACACCAGAAATAATTTGTTATGTATCTATAGTTGTAACGACCCAATCGGTCATTTTGTGTATTTGGATTCTGTTTCCCCTTTTGAAGCTTCCCGTGTGTATTTGTGGTTATGTAACTTGTGACGATGGTTGTTTTCATTTCGGGGAGGTTTTGGGTTGATTTGGAATAATTGGTTCTTAGTTTGGAATCTTAACTCGAACTGTGGTACACGACCTTCTTTTACTGGAAAGACCTCTATTGGACTGGGAAGTAGCACGGTAAAGTATGAAATGCTCATTTGCTAGTTAAGTATATCCTTTGTAAAGTGTATTCCTTCCTTAGTAGTACGAAAATTTAGGCACTAAAAGCATACCTTATCTCAGGGGTATGAGTACACTGCTTTCACACTCGAACTCTCCTAGTATATGTTGTGTGTGCTTTCAAGCAATAAGACTATTTGTTAAACGAACCACTGCTGACGAAGTGCCCCATACTCCCACTAAGGGGTAACCTGAGATAAGGTATGAAAGCAGTATGATTATTTCCACTTGAGTCGACTTATGTCTTTCTCTCCTCGTACAATCTTTGCTCTAGTAAATAGAAAGAATCTCCCCCTACCCTACTGCGAGAGAAAGCACTTTCTATCCACTCGGGCTACAAAACAAACAAACTTATCTAAGCACTAAAAGCAATAATAAGGAATGGAATGGGAGAAGCTATAGTGCATATCACTTTTTACTTTCTCATCAGTCCAGACCTTGTCCTTGGTTCTATCAGCTATAGAGTCTTCCTCTGGTTCTTCCCGTTTCTAGTATAGATCAAATCACAAGATCTCTGTATGTATGCGCTAAAATATTGACTGAGATTTGACTTTTATGAAAATAATCCCCGAACGGTGTTTTGATAGTTCCAATAGGTTTGTATGATAATTTTGTACTTAGGCGTATGCCCGGATTTGGATTTGGAGGTCCATAGGTTGATTTGGCTTTTTTTGCCAAAAGTTGACAATTTTGAAGGTTTAGAATTTCCTAAGTTTAACCGAGAGTTGACTTTATGGAAATAAGGTTCGGATTTTGGTTTCAGGACTTGGAATAGGTCTGTTTTGTAATTTAGAACTTTTCTGCAAAGTTTGGTGTCATTCCGAGTTGGTTTGGCGATCAGATGCTTGGTTGTGATTTTAACGATTCTTGAGTTTCAATGTGAATTCTATATGTTTTGGTATCTGATTCGTGGTTCCAGATGTGATCTTGTTGTTTTGAGTTTTTGAATGAGTTCGTCTGATATTTTTAGACTTATGTGGATGTTCGGTGTGGATCCCGATGGGCTCGAGTGAGTTTCCGACGCATTTCAAAGTGATTTGGGCTATTTCACATGTTGCTGGTTTTGGGCTAATGCTACAGGTCTCTCAAATGTGAGATCTTATTCGCATTTGCGTACCTTGTATTTGCAAGGTAGGCAGGGGGGTTGGGTGTTCGCATTTATGAACTTTTGCATCGCATTTGTGATGTGGCTACTGCACAGGGGTGATCGCAATTACGACCAAACGGCTGCTTTTGCGAAGGGGGCAGACTTTACAAATGCGAAGTCAGTGTTGCTTTTGTGAGTTTCCCTAGGCTTTGCAGGCATCGCTTTGCGATTAGATAGTCGCATTGACGCAAATACGACATCTGCAACTGGGGATCGCAAATGCGACAATTGCAGCTGGGTTTAAGATATGATTTCGGGACTTAGACTCATTATTTCATATTTTGAGATTTGGAGCTCGGTTTGAGGTGATATTTGAGGCATTAGAAAATCCATGACTATTTTTAGTTTTTTACCCACTTGGATCGGGTAAGTATTTTTAACTCGAATTTGATTGTGTTTCACTAATCTCGTCTTTGAATTAGCTTTAATTGATGAATTCATGGATGAAATTAGGGGTTTTGACATAACTTTATGTATAAAAATAAATTGGGATTTGAGAGTCAAATTGGACTTAGATTTTAAAATCTAGCACATATTTGGACTTGTGGGATTATGGATAGTCAAGCTCTACCCCTCGACTCGGGTTTTAACATGGCGAGCCTGGAGTTGACTTTTATTGACTTTTGGAAAATTATGCAAAGATCTTAACTTTATTAATTTAAATCGATTTCTCTTGCATTATTTGATGTTATTAAGTCATTTTTGGTTAGATTTGATCTGGGCGGAAGTTAATTTTAAGGGAAAAGCATGTTTAGAGCATTGATTTGGCCTAATTGAGGTAAGTATCTTGTCTAACTTTGTGTGGTTACTTTGCACTATTTGTACTATGTGAAGTGATGTGTACATAAAGTGACTAGTGTGTACACGGGTGTATGTATGGCAACTGACCAGATTAGACCTTAGGCTATTAATATGCCATGAATTAGATTTTTTAACATATGAAACATGTTGTATTGTTGTTTGTTCCTCGCACCCTTTATGTTATTGTTGTGAATCTTGTACACATTGTTATTGAGTCGTGGGTTATATCATAGTGTGGCTTTGGTATTGTTATTGTGGTGATGTTTGTGGTACATGTGTACATGCTGTGCGGGGTGATTGTTATTGTTTTGAGTATAAAGGTGGCGAGATGCACATGCGACGACATAAGGGTGTTGTGTTTATTGATGCACATGCGGCGAGATAAGGATGGCTTATCGCGTGTTGCAATAAGAAAAATATTTCATGTGATGCACACACGGCGGGATAAGGGGGCTTATGCGCGTATAGCTATATAAGGAAAAATATTTCATTGTGAAGGTCATGCGGCTTCATATGGGTGACTTGTGATTTGATGATCATGTGATGTGGTATTTTGGGGTGATTATTGATGCTATTCTTGTGATTGGTACAGGTTGATGATTTGGAAATATCCATATTTTTCCTTAATGATTTCACTTTGTGTTTTACAAGTTGTTGGTTAATTTGCCTTTTTATTTCATGCCCTATTCTTTGTTGATATTTATTCTGCCATGTTTTTCCGTTGTCAGCTTTATATTGATATTATGCAGGTTATTTTGACGAGTAAGTGTCTTGACTTGAACCTCACCACTACTTCACTGAGGTTAGACTTGATACTTACTGGGTACCGATAGTGGTGTACTCATACTATACTTCTGCATATTTTGTGCAGATTCGGGTACCTCAGATCGTGTTGGTCGCTAGAGAATCGAGCCAGAGCTATGGAGACTTCAAGGTATACTTGTTGTCTGCTCGCAAGCCTCGGAGTCACCTTCTATTAATTCCTTACTATTGTTTATTGTATTCCAAATAGTGTCATATTTTGAGACATCTTGTGTACACTATTTAGAGCTTATGACTTCGTATTACCTGTTGTGGGATTTATGAATATTGTACTTTCGTTTTGTTAATATTATGGTGCTCTTTTCGGCTTTCATTAATATTTAAGTTGTTATTTACTATTGATCTCGTTACGTGATAGGCTTTCATAGTCTTAGGTACTAGGCGCAATCACGACTCTTATGATGAGATTTTGAATTATGACAATAGCATTTACTTCCACATTATGTTGCATAGCATAAATGACTAATTTATTCGAAGGTAACATGTAACCCTTGTTATTTAATCCACCAATAGATAAAAGAAAATGCTCCTGCATATCAAAAAGTATATATAGAAAGTACAATTGTTGTGTATGTTATTGGTACTCCCTTCTTTCATGTTTACTTATCCATTATACTTAAATATATTTTTATTTTTGCTTGTCCATTTTAGCAAATCAAGAGAAAGATAATTTATTTTTCTTGTTTTACCCTTATTATTAACTACTCATTTCTCAAATTATTTTCAAAGACTTTTTGAAATGCTATCCTTATTAGGGGTTATATAGTAATATACATACTACAATTATTATTTCTTCGGAGTGTGTAAAGTTAATTGTTGACGAGTTAAAGTGAACGGAGGGATTATTTCTTTTTCGCTTTGTTCTTTTAATAGTTTAATCAGTGCATTCTGAGTTTTATTTTCCTCCATTTCTTTCGGGCTCTTTTAGTTCATGCCCAAAGTAAATGTGAAGATTTAGATTAGTGCTAGCAAATCTTTGAAATTTATTAAGGCAAATTGTCTTGTAACGATGTTCTAAAGATTGATATATTTGGAATTGTTTTTAAATAATTGATGTGCGAAAGCGAGGGAAAAAATCACTTTTCTCACAATTGAATGCACTTGCAAGATGAGGGATTTAAATGAGAATCTCCATGCTTAGCCAAAATAGTGAAGCCAAATATATTATTGCAGATTTGACTGACACTATCACACTACTTGGCTAGAGTAACTTGCAAATTTTAAAATTTTAAGATAACCAATTCCAGCCACCCTAATTAGGATAGATTACTATTAATGTGAAATCAAATTTACTTTTTAGATTCCCATAAGCATGCAAGCACGAAGTAGATTAAGGGTTCTTCAAATATTTATTTTCAAAAATACTCATGTAAAAAATAAAATAAAACAAAACAAAATAAAATAAAATAAAGACCATCTCAGTCGGTGGCAGAGCCACCTTAACTGACACCCCTTAGCCAGAAAATTATATTGTGAAATTAGGCCAGAATTTTATTTTTATGTATATATAATATATGTTGAATCCCTTAACTTCTTCGTATATTTACTTTTTTATATTTTGACACCTCTTGGTGAAATTCCTGATTCCGCTACTAATCTCAATCCATTATATACAACACCATCACTATTTAATTTCAAAATTAAAATAAAAGTTAGATTACTTTATTGTCGTACTTAAAGTTCATCATATCTTTTGGTTCAAGAAAGGTAGTTGAAAAGAAATGCTCCAAGTATTAACAACCATGGATATGGTGGTCGAAGCTAACCAGAAAGGGGAATTTAGAAGGAAGAATGAGAGAAAAAGAGAATCAGCTCACTTCATTTCTTCGAAACTGTGTTCTGTACAATAGTCTACAGTATTTAACAACCTAACTGCTCCTAACTAACTAACCGACTTTTACTAACTTCTAGATAACTAACTATAGTTAGCATTATAATTAAGCTTAACTATAGTTAGCTATCAGCTTCTCACTTAGATGCTAGCTAATACTCCCCCTCAAGCTGATGATTCAAATAAGTTCTTCAATCCCATTTTGTTCAGCAGATACTCATGTTAAGCTTTTCCCAGACCATTTGTAAGTAGGTCTGCTAGTTGATCTTCTGTATTCACATACTCAGGTTTTAGCAACCATTGACTTAGCTTTTCCCTCCCAAAATGACAATCTATGTCAATCTGTTTTGTTCTTTCATGAAATATTGGATTGGCAGCTATTTGGATTGCTGCTTTGCTATCACATATCAAAGTTACAGGCAACTCAATTTTGACACCTAGTTCATTGAACAACCATGTTAGCCAAGTAACCTCTGTTGCATAGGATGCCATAATTCTAAACTTTGCTTCTGTTGAACTTCTTAGACTTCTAGGATATTAATGCATTGCCAAATTTTACTAAGTAACCTGTGACTGATCTTCTTGTTTGTATACATGCTCCCCAGTTTGAATCACAGTAAGCAATCAACTTACTTGATGATTATGCAAGCATTAGCAGTCCCAAACCTGGTGCCTCCTTTATGTACCTTACCACCCTCAGTGCTCCCTCCATGTGAGAGTTCTTAGGACAGTGCATGTACTAGCTGAGAACCTGAACCACAAAAGTAATGTCAGACCAGGTCATAGTAAGATACATCAGTCTTCCAAATAATCTTTGATAAAACACTAGGATTCTTATGAGCTTCATCTAAATGAGCACTATCAATATTGAAGTAACTATCATACTCTAATGATGTTAACTTCTGATTCAGCTCAAAAGGTGTTCCATCTGGCTTTGCGCCACTTTGACCTGACTCAGATATTAACTCTAGTGCATATGTTCTCTAACACATGAGAATTCCTTGCTTGGACCTTGCAAACTCAATGCCTAGGAAGAATTTCAGCTCTCCTAGATCCTTCATTTTGAACCTTTTCTTGAGGTCTGCTTTGATGTCACACAGTAGCTGTTGATTATTTCCAGTGATCAAGAGGTCATCTACATATACCAGTATGATCACTATATCATTTCCAGCCTTCTTTGTAAAAAAACAAATAGTCATAATGGCTTTGTTGAAAGCCCATATGGAGTAGAACTTCAGTCAGCTTCATATTCCATTGTCTTGGGGCATGTTTAAGCCCATAAAGAGACTTGTGGAGTTTGTAGACCTACTTGTGAGTCTCCCCCTGTCTAGCAAATCCCTCAGGTATATGCATATAGACCTCTTCAATGAAGATCTCATTGAGGAAAGCATTATGAACATCCATCTGAAAGATGAACCACTTCTTAGAAGTATCCAATTCAATAATGGATCTGACAGTAACTATCTTGGCCATAGGAGAAAAGGTTTCACCATAATCCAAGCCTTCCTTCTGACTGTACCCCTAAGCAACTAATATAGCTTTAAACCTTTCTACCTCCCCATATGCTTTATACTTAATTCTGTAAACCCACCTACATCCAATAGGTATCTTTCCAGGTGGTAGATCTACAATGCTCCAGGTATGATTATCCTCCAGTGCTTCAATATCCAACTGCATAACTTTCACCTATCTAGGATCAATAGCAGCCTCTTTGAAAGTAGTTGGTTATGAGAGAGCTGAGTAGGTTGTGAGAGCTTGTCTGAAAGTTGGAGAGATATGAGAGTAGTCTACATAGGAAGATATGGGATAAGTACATATGGAGCCTTTAGATATGGTGATATAATCTTGTTGTCATGACCCAAAATCCACAATAGGTCATGATGGCGCCCAACGTCATTGTTAGGCAAGCAAACAGTGAACTATCAGCTTAATTATTTATTTTATTATTTTTTTAAAATCATGAATCTTGTTAGATAGAGAGATAAATGCATTAAAAATAGTAGGTATATACAATTTAAATGAAATATAAAATAAAAGTGTGTCAATGTAAAGCAAATGTACACAAATTCTAGAACACCCAAAAATTCGGTATCACAAGTGCATGAGCATCTACTACGAAGTACAATAGAAATACATCATATGTCTAAAATACAAGGTAGACAGGATAAAGTAAATAATTTTGATGGAAACTCTGTGTGTTGCGAATCATAGCATGGAATACAGCTCACCATAGAGTCCCCTCAGCAACTGTGCCTATGCGCCCAAATGACCACCAAATGAACCTGTCAAATCCTGCACATTTAATGCAGAAGTGCAGCATGAGTACGTAAATCTGCGCATACCCGATAAGTATCGAGTCTAACCCGGAAAAGGTAGTAACACGGGGTAGTAAATCAAATATAATAAAGTAAACAAGTATGAAATATGGTAAGTAAACAATGAGTACGGATGTAGGCAAATAATACGGTCTACAGCGGAACAATGAACAAAAAGTCCTCAATCATTGGGTACTTCCTCAAATGGATTACGTAACGGCCAACACCAAATCAACGGTCACATCTCAAGTCAGGAAATTCATGAGTACGCGGACTCCATATCAAGTATTTCACACGACTCTCTTGAGGCGAGCGGCCCAATCCCATAAGAGTGTTTTATAGAAATATGGAGGAGAACGGCATGATCCCATAAGAATATGATACATGATACTGCCGAGGTGAACGGCCCGATCCCATAAGAGTATGTTACAATATCCTATCGAGGTGAACGACCCAATCCCATAAGAGTGTTTTATAGAAATGTCAAGGCGAACGACCCGGTCTCATAAGAATATGATACATGATACTGCCGAGGCGAACGACCCCATCCCATAAGAGTGTGTTACAATAACCTGTCTAGGCAAACTGCCCGATCCCATAAGAGTGTGATACATAATCTTGTTGAGGCCGACGGCCCGATCCCATTAGAATAAGAAGCTTTAACGAGTCCTTAACCCCACTCACGAATATACGTGTGAGTTATGAAGTTTAAGGAAGCTTTTAGATGAATACGCACAATGCAGGAGAAATTCGTAAGGGAAGCATAATATTCCGCGGCTAATCCAGTAGCTCGTCTTATCTAAAATAACGAATCCATTACACTACGCGAGTCTAGTCTCATATCATAATGTGTATTAAAGTAATTAAACAGACAAGGATAACTCAAATAGTATAATTAAAGCATGGCGTGAATCAAAGTCTACCATGACATAATCAAGAATTCTAACATACGCACGAACACTAGTCACCTCATACTTGCGTAGCTCCCACAATATGTAGCATATAACAAGAATAACACCTATGAGGTAAATTCCCCCTCACAAGGTTAGAGAGGAGACTTACCTCGCCCCGAAGTTCCATAACCGGCTCCAACGCCTCTCTAGCACCTCCAACTAATGCCCATCGATCCGAAACTAGTCAAACAATCATGAAAACCAATAAAAACATACTCCAACATCATAATTAATTAATTTATAACAATTCCCAACTCCGCTCAAAAAGTCAATAAGGTCAACTATCAGGCCCACGTGCACGGATTCCATAACTTTTCGAAAATAAACATTACCCATAACATCACGAACTCAAATATATAATTTATTCTCAATTCCATGTCCAATTTCATAGTCAAAATCCAAAAATATTAAATTCTAGATTTCTTTCAAAATATCACAATTCCTATCAATTTCCATGATTAAATCCTTGCAGAATCCATGTAATTAACTAACATTATGTGGGAATTACTTATCTTGTCGTAGATGATGAAAATCTTCCCTTGAAGAGCTCCCAAAATTTCCCCAACCAAGTGAAAATGAAAGAAAATGAGCCAAATCCCGTATAAAAATCAATTCTGCCCAGGTCCTTCCTCTTCACGATCGCGGAAGAACCATCGCGACCGCGAAGGCCAAAATCACTGCCTCCAAAATTTCATGTACGCGTTCGTGACCACCGAGCCACATTCACGATGCCTTCAGATCCTACTGCTTCGCGTTCGCGGTGTAAGCATGGCGTTGGCGAAGGCTTAACGGCTCCAGGCCCTAGCTCCCCTTCCTTCTTCGCGTTCGCGACCTCCAAGGCGCGTTCGCGTTGGCTACCCCAGCCTCTTCTCCGCGTTCGTGACCCCTGTGTCGTGTTTGCGGTGAGCAAATCCCAGCAGCCCAAAATCCTTCTTTGCGAATGCGTGAGACCCTTCGCGATCGCGAAGAACAAAACCAGACAACAGTAGTTGCAAAACAAGGAAAATGGCCTGAAACCACTCTGAACCACACTCGAGGCCCCCGGGACCCCGTCCTATCACACCAACCAGTCCCAAACCATAACACAAACCTGCTCAAGGCCTCAAATCACACCCAAAAACATCCAAACGATGAATCGACGATCAAGATCCTTCTTTTAACTTTCAACCATTCAAACTTCGACGAACACGTCTGAATCGCACTTAAACATCCTGGAATGACACCAAACTTTAGGCACAAGTAATAAATCATGATACGAACCTATTCCAAGGCTCGAAACCCCAAACAGACATCGATAACACCAAATTCCACTTCAAACCAAACTTAGGAAATTCTAAAATCTTCAAAATGCCAACTTTCCATTATAAGCGCCAAAATTCTCCCGGCCACCCGATACTCAACCCGAACATACGCCCAAGTTAGAAATCATCATACGAACCTATTGGAACATTCAAATTCCGATTCCGAGGTCATTTACTCAAAAGTCAAGCCTTGGTCAACTCTTCCAACTTAAAGCTTTCGAATTGAGAATTTTCCATCTGAATCAACTCTGAACTTTCCAAAATTCAATTCCGACTACGTGTACAAGTCATAGAATATGAAGTTAAAATACTCAAGGCCTCAAACCTCCAAACGACGTGCTAGAGCTCAAAATGACAGGTTGGGTCGTTACACTCTCCCCCACCTAAATATATGTTTGTCCTTGAACATGCCAAGAACCATTCTGGAGTTGAACAAAATCACTAGTTAACATCTCGTGCCCCTACCTGTGCCACCACAACCCACGTGAGAACATTAGCTCAAGCCAAATTGAAGATCCTCTCTTTTACCTTGGCCAACAAGCCTTAGGACCAAATTTCAACATCCAAAATTCTCCACGAGACCTGATTCCAACATAAGAACACCGTAACAATCTCAACCCACTGTACAAAATATGATCATACACCCGTGCTGAGATCACACAATGCCCCACATAATTCGTATGTCCATAATAATATCCTACGACTACAATAACTGCAAATTCATGAACCAGATACCCATAGTATACCTCATAACACATATAAGCCCGATCTCAACCCTCACAATACTGCAACGATGAAAGAGATGTGCAGGAACTCATAACCACCCATCAAATCAATAACTCATGGAGTTTCTCTGCTTGACAAGAACCGTTACCTCATTCTGAACTGAATAGTGACATTTTCTCTTTAATATACCTTACATAAATCCGATCGCACTGATTTCAGGTCCATTAACCTCGTCTCACCAAATACAAGCTACTCAAGCAATAAGCCACCTCAAACACTAACTAAAATCTCATATGATGCCATTAATGCGCTAACAAGATACAACTCAAATATAACACATAAGGAAGAACGAACTCTGGCAAAGAACTACCCTGCCCTCGTAATGAATAAAACGGCCGAACAGATGCTATGAACCTTTCTTAGAGAATGATAAACAAACACACAAAAATAAGTATAGGGAACCATACCCAATATCTCACTGTTGCGGCGTTCAACCCGATCCACACATGTTACCATTGCGGCGTGCAACCCGATCTAAGCATCATACCCATAGTGGCGTGCCACCAATCCATACATAATAATCAACAAGGAAGTACCTACCGAGCCAAACTGCTCAAACACACGAAATGCCCGAATATCGACCATGAGTATGTCAAGTGCTAAATACAACCCTGGGGAGATGGATAGCGCCATGCGCTATAAAACTCGAGCTCAACTAAGGTGCAATAAATGACGAGTTATACAGGACCACAACACATGTGCAAATAATCAAGTCGTCTCACAACCCACATGATATAATAGAGTATTACAGAGAATAGTTGATGACAGAAATAACATCCAACATTCGAAGACTCCTCCATAAGCAGTATTATGCTGGATGAACACGTCCAACCTAATGTAGAGCATACATTCACATTAGATCTACTAGCGGACCTTAAGAAGATTCTGATCATCCCATACTAGGCCAATAACCTTTCAAGGATCCACAATAACCCTATTCATGACACATAAGAGCAGTCGTCAAATTCGGAACAAGCTCCCACCGTCCACAACCAAAGGAATAGAGCATCTCTCAATCATAACCTCTCCCACTGGCGATAGTACAAAAATCTCCATACCTGATTTCAATAGTTAATAATCGAATGACTAACATGTCACACCTGTACGATCTTCCCGTGGGATATACTCCCACAACCATCCGCACCAGGTAGTAAAATCTGAACATTAATGGACATCGACCATGTTATTTCCATAGTGCTAGTTAAGCATATGCATTTCAATACCCAACACTTCTTCCAAAAAACAGACCATCCTCAGGCTGCTCGAAAATAGTGCCAGCATACTCTGAACATCTGAAATCTTCCCTCACTCCTTCGTTCTCGTGACATTCTTACCAAAACCAAACCGCAACCTTGATCCCCAACTTCCAATTTCCATACCGCTCATTGCACCTATCATGTCGGTATGGGAGAGTTCAAGAATTTCATCATAACCCCTTAACCATCAGTAGAATAAACACTTTATCGGCTAGAACCCATTTTACTCCACTTATTTCAGAAGAACAATTGCAACACGCAACCAAATTCCCATAATCGTAGAAAATCAAACCTCAAGTTGTGGTCTAAACCACCATAACTCTTCCAGGATCCATTTAGACATAGCAGGACATCATAATCAAATTCCTCCAAATTAATCAAACTACGGTGGATGTCATGAGCGCGGGTACAATCACGAATCACATGTATAGCCTTAACACATCGAAGGAACTGATCATTTCCACAACCATGCTGATTCAAACCATTACGAACTGACTCAACTTCTTCTAACTTACTCTTGACTTGCCTTTGAAATAATAGTTCTATTTAAACACATAATGGACCTAAAAAAATACTCATCCCCAGTGACCCAAATCATGAGACCACATTGTCTCAATACCCATCAACCATCTCATACCCTCCTAATGCACACAATAATATCTTCAATTGATACATCTATTTTGAAAGACCTCCTGCGAATCAGAAGTTGTTTCTCCCATTTCTCTAACACTACATCATAGAATCGATGATAACATAGAAATTCTCCAAGTATTCTTCATACTCTGCTACAAAACCCAGTCCTCGGCCACATAACAAACCCAAAATCTTTAAACACCGCACTTTAATTCTTTAACCCATGTGATGACCCAAAAGGTCATCTTTAAATTTAATAATTATTTTTGTATTCTAAAACCTTAAATAGCACTATTCATTATTTCTTGACTTGCGTGTGCGGTCTGTATAATCTTCCAGAAAGTTATATGAAAAATTGATTAAAATGTGAAATAGAGCTTTAAAACTCAATTAAGTTGACTTTGGTCAATATTTTGAGAAAATGGACCTGGATCAGTGTTTTGATAGTTCCGGTAGGTCCGTATCATAATTTGGGACTTGGACGTATACCCAGAATTAAATTTGGAGGTCCCTAGCTCAAATTATGAACATTTAACGGAAACTATGAATTTAAAGGCTAAAGATTTCCAAAGTTTGACCATGGATTTGACTTTTTGATATATGGGTCGGAATCTAATTCTAGAAATTTGAATAGGTCTGTTATATCATTTATGACTTGTGTGCAAAATTTGAGTTCAATCGGACTTGATTTGATAGGTTTCGGCATTGAATGTAGAAGTTGAAAATTTCTTAAGTTCTTTAAGCTTAAATTGGGGTATAAATCATGGTTTTAGCGTATTTGAAGTAATTTGAGGTCTCAACTAAGTTCGTATGATGTTTTAGGACTTGTGTATTTGGTTGAGGTCCCGGGGGCCTCGGGTGGATTCTGGATGGTTAACGAATCAAAATTTGGACTTAAGCAAAATCTGAAATTTTAGCCTTCTGGTGTAATCGCACCTGCGGATTTTTCACCGCAAGTGCGAGCTCGCAGAAGTGAGCCATGCCTCATAGAAGAAGACAGACCACAGAGGCAGACGGGCTGTCGCAGAAGCGGGAAAAGGGGGAAGGGTCAGCCTTGCGCAGAAGAGGACACTTCTTCGCAAAAATGAGCCAGCCCGCAGAAGCGACCCCAACTTCCGCAAAAGCTGAACCGCAGATGAGGTCAAGTGTCCGCATATGTGAAAAGTCCTGGACATAACCCATAAAATCGGAAGTTAGCCATTTTTATTCATTTTTGAGTTTTGAGTCTCGGATTTAGGCGATTCCAAAAGGATTTTTCACGACTTTGAATTGGGTAAGTGTTCTATAACGAAGAGTGATTAGATTTCATAAATGCATGTCAGATTCATCATTTATTTTGGATTTAGATGGAAAAAATTAGAATTTTTGTAAAACTTCCCAAAAATGAAACTTTAAGATTTGTAGGTCCATTTGACATTGGAATTTGATAATTTTTGTATGGTTGGACTCGTCTCGGAAAGGGTGTTCGGATTTCATATTTCTTTTTTAAGATTCGAGACGTGGGACCCACTATTGATATTTTAGATAAATTTTGGATTTTAATCCGGAAAATTAGTAAATTCATGTGGAATTAATTCCTACGATTTGTATTGAGTATATTGAATTGTTTATGACTAGATTTGAGAATTTAGGACACGAATTCGCGAGGCAAATGTTTATTGGAATCTTGAATTTGGTTGCAAGCGAGGTAAGTATCGTGGTTAACCTTGACTTGAGGGAGTATGAGTTAATTGTCTATTTGCTACGTGATTTAATGTACGGGTATAACATATATGTGAGGTGACGAGTACTTATGCGTTGGGGTTGAGTCAAAGCATACTAAAGGCTTTTATTTCATTTTGAATAATTGCCTATTTAATTAAGTTATTCTTGTTTAAGTTTATTATTGATTATTTGATCATTATTCATGAAATTTTTATTGATTTAATTATTGTTAAATATGGTGAGAAAGAGCGTACAAGCACGAAGTGTGATGTAGTGCCATTTTTTATTATTTATACTATCATTGTCATGGTGAGAAAGAGTGTAAAAGTACGAAGGGTATTGCAGTGTCATTTTCAGAGAGTGTAAAAGCACGAAGGGTAATATCGTGCCAAAAGAGAGTAAAAGCACGAAGGGTAATGACGTGCCAATTATTATTATTTATTTATCAGTTTATGGGAGGAATGAGAGTAAAAGCACGAAGGGTGGTGCCGTGCCATTTTCATATTAACAGTTGCTCATTTTATTATTGATAAATTAATTGGCTGCTAAGTGATAATTCTTCTGCTGAAATTATTATATCATTCCCCTTCGCATGTTCCCTCCAAAATTTATAAAGTGTTATTAATGTATTATTGTTGCTTCGTATTTGTATATACTTGTACAGGTTGTTTACGTACGTGTCCTATCATAGCCTCGTCACTACTTCGTCGAGGTTAGGCTCGACACTTACGGAGTACATGGGGTTGGTTTTACTCATACTACACTCTGCACTTATTGTGCATATTTTGGAGTTGGTCCCAGTGGCTTACCATAGACTTGCTCGGATTTAGCTGACCGGAGGAGACTTGAGGTATAACTGCAGAGCGTCCGCAGTTCTGAAGTCCCCTTTTACTTTATCTTAGTTGTGTATTATCTTTCAAACAACTTAAATTTTATTGAGACCTTTATTTGTATTATTCTAGTAGCTCGTGCACTTGTGACACCAGATTCGGGGTTGTATTATGATGAATCGGTAGTTATGGTCTTCCGCACTTTATTTCAGTAATTAACTTCTGTTTAATTTTAACTTACTTAAAAATGGTTAAGATTATTTTTAACGTTGGCTTGCCTAGCAAGTTAAATGTTAGGCGCCATCACGACCCTGAAGGTAAAAATTTTAGGTCATGACAGTTGGTATCAGAGCACTAGGTTACTTAGGTCTCACGAGTCACGAGCAAGCTTAGTAGAGTCTGAAGGATCGGTACGGAGATGTCTGTACTTATTTTTCAGAGGCTATGAAGTTTAGAAACAATATCACTTCTTTCTTATTCTGTCGTGTGATCTTATTCTATCATCGATGATTGAACCATTCTATTCTTATTCTCTCGCAGATGGTGAGAACACGTAATACATCTACTGATGGGCAGGTACCAGAACCCCCGGTGGAAACTATAACCAAGGGTAGAGGTCGAGGCCGAGGTCGTGCTAGAGGCCGAGGTCGTGCTAGAGGCCGAGGCCGAGGTCGTGCTAGAGGCCGAGGAAGAGGCATAGGTAGAGCTCAGTCTAGAGCTCGAGCAGCACTGCCTATTGTAGAACCTCAGGTGAATCTTCAGGAGGAGGTTCCAGTTCATACTATACCAGTTGGACTAGTTCAGGCCCCGGAAGGATTCATAGCTACTCTGGTGCTTCAGGACGCTCTAGTCTGTTTGGTGAGTCTTATGGAAGGCGTGGCCTAGAATGGTACGTTTCTAGTGGCACCAGCCATCTCACAGGCTAGGGGAGGAGCACAAAATCCCACTACTCCCGCTCTGTAGCAGATGGATCCCCAGTATCAGGCTCCAGCAGTCTCGCCAGTTGGGGTAGTTCAGACAGTTGTTGCGGCACAGGCCGGTGATAGGCCGCCATGTCTTCTAAGGCCTTATTGAGACTGGATAAGTTTACTAAGCTCTTTCCAGTTCACTTCAGTGGTACACCTTCTGAGGACCCACAGGATTATCTTGACCGCTGCCATGAGGTATTGCGGAATATGGGTATAGTTGAGACCAATGGGTCGATTTTGTTGTATTTCAGATGACGAATTCTGCCAAAAGGTGGTGGAGAGATTATACATTGATTAGACCAGTTGGATCGCCTGCATTGACCTGGGAGCAGTTCTCACGGCTATTTCTAGAGAAGTTCCTCCCTATCACATTGAGAGAGGATTACCGCAGGCAATTTAAGCGTCTACAGTAGGGCAGTATGATTGTTACTAAGTACGAGACTCGTTTTGTGGATTTAGCTCATAATGCTTTCCTTTTACTACCTACTGAGGGAGAGAGAGTGAGGAGGTTTATTGAGGGACTCACTCACCATATCAGGCTACAGATGGCCAAGGAGATCGGAAGTGAGATTTCCTTTCAGGCGGCTGCTAATTTTGCGAGGAGGATCGAGATGGTTATTGCACAGGAGAGAGGGCAGGGGTCTGATAAGAGGCCTCATTAGTTCGATGGGTTCAGTGGTGCCTCATCTGGAGGCAGGGGTAATTTTGGTAGAGGCCATCCTCCCAGGACATTTCATTCAACGCTCCAGGCATCCCACAGTGCTTCAGGTGGTCACGACCCTTATGTGTCTAATTCCGACCAGCTAGCTTACAGTGCACCACCAACTCCTATTAATGCACCTCCGATCCGGAGTCATCAGAGTGGTTATCTAGGTCGACATGGCCAGTTCCAGAGTCAGCAGTCACAACAGCCGAAGACCTGTTATACTTGTGGTAATCTGAGACACATTACTAGATTTTGCCCTCGGGCATCGGGCAGTTCACAGCAGCAGGGTTCCCGTGCTATGATTCCAGCACCAGCTGTTCTGCCATCCGTCATAGGTCAGACAGTCAGTCCGTTAGAGGTGGAGGCCAGCCAGTTAGAGGTCGTCCCAAGGACGCAGTTCAGAGTGGTGGGGCCCAGTCCTAATTTTATGTTTTTCCAGCTAGGCCTGAGGCCGAGTCATCTGATGCAGTGATCACAGGTATTGTTCCAGTTTGCCATAAAGATACTTCAGTTCTATTTGAACCAGGATCTACTTATTCCTATGTTTCCTCCTATTTTGCTTCATATCTGGTTGTGCCTCATGATTCTCTGAGTGCTTCTGTATGTGTCCATACCTGTGGGAGATTTTGTTGTGGTAGATCATGTCTATCTTTCGTGTGTGGTTATAATTGGGAGTCTTGATACTAACATGAATCTTCTACTTCTTGATATGGTAGATTTTGATGTCATCTTGGGTATGGATTGACTGTCACCTTATCATGCTCTATTGGATTATCATGCCAAAACGGTGACATTAGCCATATCGGGGTTACCTCGACTATAGTGGAAAAGGACTCTTGGATATTCTATCAGCAAGGTTATCTCTTATGTGAAAGCTCGGCGTATGGTCGAGAGGGGGTGTCTAGCTTATTTGGCTTATATTCGGGATCCCAGCGCGGAAGTTACTATGCATTATGTTCCAGTTGTCCGTGAATTTACAGATGTATTTCCTGCAGATATGCCGGAGATGCCACCTGACAAAGATATTGACTTCTGTATTGATTTAGCTCCGGGCACCCAGCCTATTTCTATTCCACCACACCGTATAGCCCCGCCGGAGTTGAAAGAATTGAAAGAGAAATTACAAGACTTGATTGATCAGGGATTCATTAGACCCAGTGTCTCACCTTGGGGTGCACCAGTACTATTTGTAAAGAAGAAAGATGGATCTATGCGGATGTGTATAGATTATCGACAGTTGAATAAGGCCACTATCAAAAACAAATATCTGTTGCCAAGAATTGATGACTTATTCGATCAGCTTCAGGGTGCTAAGGTATTTTGAAAGATCGATTTGAGGTCTGGTTACCATTAGTTGAAGATTAGGGCATCTGATGTCCCTAAGACAATTTTTCGGACTCGGTATGGGCATTACGAAATCCTAATGATGTCATTTGGGCTGACAAATGCCCCAACATCATTTATGGATTGGATGAATTGGGTGTTCAAGCCTTATTTAGATTCCTTTGTGGTTGTGTTCATTGATGATATCTTGATTTACTCCAGCAATCGAAAGGAGCATGAGCAGCATCTTCGGATTGTGCTTCAGACTTTGAAAAATAATCAATTATATGCAAAATTTTCAAAATTTGATTTTTGGTTAGACTCAGTTGCCTTTTTGGGGCATGTAGTATCGGTTGAAGGCATAAAAGTGGATCCTAAAAAGATTGAGGCAGTTCATAATTGGCCTAGACCTACTTCAACTACAGAGATCCTGAGTTTCCTGGGTTTGGCGGGTTATTAACGCCGGTTTGTGGAGGGGTTTTCATCTATAACATCTCCATTGACCAAGAAGGGCACCCCATTCAGATGGTCAGACGAGTGTATGTTGAGCTTTCAGAAGCTTAAGACCGCTTTGACTACGGCGTCAGTGTTGGTATTATCCACAGGTTTATGATCTTATATGGTGTTTTGTGATACATCTCGCATTGGGATTAGTGCACTATTGATGCAAGATAGCAGTGTGATTGCATATGTGTCACGTCAGTTGAAAGTACATGAAAAGAATTATCTTGTTCATGACTTAGAATTGGTAGCCATTGTTCATGCGCTGAAGATTTGGAGGCATTACCTTTACGGTGTCTCATGTGAGGTATTTACTGATCATCGTAGCTTACAATATATGTTCAAACAAAAGGATCTCAATTTGAGGCAGAGAAGATGGTTGGAGCTGTTGAAAGACTATGATATCACTATTTTGTATCACCCCGGAAAGGCTAATGTGGCGGCCGGTACTTTGATTAGAAAGGCTGTGAGTATGGGCAATCTTGCGTATATTCCGGTTGGTGAGAGGCCGTTAGCTGCATATGTTCAAACTTTGGCTAATCGGTTCGTGAGGTTAGATGTTTCTGAGCCCAGTCGGGTTCTAGCTTACACAGCCACTCGGTCTTCTTTATATGAGCACATCAGAGAGCGGCAGTATGATGATCCTCATTTACTTGTCCTTAAGGACACGGTGTTGCCAAACATGTTGTTGTGGGGGAAGATGGAGTTCTGCGAATGCGAGATCGTATTTGTGTGCCTAATATGGATGGGCTTCGTGAATTAATTCTTGAAGAGGCACACAGTTCCAGGTATTCTATTCATCCAGGTGCCGCCAAAATATGTCAAGATTTATGGCAACATTAATGGTGGAGGATAATGAAGAAGGATATAGTCACATATGTAGCTCGGTATCTAAATTTTCAACAAGTCAAGTACGAGCATCAGAGACCTGGTGATTTGCTTCAGAAGTTATAAATTCCTGACTGGAAGTGGGAGTGTATCACTATGGATTTTGTTGTTCGACTCCCATGGACTCAGAGGAAGTTCGACGCAGTTTGGGTAATTGTGGACAGGTTGACCAAGTCAGCACATTTCATTCCAGTGGCAATTACCTATTCTTCAGAGAGGTTAGCTGAAATTTACATTCGTGAGATCGTCCGCCTTCACGGTGTGCCCATGTCTATTATTTATGATCGAGGTACGCAGTTTACCTCACACTTCTAGAGGGTTGTACAGCGTGAGTTAGGCACACGGGTTGAGTTGAGTACAACATCTCATCCACAGATAGACGGACAGTTAGAGCGCACTATTCAGATATTGGAAGATATGTTTCGCGCTTGTGTTATAGACTTTGGAGGTTCTTGGGATCAGTTCTTGCCACTTGCGGAGTTTGCCTATAATAATAGCTACCAGTCGAGCATTCAGATGGTTCCATATGAGGCATTATACGGAAGGTGATATCGTTAGCCAGTTAGCTAGTTTGAACCAGTAGAGGCTCAGTTGTTAGGTACTGATTTGGTACAGGATGCCTCGGATAAGGTCAAAATTATTCAGGATCGACTTCGCACAACTCAGTCTAGGCAAAAGAGTTATGCCGACCGCAAGGTTCGTGATATTACATTCATGGTTGGAGAAAGAGTATTGCTCCGAGTTTCACCTATTAAAGGTGTAATGAAGTTTGGAAAGAAGGGCAAGTTGAGCCCTAGGTATATAGGACCCTTCAAATTCTTGAAAAAGTGGGCGAAGTAGCCTACAGGCTTGCATTACTACCTAAATTATCAGTGGTTCATCCTCTGTTCCATGTGTCTATGCTCCAAAAATATCATGGTGATCCGTCCTATGTGTTAGATTTCAGCTCAGTCTAATTGGACAATGATTTGACTTACGAAGAGGAACCGGTAGCTATTCTAGCCTGGCAGGTCCGACGGTTGAGGTCTAAGAGTTATCCTTCAGTTCGGGTGCTATGGAGAGGTAAATCAATTGAGACAGCTACCTGGGAGTCGAGTCGGACATGCGGAGTAAATATTCACACCTTTTCACCAGCTCATGTACTTTTCTAATTCCATTCGAAGACGAACGTTTGTTTTAGAGGTGGGAAATGTGATGATCCAAAAGGTCATCTTATATTTAATAAGTATTTCTATGTTCTGAAACCTCAAATAGCACTATTCATCATTCCTCGACTTGCATGCGCGGTCTGCACAATCTTTCGAAAAGTTTTTATATGAAAAATTGATTAAAAAGTGAAATAGAGCTTTAAAACTCAATTAAGTTGACTTTAGTCAATATTTTGAGCAAACTAACCCGGATCAGTATTTTGACAGATCTGATAGGTCCGTATTGTAATTTGGGACTTGGGTGTATGCCCGGAATTTAATTTAGATGTCCCTAGCTCAAGTTATGTCCATTTTAACGAAAACTAGGAATGTAAAGGCTAAGATTTTCAAAGTTTGACCACGGATTTGACTTTTTGATATAAGGGTCGGAATCCGATTCTGGAAATTTGAATAGGTCCATTATGTCATTTATGACTTGTGTGCAAAATTTAAGGTCAATCAGATTTGATTTGATAGGTTTAGGCATCGAATGTAGAAGTTGAAAATTTCTTAAGTTCCTTAAGCTTGAATTGGCGTATGATTCATGGTTTGAGCCTTATTTTATGTGATTTAAGGTCTCGACTAAGTTCGTATGATGTTTTAGGACTTGTTGGTGTATTTGGTTGAGGTCCCGGGAGCCTCGAGTTGATTCCGGATGGTTAACGAATCAAAATTTGGACTTAAGCAAAATCTGAAATTTTGGCCTTCTAGTGTAATCGCACCTGCGTATTTTTGACCGCAGGTGCGAGCTAATAGATCCATACCTCGCAAAAGCGAACGGGCTGTCGCAGAAGCGGTCCACGCGTCGCAAAAGAGGGAAAAGGGGGAAGGGGCAGCCTTGTGCAGAAGCGAGCCAGCCCACAGAAGTGACCCCAACTTTCGCAAAAGCTAAACCGCAGATGAGGTCAAGTGTCCGCATATGTGAAAAGGCCTGGACATAACCCATAAAATCGGAAGTTAGCCATTTTTACTCATTTTTGAGTTTTGAGTCTCGGATTTAGGCGATTCCAAAGGGATTTTTCACGACTTTGAATTGGGTAAGTATTTTATAATCAAGAGTGATTATATTTCATAAATCTATGTCTATATTCATCATTTATTTCTGATTTATACGGAAGAAATTAAAATTTTTGTAAAACTTCCCAAAAACAAAAATTTAAGATTTGAAGGTCCATTTTACATCGGAATTTGATAATTTTTGTATGCTTGGACTCGTCTCGGAACGGGTGTTTAGATTTCGTAAGTTTTTCCGAGATTCGATACGTGGCCTCACTGTTGAGTTTTTAGATAAATTTCGGATTTTAATCCGAAAAATTAGTAAATTCATATGGAATTAATTTCTACGATTTGTATTGAGTATATAGAATTGTTTATTACTAGATTTGAGGATTTCAGATACGGATTCGCGAGGCAAAGGTTTATTGGAATCTTGAATTTGGTTGCAAGTGAGGTAAGTGTCGTGGTTAATCTTGACTTGAGGGAGTAGGATTTAATTGTCTATTTGCTACGTTATTTAATGTGCGGGTTCAACATATATGTGAGGTGATGAGTACTTATGCATTGGGGTTGAGTCAAAGCATGCTGAAGGGTTTTATTTCATTTTGAATAATTCCCTATTTAATTAAGATATTCTTGTTTAAGTTTATTATTGATTATTTGATCATTATTCATGAAATTTTTATTGATTTAATTATTGTTGAGTATGGTGAGAAAGAGCATAAAAGCACGAAGGGTGATGTCGTGCCATATTTTATTATTTATACTATCATTGTCATGGTGAGAAAGAGTGTAAAAATACGAAGGGTGTTGCCGTTTTATTTTCAGAGAGTGTAAAAGCACGAAGGGTAATGCCGTGCCAAAAAAGAGTAAAAGCACGAAGTGTGATGTCGTGCCAATTATTATTATTTATTTATCAGTTTATAGGAGGAATGAGAGTAAAAGCACGAAGGGTGGTGCCGTGCCATTTTCATATTATCAGTTACTCATTTTATTATTGATAAATTAATTGGCTGCTAAGTGATAATTCTCTTTCTGAAATTATTATATCATTCCCCTTCGCATGTTCCCTACCAAATTTATAAAGTGTTATTATTGTATTATTGTTGCTTCGTATTTGTATATACTTGTACAGGTTGTTTACATACATGTCATGTCATAGCCTCGTCACTACTTCGTCGAGTTTAGGCCGACACTTACGGAGTACATGGGGTCGGTTGTACTCATACTATACTCTGCACTTATTATGCAGATTTTGGAGTTGGTCCCAGCGGCATACCATAGACTTGCTCAGATTTAGCTGACCGGAGGAGACTTGAGGTATAATTGCACAGCGTCCGCAGTTCTGAAGTCCCCTTCTACTTTATCTTAGTTGTGTATCATCTTTCAAAACAACTTGAATTTTATTCAGACCTTTATTTGTATTATTCTAGTAGCTCGTGCACTTGTGACACCAGATTCGGGGATGTATTATGATGATTTATTAGTTATGGTCTTTCGCACTTTATTTTAGTAATTGACTTCTGTTTAATATGATAACATAGAAATTCCCCAAGTATTCTTCACACTCTGTTGCAAAACTCAGTCCTCAGCCACATAACGAACCCAAAATCTTTAAACACCACATTTTATTTTTTGAACCTACTCTGACCTGGTCCCGAATATGTAACCAAACTCTAGTGCTCTTCTAGCACATGAACACGTCCAATGAAGCAACCAGATGAACTCTTTTCCTTGCACATTACATCCACATGAAGCATAAATTCTGAGTCATCCCCAACACCTGCACATGAATCGATAAGGTGAAATGTAACACATATACGTCAATTTCCTTGTCCAAAGTTCCTTGTCCTCTTGGTCATAACTAATCCACCAATGCACTAATAATTAGAAACTATACAGGCACACAAATACGTGACTCAATCATAGACGGTGGTCTCCCCCACTTAGCTTTACGCTACAACCACATAGATCCAGACCTCACAACGACCTCTTCTTACCAGTTACCATGATCACACACCATTGCTCAGCCAAATTCCTCATAAGTTCTTGTTGCACTAATCCTAACACATCCCGAATTATCAGCCACAATAGCACACTCAACCTCCTAGCAGTTGTACCATCTTCTTCAAGCGACCCAAGCTCACATCGCAAAACATGCATCACATGCTGGACAGAAGTAGAACTCTTCGTAGGAACCTCCTCAAAACCACGCAACTGATAACTTGCTCACAGGAGATAGCCCACCTTTGTAACCTCATATTGACCTCCTCCAACATCATTGATATAGTTACATCCATCATAAAATTAATTAATCTCCCTAGGTCCCCACTGATCTGTCGGCCGTAAGAATCCTCTCATTCATTAACATCACCCAAAGGTCCAACAATATGTTTGAAACTCGAAGTCGTATTGTATCCCAAAAGATAACAAAATACTCACATTTTCCTACATTCAATTCAAGCCCTTCTCATCACATTCAAAATACCTAAGCACAAAAAACTACTTGAGAGGTCATCTCCCTCGAACCATCAACACTTTAAATGTTGATTCGATCCTGGAGTCGCAACACCACCACTGGCCTGAAATGACAGAACACCCCTCCACAAGGCGACGTAATAGCCCGTCCAAATACACGGGGAGAAACACCATGCACCACATCTGCAGTACCATTACAACTCCTCGATGCCCAATTTATAACAAAGCGCCCAACATCTTATAAGAATTAGTAGGAAGGAAATTAAGGCATAAGCTTTAATGAAATCAAATTGCACGAAGAGGAATCAAGGAAAGAAAGCTCTCCTAAAAGCCATGTAGCCTCTTGAAGATAAGTACAGACGTCTTCGTACCGATCCACAAGACTCTACTAGACTTGTTCATGACTCGTGAGACCTAAGTGAACCTAAAGATCTGATACCAAGCTGTCACAATCCAAAATCCACAATAGGTCGTGATGGCGCCCAATATCGCCGTTAGGCAAGCTATCAGCTTAATTATTTATTTTATTATTTTTTGAAATCATGAATATTGTTAGATAGAGAGATCAATGCATTAAAAATTGAAGGTATGTACAATTTAAATGAAATATAAAATAAAAGTGTGTCAATGTAAAGCAACTATACACAAATTCTAGAACACCCCAAAACTCGATATCATAAGTGCATGACCATCTACTAGGAAGTACAATAACAATACATCATCTGTCTGGAATACAAGGTAGACAGGATAAAGTAAATAATTATGATGGAAACTTTGTGTATTGCGAATCGTAGCATGGAATACAACTCACCATAGAGTCCCATCAGCAGCTGCGCTTATGCGCCCAAATGACCACCAAATGAACGTATCAAATCCTGCACATTTAGTGCAAAAGTGTAGAAGTCCATGACCTGAAAGATCTCGTCCATTTGCTATAGCCAATTTAGATTATTTAGAGCCCCTCTACAATAGCCCAATAAAAATACCCACTAACCCAGCATTCCCATAATCTAAATCTGCCAGCCCCACTAAGCCTAACCCTAGTTCTTCTTATCTCTAACAGCCGCCCACCCTTATTCCTCTATCTCCCATGGCCATTTTTAGCAAAGCTCCAAAGCTTTTCAAACCTAAGTCAATAATGTTTAACCATTTTCGTGCAAACCTTGATAAATCTATACGTGTCTCCCCAACGCCCTCCTCTTCCATCTCTGTCACAAGATTTGGTTAAGCACAAGAGGCCAAAGAACTTTCAAATAAATCAGATTCTTTCTGCATTTTTCAGAGTTTTGACTCTCAAACGGCTACAATTCAGATACAGAAGCAGAAACCGAACCCTAGATTGATTTCGCCTATAAATAATCCTAAAACCTTCAGCCGAATCATCTTTTGAATAGGGATTATGAATTGATATGGGTTAAAGAGTTTTTACAATTAAAGTGACAAACTTGAATAGGGATTATTTATTTACAGAGTCGCAACTTGGAATTTGAGTTTTTGGGTGTTCCAAGTTACCTTTTATTTGAATCCCTAGTCAAAGGAATGTTTGACTCTATTATTATTGGTCTGCGAAAACAAAGTCCGGGTAAGAAATTCTGTTGACCGGGGAGAAGGTGTAAGGCATTCCTCGAGTTTTGTGGTTCTAGCACGATCTCTTTATTGACTTAAATTTGGCTTGAATTATTTTTTGGATAAAAATGTATTTTATTTGCCTTGAATTATTATTACCCATTGTCACTTAATAATTAACTGAATTTTAGCATCTTTGGCCTCGGAGAGTGTAAGCACACAAAGTATTTATTTAATTACATATACTAAACCAAAGAACGTATCGGTACACATGATTTAAATATAATTAATTATTGAAGAGCATAATTTATTAATCAAAGGTCAATGAGCGAGAATGCACAAGCGATCATTTTATTAATTAAAAATTGACCAAGAATTGTGTATGAATACATGACCTACATTTGAATCGTGCCTAAAATTGCCTTCCGTTTAACTAGCTTATTAAGTTATTAAATTATTCAGTTATAAAAAAAAAAAAGAACTAATTGTTATTGAAAATATTTGATAATAAAATTGGTCCAGCACATTCTTTCATTACCTACGGCCCATTTTCCTCTTCTCTTAAAGTTCAAACAAACCAGTAGTCGAACATTTAAACAAGAGTCATTTTTTGTCTTATCCATACTTCATTCGTGACTACAATTGTACTAAATTAATTATTTGTTTACCCATGAAACATTATGACATGCTCGTAACAACAAATCAATACCCACACTTCAATATCTCATAGCACTGAACATATAGTCTCAATGTGTACGAACGTGAACCAAGAAGCAAAAATCATTACATAAAAATCAATTAAGAAGCTATTTGCAGATGAACATAATATTCCTTTTTAAAACTTGACAACAAATTGGGCTCGTGGTAGTCAAATCTTTAAGCCTTAATAACCATGAACCAATCAATTTGGTTCTTGCCTAATTCTGTCGAAACAATCAAACAGCCCCAATCATCTTTATCAAGGAGCTTAATATGAACAATGTAAGATTTGTTCTCCTTTCAATGATTAAACGACAGTAAATAAAAAACTAAACACACAACATACTGTCCAAACACATACACATTCTTAATGTAACTAATATACATATGGCTTTATTCTTTCTTTCAATACTCATTTTCCCCTAAGTTAAAGACAACGTAACACACAAATGAATGCTTTTTTATCTACATAATCATAAATCAAACATTCGCCTTTTATTCCAGTAGTCTTAAAGCATGTTTATAACAGTCCGAGCAAAATATTTTTGTGACAGCAGAATAGACTGAGGAACTCAAATTGCTTCAATTGCATTCTGAAATTACAGCAACACTTAAGAGGAATACTTGGTAGCAGAAAGGTAAGTATCATCAATGGATCAAGTAACAGAAAACAACAGCAACAATAGCAAAAACCAGCAGCTCTTAACCCAAAGAAAAGTGAACCAGAGATGACCAACAAAATAATTGGAGCCAGTAATTAGTCACTCTAGAAATTTCTCACAAGATCCCTCTACTTTCTTAAAGATTTTGCACTTAAGAATCAACTCACAAAGCTCACACGTTTCAACTTTCTTTTCAGCTTACTATAGATGTTAAGTTGATCTTTTTTGCTCTCAAGTGGTGTTCCTTTTTCAGTGAGTAAGTATCCCCATTCTAAGTGTGTTAGAGTGTATTTTATAGGAGAGGAAAACCAAGCATTCATGATTGAAAATATATCCTCTGACAGATTTTTCAACAAAATCTGCTCTAAATATTCAAAAGGCAAGACTTTTGGTTTAATTTTGTCCAAAAAAGAGTATTTTCAACCAAAAACTGCTCTTAATTATTCAAGATAGACTTTTGGTTCAAAAGTTGTCAAAAAGTCTTGTCTTTGTCACCAAACAATGACTTTTGAGTTTTGTATTCCAAAGTCTTTGAATAATTAAAAAAACAACCAAACAGATACCCTATACTCAAATATTCAGCTTTTCTTTTCTTTCCGCTCAACCTCTCAAACCAGATCCTATGTTCAAACCAAACACATGACTCATGTTAATCAAATCTTACTAACATACACTTATAATTGTTGAAGTGATAATATGCTAAGCATTTCAACATAGACTATCAAACATCCGGCCTACAGATTATTAATTCGTTAGAACAAATAAACTCATGACTTGAATAGATCAATAACTCAACTAAACAAACTAACCATATTTCAGAACAAATCAAGATCACTGATTGTCACGACCCAAACCGATGGGCTGCGACGGGCACTCGGTATCTTACTCAATCGAGTACCAACATAACATATCTTTCCGTATCATGTTATCATAGGTAACTAAGCCGGAAGGGTTGCCGTAGGATAAGTATAATAAAACATATAATACCACCTTATACATAACACATACAGGCCTATAAGACCAAAATGATCACTCGTATACTAAACATATGCTGACAAGGTCATACAATCTGTTACGTACATGACATATGTCTACAAGCCACTAAAAGTAGATAAATACCATAAAGGTCGGGGCAGAGCCCCGCCATACCAATCAACATATGTTCTAATCATTCTGACCAAATAGCAACTCCGGAGCAAATGGAGCGCACCAACACCTTCTGCTGAGCTGATAGCCTACTTGGAGGTCTCCCATCCTGTCTAACGGGGGCTACAGGCATAAAACGCAGCGTCCCTGGATAAAAGAGACGTCAGTACAAATAATGTACCGAGTATGTAAGGAATGAAAACCAATAAATCATAGACATGAGAGAAACATGGAGTAAAAGACTCGACATGTAAGTATGAAAAGCTCTGCGAATCATTTAATATTATAATAGCATGCATATGCGTATAAATGTCATACCATGCATAGGTATATGCGTTCATAACATCATCAAGCATCTGAGGGCATCCCATCATATCATCTCGGTCACTGTGGGCAAATCATCAACGTATACCAGCTGATCAGGTGGTGGTGTATATATAACGGCGTAACCTTCTCCCATATCCTATATACATATATATATATACGCGTATATAATGCCATCTGGTCATGGGTCAATGGAAATAAATGCAATGCATGAGAAGTACGTCAAGAAAATTTTTCGGAATATCATAAGGCCATTATGTCTTTGATTAATGTCATGAAGTAAACTTTGTCAACTTACGTATTTTTTGAGATCCATGAATAGATGATAAAATAATAGGACACATGGGGAATCAAGAATATAGACACCCCTAGTATTTATATGAATAGAGTCATTTATGAAAGTTGCATATTTTGCTCGTTTCATTTGTATCATTTGGATCATGCCAAAAGGAAAGAAGGGATAGCCTTAACATACCTGAACCGATTCTCTTGACAATCCCTTTAACACCATTAATTGCGACAACGCGTAACGGCGGAACGAAGTAGAAAAATATCCGTATGATAGTCTTGAGAAAGATTGCATCGTACTCCCTTATAATTACCAAATCTTACGTTGCTATAATATTAAGCAGTTTTCGTATGAAATACTTGAAGCAATAACATTGCTATTGTAAAATAATCTTTGCTGAAGCTTTTTCTTAAGATGTGAGCAAATTCAAGAATGTTGCTATTGCAAAATTATGCTTGATGAAGCCTTTCCTTAATTTAGATGTAAAATACATCTTCATTTGCATTCTTGGACGTTGGTGGTTCTGGTTTTGATTGCAAGATTCCTTCTAATTTTGACTTGAAAGAATCATTAACAATGTTGGAGTTCTTTTGAAGCATAAATTCACGCATCAAACTTCTATCATTGGAAAAATTATTTATTTACAATAGTTGGTGATGAGCCCAATATCCATGCTTGATTATTTTGTGTCGCCACCTCCTTAGGCTTGATTAGTTGGCAATTTGCTGCCCCACTTTTATACCCCCACGTGTATAGTTGCCCCCTTATAATTATCCAACAAATTTCACTTAAATATTTATCCACAAATTTAATAATTAATCAATCACCCACATAATAAGAATTATCTCAAATTACATAAAATACTAATCATTTTTAGTACACTTTATACACCTTACTGTCATAGCCATGTAGTACCTTGTATGGTACTAGTCCATAAATACCGGGTATTTTAGCTCGGGTCGTATTTTATCCCAAAATGCCAAACTTCGACGAAATTCATTTTCTTTGATTTGCTTACCCTCTCATCTTCACGAATTTACTCATCACTTGTTTGAAATAGCATACTACTTATAATCTCAAAATAATCTCATTCCCGAACTTACAACGATTAACTTACGACGAAACTTTAACGTACGAAAATGCGGGATGTAATATCTCATTTCTGAGCTTGCATCAATTTACTTATGGCGTACTTTTACGTACGAAAATATGGGTGTAACAGTGATGACTCTGGACGATGATCAATTAACACAAATAAACAATCTAACTAAACTTCATATAACCTGTATCAATCAGTTAACAGAAGAATTAACAAACAAAACTAAAAGCTAATCAATCTAAGTGTCAAACGATGGTCATGAACCAACATGAAACAACCGACTACCAACTGCTAGTCCCAAGCCAAAACACGATTTGAATCTAGCAAATATTATCTAGTTAAGCATGAAAACATAGAAATAAGGTAAACTAACAAAACCAATCATGCTTCTTAGGATATGTCAATCAAAACAGATAATACGACTAATGCAAACGAGACTAAACTAGTGCATATTAACAAAAAAAAACTTAAACTTTGAACCAATGCATAATTCAAACTAATATACATGAGTCGAAACCAACACTTAAAACTACCTATAAACGATATTGAAGCAAAACTGAAACTAATTGAAATTAAATACTACCAAATTACGTGGGATTAAACGAGACGGAAACTAAATTATGATCCTAGTCATAACTAACAGAAACAAAAATCAGAAAAGAAAAAAATGGATAAAGGTTTTACCACACGAGGAAAATCGAGGCCAGCTCGAGCAGCGAGGAAACGCCGAGGACGACGAGCCGTGACTGCTCGACCTTGAAACGTGCGTTTGTTTTAGCTCACGCCGAAACCAATGAATTCTAGTATTGTGCTATAGAGAAACGGATATTTTTTGGTCGGAAATAGTCTAAAAACGAAGGGCCAGTGGTGGTTGTAGGGGCAGCAATGGTGGTGGCAGAGGCGGCGGGCAGTGAGGGCGGATGGCCATTTGTGGTGGTGTTTTTAGGGGGTGAAATTGGTAGGAATGAATAGATTTCTTTGAGATCTATCCATTTATGTAGGTGTTATGGTGCAGGGCGGCTAAAACATGAGAAATTTTGAAGAAAGGGGGGCGGCTAGGGTTTTAATTCTTGCTAGATTTGCGGAGATTGAGAGGGGGTTTGAGGATTTGGATTTTGGGGTATGGATATGAAAAGGGAGAAGTGAAGGGAAGAAAATGATGTAAGTTTGATGGGTTTTGGTGGTGGTTTGGTGAGGGCGGACGGTGGAGATGGGTGGCGGCTAGGTCTTGAGAGAAGAGAGTGAGAAGAAGAAGAAGAAGAAGAAGAGGGGAAATAAGGGGAAAGGGGGTGAAATTTTGGGGAATTAGGGGTTTAAATACCTAAGTGGGGGATTAGTCTTAAGCCGTTAGATCATGGAAGCTTGAACGACTAAGATTGCATCTCCATAGCTTGGCCAAAACGATATCGTTTTGGGTGTCTTCCATGCCAACCTTAACCGGACCGGGTCAGTGCCTTTGGGCCACTAATTTGGTCCGAATTTTTGGTCCATTTAGATTTAAAATGCAACTTAGCCCAAACCTTTCATCCCCTTTTAATTAGATTATAATCAAACTTTAAAACCAACACATACATGCATAATAAACATAAAAGAAGAAAAGAAAAGAGCCAAAATTAGACATTTACAGCTGCCCCTCTTTACTCAAGAACATGAAGAGTTTTCGTGCAAAGATAGTGAATGCCATGACTAACTTTTACTCACCTATGACTCTAATGAAAGCATTTTTTTTTAAAAAAAAAATGGTAACTGAACCTTGCTTCCGAGGTTGCCTATATAACCTTGGCTATAAAGGAATCAGATCAGTGTAGTTCTGGAAGAATTTGGTAGATGGGACTACCGGACACTAGATTTAAGACTGTTGTTGTTGTTACTCTCACTTGCTGCTTACATCAAAAAGAAAAAAGAAAAGAACTACATATGTCTACAATCTAAGAGTTACAAAAGTACTATTTATGTGTCTTCTGGAGTCAAAATCTTGATTCTTGACCATCCCTCTAATGTTGACCTTAGATTGGATCTTGATGCTCTTTGAAGAAAAGATTATGACTCAATCTCATTTGCTTGCTTTCCTGATCCGAAATTGAGAAGATGAATCTTGAGACGCTGAGTTGCTGACACATTATCAATGCTAACTCCAACTATCTTGTGATCGAAAGACTTATTTCTTATGGTGGGAGTGGAACTGCAAGCTTTAAGTCACCGCAATCTGTGCTCTACGGTCGGGACCTGAAAAGCCATCAAAAACGAACAAAACGAACAAAATTTTTCTGTCCCAGTTCGGCACTAGGAAAACTTTATGAGTTATTAGAGAAAGTTATAAACTATCTAATTTGTTGACATGAAGATAAAGATAGTAGTATAAACCAATTATGTGAGGATATGAAACCACAGGGGGTAGCACCTCGTGTTACCAAAGGAAATAGAATTAGAGGATGGTGTCCTATTTTACTGAAAGAAAACGTAACAGGGGTTGGCACCATATATTACTAAAAAAATAACCAGGGGTTGGTACCCTGTATTACTAAGGAATGTATGTAACCAAGGGTTGATGCCCTGTATCACTGAAAATGAATGTAACCAGGGGTTGGTACCCTGTATTTACTGAAAGGGGTGTAACTAGGGGTTGGCACCCTGTATTACTGAAAGGAAGTAACCAAGGGTTAGTACCCTGTATTACTGAGGAGAAATGTAACCAGGGGTTGGTACCCTGTATTACCGAGGAGAAATGTAACAGGGGTTGGTACCCTGTATTATCGAGAAAAAATATAACAGGGGTTGGTACCCTGTATTACCGAAAGGAATGTAACCATAGGTTGGTACCCTGTATTACCGAAAGGAATGTAACCAGAGGTTGGTATCCTGTATTACCGAAAGCAGTGTAACCAGAGGTTGGTACCCTGTATTACCAAAAGGAATGTAACTAGGGGTTGGTACCCTGTATTACTAAAGAGTGTAACTAGGGGTTGGCACCCTGTATTACTGGAAAAGGAAATATAACCAAGGGTTGGCGCCCTGTATTACTGAAAAAATGCTCAATCCCTCTAGGTGAAAAGGTTCTACCTAAGTTAAGCTACATAAAACAGCTTGAGTGAAGAGTACTTCTACCCGGAAATATGAGCTGGATTTTCCTAGGCGAAAAGGTTCTACCTAAGTTAAGCTAAGTAAAATAGCCTAAGCGAAGAGTACTTCTACCCGAAAATATGAGCTGGATACCCTTAGGAGAAAAAGTTCTACCTGAGTTAAGCTATGAAAATTAGAGGTATGAAAAGTAGTGATGCATGCTAAAAATAAAAGAAAATGGAGATTTTGAGGAACTTGCCTTTGGTGACATTTGTCCTTTGAGAATCGACATTCTGCACTGCTTTGTTCCTACTTCAAACAATGAAAGATTGTGAGTTTTCAAAGTGGTGGTCGATTTATGGCCTCGATGCCCCGAGGTGCTCAGATACTCTATATCACTTTCTGGTGAGCTTGGCTTTCTGACATTTCCACTAATTGTTTCATACCCGGATGTCCATGGTATTGCTAACCCTTGTCCCTAAGGTGAGGCAAGTTTTCCTTTTAAATCAAACTTAGTTGTCTTGCACCTAGTATCAGTTTGTGTCCGTAGTGCTTATCAACTTTTCCCATTAAGAAAATCTTGTTTAGGCGACCTTTTCCGATTCTTTGAGACACTTTGTTTGGCTTATCAAAAGAGATCACAGATGGATTTGTGCCTTCATCATACCGTATGTGCCCCAAATTGTGCTCGGTATTACGGGGAAGCCATAGCCAGTTTTGCAGCCATTTCTTTGCTTTGATTTTTATGCAAGATTAAGACTGAAGGGACTCAAAGAAAAATTATGAAAAAAATAAAAAAGCAATTGAAAGCAAAAAAGGAATTGTGTCTAAACAAAAGGTGTCCCTTTCGGGGAGAGAAATAAGGAGACCTATCTGGAGGTATGTGCCGACTTCAATGAATCATGACATGCATTTTGGACTGGATACATGATCCATCTGAGTTGTCTAATTCACAAAATCAGCCCCAAATGTTCATTTTGAAACTGTCTTGGTTGTGTTCATGTCGGAGTATCGAAGACCCTAATTCGGCTAGTAGCTCCCTTTGCGGGTTTTCGCTAAACTGACCTCTCTCATTTCTCTACTCATTGTCGCCTTATGGTGTCCATCTGGGTCTTCACCAATAAGACTTTCTCATTTATCTGCTCAATGTTGCCTTATAGTGCCTATACGGGTTTTCACCAATAAGACTCTTGCATGTTTTTTGACTAAGATATTGCATACGGCAGGTTGTCCAATGCGCTTAGCATGGTGAATTCAAACATTCTTAAAGATCGATCAGAAGGTCTTAATGGGGAAAAGGCGAAAAGAACATTGAACTGAATTACAACTTTTGGAATTATTTTTACAGAAAAACCCGTAAAATAAAACAAACTTCTGCCTGAGTTTTGGAGTATTAAGAATATGGATTTCTTGCTGTGATGGGACCCTACCCAGGGTAAGGCTGTCTGCGTATCATTTCGGAATCAGGTCGGATGTAGTTCACTGACTCAGAAGATTTGTTGTTTGATTTTTTTTTCTTTTTCTTTATACTATTTTTTTCTTTCTCCTTTTTTTGTTTTTTCTTTTTTACATGTACACAGGTTCCAAAAAGAGAAAAAAACAAAAAAACAAAGAAGACAAATACGACTCAAAGGTTTAACAAAAGGGTGACACCTATCTGGGATGGTGAGCAATGATATCCTTCGTCACTCGATATGAGAAAACCATGCTTGAAAGTTCTGCAGTAGGTAATATCAGACATAATATCTTTTGACTACATCTGCGTTAATAGTCATGTCTGGTACCCGTCCTTCTTCATCTACCAAGTGCAAGGCCCCTTTTGGTAACACTTTCTTGATGATGTAGGGTCCTTGCCAGTTCAGAGCGAACTTTCCTTTAGCTTCTACTTGGTGTGGATGAATGTGTTTCAAAACGAGTTGGCCTACCTCAAAGTGCCTTGGACGCACTTTCTTGTTGTAAGCGCATGCCATTCTTTGCTGGTATAACTGGTCGAAATATATTGTTGTTAGCCGTTTTTCATCAATCAGCATTAGCTATTCTAATTGGGTCTTTGCCCATTCTGTATCCTCAATCTCTGATTCCACAATGATTTAGAGAGAGTGAATTTCGACTTCAATCGGTATTACAACTTCCGTCCCATATACCAGCAGATAAGGAGTTGCACCAACAGATGTGTGAGTAGTCGTGTGGTATCCCAAAATGACAAAAGGCAACTTTTCATGCCATTGCTTGGACCCTTAGATCATCTTCCTGGGAATCTTCTTGATGTTCTTTTTTGATGCTTCAACGGCTCCGTTGGCTTTTGGTCGGTAATGGGTAGAATGGCGATGAACAATTTTAAACTGCCCGCATACCTCCTTCATCATATGACTATTTAGTTTGGCTGCATTGTCAGTGATAATGGTCTTTGAGATACTGAAACGACAGATGATGTTGGAATGAACAAAGTCTACCACTGCTTTCTTGGTGACTACTTTGAAAGTAACTGCCTCCACCCATTTGGTGAAGTAATCAACGGCGACCAGAATGAATTTATGACCATTTGAAATCTTTGGCTCGATTGACCCAATAACTTACATTCCCTAAGAAACGAAAGTCCAGGGAGAGGACATGGGATGCAACTCCGAAGGAGGCGAGTGAATCAGGTCACCATGAATCCAGCATTGGTGACACTTGGGAACCAAACTGAAGCAATCTCACTCCATAGTAAGCCAATAATACCCTGCCCACAGAATCTTCTTTTCCAAAACATATCCATTTATGTGAGGTCCGCATACCACCGAATGCACTTCACTCATGATCCGCTCAACTTCTATGGCGTCTATGCATTTCAACAAGTTCAAATCTGGGGTCTTTTTATACAAAATTTCCTCATTCAGGAAGAAACCGCTGGCGAACCGCCTTATAATTCTTTTTTGATCTCTCTTGGCATGCTCTGGGTATTCCCTTGTTTTCAGCAATCGTTTTATGACATGATACCATGGTTCACCATTTGGTTCTGTCTCAATAGTATTACACTAGCCGTGTTGATTCCGAACTTGGATTTGCAATGGATAGATATGAGTATTGCCTAGATAAGGGAGCATAGAGGCTAAGGTAGCCAAGGCGCCGGCTAGCTCGTTGTGAAACCTGGGAATGTACCTGAATTTGATGGATTTGAATCTTTTGCTCAGGCCTTGTACACATTGTCTGTGCAGAATAAGCTTGATGTCTCGAGTCTCACATTCGCCTTGGGCTTGCCGGATAAGCAAATCGGAATCTCCTATAACCAATAGTTCATGCATATCCAAGTCGAGGGCCATTTTTAGACCCATTATACAAGCCTCATATTCTGCCGTATTATTGGTACAGAAGATATAAAGTTGGGACGTTGCAGGGTAATGTTGTCCAATACGTGAGATAAGGATTGCCCCGATCCCAACTCCTTTGATATTGACAGCCCTATCAAAATATATTTTCTATACACGGATGTCGTCCGAAACTACTTCCTTTATTGAGATGACTTTTCGTCTGGGAAGTATGTGCTCAGTGGGTTATAATCATCATCAACTGGATTCTCTACCAAATGATCTGCCAAAGCATGTGCTTTCATTGCGAATGTGAGTGACATAGACGATGTCGAGCTCTGTGAGCAGAATCTGCCATTTTGCGAGCCTTCCAGTGGGCATTGACTTTTGAAAGATGTACTTCAAAGTATCCATTCTAAATATGAGGTAAGTAGTGTAGGCCAGGAGATAATGCCTCAGCTTCTGAGTGACCTAAGTCAATGCACAACATGTTCTTTCTAAAAGGGTATACTTAACCTCATAATTGATGAACTTCTTGCTCAAATAATAGATTGTCTACTCCTTTTTGCCTGTCGCATCATGTTACTCCAGAACGCATCCAAAGGAATTATTAATCACTGATAAATATAAAAACAAAGGCCTACCAGGTTCTAGTGGGACCAGTACAGGGGGTTTTGACAGATAATCTTTGATCCTGTCAAAAGCTTTTTGGCAATCCCGTCTACTTGATAGCAGCATCCTTTTTCAGCAACTTAAAGATGGGCTCGCCTGTGGTTGTGAGTTGAGCAATGAACCTATTGATGTAGTTTAATCTCCCAAGCAAACTCATGACTTTAGTTTTGTTCTTCGGGGTGGTATATCTCAAATGGACTTTATCTTAGATGGATTAGATTTGATGCCTCTCCGGCTGACTATAAAACCAAAGGAGTTTCCCAGATGGAACCCCAAATGCACACTTGGCTGGATTGAGCTTAAGGTCATACCTTCAAAGGCGTTCGAAGAACTTTTTCAAATCGCGCACATGATCAGCCTTTGTCTTTGATTTTATGATGACATCATCGACATATACTTCAATCTCTTTGTGCATTATGTCGTGAAAAATGGTGTTCATGGACCTCATGTAAGTTGCCCTTGCACTCTTCAAACCGAATGGCATGATCGTGTAACAACAAGTACCCCATGGAGTGGTAAAAGCGGTCTTTTCTGCATCATCCTCATCCATTAGAATCTGGTGGGATCCAACATAACAATCCACAAAAGATTGTATCTCATGCTTAGCGCAATTATCTACAAGTATGTGGATGTTTGGTAAAGGAAAATTATCCTTTGGACTTTCTTTTTTCAGGTCCCTGAAGTCAACACAGACTTTGATTTTTCCGTCCTTCTTTGGCACAGGCACAACATTTACCACCCAGGTGGTGTATAGTACGGCTCTGACTACATTGGCGCTCAGTTGCTTCATTATTTCCTCTTTGATTTTATCACTCATATCCGTTTTAAATTTTCGTTGCTTCTGTTAGGCTTGGGGGAAATCAAGATAGGTGGGAAGCTTATGAACTACTAAATCAGCGTTTAAACCCAGCATATCATCATAAGACCAAGCAAACATATCTCTATATTCAAATAAAATTTGAATCGAGGCATCTCTGGTTTTACGTTCAGTGTGAATGCTTATTTTTGTTCTCTAACTTCTTCATGACCTATGATATTATTTGGCTCAATTTCATTGAGGTTGGGCTTAGGTTTATTTTCAAATTGTTCCAACTCTCTTTTAATTTCCTCAACAGCCTCATCTTCATCATATTCGACATTTTGATGTATTATTTCAAAATTAGACATCTTTTTGAGATCTGGGCGTAAATTCCGCATGCATGTCATGTTATTAAAGTCGGCATTAACAAAATGAAAATGGAAACAAAATGGCAGGAATTAAGAAAAGGAAAATATACAAGACTTAATAAGAAATTGAACTGTATTTTATTGAATTTGAAAGGATAGAAGGGTTAACATCAAAACAAAATAATCATACTGAGATGTTTCGATTACAACCCTGAAAGTAACCCAAAATACAAAAAAGAAGCTGCAAAAACAAACTACCAAGACTCCTTCCTTGTGGGGAGAGGAGTTGCTTCCCAGTTGTTGAGCATGGTTTCTGGTCCAATTAGTTGCATATCGGCCCGACTAGTGCCTTCACCAGCCTGGACCATATTCACTTCAGAAAACATCTAGCTGAGGCCATGGAAAATTTGATCAATGTTCTCCTGCGCTGAGGAATTTTGACCCTTTTGGAGTCGTGGCTTGACAAAAGTGTAAAAAATGTGAGGGGTAGGTTGCTGCAAAACCCACCCATGCTTTTTACGGTGCTTGGCTTTGTCTTCGTATGCTTGTGTTGTCCTGAAGCCTAAACCAAAAGTACTCTTGTTACTGAATGGAGAAATAGGTTCTGAAATTCCTTGCAATGATTCCCCCCAAGCCTTTTCCTGGCTCATAACCTTGTCTCAGCATAAGTGCAGCCACCATTACAGATGTGGCGGAGAGACGAGGATGTAGAATGGGCTTTCCTTCCTCAACATGGTCCACAGCAACCACTTCGAAAGCCTGATAAACAATGGACTCACATCCTTCCTTGGCCTCAATACACGGGATTAACATATCTTTATAAATGGATGACTCCTCTTCTCCATGAATAATAATTTATTGCCTGTCGTGTTCAAATTTGAGCATATGATGCAAGGTGGATGGCACAGCTCGTGCCGTATGGATCCATGGCCTTCCAAGAAGAAAGTTATAATAAGTTTCCATGTCCACTACATGGAAGACAATTTCAAAATCAACCAGCCCAATATTCATAGTGAGGTTGATCTCCCCAATGGTATCTCTTGCTGAGCCATCAAAAGCCCGGATGTGAACATTGTTGGGCGGATTCTGTCTGTATTGATCTTCATGCTTTGCAAGGTAGAGAGAGGGCATACATCTACACTCGAGCCTCTATCAACCATGACTCGCTTTACATAATGCCCCTCATATTTGACAATCAGGTACAAAGCCATATTGTGCCCGGCTCCCTCCTCGGGAAGTTCATCATCAGTAAAAGAGATTTTGTTCACCTCAAAAAATCTGTTGGCCATTTTCTCTAACTGATTCACGGTGGTCTTCTCTGAGACATCTGCCTCATTAATGATCTTGATTAGTACACGAGCATGCTCTTCTGAGTGTATGAGCTTAGATAACAGAGAGATTTGGGCAGGAGTCTTTCTCAACTGATCAATGATTGAGTAATCCTGAACTTTCGTCTTTTTCAAAAAAAAATTTGCCTCTTCTTCAGTGACTGGTTCTTTATTGGCATTTGGCCTTCTCTGATTTGCTTGGCCTTCCTCAACTCTTCTGGAGAGTAACACCTCCCCCATCGAGTCAAACCTCCAGTTTCCCCCACTTCTTCTTCTATGATTTCCTTCCCTTTGTAGGTCACCACAGTTTTGTTGTAGTTTCAAGGAATGGTTTTCGTGTTTGTCACACGGGGTTGTATGGCAGGCTTGATTATGATTGGCTCTGTTATACCCTTCATACCGCCCTGATTCTGCCTTGTGATGGGGTGGCCCCCAAGGACATACAACCTTGGGCTTGGAACATTGAAGCGAACGTGCAACCTCGAGACCTTTGGAACAAATAAAGTTTCCTTTTCTGAGCTCGAGGCGCCTTTCACAATCAACGGCACATCTCGGCTTTGACTTACTTCCAGTTTGGTTCCCTCTTAAATCGTTCCCATTGTCATTTCTGCTCGACCAACTGGCTTGTATTCTTGATCTCGGCCAATCATTCCCACAAAATGTACATCATTGTGTACTGGCAATGGGTTATTGGTCACATTATGAGGGTCCTTGTCATTCGTCACTACAATCAATTTTTCAACAATGAGTCTTTCTATGGCTCTTTTCAGAGTCCAACAATCATCAGTGTTATGCCCCGGGGCACCTGAATGATATTCGTAACTAGCATTTGCTTGAAATTCATGTGAATCGGAATGCATATGGTGGGGAACGATAGGTCCAATCATGCCCATCTGCTTCAACTTCTGGAACAGACTAGAGTATGATTCAGCCAATGGAGTGAATTTTTCCACTGGCCTCTGCTCTCGACCATAATCCTGCCTGGAACGAGCATTATAGGGTGTTCGAAAATTTTGTTGCTGAGGTCGCGGGATCCTTAGAGCTGGTCCCCTATTTTGATAGCTTTCGCAAAAGGTCTACCCATCGCTGACATCATGTTCTAAAAGTAATAGAGCTCTTGAGCCTCCAGAAAAATAATGGTCAACTCATGGTTATCCATGGGTGGCTTAACTCTAGCCGATTGCTCCCTCCACTTGATTGCATACTCCCTAAAGCTTTCAGTCGGCTTTTTCTTCAAATTGGATAGGGAATTGCGATCCGATGCAATATCAATGTTACATTGAAATTGTTTGACGAAGGCCTGGGCCATGTCGTCCCAGACATGCCAGTGAGAGATATCTTGGTAAATGAACCATTCGGAGGCTACCCCCACAAGACTTTCCCCAAAATAAGCCATCAGCAATTCCTCTTTTCCACTTGCACCCCTCAGCTGGTTGCAGTACCTTTTCAAGTGGGTGATAGGGTCGACATGTCCATCATATTTCTCAAATTTTGGGGTCTTGAACCCTGGTAGTAAATGGATGTGAGGGAACATGCATAGATCACTGAATGAAACACTTTTGTGACCACCTAGTCCATTTATGTTCTTTATGTTCTGTTCAAGACTTTTCATTTTCCTGGCCATCTCATCCGGCTCAACCGTCTTGGCAAGGTTTTTATTCTCCACTGGTGACTCGTACTGAGGAGTCTGATTGTATGGAGCCGAGACCTTGAAATCCATATTTGGAGAGTAGTATTATCCATCATAAGCATTAGATCGTGGCTCATTGTTTGTCCTTATCGCAGGAGGTGGTGGCGGGATTGTATATGCCGGTGCGCCAGACACGACTAGAGGAGTGTTCTTGACCGGTGCGACTGGAGGTCGCACATTAGAGGTACCAGGGGCAGCACGGAGGCTGTAGTTTGGCACATACCCTGGTGGTAGGATGTGGTCGCTCGTTGCATGGAGCGGTGGTTGAGTAGCCAGGGGTACGGTGGAAGTTCCCTCTGAGGGACCACGGGGTGGAGGCTGACCAGACACCCAAGCTTGATATACATCAGACAATTGTTGTCTCAATTTTCTTATTTCCTCCGACTCTTGTTCAACTGATTGACCCTGGGGGTCGTCACTGATCAGCTCGATCTCATCATCATTGGCCATTACTACTGCTCCCTTAGATCTAGTGAAGTAATGATGTGTTGCCAGTTTCACCACAAACCAACCACCTTAAGCTTACTAGTAAGAGACAGCAAACGTGTTAGGGTTGAGCATGTTATAGATATGAATCACACGTAATATGCCATGCTCCTAACATTATCACCATTTCTAACATGCTTTTGGAAGGCTTCATGTTTCATTCCGGCTTATCAGGTTGCTTCTTATTGACGCTCTTATTTTCTTCTCTCCCTTTTTTTTTCTTTTTACTCACGCCTCATTTTGATCCCTCATCTTAGTTTAAGGACAAAAGATACTTGATTGATTTTTCTTTTCTTTTTTTTTTATTTACAAAAAATAAATTATTTTGTTTTTTGAATTTTCCAATAAGCAAACACACACAATTTTCTTCTCTCCCTTTTTTTTTCTTTTTACTCACGCCTCATTTTGATCCCTCATCTTAGTTTAAGGACAAAAGATACTTGATTGATTTTTCTTTTCTTTTTTTTTTATTTACAAAAAATAAATTATTTTGTTTTTTGAATTTTCCAATAAGCAAACACACACACTTTTTTTTTGGTTTACTATATTTTTCAAATTAAAAACTTTTTGGATTTTCAATATATATATATATATATATATATATATATATATATATATATATATATATATATATTTATTTATTTATTTATTTATTTATTTTTATTTTTATTTTTGAATTTTAAAGACGTTGAAACGAAAATACGCAAAGAAAACTACGACAGACTCGACCGGACTGAAACAGACTCCACAAAACTAAAGTCACAAACAGACTCCCTAGAGACTTAAACTAAAAATACACATACTAAAACATCTTAGAAAGTGAATGTAAGAGAGAAACTCCAAATTTGCAGACTATCCGCTTGAAATCATCTCGGTTGGGGCAATCCATGCACCAATTGGTTAGACATATCTTTGTACAGGGCCTCCAGGTCTGTAGCAATGTGGCGAGCGAGGTTGATTGCAAACATCAAGTATCCTCCTCTTGACATACTCCTGGAACGCAAACATGCCATCGATTTGCAAATTAGGGGTCGAAAAAAAGAGGATCGGGTATTTTTAGTTGTGAATGGGTCAATTGAGTCTGATAGTGACACGTGGCCAGCCTTCTAAAGTAGGGGTAGATTTGAATAAAAATATAACGGCAAGGACACAATTGACCAAATAATATAACGAAGGATACTTTTAAACTATATTTGATAATACAGGGATAATTTTGATCATTTTCCGTTAAAAATATTAGGAACATTTTTTAATATACTCAAACAAAATTTACCATGATTCAACAGTAATCATGGTATACTATATATTGGGAATATCATTTAACATAAACAAAGTATACCATGATTCAACTATTGGTATTACCATAAAGTATACCACGTTCAACAATAATCATAGTATACTACCAATAATATTGTATATACCAAGAATGTTGGGAATATCTTTTGAAAGGGACCGGACTTTTCCTACTTAGTCACCAATTTAGTCTAATAACACCAAATCAAAGAAATTAACTTTATCCTCTTCAATATTTTTTATGGTCCAACAATGTAGTTTTGAAATTTTCACTGTAAATCACCAAAATATGTTTGAACTAAAAGTTAAGCACCAATTTTATCAACATTCAAATGATTTTAACAATAATCGATCATTAACTTTTATTTTCCACCACCAAACAAGAATTTTAAGCTTTAAAAATGGAAGAACTATGGTGTTCAAGTAAAAAAAAAAAAGGGGATATTTTACTAAAACTATCAAAAAATGGGGACATTCCGCCAAGACCACCCCTCTCAGATTACGCCGTGCTAAATTTAGAAAATATAAGCCCAGCATGAAGAATAAAATTATGTAATATTTTCACAAAATATTTACAAATTAGATTACAACCAATACTTTTGTTTATAGTTTTTCTTTTTTTAAATGACATATATAAATTGTCGATCGATTTGGTTTCGCTCGACCTTTTTCTCTAGTACTAAACCCATCATGTATTATCGGTTTTTATACCAAATTAAATCAAATCAATCAATAAACCGATTCTTTAACTCGCTTTATCAATTTGATTGATGGATTTTAATTTGGGTTACAGAGATTAGCCATTACTTATTTTTCTTGAAATTTTAAATTAAAAGTCTTAATTTCAGGACAATTTAGAATATCTTTGTCTTGAAAAATATAAATTTAGGATGTACTGGTTAATTTCTAAATAGCAACCCTTTATAGTGGCTACTTGGAGTCATTTCTATAATCCTACTTGTTACGAGCTTGTTGGTAACAGCCTAACAGTAGGGGTGTATATAGGTCGGGTTGGCTTGGTTTTTCAATTACCAAATCAAATTAATTGTGTAGGGTTATTAAATATAAAGACCAAACCAAACCAATAAAAGTCAGGTTTTCTAATATCGGTTTTTCTCGGGTTTTTCAGGTTTTCGGATTTTTTCGGGTCTTTTTATAAAGTCTTCATAGTACAAAATATAAAATTTGTGCTCCCAATATTTCTTTGATCCTAGTAAGACATAACTCTATAAGGTATTTTTCAAGAAAATAATATAAAATATGAGATGAACTATGGAATTGTACTGAAATATTCAACAATAAAGAGAATAAAATCGCATAATATAAATATTATTAATATTCCATAATGAAAATAAACATAATCTAAAATTACTAAGTTGCTAAAATAAGTACGACTAACAAGTACTATTTTTACATGACTAAAGTCTATAAAAAATAAGTTGTGCATTTTATCTAAATCATGAAAAAACTAAAAAATAGATATCCAAAACTATTGTCATTCCTAGTACAATTTAATTGAATGTCTTTTATTAGTATTAATATTGACTATAAAACTTATTGTAGCATTCAAGAATTATAAGTCCAAGTTTAAAATAATACGTTAAAAGATAAAATTATGAAAATGTTTAAGAAATATTTATAAACTACACTACAATAAATATTTTTATGTATTAAATATATTTAAAACTTTTATATATGTAATGTCGGGTTGGTTTGGTTTCGGTTTGACTTTTTTCAGTTAACACCAAACCAGACCAATTATGGTCGGATTTTTTCTCCCAACACCAAACCAAATCAAACCAAACCATAATCGGGGTTTTTTTCTCGATTTGATTCGGAATATCGATTTGGTGCGATTTGTCAGTTCCTTTGTACACCCCTACCTAACAGGCTTATCATTTTTTCACAGAATAATTTCAAATTAAGTTATAACGAATATTATTTACGCATAATTTTCTTTCTTTTCCAAGAACATATATAAGTTGTCGATCGATTTGGTTTCGTTTGACCTTTTTCTTTGGTACAAAACCAAAGTATTATCGTTTTTCTATAACAAATGCATATTTTTGCCTATCCTCCTATTTTACAAAAGTTGAAAGATAGGCAAGTGTTTTCCAAATATATATATATGTATAAAAATAAAATTCATTTGAGCCTTTCATGCTTACTATAACTAAGGGCATATCTATGTTTTGTAGGTTTTGGTGACCCATGCTCCTTTTCCTAGATTAATAAACCTTTACAAGTGATGTCACGGTTTCAAATCCCCCGTCTATCTTGTTATTTTTCCCTTTCTTTCTAGAATTTATATAGGAGGTTCAAATCTTACGTCTATTTTGTTATTTATGTCTTTCTAAAATTGGATCCACCCGTGGGGAAGTGGCATGTCTTTTGATCCCTACTACATTAAATTAAGCATTTTTTCTTCTTCTTTTTTCCTTTTTTTATTTGATTATTCTTGCAAAATATTCAAGTCTGACACTTTGAAATCCCTAATTATATTGAATTTCTATATTAAGATTAGCAGAGATGGAGGATATAGTATATTGTCAAGGTTCAACTAATCTCAATATTGTTTATATGAAGTATTGTATACGGTCGAAATAGATTTCGGCTTTCGTACGATTGATCGGGGTCGAAACATAATGGATCAGAGAAAGACTTCATAATATCGAGATGGGTTCCGAAGGTGGTACAAACAAAGCTTCAGATTTCAGGTATAGATCAAACACGGGTCTGAATCGAACTATGATGAGATGATTTCGAGCTTAAGGGGCAGAGGCCAACCGAGATTGAGCCTGAATCATCACTTAATCCAGAGTCCATATCAAGTTCTAGAAGCAATACCGACCGGCACCAAGGCCGATCGAGCTCGAGCTCATAGACAAGAGCAGTTGCGAACACACTAAGGGAGAGAATCTCAGCGGAAATTAGGGAAAAGCTGATTTATTATGGGTTCTCCACTATATATTTTTAATTATAAAAAGTAGAATCCTCCACTATAAAGAGGAAGGCTATATTTTTGTAGAAGGCAGTCTTTTGGCTTACATTGTAATTCAAGTACCATATTCTCCTATATTGAAGAGTTATTCTTTTAAGCTTCATAAATTAATTCAACTTGCTTAGTCCTAAAAATTATTTTTTTTACAACCTTGTTTACTTTGCATTCTTTGCAATCCATATTTGATATTTCTATTTATCCTTACAATTTATAATAATTTATATCACATATCCTTATAAATACATATAAATTCAACTCCATCCGTTTTTTCGGGTAAACAGTTTGGCGCTCACCGTGGGGCTAAGAATAACAGTGGTTATTTGATACAAATCTGTAAAAATACACCGTTTTGCGCTTATTTCCGAAAGCATCTCAGATTTCGGATTAGCAACGACTAATTCAATCAAATGGCCTTACCTATCGACAACGAAGCTGGTCTTCCAAATAAAAACAACAACTTGACACCCAGTACAGAAAGACCACTTGTCAACGCCGTTGGAGCTCGGATCGGAGTGCCGATAGATATCAATTCGCATGTGGTCATTGAGGTGAACATACATTCTGAACCTGAAAATAGCATTCATGGTGGCACTCGGTCTGCAGCTCGAAACACCCATAACATTGAGGAAAACGTCGTCAGCTTACGTATAATTTTTGAAATATTACAAGCCCAACAGGTAGCGATAGCTCAGTTGCAGAGCCAAACCCAGCTACCAAGCAGGCCGGAGCCCAGTTCACCCCGAGAAATTGTCCACTGAACGGAGCAAGCCATAGTGAAGTCAATGAGCAAGAATCGGGGACTACTCCCAAAATCGCTAAAATACTCGAAGAACTCACAAAGCGAGTCAAAGCCAACGATAAAAAAGTAAAAACATATAATTCTAGGGTCGACCAGATCCCGAGGGCTCCACCAATGATAAAAGGGCTGGATTCCAAAAAATTCGTGCAAAAGCCTTTCCCCTCGAGCGCGGCCCCAAAACCAATCCCTAAAAAATTCTGTATGCCCAAATTTCCCAAATATAACGGAACGACCGATCCCAACGAACACGTCACCTCTTACACGTGCGCCATAAAGCGTAATGATTTGGAGGACGATGAAATCGAATCTATATTGTTAAAAAAGTTTGGAGAGACCCTCTCGAAGGGAGCAATGATTTGGTATCACAACCTACCACCGAATTCGATTGATTCATTTGCCATGTTAGCAGATTCTTTCGTAAAGGCACACGCCGGGGCCATAAAGGTCGCAACAAGGAAATCAGACCTTTTCAAGGTAAGACAAAAGGATAACGAGATTCTAAGGGAGTTCGTATCTCGTTTTCAAACGGAACGAATGGATCTGCCACCGGTCATAGACGATTGGGTTGTTCAAGCTTTCACTCAAGGTTTGAACGAATGAAGTTCGACGGCATCACAGCGACTGAAGCATAACCTGATCGAGTACCCACCTATCACTTGGGCCGACGTGCACAATCGGTACCAATTAAAAATTAGAGTCGAAGATGATCAGTCGGGGGCTGAACCCGCTTCTCGAAGGGATATCAATCGAGAATAAGATCCGATCAGGGATCGATATCGACCGTATAACGGAAACCACAGAATCAATGAATCGAGACGTAACCCTGGATAAATCAACAAAAGAAGTGATCGAGGTCAAGGGTCTCGGGGACCGATGAATAGAAGTGGGTTCGATAGGCCTACCAGATCTAAGGAAGCGCATCAGTTATCGGAGTATAACTTCAGCATTGATGCATCCGCCAACGTGTCAGCTATCGGACGTATCAAAGACACGAAATGTCCTCGACCCATGCAGATCGATCCTGCCCAGAGAAATCACAATCAAATGTGTGAATATCATGTCACCCATGGCCACAGAACGGAAGATTGCAGTCAACTAAGAGAGGAGGTAGCCCGGTTATTCAATAAAGGGCACCTTCGAGAATTTTTAAGCGACAGGGTGAAGAACCATTTCAAAAATAGGGGTTTCGGCAAGCAGAATGAACAAGAAGAACCACAGCACGTCATCTACATGATCATCGGTGGTGTCGATACCCCTCAAAGGTCGGTGCTTAAACACACTAAAATATCGATTGTGAGAGAAAAGCGATCTCGAACTTAGGATTACGCACCCATAGGACTTTTGTCTTTCAATGATGAAGATGCAGAAGGAGTCATACAACCTCATAACGATGCACTGGTAATATCCGTACTTAGGAATAAAACTAAAGTTAAGCGTGTGTTAATTGATCTAGGGAGCTCAGCCAACATCATTAGATTGAAGGTCGTACAACAACTCGGTCTATAGGACCAGATCATGCCCGCGACCCTGGTCCTAAACGGATTCAATATGGCATGTGAAACCACCAAAGGCGAGATAATTCTGCCAATAAACGTGGTCGGGACCATCCAGGAAACAAAGTTCCACGTAATCGAAGGTGACATGAGGTACAATGCCCTTTTTGGAAGGCCGTGGATCTACAACATGAGAGTTGTACCCTCAACCCTATACCAGGTTCTTAAATTCCCAACATCGAGGGGGGTCATAACAGTGTACGGAGAGCAACCGGCCGCAAGAGAAATGTTTGTCGTCGAGGAAGCGAATCTGATATCCTCGCCTTCGCCAATAAAGGGATCGAGCTCAAAAGGGGAACAAGATGCCAAATAGCAATCACAGACACCAGCTTTACCCCAACTAGAAAATTAGAAGATCGATGAAGTTGATGATCATAGGATTCTTCAATCCTTTTTGTTTCCCGATGATTCTGACGCCATCCAATCAACGATCGAAGAATTGGAGAAAGTCATATTAATCGAGTGTTTGCCCGAACGAAAGGTATACCTGAGAACGGTATTAACCCCCAAACTCAGGAACAAACTTATTCAATTTCTTATCGATAACATAGATTATTTTTCTTGGTCCCATTTAGATATAATAGGAATCCCACCGGATATAACGACACATCGGATAAGCTTGGACCCTAGGTTCAAACCGGTAAAGCAAAAGAGAAGACCCTAGTCTGAGGTAAAGCACGCATTCATAAAGGACGTGGTAACCAAACTTCTCAAAATAGGGTCCATTCGGGAGTGCAATATCCTGAATGGTTAGCCAATGTAGTTGTAGTGCCTAAAAAGGGAACAAACTTAGAATGTGTGTAGATTATAAGGATTTGAACAAAGCATGTCCCAAAAAAAAAATTTCGCTGCCCAACATCGATCGCATGATCGATGCCACGGCCGGCCACGAGATCCTTACTTTTCTCGATGCCTATTCCGGGTATAATCAAATCCAAATGAACCCGGAAGACCAGGAAAAGACTTCATTTGTCACCAAGTATGGAACATATTGTTATAATGTGATGCCCTTCGGGCTAAAAAATGCAGGAGCTACTTACCAATGCCTAGTAAATAAAATGTTCGAGGAACAAATAGGTAAATCAATGGAAGTTTATATTGATGACATGGTAGTTAAGTCCCTGCGCGCAGAGGACCATTTGAACCATTTGCAGGAAATGTTCGAGATTGTAAGGAAATACAACATGAAGCTCAACCCCGAGAAATGTGCTTTCGGGGTCAGTTCGGGCAAGTTCCTCGGCTTAATGGTGTCAAATCGGGGGATTGAGATTAAACCGGATAAAATCAAGGTCACCGAAAACATCACCATCATGGATAGCGTGAAAGTCATACAGAGGCTAACGGGGCGGATTGCAGCCTTAGGCCGATTCATTTCGAGGTCGTCAGATCGAAGTCACAAATTTTTCTCTCTACTCAAAAAGAAGAACGATTTCGCTTGGACCTCGGAATGCCAACAGGCATTAGAGGAATTAAAACAATATTTATCGAGCCCACCACTGTTTCATACTCCAAAAACAGATGAAAAACTTTACTTGTAGTTGGCAGTATCGAAAATCACGGTAAGCGGTGTCCTAGTTCAAGAAGAGCAAGGTACGCAATTTCCCATTTATTATATAAGTCGAACCTTAGGAGAAGCAGAAACTAGATATCCGCACCTAGAAAAATGGGCACTTGCACTGATAAGCGCCTCTAGAAAGTTAAGATCGTACTTTCAATGTCACCCCATATACATATTAACCACTTACCCACTTCGTAATATTTTGGACAAGCCTGAACTATCAGGCCGACTGGCCAAATGGGCCGTCGAACTCAGTGGGTACGATATTGAATATCAACCCCGTACGACCATCTAGTCTCAAATATTAGCGTACTTTGTGGACGATTTCACGCCGACCCTCGTACCCGATTTCACGCCGACCCTCGTACCCGAAGACGAAAAATAACTCTTATTGAAATCGGGTACGTCATCAGAGGTATGGACCCTTTTTACGGACGGGGCTTCGAACATGAAGGGGTCCGGGCTAGGCGTCGTTTTAAAGCCACCAACGGGTAACACTATTAGGCAATCTATCAAAACTACTAGGTTGACTAACAACGAGGCCGAGTATGAGGCCATGATTACAGGTCTCGAGCTAGCTAAAAGCTTGGGATTAGAAGTCATTGAAGCGAAGTGTGACTCTTTGCTGGTGGTAAATCAAGTAAACAAAACCTTCGAAGTTCGAGAAGATAGAATGCAAAGGTATTTGGACAAACTGTAGGTCACTTTGCACCATTTCAAAGAATGGGCTTTACAGCATATTCCACGAGAGCAAAACAGTGAGGCCGATGCACTTGCAAATTTGGGATCATCGGTCGAGGAAGGTTAGTTAAGCTTGGGAATTGTCGTTCAACTCTCGAGATCTGTAATCGAAGAAGGTCATACCGAGATAAATTCTACGAGCTTAACCTGGGATTGGAGAAATAAGTATATTGAATACTTAAAGAATGGAAAGCTCCCATCGGACCCTAAAGATTCGAGGCCCTTACGAACCAAAGCTGCTCGATTCACATTAACTGCAGATGGAATGCTATACCGAAGGACATTCGATGGACCATTGGCAGTATGCTTAGGTCCAGGAGACACCGATTACATCCTACGTGAGGTGCACGAGGGCACTTATGGAAATCATTCCGGTGCCGATTCATTAGTCCAAAAAATAATTAGGGCAGGGTATTATTGGATCTATATGGGTAAAGATGCAAAGGATTTTGTTCAAAAATATGACAAAGGTCAAAGGTTTGCACCAATGATCCATAAGCCCGGAGAGAAACTTCACTCAGTTCCATCCCCATGGCCATTCATGAAATGGGGAATGGATATCGTCGGCCCTATGCCATCGGCTCTAGGTAAAGCTAAGTTCATTTTATTTATGACTGACTATTTCTCTAAATGGGTTGAAGCATAGGCGTTCGTGAAAGTAAGAGAGAAAGAGGTTATAGACTTTGTCTGGGATCATATCGTATGTCAATTCGGGATACCCACGGAAATAGTGTGTGACAATGGGAAACAGTTTGTCGGCAGCAAAGTGACAAAATTCGTCGAAGACCACAAAATAAAAAGGATATTATCAACACCGTATCACCCCAGTGGGAACGGACAAGCCAAATCAACGAACAAAACTATCATTCAAAACCTAAAAAAGAGGTTGAACAACACTAAAGAAAAATGGAGAGAAACCATACCGGAAGTCCTTTGGGCATATCGAACAACATCAAAATCTAGTACGGGGGAAACCCCGTTCTCCATAGTATATGGCTCCGAAGCCTTGATTCAAGCCGAAGTCGGGGAACCCAACGCCAGGTTTCGATATACAAAAGAAGAGTCAAATAACGAGGCTATGAACACTAGCCTCGAGTTATCGGATGAAAAACGAGAAGCTGCTCTCGTCCAATTGGCCGCCCAAAAGCAATGAATTGAAAGATACTATAATCGAAGAACCAAGCTTTGCCATTTTAAACTCGGGGACTTAGTGCTAAGGAAAGTCAACCTCAATACCCGAAATCCAAACAAAGGAAAACTAGGACCGAATTAGGAAGGACCGTATCAGGTTCTTGAGAACGTCGAAAAAGGATCATACAAGTTCAGTATTATAAATGGCAAACAACTATCAAGCAATTAGAATGTATCGCACCTAAAACGATACTACTGCTAAAGTACGACCCTCCCATATTCGTTTACATTTCGAAACTAACCCCTGCAGGAGTCCGATCACGAGCTAGGATGGATCCTTCAATACGAAGCCCTAGGTCTGAAAGCACACGTTGTACTTTTTTTCCCTTAGACCGGTTTTATCCCAAATGGATTTTTCGACAAGGTTTTTAATGAGGAAACCAATAATCGTGCTATACTTAGAAATAATTCGACAGTATCCGAGTCCTCTTTACAATCAACCTCGAATACTAGGGGCATTAACCCTCAAATATATCAAGATTCTGATGCAAGAAAGTTATTTCATAAAAACAGGGTTCCAATAGGAAAGGGTGTAAGATCCAAATGGTCAAAACGAACCATGCTCATGTAGTTGGCCCGAGCCCTGACACAAAACATGAACACATGTATAATGACTTTTAAAGAAAGTTCTCTTCTTTACCGATATCTTATATCCAAGAAAAATTCCTCTATTTCGAGATTTATTATACAAACAGGATTGAGTTCGAGCAAGCGTTCACTCTATTATTACGGCTACGGGCCACATTACTTCGAGTTCAAATCATTCACTCGACTACTAAGCCTACGGGCTACTTTTATTTCGAGTTCGAGCAAGTACTCACTCGACCATTACGCCTACGGGCTACATTATTTCGAGTTCGAATCATTCACTCGACTACTAAGCCTACGGGCTATTTTTATTTCGAGTTCGAGCAAGCACTCACTCGACCATTATGCCTACGGGCTACATTACTTCGAGTTCGAATCATTCACTCGACTACTAAGCCTACGGGCTACTTTTATTTTGAGTTAGAGCAAGCACTCACTCGACCATTACGCCTACGGGATACATTACTTCGAGTTTGAATCATTCACTCGACTACTAAGCCTACAGGCTACTTTTATTTCGAGTTCGAGCAAGCACTCACTCGACCATTACGCCTACGGGCTACATTACTTTGAGTTTGAATCATTCACTCGACTACTAAGCCTACGGGCTACTTTTATTTTGAGTTCAAGCAAGCATTCACTCGACCATTATGCCTACGAGCTACATTACTTCGAGTTCAAATCATTCACTCAACTACTAAGCCTACGGGCTATTTTTATTTCAAGTTCGAGCAAGCACTCACTCGATCATTACGCCTACGGACTACATTATTTCAAGTTCAAATCATTCACTCGACTACTAAGCCTACAGGCTACTTTTATTTTGAGTTCGAGCAAGCACTCACTCGACCATTACGCCTATGGGCTACTTTTATTTTGAGTTCGAGCAAGCACTCACTCGACCATTACGCCTACCGGCTACATTACTTCGAGTTTGAATCATTCGCTCGACTACTAAGCTTACGAGCTACTTTTATTTCGAGTTCGAGCAAGCACTCACTCGACCATTATGCCTACGGGCTACATTACTTCGAGTTCGAATCATTCACTCGACTACTAAGCCTACGGGCTACTTTTATTTCGAGTTCGAGCAAGCACTCACTCGACCATTATGCCTACGGGCTACATTATTTCAAGTTCGAATCACTCACTCAATTATTAAAGCCTAAGAAGTCCAAATTTGATCAAATTTCCTAAATCCTTGTGAAAATATTCATAAGGCATGAATAAAATCTTCACAAGACAGGAAACAAAATAGAATCAAGTCGGCAAAAGAAAAGGATATTTGTATATATACAAGATTATTTACATGATTGATTACAACATAGAAACTAAGGGCTAAGCTTCTTAGTTATCCCCAGGAGCGGTCTCTTCTCTATCGGGCTCCCCCCTATTCTCGGACCCGCTCTTACTCCCATCATCATCATCATATCATCATCGTCATCATCAGAAACCAAGGCTTCAGCATCGGCTTCAAGTTCTTTAGATCTTTTTATCTCTTCAGCGAGATCGAAACCTCGAGCATGGATCTCCTCGAGGGTCTCCCTCCGAGATCGGCACTTAGCAAGTTCAGCAACCCAATGTGCTCAAGTATCGGCGGTCTCAGTTTCCTCTCTTGCTTGGACTTGGGCAGCTTCAGCGTCGGCCTGATAGACGGCAACGAGCGCATCTGCATCAGCCTTTGCCTTTTCGGCATTAGATTCGACCTTGGCAAGTTCAGAGGCCAACCGAGCCTCGAGCTCCTCTATTCTTCTTGCTTGAACCAAGCTTTTCTCCTTCATACTATGAAGTTGGTTTTTGGACGATGATAATTGGGCTCGAGCTGCTTCTTTCTCTGCAGCAAAGTGATCCATACCTTCTTTCCACTTTAAAGACTCCGTTTTTATCTCATCGACCTCCTCACGGAGTTTCCCAATCATCTTAATTTTTTGTTGCAGCTGTGAGACCGAAAAATTAGCCATTGTTCCAGTATCGAGCCCATAGGCTTTTAAAAGTATCATTACCTGCTCGGACAGATCGGTTTGATATTGGTAAGCCTTGGCCAACTCAGCTCGGGGGTCTTTTATTTCCTCTCCCATTTGCCCTAAGAGAAGCTTAAGGGAGTTCCTTGCCTCCGTAACCCGTTGAAGGTCGGCCTCATATCGACGCAGCTCGATTCGGTACCGAGAACATAATTCTCGATGAACTGTCGTGGCCTGCAAAGAAAGAAGAAATTAAGTTAGAAAAGAAAAGCAAACTTAAAGGTAACGCCTTATAATTTAAGGCTTACCTGATTCAAAGCCTGCTGCACTCCGTGAAAAAGATCTGATTCGTCACTTGTATCGGTAGCGTCCTCGACATCGATAAACAGGTCACGAAAAGGATCCTATCCATCATGAGGCTTGTCTAATTCGAGGACCCCCAAAGCTTGGGCTTCCCGAATTGCCCCTACGAAAAAAGCAGGGAAGGTGGGCAAGTCTTCGATTGCTACTGCCCCAAGTAAATCACCTGGGACATTCTCTTTGGTTCGAAGAGATTCGGGAAGAGCCCCTTCAGACATATCCCCCATCTGTTGGCTTCGATGAGAAGCATCTTTGATCTCCAACAACTTGGGGACTCTGCGCGAATTTTTCTCCGATATATCCTCAGTTCGAGGCGGAGCCTTATGAACCTCCATCGATCCAACTGCATGTGGAACGTCGGTGGTCTTCTTCGTTTGGGCCGCCAGCGCGGACCCGTCGTTCTCTTCTTCTTCTTTTTCTTCATCTCTTAGACGCAGAACTGATTCTACGGTCAAAGGAATGATATTCTTGTTCGGCTTACGAGTCATCCTCTTCTTCGATTCTTGATCTTCAAGGACGGGGGCTCTTTTCCTCTTATTATCTTTCACCGGCTTTGGGACAGAGGCCAAAGCCTCTTCCTCGACGAACGAGGGCCTCAAAACTGCATCTTTGCCCACACCTACATACGAGAAATTTTATTAAAGTGTGTGAAAAGCATCTTGTTTGAACTACCAAAAGATACGATAAAGGTGCTTACCATGATTTTTGGCCTCCCATCGGCCCTTTGACAAGTCACGCCATGAGCGCTCGGCGTATGAGGAGGTCGAAACCAGATCACGTACCCAGTTCTTGAGATCGGGCACTGCGCCGGGTATCCAGGGAACCACTGCATCACAAAAGGGGAATATTGGTGAGAAAGTAAATGAAAGGACAAAATAGTAGGAGATAATAATAGTATTACACTTACGCTTCATGTTCCACTCCTCGGGAAAAGGCATCTTCTCGGTCGGAATCAGGTCTGAAGTCCTTACTCGAACGAACCTGCCCATCCACCCTTGATCTTTATCCTCGTTTATACTCGAGAACAGAGCCTTGATAGCTTGACGTTGGAGTTTTATTAACCCTCCTCGAAAAAGGCGAGGACGGTATAATCGGACAAGATGATCGAGGGTGAAAGGCATCCCCTCGATTTTATTCACAAAATATCGGATCAAAATAATGATCCGCCAAAAGGAAGGATGTATCTGGCCTAGGGTTATTAGGTATTTACGGCAAAAATCTATGATAACAGGGTCGAGGGGACCTAACGTGAAAGGGTAAGTATACACGCTTAAAAACCCTCTCACGTGAGTAGTAATATCCTCTTCGGGAGACGGCACTACCACTTCTTTGTTCTCCCAGTTACAATCTTTTTTTATCCGCTCGATATGCCCCCAGGTTATCGAACAAATATATCTCGATGCGGGCTCACATTGGCCAGAACCGGCGAACCTTTATCGAGTTTGAAATCGGAGGTAAGAACACACGCCGCCGGAATGCACTCCTCAGGCCGTGGATCTACCGGTGTTTTGTCGGCGAAAAATTGGAAAGAAGAAGCTTTTTCTTTTTGAGGGACGGTTTATGATGTCTTCACCATTTAGGATTTAAAGAAGATGACAAAGATTTGGTGGTTTAGAAGAAGAATTTTGTAGAAAAAGAGCCAAAGATCAGCGAATAAACTGAGAAGAGACGAAAAAGAACTTGAAAAATTTTCTAAATATTGAAGAAGTAAAAGTGATGGACGGTGGACGGAAAGGCTATTTATAGATTGAAACAATGACGGTTCAATATCAGCGGTGGCCGATCACCGTCTGACATGCATTAAATGCCTTGAAAAACTAAATCGACGGGTCACCTATCACGTGCGTCATGATCGAGCCCAATGATAACGTCAGCTTATAATCCAATCGAGCCATTAAAAAATCATATCCTTTCTCACCACATCCTTCCCGAGAAATAAGGGGACTATCTATATACGGTCGAAATAGATTTCGGCCTTCATACGATTGATCGGGGTCAAAACTGTGATGACCCAAAATGTCATCTTTAATTTTATCATTCCTTGACTTGCGTGCGCAGTCCGTAAAAATTTTCGGGAAGTTTTTTTGTGAAAAATAGATTAAAATGTGAATTAGAGCTTTAAAACTCAACTGAGTTGACTTTGGTCAATATTTTGAGCGAACGGGATTAGATCAGTATTTTGACAGTTCCGGTAGGTCCGTATCCTGATTTGGGACTTGAGCGTATGCCCAGAATCAAATTCTGAGGTCTCTAGCCCGAGATATGAAATTTTGATGAAAAATTAAAATTTTAAGTTCAAATAGTGACCAGATGTCGAATTATGTGCAAACGACCCCGGAATAGAATTTTGATGATTCCAACAGCTTCGTAATGGTAATTTTGGACTTAGGAGCGTGATCGGAATTTTATTTGGAAGTCCGTAGTGAAATTAGGCTTGAAATGGCTAAAATAGGAATTTAAGTTTAGAAGTTTGACCGGGGAGTTGACTTTTTGATATCGGGGTCGGAATCCATTTCTGAAAATTTTCACAACTTCGTTATGTCATTTATGACTTGTGTGAAAAATTTGACGTCAATCGGACTTGATTTGATAGGTTTCGACATCGAATGTAGAAGTTGGAAATTCTTGAGTTTCATTAAGCTTGAATTGGGGTGTAATTTGTGATTTTAGCATTGTTTGATTTGATTTGAGATTTCAAATTAGTTCGTATGATATTTTAGGACTTCTTGGCATTCTTGGTTGAGGTCCCGAGGGCCTCGGGTGAATTTCGGATGGTTAACGGATCAAAAGTGGGACTTAGCTACTGCAATTTTTCTGCTGGAAATGCTGTCAAAATCGGGCTACCTGTCAAAATCGGGTTGCCTGTCAAAATCGGGCTCCCTGTCAAAATCGGACTCCCTATCAAAATCGGACTCCCTGTCAAAATCGGGCTCCCTGACAAATCGGGCTCCCTGCCAAAATCGGACTCCCTGTCAAAATCGGGCTCCCTCACAGATCTGTAAGTTATAAAAACAGGGGACTTCATCCCATTTGCCATTTTTGACGAATTGGAGCTTGAGGAGAGGCGATTTTGATATATTTTCAAGGAAAAATATTGGGGTAAGTGATTCTAACTCGGATTTGGTCAATATACACGAATATATCATTGTTTTCACCATTTAATTAGTGTTTTGAGATAGAAATTTGAAAATTTTTTAGAAATCTCAAAGAAACAAAATTTTGACATTTCGGTGTCGATCCAGAGTCAGATTTGAGTGAAACTGGTATGGTTGGACTCGTAATTGAATGGGTTGTCGGATTTTGTGAGTTTCTCTGGATTCCGAGATGTGATCCCCACGGGCGATTTTTGAGCTAATTTCGGATTTTATTGAAAAATATAGTATTTTCTTATGAAATTAATTCCTATAATTTTTGTTGACTGTATCGAACTAATTATGACTAGATACGAGTTGATCGGAGTCGGAAAATCGAGGAAAAAGCATAATACTTGATTAAATTAGAGCAAGTCGAGGTAAGTGACTTGTCTAACCTTGTGTGGGGGAAATTTTTCCTAGGATTGGTATTGATATGATTATTAAAATGTGTTGAAAGTCGTGTACACGAGGTGACGAGTGTCTACACGGGCTAAATGTGAAAGATTATATTTTAAAATTGTGCAGATCACTGTTGCGCATTTATTAAATTATTTTATCTTGTATTCTTCATCATTGATGTGAAATATATAGCTTAAATTTATTTGACATTTTCCTCCTAATTGTTTTACCTGTTTAGTTGAAACTTGGTTTATTTTATTCTGTGCATTATTTGAAGGTTGATTTTCTTTAAATTAAATACTATTAATATGAAGTATTTTACATTTTTAAATTTGATATTGATGCAACGTATTAAAGATTTTGAAATATTATTTTTCTGAATTATTTATTCCTGAATATTTTTGTAAGATTTTCGTACTCATTGTGATGGAGTCGTGAACTCTTTATTATGGAAACATATTATTGATAATTTATTTTGGCATGGGCCGTGAGCTCTTTATTGTGAAAAAATATTGTTGATGAATTATTTTGGCAAATTAAATTATTTGAGCACTTGAGGTGCAAATTGTGATATATTGTGATATCGATACGCATGCGGTGGTATAAGGTCTGGGTATTGAAACGCATACGGTGAGATAAGGGTGGCTTGATACGCGTGGCTAGTAGGGGGAACTACTAGAAGTAATGTAGTGTGATAAGGATGGCTAAAATACGGGATGTTATTTTGAGAAAAATATTTTTTTTAAAATAAATTGTGAAGGCTCCCGCAGTGAGATAAGAAAATGAGATATTGTGAATTTATTTATGATTTTGGACTACGAGGCGGTACCTCGGGAGTGCCTTGTTGATATTGATTTATGGCCGCAGTTGCCTTTGATTAGTTGTTGTGATTTATTTTTGAAGTTGAAAGGAAATTTTATTTTGTTTCCACGAAATATTAATCGCCATTATTTGGTGTAATTAAATGTGGCATTCTACTTGATTCATTTCCATTGTCATTTTATCTTATTATATTGTTTAAACATTTTACCATGTCATTATTTATTCTCCATAGGGCCTGACCTAACCTCGTCACTACTCTACTGAGGTTAGGCTTGGCACTTACTGGGTACCGCTGTGGTGTACTCATACTACGCTTCTACACATCCTTTTGTGCAGATCCAGGTACATCTTATCAAACCAGGCATCAGTAAACTAGCCGTACGAGGAGACTTCGAGGTATATTTGCCAGCGTTCGCAGACTCTGGAGTCCCTTTCTATCTTACTATGTTGTCTCCCTTATTTGTTTTAAACTCTGATGTATAGAGACATGGAGAATAAATTCTTAGAAGCTTGTGACTTATTTCTACCGGATTTTGGGAGTTAAAATTGTTTGAATTGTAGTTTATTTTTTTCAGATATTTATTATTATTCCGCATTGATAGGCTTACCTAGTCTTAGAGACTAGGTGCCATGACGATATCCTACGGAGGAAATTTGGGGTTGTGACAAGTTGGTATCAGAACTGATTTATTATTTCTCAGTATGGTGGATTTCGATATTATTTTGGGCATGGACTGGTTGTCTCACTATCACGCTATTCTTGATTATTACATCAAGGCGATGACGCTGGCTATGCCAGGTCTACCGCGGCTAGAGTAGAAAGGTACCTTGGATCATGTTCCTAGCAGGGTTGTTTCATTTCTTAAAGCTCAACGAATGGTTGAGATGGGGTGTGATGAGTATCTGGCCTATGTGAGAGATGTTAGTATTGATACTCCTACTATGGAGTCAGTTCCTGTAGTAATGGATTTTCCTGATGTATTTCTAGCAGATCTTCCGGGTATGCCACCTGACAGGGATATTGACTTTGGCATTGATTTATTACCGGGTACTCAACCCATTTCTATTCCACCATATCGTATAGCCCCAACAGAGTTGAAAGAATTAAAAGAACAGTTACAGGAGTTGCTTGATAAGAGTTTCATTCGGCCTAGTGTATCGCCTTAGGGTGCTCCTGTCTTATTTGTGAAGAAGAAGGATGGTTCTATGTGGATGTGTATTGATTACCGCCAGCTGAACAAGGCTACAGTGAAGAACAGGTATCCATTGCCATGTATTAATGATCTATTTGATCAGCTTCAGGGTGCCAGAGTGTTCTCTAAGATCGACTTACGTTTAGGCTATCATCAGTTGAAGATTCGGAAGTCAGATATCCTGAAGACTGCTTTCAGGACTCGTACGGTCATTACGAGTTCCTTGTGATGTCTTTTGGGCTGACCAACTCCCCAGCAGCATTTATGCACTTAATGAATAGTGTATTTCAGCCCTATCTTGATTCTTTCATCATTGTGTTTATTGACGACATTCTGGTGTATTCCTGGAGTCGGGAAGAACATGAACAGCACCTGAGGACTGTCCTTCAGACTTTGAGAGAAAAGAAGTTATATGCAAAATTTTCAAAGTGTGAATTCTGGCTTAATTCAGTGGGATTTTTGGGTCATATAGTTTCGTGCGAGAGGATCAAGGTAGATCCGAAGAAAATTGAAGCAGTGCAGAGTTGGTCCAGACCGTCCTCAGCTACAAAAATTCGGAGTTTTCTTGGTTTGGCAGGGTATTATCGCCGATTTGTAAAGGGTTTCTCTTCTGTTGCTGCATTTATGACCAAATTGACCCAGAAGGGTGCTCCGTTCAGGTGGACCAAAGAATGTGAGGAGAGCTTCCAAAAGCTCAAGACAGCTTTGACTACATCCCCAGTATTGGTATTACCTATAGTTTCAAGGGCTTATACTGTGTATTGTGATGCATCGCATATTGGTCTCAGCGCAATGTTGATGCAAGACGGTAGAGTGATTGCCTACACATCCAGACAGTTAAAGGTGCATGAGAAGAATTATCCTATACACGACCTTGAGTTAGCAACTATTGTTCATGGCTTGAAGATTTGGCAGCATTATTTGTACGGTGTCCATTGCGAGGTCTACACTGATCACAGAAGTCTACATCATCTGTTTAAATAGAAGGATCTTAATTTGTGGCAGCAGAGGTGGTTGGAGTTTCTTAAGGATTATGATATCACCATTCTCTATCATCCTGGGAAGGCCAATGTAGTGGTCAATGCCTTGAGTCGTAAGACGGAGAGTTTGGGCTGCTTAGCATATTTACCGGTAGCAGAGAGTCCTTTAGCCTTGGATGTTCAGTCCTTGGCCAACCAGTTTGTCAGATTGGATGTTTCCGAGCCGAGTCGAGTTTTGGCTTGTGTGGTTTCTCAGTCTTCTCTTTATGATCATATCAGGGAGCGTCAGTATGATGACCCCCATTTGCTTGTCCTTAAGGATACAGTTCAGCACGGTGATGCCAAGAAAGTCACTATTGGAGATGACGGTGTACTACAGATGCAGGTCAGGCTATGTGTACCCAATGTAGATGGCTTGCGTGAGTTGATTCTCCAGGAGGCTCACAGTTCGTGGTACTTCATTCATCCGGGTGCTGCAAAGATGTATCAGGACTTGAGACAGCACTATTGGTGGAGGCGGATGAAGAAAGACATAGTGGAATATGTAGCTCGGTGTCTAAATTGTCAACAGGTGAAATATGAGCATCAGCGACCGGGTGGATTGATTTAGAAGTTAGAGATTCCAGAATGGAAATGGGAGAGGATCATTATGGATTTCATTGTTGGGCTCCCACGGACTCAGAGGAAGTTCGATGTAGCTTGGGTGATTGTGGATAGATTGACCAAGTCAGCTCATTTCATTCATGTGATGACTACCTACTCTTCCGAGCAGTTGGCTCGAATCTATATTCGTGAGATTGTCAGACTTCACGGCATACCAGTATCTATCATCTCTGACCGGGGTACGCAGTTTACATCATGGTTCTGGAGGGCAGTACAATGTGAGTTGGGTACTCGGGTAGATTTGATCATTGTTGCGCATTTATTAAATTATTTTATCTTGTTATATTCTTCATCATTGATCTGAAATATATACCTTAAATTTGCTTGACTAATTATTTTACCTGTTTAGTTGAAATTTGGTTTCTTTTATTCTGTGCATTATTTGAAGGTTGATTTTCTTTAAATTAAATATTATTAATATGAAGTATTTGACATTTTTAAATTTGATATTGAAGCAACGTATTAAAGATTTTGAAATATTATTTTCCTAAATTATTTATTTCTGAATATTTTTGTAAGATTTTCGTATTCATTGTGATGGAGCCGTGAGCTATTTATTGTGGAAAAATATTATTGATGATTTATTTTGGCATGAGCTGTGAGCTCTTTATTGTGGAAAAATATTGTTGTTGAATTACTTTGGAAAGTTAAATTATTTGAACACTTGAGGTGCAAATTGTGATATATTGTGATATTGATACGCATGCGGTGGTATAAGGCCTGGGTACTGAAACGCATGCGGTGCGATAAGGATGGCTTGATACGCGTGGCTAGTAGAGGGAACTACTAGAAGTAATGTGGTGTGATAAGGATGGCTAAAACGCAGGATGCTATTTCGGGAAAACTATTTTCTTTCAAATAAATTGCGAAAGCTCCCGCGGTGAGATAAGTAAATGAGATATTGTGAATTTATTTATGATTTGGGACTACGAGGCGGTACCTCGGGAGTTCCCTTGTTGGTATTGATTTATGATCGCAATTGCCTTTGATTATTTGTTGTGATTTTATTTGAAGTTGAAAGGAAATTTTATTTTGTTTCCACGAGATATTAATTGCCATTATTTGGTGTAATTAAATGTGACATACTACTTGATTCATTTTCATTGTCATTTTATCTTATTATATTGTTTAAATATTTTACCATGTCATTATTTATTCTCCAGTAGAGTGTGACATGACCTCGTCACTACTCTACCGAGGTTAGGCTTGGCACTTAATGGGTACCGCTGTGGTATACTCATACTACGCTTCTGCACATCTTTTTGTGCAGATCCAGGTACATCTTATCATACCAGGCATCAGTAAGCTAACTGTACGAGGAGACTTCGAGGTATATCTGACAGCGTCCGCTGACTCTGGAGTCCCCTTCTATCTTACTATGTGTCTTCCTTATTTGTTTTAGACTCTGATATATAGAGACATGGAAAATAAATACTTAGAAGCTTGTAACTTATTTCTACTGGGTTTTGGGAGTTAAAATTATTTGAATTATAGTTTATTTATTTCAGATATTTATTATTATTCCGTATTTATAGGCTTACCTAATCTTAGAGACTAGGTGCCATCACGACATCCTACGGAGGGAATTTGGAGTCATGACAGAAACATAATGGATCAGAGAAAGACTTTGTAATATCGAGATGGGTTCCGAATGTGGTACAAACAAAGCTTCAGATTTCGGGTATAGATCGAACACCGAGTTCGAACTCATTATCGAGCTCGGGTCTGAATCGAACTATGATGAGATGATTTCGAGCTTAAGGGACAGAGGCCAACCGAGATCGAGTCTGAATCATCACTTGATCCCGAGTCCATATCGAGTTCTAGAAGCAATACCGACCGGCACCAAGGCCAATCGAGCTCGAGCTCACAGACAAGAGCCATTGCGAACACACTAAGGGAGAGAATCTCGGGGAAAATTTGGAAAAAGCTTATTTATCATGGGTTCTCCACTATGTATTTTTAATTATAAAAAGTAGGATCCTCCACTATAAAGAGGATGGCCATATTTTTGTAGAAGGTAGTTTTTTGGCTTACATTGTAATTCAAGCACCATATTCTCCTATATTGAAGAGTTATTCTTTTAAACTTCATAAATTGATTCAACTTGCTTAGTCCTAAAAATCATCTTCTTTACAACCTTGTTTACTTTGCATTCTTTGCAATCTATATTTGATATTTCTATTTATCCTTACGATTTGTATTAATTTATATCACATATCCTTAGAACTACATACAAATTCAACTCCATCCGTTTTTTCGGGTAAACAAGTATAGATACGTACGAAAAATTACTAAATTAAAAAAAAAATACCTATAATTTAAAATGGTAATGAATTCAAGATAAGAACTTAAAGGTTGAATCCGTCGAATATAAATTTTGAATTATTTTTTAGTGTACCCATTGTTTCTCTTTCACATGGTTCTCTCTTTTCACAAATGTGTGTTATCGGAACTTTAGGGGCTCTTATTTTTTACAGGCACGTATATAGACAATCTAACAGTGATGAATTGTCGATAAGAGATTCTTTCTGTGATTGTAAGATATTCTGGCCGCCATTTAGTTTAAGGTGTGTTTTTTTTCTTTTTATATCCTCTTTATTCGTTTGTTTTCTTATATTGTGTATTTTGTTAATTAGCTCAGAAACCAAGTGGTTTGTACATAAGTAAAGTACCCTGACCGTAAATTTTAGATTCTTTCTACTTTGGAGTATGCCTGGCTTGTTAATAATTTGTATTTGTAAAATAATTTTGAAAACAGAAATAACGAAAAATAGAAATATAGAAGAAACAAAAATTAATTCGAGTCCACTGAATTTACAGTGTTTTGTTAAAGAACTTAATTCCCTTCTACTATCCGAGGTTTAGGATTATTTTCTCCCATAATAGAATGGATTACACACTGGTGTAGAAATACTTCAAACCTTAATGTTTTAGTTAATACAAATGATGGCAGTGAATCACACTTACTTTGTTTGTTTTCATAAGAAAACAATGCAGAAAGGAAGAGGAGATTTCAGAATTTTCTTAAAAAAAATCTGAGGGAATGACATGGTATGTATAACCAACAGATTGGGTTTAAACGAAGAAGTGCAACTCTACCAGATAACCTTTCGCGTAAAATGGTTATTTACACAAAAAATAAACGGAAAAATAAAAACGAGAAGAAATTCAAATTACCATTACGAAAACGGTAGATTTGGATTAAAAATATTGATTTAATTTTATCATTTAACAAATAAATTTGATCTAAAAAATTAATCAATCAGATCATTTGACCAAATCCTGTGATGACCCAAAATGTCATCTTTAAATTTAATAAGTAATTATGTGTTCTAAGACCTCGAAAAGTACCATTTATTATTCCTCGACTTGTGTGCGCAGTCCGTACATTTTTTCGGAAAGTTTTTATGTGAAAAATGGATTAAAATGGGAAATAGAGCTTTAAAACTCAACTAAGTTGACTTTGATCAACATTTTGAGCAAACGGACCCGGATCAGTGTTTTAAAAATTTTAGTAGGTCCGTATCGTGATTTGGGGCTTGAGCGTATGCCCGGAATCGAATTCCGAGGTCCCTAGCCCGAGTTATGGAATTTTGATGAAACAATAAAAGCTTGAAAGCTTAATAATTTCTAAGAAATTACAGATGTTGGATTTATTGACCTCGAGTCCGTATTTTGGTTCCGGAGCCCGGTATAGGTCCACTATAATATTTATGACTTGTCTGCCGAATTTGGCGAGAATTGGAGTTGATTTGACGTGATTCGAACGTCCGGTTGTAAGAATATAAGTTTTAAAGTTTTCTTGAAAATTTCCTTTGATTTGGTGTCTGATTCGTAGTTCTAGGTGTTATTTTGGCGATTCGATCGCGCGAGCAAGTTCGTATGATGTTTTAGAACTTATGTGCATGTTTGGTTTGGAGCTCCGAGGGCTCGGGTGAGTTTCGGATAGGCTACGGGGTGAGTTTCGGATAGGCTACGGGATAATTTCGGACTTAGGAAATCTGGTTTTATGCAGACTTCATGCTTCTGGTGTGTTCTTCTTCGCGTTCGTGAAAATGCGAAGAGCAAATTGGGCTGGCATGTTTTGTGCTTCGTGTTCGCGAAGGCTTGAGGTTCAAAGCTTCGCCTTCGCGATAGAAGCCTCGCGTTCGCGAAGGGAAAGAGACTAGCCAGGAAAAAAAAATAGCCTTCGCGTTTGCGAAGGGCATCTCACGTTCGCGAAGGCCAAGCCAGGCAAGCTTCGCGTTCGTGAAGTAGCCCTCGCGTTCGCGAAGAGTAAATTTTGACAGCACATAATTGTGCTTCGCAAACGCGAGGCACTCACCGCGTTCGCGAAGTGTAAAAATCCCACAAACAGAACTTAAGTTCTGGAAATGGGGTTTCGACCCATTTTTAATTCTTTCCCATTTTTGAGCTCGGGTAAGGCGATTTTTGGGCGATTTTCATGGGAAAACATTGGGATAAGTGTTCCTTATCCTATATTGATTATATTTCATGATTTTATACTCATTTATATCATGAATCCGTGAATTTATGGAAGAAAAATTAGATTTTTAAAAATCTTCCAAAAACGAAAATTTAAGATTTGAAGGTCCATTTGATATCGGAATTGGACAAATTTGGTATGGTTGAACTCGTATTGGAACGGTGTTCGAATTTCGTGAGTTTTTTCAGGATTTGAGATGTGGGTCCCACTGCCGAATATTTTAATGAATTTCGGATTTTTATCCGGAAAATTTATAAATTCATATGGAATTAATTCCTATGATTAGCATTGAATTATTTGTGAATAGATTTGAAGCTTTTGGAGGCAAATTTAAAAGGAAAAGCTCTGGTTGAATAATTTATTTGGAATTTGCAAAGCGAGGTAAATGTCGGGGTTAACCTTGACTTGAGGAAATAGAACCCTTAAATTATTTGTTATGTGAATTGCATATAAACGACGTATAAGCGAGGTGACGAGTGTCTATATGTGATGACCCAACATGTCATCTTTAAATTTAATAAGTAATTCTGTGTTCTAAGACCTCGAAAAGCACCATTTATCATTTCTCGACTTGCGTGCGCAGTCCGTACATTTTTACGGAAAGTTTTTATGTGAAAATGGATTAAAATGGGAAATAGAGCTTTAAAACTCAACTAAGTTGACTTTAGTCAACATTTGAGCAAACGGATCCTGATCCGTGTTTTAAAATTTCCGATAGGTCCGTATCGTGATTTGGGACTTGGGCGTATGCCCGGAATCGAATTCTGAGATCCCTAACCCGAGTTATGAAATTTTGATGAAAAATTAAAAGCTTGAAAGCTTAATGATTTCTAAGAAATTACTGATGTTGGATTTATTGACCTCGGGTCTTTATTTTGGTTCCGGAGCCCGGTATAGGTCCACTATAATATTTATGACTTGTCTGCCGAATTTGGCGAGAATCAGAGTTGATTTGACGTGATTCGAACGTCCGGTTGTAAGAATATAAGTTTTAAAGTTTTCTTGAAAACTTCCTTTGATTTAGTGCCTGATTCGATCGCGCGAGCAAGTTCGTATGATATTTTAGAACTTGTGCGCATGTTTGGTTTGGAGCCCCGAGGGCTCGGGTGAGTTTCGGATAGGCTACAGGATGATTTCGGACTTAGGAAATCTGGTTTTCTGCAGACTTCAGGCTTCTGGTGTGTTCTTCTTCGCGTTCGCGAAGGTACTCTCGCGAACGCGAAGAGCAAATTGGGCTGGCACGTTTTGTGCTTCGCATTCGCGCCATAGTGACCGCGTTCGCGAAGGCTTGAGGTTCAAAGCTTCGCCTTCGCGATAGAAGCCTCGCGTTCGCGAAGGGAAAGAGATTGGCCAGGAAAACAATTAGCCTTCGCTTTCGCAAAGGGCATCTCGCGTTCGCGAAGGCCAAGCCAGGCAAGCTTCGCGTTCGCGAAGAGTAAAATTTGACAGCACATAATTGTGTTTCGCGAACGCGAGGCACTGACCGCGTTCGCGAAGGGTAAAAATTTCAGAAACAGAACTTAAATTCTGAAAATGGGGTTTCGACTCATTTTTAATTCTTTCCCATTTTTGAGCTCGGGTAAGGCGATTTTTGGGTGATTTTTACGGAAAAACATTGGGGTAAGTATTCCTTATCCTATATTGATTATATTTCATGATTTCATACTCATTTATATCATGAATCCATGAATTTATGGAAGAAAAATTAATTTTTTGTAAAATCTTCCAAAAACGAAAATTTAAGATTTGAAGGTCCATTTGATATCGGAATTGGACAAATTTGGTATGGCTGAACTCGTATTGGAACGGGTGTTCGGATTGCGCAAGTTTTTTCGGGATTTGAGATGTGAGTCCCACTGCCAAATATTTTAATGAATTTCGGATTTTTATCCGAAAAATTTATAAATTCATACGAAATTAATTCCTATGATTATTATTGAATATATTGAATTATTTGTGAATAGATTTGAAACTTTCGGAGGCAAATTTAAAAGAAAAAGTTGTGGTTGAATAATTGATTTGGAATTTGCAAAGCGAGGTAAGTGTCGGGGTTAACCTTGACTTGAGGGAATAGAACCCTTAAATTGTTTGTTATGTGAATTGCATGTAAACGACGTATAGGCGAGGTGACGAGTGTCTATACGTCGTCAACTTAATTGTTTGCCTGCTTACTTGAAAAATCATAAATTATTTTTTTATCATAAATTAAGTACTATAATAATTGTTTCTCTCTTATTCCTTGTCAAAATATTAGTTCTTGAATTCTTGCATTAATTGTTACATGCTATTTGAATTATGTGTTTTAAATTGTTATTTGACATTTAGCATATCAAATATTAAACTGCCTATTTCTCCCTGATTTCCATAATAAATTGTTAATTGTCATTGTTTGTTTCATAATTAAATTATAATTGTTGTATGCTTGTTGTCTTATGATTTTATATTAATTGTTACATTTATTGGGGAATTTCTTCTATAAGAATTGATTGAAATAGAAATATTGAAGGATCGGGTTGCACGCCGCAATAGACTTGTTAAAAAGTTAATATTGGAAGATCGGGTTGCACACCGCAATAGACTTGTTAAAAAGTTAATATTGGAGGATCGGGTTGCACGCCGCAACAGACTTATTAAAAGTCAATATTGGGGGATCGGATTGCACGCTGCAATGGACTTAATGAAAAGTCAATATTGGGGGATCGGATTGCACGCCACAACAGACTTATTTAAAAGTCTATATATATACTTGATTGAAATAAATATATGACAGACTTGATTAAAAATGGATATATTATGAGAGCGGGTTGCATGCTGCAACAGAATTGAATGTGAATATATTGTGAGAGCGGGTTGCATGCTGCAACAGAATTGGTTAAAATAATAATGGATTTATGATTGCTGGGTTGGTTTTAATTATTATAAATGAGTTACCTGATTTATTTATATTATTTGTTGTTATTATCAATATTGCGTACATGTTAATGTAAGTGAACCGCCTTAACCTCGTCACTACTTCGTCGAGGTTAGGCTCAGCACTTACCAGTACATGGGGTCGGTTGTACTGATACTACACTCTGCACTTCTTGTGCAGATTTTGGAGTTGGTCCCAGCGGTGTACCATAGACTTGCTCGGATTTCAGCTACCAGTGGAGATTTGAGGTATAACTGCATGGCGTCCGCAGTTTTGAAGTCCCCATCTATTGTACTTTAGCTGTGTGTTTATTTTCAGACAGCTTTATTTTATTCAGACCTTTATTTGTATTTATTCTAGAAGCTCGTGCACTTGTGACACCAATTTTGGGATAGTATTTAGACACCGTTGTTATTATGGATTATTTTAAAAAATTCTTCCGCATTTGCTTCCTTGTTGTTAATAAATTTAAAATTATTTTAAAAATGGATAATGTTATTCTAACGTTGGCTTGCCTAGCAATTGAAATGTTAGGCGCCATCACGGTTTGAAGGTGGGAATTTCGGGTCGTGACAAATCCAAACCCAAATCCCCAAATTCGAAGCCGAGCGAGTGATGACGACAACGACGTAAGGCTTGACTTCTTCTCAACTCTTTAAGAGCTAGAAGTGCAACTATCTATATATACCCAACAAATGAGCTTTCCTCTTCCAATATAAGAAAATGTTCCTTTGTAAAATTTTATTTTTCTCTCCATTTCTTATTCGCCTAAATTTTTAAACTAAAAACCCAACATAGCTTGCCTGAAATGATGAATTATTTGGTATGACAATGAATTGGGTTGAGTAAAGCGGAATGTATACAAAAGGGTCCTAGTCTCATAGATAACTAACTCAACTTAATTTGAATTGATGAATAGGTGAATATTGAAATGAGACTGAGTGTGCATTTTTTAAACACTGTCATTCAAAAAATTGTTCTTTCGATGATTGATTTTTTTTTTAAACTCAACTTAGATTGTAGTGGACTGGATCTTGAATGCTTTTACAAGAAAGTGTTGTTTTTATTTTCAAGAACAAGGTTATGACTTATGATATAGACTAGGAAGGTACACTGAAGACGGACAAGAGAAGAGCAAGAGGATGGCAGCTCAACCGTCAACGATTTTCTGTAAATGTGTTAAGCTACATATTGGATTCAAATCACTTGAACAATATAGCTATGTTTTACTTATTCAACTAGACAAATGGAAAGAAAAAATGATAGATTTCTTGTGTGTAATGTGTATATAAAGAAATTGTAATCATAGTATTTCTTTTTTTTATTTTCATTTGGTGTCCCTTCTCCGTTTAGGGCCTGACTAATTCGAATTCGGCTCGCATATTAATATCTATGGGGAAAGCGCTCTCTACTACTCCCTCCGTTCACTTTTACTTGTACAATATTGACTTTGCACACCCCTTAAGAAATAATAAATAAAGTGCATAATTTACCATGATACTCATATTAATTGGTATGTAGTTTTAATAGATTTGGAAAATAATTAAGAATGAGATTAATGCTAAGTGCAAAACAGAAAAAATATATTATTTTTTCTTGATATGTAAAAAGTGACAAGTAAAAATAAAAATTTATTTTTAGAATATTTGCAACTAAAAGTGAACGGAGAGAATATAATCTTTTCTATTTCTAGACCTTGAACTCCAAAACCTTTAATTAAGGTGGAAGATCTTTTTGACGCCATAACAATCCTTGATGTGGTTGGTCATAGTAAATATTGTGACATGACGGTCTTAGGTCATGAAATCAGTTTATCTTTTTTCTCACTTTTCCCCTTCCCTGTAACGGAGTATATATTAGACATTTTAACAAATCATCTATATGCTCTTTATGGTGTTGAAATTGTTTATTCCCCTATAATTGTTTATTTATGAGATATTTGAACTCCCATTGACTCGTTAAAAAAATTTATTTCATGAAGTTTGATTTTCTCTTCTATTTTCTTTCTTCGGGTTTTATATATAAAACCTAAGAATACATCACTCAAACTTGAACTTCATGTTTGTCATGTAATTTTTTTTATTTTTTTTGACTTTGTATTTTTTTTTCTGATTTTGCTCAATCAACATAAGCATCTCTTACTCTACGGAAGATAAAGGAAGGCCAAAAGCAAAGCTAATATCAAGGGTACAAGTTACAACTCAGGTAATGTATTTCTGAGATCTTTTTTTCACTTGTACATGCAACTCTTTGATACTAATGCTCGATTAATTACCCCTATAATTAATTTTCAAAAAGCCCTTGTAGAGTACTAATTTAGGGGACACTTCAATGGTGATTGGGATCCCACATTTACTCATAATATTCTCAAGTGTTTATGTAATTTAAACTTGATTATACTATGTTCAAGTATGCGATTGTTCTGTTGGTTTTACCCCTTATATTTGTTTTCTTTTACTTTATAAGGTTAAAATAAAATAGCAATATGAGCATAAATAGACACGTTTAGTATGAAAACTGCAGGTTTATACATTCTGCTCACTATCCATCATGCGTTACAAAAACTTACAAATAATAATTTTGATAAATAATTTTTTATATTCCAAATATATTAACTAAAGAACGACTACTGTTGTGTTTATTTCCATAATCTTATTACAGGATTATCAATATTATTTAAAGACCAAATTTCAATAGGAAGGTAATATGAACAATATGTAAATCGGAAGGAAATTGAAGCGAGAAAGATTACATTGCATAATCATTTACGCTTCAATTTGTAATTCTCATACATGTTTTTTGATTCTTTTCGTCCCTCTAAGCTCTTCCATCAATTAATGTCCTGAAACTACCCATACAAAGCATATTAATCAATTTATTTCAATAAATGGGGCATAAAATTCTATAAAAACACCCAAAAAAAAATGTTGGCTGAAAAACTAAATTATGTCATTGGAAACTTAAAAAGCCAAAAAACGAAGAAACAAATTTGCCGCATGCGCCTACAACTATTTGATCCATAATTTATTATTTTCGGCCCTTTCTCATATTTTATATAGATGGAATTACATCTTATTCTCATATTTACCATTTTTACGCCTTAGGATCAATCTCAATTGAGAACATAATAGTTGTAGCGAACAACAATAACTATGCCTCAACTCATATCTATCATCATTATCCAAATAAAATAAAATAAAATAAACATAATACTCCTTGTAATTGTAACGAATGCTTTGAAAATCTTCCAAATTTGAAAAATATATTCCTTTTTCTTGTTGAAACTAATAATCATCAATTATTTTAAAAATATTTGGTAAAGCTTTTGTAAAATTACAATCATTTCGAAGATTTCTCTCTTTTTTAAGAAGGCTATTCGCTTTTGGGAAATCGTGCATCACACACACAAAAAAAAGTAAGCAAATAGTAATTCCTTTCAAAACGTCATCATAACAGAAGAAAAAAAAGGCTAGTCATGATTTAAACTAAACAAACACATAAAATTATAAAAAGATTCTAAGTGATAAGTTCAAACCAAACAAACATATGACATTAAACTTCAAAAATATTGGAAAGGAAAAGGTTTGTGCAATTTAAATTTCAGCCTACTCCCTAAAAAGCTTTTACCAAATTGTTGAGGTTGCCCCAAATGCTCAAATCTGGTCACATATAGAACTCCTCACCTTTAAATGTCAAACGGATTACTGGCCGTAAGTTGAGGCTCCTGGGCAAATAGATATCCGCGATATTGGCGACCAGTTTTTAACAAATAGCAGAATCGGTCAGGCCTACTCCTTTCAATGGAGTGGCGCATGAAGAGTAAAATGTCACCAGGTACCTTGTGCCCGTGTTGAAGAGCACGGATAAAAAGGTTGGATCATACAACCGTTACAATGAATTCCATCCTGCATCATACGCAATTATGCACGTCAGAACCATCAACTATTTCATTAAAAATTCAACTTAAATCAAAAAAAAAATGAGATAAGTAATCCAACTCACAAAGTCTTCAAAAGCTAGTTGATCTCTATCACAGGCACTAAAGCAAATTACTTCCCCGCGAATAGTGCCCTTCCAGATGCCAGAAGGTCCACGCTGCTACTCCCATTTGTAATCTCCGGTCCTATTTCCGATAAGTAAGAACAACAAAATATTAATGAAAATAATAACATGAATGAATACCCACTAACTTCCAGAAAAGAACTCATTCTGGCCAAGAACGGCAGGTCTAGCATATTGCCGCCATGGCAACAATCCTTCAGCGCCACTAATTTTCACCCCCAGAGGTAGGGGCCTAACGAGTTCGTAATTGAGCTCATAGTCAAACATAACCTCGCCATCCAGATCTAGAAATTCTACCACGCCATCCATCGAATGACCACCTCTTTCGCAACATTTATTCTCATGACCACTGAAAAGAAATACAAGGGTATCCCCAGCCCGGAGATCATATTGCAACCATTGGATTGCTTTAAAAATGTTCCTTCTCACAGGCAAAAGGTTTTTCTCTTTCGCTTTCTCTACACATCAAATTTAGACAAGAATTTTTATATAAATGTGATTATTAAATATATAACAAATTAACTAGTTCTGAAATTACCAGTGAGCATAAGAATTGACGATGGAAGGAAGTGGCACGTCTTGATCAAAAAACGTTGAATCGTCTGAACATCCAACCTACATCCATGGAGCTCCTTTGTAGTATGGCTGTAATGTAAACCAATCAAAACCGCTTTCTTTCTAGGAACGCATAAGCTCCAACATTCATTCGATTGTATGGACCAAATACTGCAAACAGCTTCTCAAGAGCCTGAATGCACCAAAAAATTTACAACACCAATCACATGGTATACAAAAATATATATGATTCCTCACAATCGCTTAATTTCTTCTTCTAATTCCACTCTTTTCTGGGTATAGAAAAGATCAACAGGAAGGAAGAATCAAAGAAGCCATGGAGTTGTGAAGCCCACCAAAATAACTTTGTTTCTATACAGTAGAAGGTTACCATTGGAAGTAAGGAGAAAGTAATACACAACTTTCTTTTATCAAAAAAACAATTACCTAAGTCCCATAGCTTATAGCATCTTCAAGTTTACCCTTATCCACAGATGTTTCGGATGATTCCAAAAGCAGCCTTCCATGTGCAGAAGAGGAAGCAGCTCGCTGCAGAATAGTAGACACAAAGACACCAGGGAAGTAGAAAAAAATTTAATGAGTATGAATAAAGGAGAATTCGGAAAATAATATCTCCTAGTATAAAAAAAGGATAAATAAAAGATAAGAAGCCATGGAGTTTTGAAGCGGATGGAAAACCAATAACACATATAGTAAAAGTACGGTCTTTGAGGTGGAACCCCATAGCAGCCCCTTTTGGTCAATCAGTTTAATATTCATCGTTCTGTTTGTCTTGGATATACCTAGAAAAGATTTGAATTAGAAGAAAAAAATTAAGCGAAAGCCTGGTGAGGTGAGGAATCATAGTATATATTTTTGTAAACCATATGACTAATGCTGCAAATTTTTGTGGTGCAATCAGGCTCTTCCCAAGCTGCTTGCAGTATGTGGTCCGCATCAAATGAAACCTGGAGCTTATAGAGTTCTTGCTGCTGTTCTGTATCACATCGGTGATTTTAATCAGGTGTTCATTCTTTAGAAGCTTGTCAGCATAGATCTCCTTAATCCTACATTGTTACCTTTTTTGTCTGCTTCAACTACTCTGACCTCTATCCATATGTATTGATGCTGGTGGTAGCAAAAGGCCTTGGACATAAATGAAAGGGAGTTGGGCCTCGTTCACCTAGACACCATGAAAAGTTATGGTGATCTTGCAGTTTTCCTTCACCGACTCCAACACACAGAGTTGGCTCTCAAGTAAGTTTATTTCTATTAGATTGCCCAGTACCTTAAATTTATTTTATGGTGCCAACAATTAAAAAGAAGGAAGAAGCATAAAAGAGATGAACTATTGAAGTGTTTTTGGTCTTTCTCTTTCCTCTTATTATAGCTAATTATTTTTAGATCAATAATAAGATTTTATTAACAATGGGCACAAAACACCCGTATACAGAATTATACTTTTGTAGAAAAGATATGGCTTTCTACGAACGACACCCTATATTCTATACCTACAAAATCTCGTGGGTGCATCAAGAGGTAATAAGGGATGAGAGGCTACTCCTCAAGTGTACAAAACTCTTCTTAATTCCATCTAAAACTCATGATTTCTCTCTTTGTATGGTCAACAAAAGTGCTAGTGAGCGACATCTCACAACCTGCATCTTCTCTTCTGTCCTCCAACGGTCCAGCTCGACTTCTCTGACCGTGCCTGGCATTACCGATTGAAGACCAAATCAACACAGTATCCCCCACCACAAGCGAGACACTATCCGGCAATGTAAAAGGAGATGATTTGCATCTTCACCCGAACTTCTGCACATGCTTATTATAGCTAATTGTTGTGATGTACATGCTTAACTGATTGCTTGATTCATGAGGAAATGTTACATAATGTTAGTGGGGAAGAGGTTTACCAATAGTTTTGCTAGGCATTGAAGTTGATGTAGTCGTGGTACTGTATATTCTTTTTTTGATAAGGTAAATTGTATTAATAAAAAGGGAGAGAACTCCCGTATACACGAAGTATACCAAAAAGTAGAGAATTTACATCAGAACATGATTCTCTACAAAAGACGCCCAATTTTCTATACAAATAGGGGCTAAATGAGTGCACCAAAAAGCGATCAAAGATAAAAGACTATTCTTAAGATGTGAAAAAGGAGACTCAATCCCCTCAAAAGCTCTCATATTTCTCTCCCCCCAAACGGATACACGAGAGCTAACGGGACGAGCTTCCACGCCTTTTGCTTTCTTCTTCTACGGAAACCGGCCCAGCTATATAACATTTCCTTTACAGTGCTTGGCATCACCCATTGAACACCAAAAAGATTCAGGATTGCCCTCCACAAAGCCCAGGACACAGGGCAATGCAACAAAAGATGATCAATTTCTTCCCCTGAGCTTTTACACATGTAGCACCAACTAACAAGTGTAATTCCTCTCTTTCGAAGATTTTCAGCAGTCAAGATCACTCCCCTCGCCGCTAGCCATGCAAAAAAGCACATCTTCGTGGGCGCCCTAGGAATCCAGATCGAGGTGTATGGAAAAGTGGCCTCCTCTCTCACCAACATACTCTGGGAAAAGGACTTTACGGTGAACAAACCATCGCCACGCAAACCCCATCTCCAAGAATCACAAAATGGCTGGGGACTGTCTTGCCCATATAACAGTGTCAACAAATCTTGGAGCTCCGCAATTTCTCAATCTTGCATGTTCCTTCTAAATAAGAGGTCTCATACTCATACTACCCCCTCCATGCTCCTTACGAATCTGTTGGACCATCAATTCCTTCTGGTTTGAAACTCTGAAGACGTGAGGGAAGGAGACCCTCAAAGTAGCCTCTCCATACCACCTGTGATTCCAAAAGCTGATTCTCCTTCCATCTCCCACCATGTAAGTGATGTTGCCACTGAATGCTTCCTAATTCTTCATTATGCTCCTCCACATGCCACACCCGAAGGGTGTTGTGATTGCCTTGGTCCTCCAACACCCTCCCGTGGAATCGTTCTTTTCTACTATGACCTCCCTCCCTATGATATAGTTATCAATTTATAAGAAAAAAATCTAGATAGTTTTTCTGAGATCTTTTTTTCACTTGTACATGCAACTCTTTGATACTAATGCTCGATTAATTACCCCTATAATTAATTTTCAAAAAGCCCTTGTAGAGTACTAATTTAGGGGACACTTCAATGGTGATTGGGATCCCACATTTACTCACAATATTCTCAAGTGTTTATGTAATTTAAACTTGATTATACTATGTTCATGTGAGAGGTGCGGTAAGGAATTGTAAAGGTGACTGGGTAGTTTGCTACCCGGATTATTCCAAAGCGATTTATCCTTTGCATACAAAATTCCTGTCACTCAGCCGAGGTCTCAAGTGGTTATAGAAATGAATCTCATACCACTGGAAGTGAAAATTGACTCAACTGAGGTAATAAAATATTTGAAGTATGGATATCCTACTACAATGCCTTAATTTATGACTATAGGTTATTATTGTCCATAGTGGGAAGCCAAGGATTATGCATAATTTTCAAGAAGGAAATGAAGTAGCCCACCTACTAACTAAGAAGGCAACCAATCCTATCTAGCAATTCCTCCTCCTCCTGTTGAGACAAAGGTGTTGGCGGACAAAGATAGGATGTTAGCCGAACTTGGCAATCGTAATGCCTTGGGAGGCATCACTTCAACATGTAACAGTATGGAACAACTTCAGTATATTTTAACCCCCGTCCTCAGACCCTTGGACCACGAACCTGAATCCCAGTTTCGATCTCTGAACCCTGAATTCTAACCCCCGACACCTGATCCTTATGCCCGGCCGCCACCGCCCAACCCGATCAACCTCGATCTCGGATCCAGACACTGGACACCTAACCTAGACCCTTAGACCCCGAACCGAAATCCGACCTCCGACCCCTAACACGAATCACAACCTTGGACTCCTGAATCATAACCCCGACCCCTAATCCTTATGCCTCACCGCCCCCTTCCGCAACTAAATAAGTAAGAAAACCACTTATTTTTTCACAAAAAATTTCTAGAAAAACATTTTTTGTGGAAAACATTTTTAGTGAAACATATTTTCCTTTCCCATCAAACACGCCCATCTATCTAACCCTAATTATACTTATTTTTTGTGTCACGTAAAAATTGTGAATCATAGCTAAACCCGTCACTGTCTTAGAAATCTAATCCATACAAAACCACAAACCAAAATCATACATAAATATGCAAAAAAATAGATAAATTCCTACAAATCTAATCCAGACACTACAAAATCAGAGCATACATGACTATGCAAAAATAGTTAATAGGAAGGAAGAATTGAGGAGCGGGAAGTGGAACAAACCTTAAGGCGCTTTCGAGCGAGTAATCGATCTACATGATGGAATAGAAACAGAGTAAGGATTCCTGATGGGGAATTTAGCGTGAAAAGAAAGGCCGTCGAAACCGACCTTCTTAAGATCCACATAGGTGATGCTCTTCGAAATTTCTCCGCCACATAACTCTCATAATCAAGTAATATTGATATAGAAAAGCAGAAGGGAATAACGAGATAGACATAAAGGATAATGACAGTAGGGGAGGTAATAAGATAAGAGACGGCTAATAACAGTACGCATAACCTAATATTGCTAACCACTAATCCTTTTAATCAGTTCCTAATTACATTCCCCTCCCTCCTCTTGTGGAGATTTTTACACAATTACTGTTACTCCCTATTTAAAGATTATTTTTATAAATAATAGCATTCTTTGTTTATTTTAAATATGATGGATTTTTTTACCTTTTTAGCAGAATTGAAATAATCTACTGTCCCCATAAAACAAACAATCTGTTTCTATCCTTACATTAATTATGTTAATATAATTAATTTGGTTCTTTCTCTCTCTTTCATAAAGTTATTTTACTTTCTCAAAAAAAATTCTAAATTTTACCATCTCTCAATTCTTTGAGGATTCGACTTTTTATTATTCCGTTGTTTAATATTTTAAAATCTCTGGATGTTAAATATACACATTATATATTACTATATGTTTTAAGCATAATATATATAAAAAAATACATGTGATGCACTTAAAATACATATTATATACCGCATATATTTTTTGTGTAATATATAAATATACATGTGATGCACATAAAATATATATATATATATATATATATATATATATATATATATATTGTGCATAAATGTTATACATAGTATATACTATTAATATTTGTAGAGTTTTTGGGAGTCAATTTTTACTCTATTCATAATTCTTGAGAGAGATTTTTGTAACTATAATTGGACATGATTTTCGGGTCCATATTGGATAGTTAAGTAATGAACGTAGATTTTTTTTGGCCAAATATGAAATATTTGGTTTACTGCTTCATATATATTTTATTTTATTTTATATTGTATAGTTACGAAACTTTCTCTTCTCTCATGCCCAATCCCAAATTAACCTGGGCGAAATGCACCAGTAGCCATTTTCAAGTCTGCTATTTAAATTATATCTATATACAATGTATTTAAAGATTAATTAATTCGCTCAAACTTTAGAATTAAGTATTCTGATTGTTTGAGCTTCTAATTATGGAATTCAAAACTTAGTGTCCTAAATCTTCAAACTACTAATTTGAAATTTAAGACTAAGTGTCCTGAATTTCTAAACTGTTAATTTAAAATTCAGGATATAATATTCGAATTTTTAGACATAATTTTTTAACTTTAGGACACGATATCCTGAAATTTGAACTTTGAGGTTAAACTTCACAACGTTGTGTCCTGAAACTCGAGAGAATTAGCTAATCTTTAAATATATTATAAATCATAGATATATTTAAAATAACATGCTTAACATGCTACCTGTTATCATTTCCACAATTAACCTTTGTGAATGCCTTCGGGCCCTATTGCTTCTTCTAGGTCCATTAACTACTTGTGAGCTTGGTCTCGAGCTGTGCAGGAAGTTACTTTCGATGATCTTGAAAATAAATGGTCTGGATTTTTTGACCCATACTATCTTAGAATAAATCTTTAAGGTTAAAAATAAAAAATGTTACTCATGAGGCAAACAAGGAGCAGTACTTATTAAACTTGAAGTTTTGCTTATATGGCAAGCGGAGTGGCACCAAAGTATCATATTTGTGCAAATCACCTTGAGTCGTGCCCAACGCAAATCTACCCGAGCTTATTAAAACATCGAGTCAAGTCGGGCCAGAATCGAGCTTGTTACAATATTGTGCCCAATCGTATTTTGTTAAAGGAATTTTTATCTAGCTATATTATAATAAAAAACATATTTACCATTTTCTTTAGGTGCCTTAAAAATTACATTGTGTATCTAAATTTACTATTTATATACAATATAATATAATAAAAGAAGGATCCCTTAAATTTAGGGATTAGTTGTAACCCAAACCCCTCCCCTCCCCCCCCCTTCCCCCCTCGTATTCCCTACGTCTACCAACTTAATTAATCCCATACAAGCACGATTTTCTTCCCAATTTTAAAAGATTTCAAAGTCATTCTTTTTTTCACACAAATCAACCAAAATCCTCTCTATCTTTCACACGAATCGAGTGACTATCTATCTGAAATTGTAGCATCATATGTTTCTCTAAATCAATCTACCATTGACAAATTCATCGCCATTATCTCTAAATTTGTAGTGGTAGAGGGCTCGCCATTGACAAACAATAAAAAAAATTGAAGCTTTGAATTCGATATTCGGATTTTACGAATTTGTGATTTATTTAGACTATGTGTTCTTGCATAACTATTGAGAATATTCTTTGGAGTTTATATCTCATTTTTAAGGAGATTGGTTAACTTTAAAGTTGGTTTTAGATAAAATTTCGGATTGAAACTCAAAGAAGAAGACGTTTCATAATTGTATGATAATTCTATCAGCTTTGTATATGAATTGTTTTGATACATCAATGCCTAAAACATACCTGATACAATACAAATATAAGTATAATATAATATTGTATCATAATTTAAGTTTATAATTAGTTTTAGGTTGAATCTTCATATTGAAATTTGAAGAATATGAAGTTTATAATTGTATCACAATTTTTTAGAATTGTATCACAATTACATCATAATTGTATCTTAATTATATCATAATTGTATATAAGTTGTATATGACACACCAATATCCAAAATAATACGTGATACTGTCACGACCCAGAATTCCACCACTGGCGTTGTGATGACACCTAATCTCTAAGACTAGGTAAGCCGATTTAAATTACATTTTGAAGCCATTTCTTTTTAATTGAATAAATAACTAAAACTAACAGCAGAATAAATATGAATATACAACCTCCCAAAACTGGTACGAGGACCGAATATACAATACTATTTGATTACAAATTAACAGTACAATGAAGTAAAAAGACTCCAAGGGACTGCGACGACCAAGCAGCTCTACCTTGAATCCTCACGATCCCTCTTTAACTCTGCTCAAGTCTGATATCTCCCATACCTGACTCTGCACAAAAATGTGCAGAAGTGTAGTATGAGTACACCACGGTTGGTACCCAGTAAGTATCAAGACTAACCTCAGTGGAGTAGAGATGAGGTACAATCAAGACACTTACTAGTCTAATAACCCGTGCAATATAATATACAGAATAATAAAAAACAATAACAATAAGGGCTGAATAAAACAACCAGTGATATGCACAATAGACAACAAAAATATCATTAATACCACTCAATAATTAATAAATATAATTACACCCAATTAAATCAAGCTATTCAAATAAATATCTTTCACATATAATTCCTCCAGATAACTTTCCTACAGATATAATTTTCTCAAATAATTACTTTTCAAATATAATTCTTTCAATAAATCTTTTAAAATATAATTTTCTCAAATAAATATGTTTCAAATACAATTCATTCATATAATTATTTTTGAATAAAAATCATTCCATAATAAATATTTTGAATATAATTATTTCAATTAAAAAGTCACCATGTGACAGCTCATTTCATAATCATAAAAAAAAATACGGGTCTCAACTAATTTTCATATTTTTCATAAACACGGGTCTCAACCCATTTTCATATTTCTGCGGCACCTCATGCTCATAATTAAATCATCATATTTCTTCGGCACCTCGTGCCCTCATTTCATATCATAACTGCACGGACAATTCACGTGCCAATTATCATTATCATTTCATCATAGCACCTCGTGCCCACATTTCATATCATAACTGCACGGACAATTCACGTGCCAAAATATTCTCATTATTTACTCACGACACTTCGTGCCCACATTTCATTTTATAATCCGCCTGGCAATGGCTACATGCTCTCAATTTCAACATAAATCAGATTGTTATCAATTTACCAACAACAAGACAATTGCACAAGGTATAAAAATAAACACAAGAAAATCACAACATCACATGAAAATTATCAACACCACAAACCCATATCATCACATATCGTCTCTCACAATAGCCACCCTTATCACTCTTATTGCCGCCCTTATCGCTCCTATAGCCACCCTTATCGCTCATATTGCCACCCTTATCACTCTTATAGCCACCCTTATCGTTCTGCCCAGACAATATTCCAACAAACACAATAACAGTGAAATGCCACCCTTATACCCACATAATATCAACGGTAAAATGCCACCCTTATCTCCCCAAAATAATAACTCGCACAACACAATAATTTCTCAAAATAATAACTCGCACAATACAACAATTTACATGGGAAATGATCACGGCAACATGACAAAAATTAATTCATATCACAATTTGTCCAATGGCCACAACAAAATTCCAAAAATATAACAAAATCAATTAATTTCACAACAAATAGCCCAAGGCTCCACACAATGTATATAACACCCAAAAATAATTAATAGAGATATAAATTACTCAGCATAAAGCAAAGCCTTCATTAACTCCAATTTTTTTCAATAATTATATAATCACCTCTTCTTAAGCTTATTTAATTAATTAATTGCAGAGGGAGGAATCCAAAATAAAATTAAATTCCAATAATTATCAAACCAGAAAATTCACAGAATTTCACAAATAATCAAATAACAATCACATCAAATTGTCATATAACAACTGATTCAACAACAAGGATTTAGGTACGCCAAATAGATGATTAAATATATGCCAATAATTATCCAATTTACTACACAATATGTTCAAGACTTTAACTCAATAAAATTTGTACATATAAACCAAATACGTACTCGTCACCTCGCGTACATGGTTTTCAATTACACAAATTACACATAAGACTCAATGCCTAAGGGAAAATTCCCTCACTCGAGGTTAAGCAAGACACTTACCTTTTTGAAGTTATGCCGATATTCCAAAATCATCTTCTTGCTTGAATTGACCTCCGGACCGTTCAAATCTAACCAAATTAATTTTATAACTTCATTAAAATTTACCGAAAACAATTCCGGATAATAATGCGTCGACTTAAAAATTTATTCCAAAAAGTCAACAAGGGGCCTGCCCCTCGGAACCCGACATAATTTTTATGAAATACGAACACCCATTCCGATACAAGTTCAACCATACTAATTTTATCAAATTCCGATAACAACTCGACCTCTAAATCTTAAATTTTCGTTTTTGGAAGATTTTACAAAAATCTTGATTTCTTCCATTTAAATCCGAATTAAATGATGAATATAATCATGGATTCATGAAATATAAATACTTTAGGATATAGAACACTTACCCCAACCAATCTTGTGAAAAATTCCTTCAGAATCGCCCAAATCAGAGCTCCAAAAATCCAAAAACGAAAATGGCAAAATGACCAATTCTTGGTCCTTAACATTCTGCCCAGTTTCGCACCTGCGGTATTGTTCACGCACCCGCGGTACTGTTCACGTATCTGGGAATCACTGTTCACTCTTCCGCGGTACTGTTCACGCATCTGCGAATCACTGTTCACGCTTCTAGGAATAACTGTTCATGTTGCTGCCCAGAAAATTCCAGCAGCTTATCTTCATGTCCGAATTGATCCGCTAACCTTCCGAAATCAACCCGAGTCCCTTGAAACCTCAACCAAATATACCAACACGTCCCAAAATATAATACCAAACTTAGTCGAGGCTTCAAACCATGTCAAACAATGCCGAAATTACGAATCGCGCATCGAATCAAATTATAAGTTTTTAAATCTTCCAACTTCTATATTTTGCGCCGAAACGTATCAAATCAATCTGGAATGACTTCAAATTTTGCACACAAGTCATAATTGACTTAATGAAGCTATTCCCATTTTTGGAATCGAAATCCGACCTCGTTATCAAAAATTCACCTTTCGATCGGACTTTTCCAAAATCTTATATTTTCCAACTTTCGCTAAAATGTGTCGAATTGTCCTACGGACTTCCAAATCCAAATCCGAACATACTCCTAAGTCCGAAATCATCATACGAAGCTATTTCCATCCTCAAAATTCTATTCCAGGTTCGTTTGCTCAAAAGTCAACTCTCTGGTCAAATTTTTCAAAAATTCAACTATCGGCATTTCAAGCTTAATTCTACTACGGACCTCTAAATAATTTTTCGGACACGCTCCTAAGTCCAAAATAACTATACGGAGCTATTGACATCATCAAAATTCTACTCCAGAGTCGTTTGCTCAAAAGTAAACTCTCCGTTCAACTCTTTCCATTTAAACTTCAAATTAAGGATTATTCTTTTAATTTAATTATGAATCTTCAGTAAATCAAAATCGACCATACCCGCGGGTCATAATACATATTGTGAAGCTGCTCGAGACCTTAAGTCATTGAACGAAGCGTAAATTCTTAAAACGACAAGTCGGGTCGTTAGACTCTCCACCTCTTAAATAAACGTTTGTCCTCGAACGTTCTGAGAATTATTCTAAGGTTACCAAATGGATGATTTTACTTTTATACATTTACTCACGGTTGATTCCACGCTACCGCATTTGAGATAAGCTTGACAACATCATTCTTTTGAGTTTATTTCTTTTATCCATATTTGTAAACTTTAAGATCAATTCCTTACACTCCAAATATTTCAAAAGGTCTAGGTTTTTTTCACAACAATGCACGGTATTAGTCTCAACTGGCAATAGCAACTCATGCCTACGCACAGATCAATTTTTTTCGTTGAAGTACTTCAAAACTTTCTCTGGGGTGTTACATTCTTCACCACTTAGGGTTATTCGCCCTCAAACATATAACATACTTATCTCTTCCTTTGCAATCTCAATCCTCCAAATTTACTAACTCCCAAATTTTTCAGAAATTTCGGCAGAGTCTCCCCTGTAATTGGGCCTATCCACCTGCCAGAGTAACACCAAAACAACTCCTAACAACACATCCACAACCCAACAAAATACCACAAGGTATATATCAATAACACCAATCTCAGCATTACAAGCACTGCATTATCATAATGATATCAGGACATGAAGCACATCATATGTATGCTCATCACCACATCTCTGGTCTTAAAAGTTGTTCATAATTAATTCCAGCATCATCAATTAATCTCATATTAACCACCAACGCATTTCGAATTTTCACAATATTGACAACAGAATGTGAGGCATGAAGACCTCATGATTACTTACTCGGATTGATGAGTCACATTTAACGCCACCTGACACTCACCTCATAGGCTAAAACTTAATATTTACAGCACGAAAATGGCTGAATATGAACAGAAAAATATACAAGAATTATCAAATAAGCCTAACAGACATAACTCCCTATTAATATTATTGTACAAATTAATTTCACAAATGGATAATTTTAAACTCATAAATACTTCACCACAAGGACCTCGTCCTTATATAATTTCCACCGCGACTTGTAGCCCGGTTTAAATATTTCACATCATATATAAAATGTGAGGATCTCGTCCTCAACTCCGAATCACAAGTATTTTGCATACTGTGCCAACTGAAATTTCAATTTTTTTTTTTCAATATATTTCATAAACAGTTTTCACAACACATAATGAACCTTCATACCGGTAGGACGTATAATTCATAAAAATTGGAATGACTTATTTCGAAACACAATAAACCCAATGTAATGAATAAAAAAAATTACTTTTGAACTTATAGCCCTCAATGGTGTACAAAAATAAATGACAGACACGGGCTCACACCTTCAAATCTTCCAACAGGGATAAACATATATAGTGGGTCACAAATTTACGAAGCTCACCCATAAGTGGAGCATAATAGGAAGACTCACCTCAATATTCAGAACCGAATCAAATTAAGGAAAATATCCTTTTATAATAAAAATCAGGATCGTACCTGTAACGACACCATCTGGTGCATTGGCCTCAACCAAATCATAGTGATTAAATCAACGGGTCGAGCCTCCACCTCTTAGGCGTCCACTACCCGCCTGTCCTCCACCTCTAGCTGACTGTGCACGTGGAGTATCAACTGGAATAAAGCTTGTAGCTGGAGTGTTTTGATGAAATCCACCCCTCCCAAGTCTGGGACAATCTCTCATGATATGCCTAGTATCACTACACTCATAATAACCCCTCTGAGGTCGCGACTGCTCGTACTGAGTCTGTGTTGAATAACTGGAATAACCGCTGTAAGAATCTCGTGTCGGTAGTGCACTATAAATTGGAGCATCCCGAGTAATCTGATGTACGGACTGAGCTGACCGACTGCTCGAGCCTCCGCTATAATGGGTCCTAGCTGAAGAGTAAAATCCACTGAACCCACCAGATCTTCGAGACCTTTTGGCCTCCTTAGACTTCCTTTCCTCGCCTAAAACACCCTCAATCTTCCTTGCAATCTCCACTACTTATTGAAATGGAGTATCGGTTTGCAATTCTCGAGCCATGCATATTTTAATATCATAATCGAGCCCCTCAATGAATCTGTGGACCCGCTCTCTGATTGTAGGAACCAAGATCGGTGCATGAAGGGCTAACTCACTGAACCTGATAGCATATTCTGACACTGTCATAGTGCCCTGACGCAACCGTTCAAACTCTGTGCACCATGCATCTATGAGATTCTGGGGAACAAACTCTTTCAAGAACATTTTCGAAAATTGAGCCCAAGTTGGTGGTGTTGCATCGGATGGTCTACGTTCTTCATAGATTTGCCACCACCGATACGATGTGCCTGACAGTTGAAATGTAGTAAAGGCAACTCCGCTCACCTCCACAATACCCATGGTGCGGAGAATACAATGACAATTTTCTAGGAATTCTTGGGCATCCTATGTAGCTGTGCCATTGAAAGTAGGTGGACTATACCTCTTAAACATTTCAAGTCTCTTTTGTTCTTCTTCTGATGCCTCGGGCGTGACCTCAGGCCGAACCGGAATAACAGGTTGTACCGGTGCTACACCCAGAACCTGACCAACGTGAACCTGTTGCTCTGGAGTTGTGGTAGGAGTCGGAGCTACTCCCCCAATCTGTGGAATATTTGGTGCTACAGAAATCAATCCCGCCCGGGTTAATGTACCAAACATACTCAGGAACTGTGCCAACGTCTCCTGAAGTCTGGGGATAACAACATGTGCTTCTGGTACCTGTCCCCCAACTGAAGCTACTAGTGGCTCCTCAACTGTTGTTCTGACAGGTGCTCTAGTCGCAGCACGTGCCCTTCCTCAACCTCTACCTCAGCCTCTACCTCGACCCCGACCTCTTGCAGCCCTAGCAGTATGTGCGGATGCCTGTTCAGCTGACCCGGTAGCATGTTTCCTCACCATCTGTGAGAGAATAAAGATATAAAGGCTAAAATTCCAAATTCAACAAATTCTGCACAACAAGAATGAAAGAAATGAAAATTTCCTAACAGTTATGTAGCCTCTCGAAGATAAGTACAGACGTCTCCGTACCGATCCGCAAGACTCTGCTAAACTCGTTCGTGACTCGTAGAACCTATGAACTAGAGCTTTGATACCAACTTGTCACGACCCAGAATCCCACCACAGGCGTCGTGATGGCATCTAATCTCTAAGACTAGGTAAGCCGATTTAAATTACATTTTGAAGCCATTTTTTTTAATTGAATAAGTAACTAAAACTAACATCGGAATAAATATGAATATACAACCTCCCAAGACTGGTAGTACTGAGTCACGAACTCTAACTGAATACACGAAATAATCACGAGGACCGAATATACTATACTGTTTGATTACAAATCAACAGTACAATGAAGTGAAAAGACTCCAAGGGACTGCGACGACCAAGCAGCTCTACCTTGAATCCTCACCATCCCGCTTTAACTCTGCTCAAGTCCGATATCTCCAATACCTGACTCTGCACAAAAATGTGCAGAAGTGTAGTATGAGTACACCACGGTTGGTACCCAGTAAGTATCAAGACTAACCTCATTGGAGTAGAGACGAGGTACAGTCAAGACACTTACTAGTCTAATAACCCGTGCAATATAATATACAGAATAATAGGAAACAATAACAATAAGGGTTGGATAAAACAACCAGTGATATGCACAATAGACAACAAAAATATCATTAATATCACTCAACAATTAATAAATATAATTACGCCCAATTAAATCAAGCTCTTCAAATAAATATCTTTCATATATAATTCCTCCAGATAACTTTCCTTCAGATATAATTTTCTCAAATAATTACTTTTCAAATATAATTCTTTCAATAAATCTTTTCAAATATAATTTTCTCAAATAAATATGTTTCAAATACAATTCATTCATATAATTATTTTTGAATAAAAATCATTCCATAATAAATATTTTGAATATAATTATTTCAATTAAAAAGTCACCATGTGACAGCTCATTTCATAATCATAAAAAAAATACGGGTCTCAGCCCATTTTTATATTTTTCATAAACACGGGTCTCAACCCATTTTCATATTTCCGCGACACCTCGTGCCCATAATTAAATCATCATATTTTCTCGGCACCTCGTGCCCTCATTTCATATCATAACTGCACGGACAATTCACGTGCCAATTATCATTATCATTTCATCATAGCACCTCGTGCCCACATTTCATATCACAACTGCACGAACAATTCACGTGCCAAAATATCCTCATTATTTACTCACGGCATCTCGTGCCCACATTTTATTTTATAATCCGCCTAGCAATGGCCACATGCTCTCAATTTTAACATAAACCAGATTGTTATGAATTTACCAATAACAAGACAATTGCACAAGGTATAAAAATAAACACAAGAAAATCACAACATCACATGAAAATTATCAACACCACAACCCCACATCATCACATATCGTCCCTCATAATAGCCACCTTTATCACTCTTATTGCCGCCCTTATCGCTCCGCCTAGACAATATCAATAGCCACCCTTATCACTCCTATTGCAACCTTATTACTCTTATAGCCACCCTTATCGCTCTGCCCAGACAATATTCCAACAAACACAACAACGGTGAAATGCCACCCTTATACCCACATAATATTAACGGTAAAATGTCACCCTTATCTCCCCAAAATAATAACTCACACAACACAATAATTTCTCAAAATAATAACTCACACAATACAACAATTTACATGGGAAATGATCACGACAACATGACAAAAATCAATTCATATCACAATTTGTCCAATGGCCACAACCAAATTCCAAAGATATAACAAAATCAATTAATTTCACAACAAATAGCCCAAGGCTCCACACAATGTATATAACACCCAAAAATAATTAATAGAGATATAAATTACTCAACATAAAGCAAAGCCTTCATTAACTCCAATTTTTTCAATAATTATATAATCACCTCTTCTTAAGCTTATTTAATTAATTAATTGCAGAGGGAGGAATCCTAAATAAAATTAAATTCCAATAATTATCAAACCAGCAAATTCACAGAATTTCACAAATAATCAAATAACAATCACATCAAATTGTCATATAACAACACATTCAACAACAAGGATCTAGGTACGCCAAATAGATGATTAAATATATGCCAACAATTATCCAATTTACTACACAATATGTTCAAGATTTTAACTCAATAAAATTTGCACATATAAACCAAGTACGTACTTGTCACCTCGCGTACATGGTTTTCAATTACACAAATTACACATAAGACTCAATGCCTGAGGGAAAATTCTCCCACTCGAGGTTAAGCAAGACACTTACCTTTTTGAAGTTATGCCGATATTCTAAAATCGTCTTCTTGCTTGAATTGACCTCCGGACCGTTCAAATCTAACCAAATTAATTGTATAACTTCATTAGAATTCACCAGAAACAATTCCGGGTAATAATGCGTCGACTTAAAAATTTATTCCAAAAAATCAACAAGGGGCCCGCCCCTCGGAAATCGACATAATTTTTATGAAATACGAACACCCTTTCCGATACGAGTTCAACCATACCAATTTTATCAAATTCCGACAACAACTCGACCTCCAAATCTTAAATTTTCGTTTTTGGAAGATTTTACAAAAATCTTGATTTATTCCATTTAAATGCGAATTAAATGATGAATATAATCATGGATTCATGAAATATAAACACTTTAGGATATAGAATACTTACCCCAACCAAGCTTGTGAAAAATTCCTCTAGAATCACTCAAATCCGAGCTCCAAAAATTCAAAAACAAAAATGGCAAAATGACCAATTTTTGGTCCTTAACATTCTACCCAGATTCGTACTTGCGGTTACTGTTCACGCACCTGCGAATCACTGTTCACGCTTCTGCGAATCACTGTTCATGTTGCTGCCCAGAAAATTCCAGCAGCTTATCTTCATGTCCGAATTGATCCGCTAACCTTCCGAAATCAACCCGAGGCTCTCGAAACCTCAACAAAATATACCAACACGTCCCAAAATACAACACGAACTTAGTCGAGGCTTCAAACCATGTCAAACAATGCCGAAATTACGAATCGCGCATCAAATCGAATTATAAGTTTTCAATTCTTCCAACTTCTATATTTTGCACCGAAACGTATCAAATCAATCCGAAATGACTTCAAAATTTGCACACAAGTCATAATTGACTTAATGTAGCTATTCCCATTTTCGGAATCAAAATCCGACCTCATTATCAAAAATTCACCCTTTGGTCGGACTTTTTCAAAATCTTATATTTTCCAACTTTCGCCAAAATGTGTCGAATTGTCCTACGGACTTCCAAATCCAAATCTAAACATACGCCTAAGTCCGAAATCATCATACGAATCTATTGCCATCCTCGAAATTCTATTCCGGAGTCGTTTGCTCAAAAGTCAACTCTCCGGTTAAACTTCCCAAAAATTCAACTTTTGACATTTCAAGCTTAATTCTACTACGGCCTCCAAATAAATTTTCGGACACGCTCCTAAGTCCAAAATCACCATACAGAGCTATTGACATCATCAAAATTTTATTCTGGAGTCGTTTGCTCAAAAGTCAACTGTCACGACCCAAAATTCCACTAGTCGTGATGGCACCTAACCCAACCCGTTAGGTAAGCCAATTTTCAACTATCCAATTCCAATGAAATTAATTAAAAGAAAATATCTAAAACCGATACATCTCCCCAAGAACTGGTAGTACAAATCATGAGCTTCTAAGAATAGAGTATACAAAACGGAAATGAAATAAATACATAGTCTGTTTGAATAATACATAAACAGAGCTTTTATAAATCTAAGGCTACCCTGAACAAGAGGCAGCTACAACAGGAATGCAGGTACAACTTCAAGTCCCGCAACCAGCTAGCACAGCAACAACAACAGCCAACATCTGCACGCAATATGCAGAAGTATAGTATCAGTACAACCGACCACATGTACTGAGTAAGTAACAAACCTAGCCGTAGGTTGAAAGTAGTGACGAGCTTCTACCAAGGTCGGGTCCACAACCAATAGTACACAACAATCCATAACAACATAAAGCAAATAATACCATAAATAACTCAGGGATAAAATACTCAGCCAAATAATGATTTCAAAAATTATAGTTCTTCCTTCCAAATATCTCAGTGAAAACCCAAATCGTTTGCCGAAGTTTCCAATAATATAAATAGTTTGAAAATAATAAATTTCTCCCAAAATCTTGTCAATAATAAATAAGATGTTTCATTTTCCTTCCGGATAACCCGTGTAAAACAAATGCATCACTATGCCCATCTGTCAACAATGTGTGAAAACTCATGAATGATGTGATGTTGTACAGCATGAGGAAATACATCTCTATGCATGTATGTCATGTGTACATGCCAATGCGATGCAACTCAATGATAAAAATCATAAACAGCCCCTCGGGCAGAACATCACTCATATACAGCCCTCGGGCAAACCTCACAGTCACTCGTGCCACTCGGGCATACCTCACAATCACTCTTGCCACTCGGGCATACCTCACAATCACTCTTGCCACTCGGGCATACCTCACAATCACTCTTGCCACTCGGGCATACCTCACAATCACTCATGCCTCCCAGTCACTCATCACTCGGCACTCAGCATTTACCTGCGCTCACTGGGGGTGTGTACAGACTCCGGAGGGGATATTTCATCCCAAGCGCTATATCAAGCCAAATCATGGCATAAATCACTTAGGTATGCTGCAGGCGGGCAGCCCCGATCCACACTCATCCTCACAAATCAGGCCCTCGGCCTCACTCAGTCACAAGTATGCTACAGGCGGGCAGCCCCGATCCACACTCATCCTCACAAATCAAGCCACTCGGGCATTTCAGTAAAACAGGGCATTCGGCCCAAAACATTTTTATGCATCAAAATAGAGTTATAAAACTGAGTTATGATATGCAATGAAATGAATATGACTGAGTATGAATTTTCAATTTAACACAATAATTCACAGCAATATGACCTCTGTGGGTCCCAATAACACTGGCACATAGCCTCAACATGATTTGTAATATGCTTTTCAGCTCAATTTCTTTAACACATAAAACCGCATGGAAAATACCAAGGTTATTTAACTATAACATTCCACATAAACAATTATGTCACAATTTCTATAGTGCACGCCCACACGCCCGTCACCTAGCATGTGCGTCACCTCCCAACAATTCACAAAATACATATATTCAGGGTTCATATCCTCAACTCCAAGATTAGAAGAGTTACTTACCTCAATCCAAGCAAATTCTTTATTCCAATAAACCTTTTCCTCTTGATTCGGCCTCTTCCATTACGGACCATTTCAATAAACCATTTCAAGCCTAATTCCATTACGGACCTCCAAATAATTTTCCGGACACGCTCCTAAGTCCAAAATCACCATACGGAGCTATTGGAATCATCAAAAATTTGAATCCGAGGTCGTTTACACATAAGTCAACATCCGGTCACCATTTTAACTTAAGCTTTAAGCCTTAGAACTAAGTGTTCCAATTCATTCCAAAACCTCACCGGACCCGAACCATTTGCCCCGGCAAGTCACACAACAACTGTAAAGCCCAATTTGAGAAGTAAATGGGGAAACTGTGTTGTAATACTCGAAACGACCAGTCGGGTCGTTACATTCTCCCCCACTTAAACATATGTTCGTCCTCGAACGTGCCAAGAGTTGTTTCCAAGCCATCAAATCACTGTTCCATCTTACCACACACGTACCCGGGGGTGAACCCACATCACCCTATTCCATATAGGTTTGACAACACAATCCAACTGAATTCATTAATTTAACTCTAGCCCATACACCTTGGAATTTAATTTCCAACCTTTAGAATTTCTTTCAAGACACAAGTCTTAAACATACACACCGTATAAATCCGTACAAGTTGCATCGAGCTATAACTATCACCACGGATATAATCAACCAACATATTACATAACTCGCTTGCTCGTAGCACAATTCCCGATCACAGTGACTACTCCAAAACCAACTGCATACTAGTGTTAAACCCATATCGAACCAAACCTCATCCCAAAACCTTCGTACATTGTTGATAATAATAGAACCATTAGAGGTCCAATGGCCTTATATTACTAAACACAACTATTTCCACAGACATTCCGCACCAATATAACTCATAGCCACAATTTGTGCCATTTGTTCACCAATACGCAACAATTCAAATGTACTCAGTCATGAAAAATGACTCAAATGAGAGAACCGCCCCCGCAATATTAATAAGTACTGCCACAACGAAATGCTGAAAATTCATCATACACCGTAGAACCATCACCCGATTCTAACACAAGGTTCATACCTTAGCATAGCTCCGCTGCAATGTGTGTCCCTATCCAAACGTTGGTCCATATAATATACCCCGAGCCACCCTGCTCAAAATTAATAACCACGGAGAGGCAAATGACAAAAATGACACACAAAACCTGAAAGAACATAACCATTACGCAATCGATCATGCAATACCTAAATACTCATCACCCTCAAATTCCACTATAAAACTCAAATAGGACCGCACCATCTGTGCACATACCCAGTGAATCACAACTCCTCGTAGCATAAAGGAGCAACTCACAGATCATCTCAGGACACGAATAAGATCAACATCAATCGAATGACACATCCCTCAACAATAGCAGTATGGAGCCAACCATTCCGGTTCGGAGTAGAATACACATCTTAATTGGGCCTACCTATGGACCCCCAAATCAACTCGAGTTACCCACAAATAGATAAAAATTATTCTGAAACTCCATAATGACTGAATCATAACACATTCTATCATCTAGCCAGCTCCGGCCACAACTTCACAGTCCATAACCATGAAACAATCTGCTCTTGAGAACTCCCAATCTCCAGATCCATAGAACATGCAAATCACCATATTTGATTCCATCTCCACCGCCCGAATGTCTAACACCTCTCTAATACAAGATCATCCCACAAGAAATACTTTTTAAAAAAAAATTCTTCCATGCCACTTGTCAAAATTTGAATATCAGCATTCTATCAACAGTGTGAGTATCGCAATACCAATTTATACATCTGTAAGTCAAAATATAGTGCGCCTTCTGAAGTCTTCCCCCTTCTCATACAACACCAAATAGTAATAGTATTAATCTAGACATTGAAAACTGTCCATGCCTCTAAGAATTTATGACCTCCCTTTCAAGGCTAAACCGTGACCTTGCACACGCCAACCTTAATCCCACACAACTCACCGCATCTATTTTGCCATCATGTGACAAGCACAAGGATCCCATTATCAACTTTGAGTCACCAATAATTTACATACCCTTTTAGTTAGAAACCTTTCTCTTGCTTCTTTCCAGGAGAAAATCACAATACATAACACGTTCTCCACACCGGTAGAAACCATCAAGAATTCTTTAGAATCCATTTGCACATAATCAAGCCCTTAAAACTAAATTCCTCTAACTCGACCAAGCCACGTAGGTCACAAAGTCAAGGTGTATTGCCACGAAGCACCGGTAGAAAAACCCTCACATCATAAGCACCCAAAGAACCGATCATATCCATTACCATACTGATCCAACCTACTACCCAGTTGTCTTATTTTCTCCGAGTCCCTTCCGAATTTGTCTTTAGATTGATACTTCTTCTTGCTAAAATACCATGATCTTTAACCACGACTTACCCTACAAACCTTAGCATAGAACCACAACGCTCTACAGTCCATAAGCAACTGTATTTTTTTCTTAAGCACCTTCAAAACTACCACAACTATAACACTCACTTTGAGAATACCTTATGTGAATTTGAAATTATTCTTCTTACCTTCCTTATACAAAAATATAGAATCCTTAGTCATATAGAATTTCCGCAAGTCCAGGCACCATTAAACACAAATATCGGATTTTATCCATACACAAGTCCGGAAACATTCTCAATTGCTACATATAATTCTCAAACCCACTGGAATTTTCTCGGGAGTCACCCACTTTGCTCAAATCTAATTGCACCACCCAAATAGGCCAAAAGACACGTGCCCCATTAGCACCACAACACTCAAAGAAGTAACTCTACTTTAACACCACATATCAAATTCATACTCCGTGCGCACTACATCATTCACCAATAACAACTTACTCATCCCGCGAATTTCATTTACTCATACGTGCATTATAATCCTTATCCAGAAATTTTCTTATTCGAGCCATCCTCGATCTCAACTTCTACAAGTTATAGCTAACCTACAAGTATGCCTCAGACAATTAAAATTTAACACCTAACCAAGAACTCAAATTGTCAATAGCAGACTCCCCCACTTGGCTCAAAGCCATAGATTAAAACATTCCATGACTCACAATACCAATACTCTCTTACTGCCATAATGCCACAGTCCGTCCAACAAAACTTCTTCCCAAGTTCATACAACGCCAACCATAAAAAAATACCTCAAACATCCGCTAAGCTCGTATTCATCCTCTTAACACACAAGTCAACTTTCTCAATCAGTTTCAGATTCAAATCTCCACCCATACATCCCGTTGTTAGAAAAGAAACTCTCCACTCACATTATAAGGAATACTCCTACGTAGATTACTCCTCAGGGGATAATCCACCTGCTTAGCCTCAATATGGTATCTTGGTATACCCTTTCACCTTCACAATTACTATGCAATCACTTAGTCTATCTGAGTCCAAACTCATTAACCAGACGTGAGAATTTCGTTTTACCCCAAAATTTAACAATGTGAAAGATCCATCAAAACATTCATACTGGAGACTGTACGCCACATCAATCCGTGATGGACTTTCCTTTACATTTCAAGGAAACATTTCTCGTCATATTCACATCGTCTTAACACATCCCTCAGTTATATCATACTCATCACAAAGCCATTCCACCGCTCATCGAGCCACAACTTCCACTCATAGGGATATTACCGGACATATGAGTCCAAATGTGCAGGTTACAACTGAAGCTACCGAGCCTAAGCTGCGGTCTAAACTTGGCCTCAAGTCCTCCAAACTGGCACATCACCAAAACACAAAATACACACCTCGAACCTCATTCATAGAATCATAAGCCGACGATGCACAACTGATACCGAGCGCTCATGTGCGCATACGAATACGTGGAAGGAATTCAAAGAGTTATATTTCAAGCTGAATCAATTTCCGCACGATAAGGAAAGAAAGATGGGAAATTATCCTAAATGCCTTGTAGCCTCTCGAAGATAAGTATGGACGTCATCATACCGATCCGCAAGACTCTACTAGACACTTGCTCATGACTTGTAGAACCTATGAACCTAGAGCTCTGATACCAACTTGTCACGACCCAAAATTCCATTAGTCGTGATGACACCTAACCCAACCCGTTAGGTAAGCCAATTTCCAACTATCCAATTTCAATGAAATTAATTAAAAGAAAATATCTAAAACTGATACATCTCCCCAAGAACTGGTAGTACAAATCATGAGCTTCTAAGAATAGAGTATACAAAACGGAAATGAAATAAATACATAGTCTGTTTGAATAATACATAAACAGAGCTTTTATAAATCTAAGGCTACCCTGAACAAGAGGCAGCTACAACAGGAATGCAGGTACAACTTCAAGTCCCGCAACCAGCTAGCACAGCAACAACAACAGCCAACATCTGCACGCAATGTGCAGAAGTGTAGTATCAGTACAACCGACCCCATGTACTGAGTAAGTAACAAACCTAGCCGTAGGTTGAAAGTAGTGACGAGCTTCTACCAAGGTCGGGTCCATAACCAATAGTACACAACAATCCATAACAACATAAAGCAAATAATACCATAAAATACTCAGCCAAATAATGATTTCAAAAATTATAGTTCTTCCTTCCAAATATCTCAGTGAAAACCCAAATCGTTTGCCGAAGTTTCCAATAATATAAATAGTTTGAAAATAATAAATTTCTCCCAAAATCTTGTCAATAATAAATAAGATGTTTCATTTTCCTTCCGGATAACCCGTGTAAAATAAATGCATCACTATGCCCATCTGTCAACAATGTGTTAAAACTCATGAATGATGTGATGTTGTACAGCATGAGGAAATACATCTCTATGCATGTATGTCATGTGTGCATGCCAATGCGATGCAACTCAATGATAAAAATCATAAACAGCCCCTCGGGCAGAACATCACTCATATACAGCCCTCGGGCAAACCTCACAGTCACTCGTGCCACTCGGGCATACCTCACAATCACTCTTGCCACTCGGGCATACCTCACAATCACTCTTGCCACTCGGGCATACCTCACAATCACTCATGCCTCCCAGTCACTCAGCACTCGGCACTCGGCACTCGCACTCAGTAGGTACCTGCGCTCACTGGGGGTGTGTACAGACTCCGGAGGGGATCCTTCATCCCAAGCGCTATAATCTGCACGGATAACTCACGTGCGATGCAGGCGGGCAGCCCCGATCCACACTCATCCTCACAAATCAAGCCACTCGGGCATTTCAGTAAAACAGGGCATTCGGCCCAAAACATTTTTATGCATCAAAATAGAGTCATAAAACTGAGTTATGATATGCAATGAAATGATATGACTGAGTATGAATTTTCAATTTAACACAATAATTCACAGCAATATGACCTCTGTGGGTCCCAATAACACTGGCACATAGCCTCAACATGATTTGTAATATGCTTTTCAGCTCAATTTCTTTAACACATAAAACCGCATGGAAAATACCAAAGTTATTTAACTATAACATTCCACATAAACAATTATGTCACAATTTTTATAGTGCACGCCCGTCACCTAGCATGTGCGTCACCTCCCAACAATTCACAAAATACATATATTCAGGGTTCATACCCTCAACTCCAAGATTAGAAGAGTTACTTACCTCAATCCAAGCAAATTCTTTATTCCAATAAACCTTTTCCTCTTGATTCGGCCTCCGAACGCCTCGAATCTTAGTCAACATAATTTGATACAATCAACACGAGGTATAGGAATCAATTGCATATGAAAATGCTAATTTTTCATAAAAATCCGAAATTTAGCTCAAAAATAGCCCATGGGGCCCATGTCTCAGAACCCGATAAAAGTTATAAAATTTAAACACCCGTTCCGATACGAGTCTAACCATACAAAAATTATCAAATTCCGACATCGGATTGACCTTCAAATCTTCATTTTATATTTTTGGAAGATTTTACAAAAAAATCAGATTTTTCTTCCATAAATTCATGGATTCATGATGTAAATGAATATGGAATCATGAAATATAATCAATATAGGATAAGGAACACTTACCCCAATGTTTTCCCATAAAAATCGCCCAAAAATCGCCTAAACCGAGCTCCCCAACTCTATTTTTGTCAAAAATGGTCAAAAAACCCGTTTTATAGACCCTCAGATGTTTCGGGCGTCACAGGTAGCGTGGGGCGCTGCCTGTGGCGCAGTTTCCAGTATCCCAAAATTCCCAGCGCCAGGGCTAGCACCCCACGCTACCCTGGGCGCTCGCGGCGACGGAAAAATCATTCCAGACACGAAAATAGGCATAACTCTCTCATACGATGTCCGAATTCAATGATTCTTTTTGCTATGGCTCTATAATTTCAATACGGATCTAATACTTCAATCAAAACTGAATTTGGAGCTCATTTGCTTAATGTGATACCACATATTCTTGAAAAATCGACATCAAACATTCTAGGTTCAATGCCGAAACATAGCAAATCAATCCGAAATGAACTCAAATTTTCCGTACAAGCCATAAATGGCATAAAAAAGCTATTCCAATTTCAAAAATATGATTCCGACCTCGATATCAAGAAGTCAAACCCCGGTCAACCTTCCCAAAAATTTAACTTTCGGCATTTCAAGCCTAATTCCATTACGGACCTCCAAATAATTTTTCGGACACGCTCCTAAGTCCAAAATCACCATACGGAGCTATTAAAATCATCAAAAATTTGAATCCGAGGTCGTTTACACATAAATCAACATCCGGTCACCATTTTAACTTAAGCTTCAAGCCTTGGAACTAAGTGTTCCAATTCATTCCAAAACCTCACCGGACCCGAACCATTTACCTCGGCAAGTCACACAACAACTGTAAAGCCCAATTTGAGAAGTAAATGGGGAAACTGGGTTGTAATACTCGAAACGACCAGTCGGGTCGTTACATTCTCCAGTCATCTCTTTCCATTTAAATTTCAAATTAAGGATTATTCTTTTATCGGAAAAGGTCCAAATATGCCCTTATACTATACGAAATTGAGCATATTTTCCCTTCATTAATATTTTAGCTCAAATATGCCCTTACTGTCACATAGTTAGTCCATATATGCCCTTAGAGTTACACAGTTGGCCCATATATGCTCTTTTCGAAACGAAATCCGCCCAAACTAATTAGCTCTTTCGTTAATTGTATTAAAGTGTATTACAAACACTATTTTCTTTTTATTAGTACCTTTTTTCTTTACCTTTCTCTTTTCTTTCTTCTTTTTTCTTTTTTTCTCTTTTGTTTTTCCTTTTTCTTTCTCCCTTATCCGATTTCCTCCATTAATGATGTCTTCTCCATTTTCACCACCAATTTCACTTGACAAAACTCATGAATTCCAATTACTAAGAAAATTCTGCTATAAGAATATTTTTATAGATCATATGTTTGTCAATTTTTAAATTTTTACTAAACATATATTTAGTTCTAAAAAATTTAACAAAGTAAGATTGAAATAATATTTATGTAACAAAAAATCAAAAAATCCAACAAAACCAAACAATCCAAACTGATATAATTGGTTTGGTTTGGTTTAATTTTGATAAAAATCGAACCAACCCGTTCCATATACACCCCTAATCTACATAGTTAATAAAAAAAATAGAAAATGTCCAGCTGAAAAAAGACTAACAACTCAAATTTATAACACTACAACTTGAACTCTAGGATTTTAATCATTAAATTATCTTTCTGGAAACAATTTAAATATTTTGGTCTTTAGAGTATTGTTAAAGTTTGAGATATTTTTATTATTTTAAAGTTTAAACCATAATTTTTTGGAATAATTTAATTTCATTTATTTATAGGGCCAGTGAAATTGGAGCTTGATTACCTTATGGGAGAATTTTCTTAGTAATTGGAATTCATGAGTTTTGTCAAGTGAAATTGGTGACGAAAATGGAGAAGACATCAGTAATGGAGGAAACGGATAAGGGAGAAAGAAAAAGGAAAAAAAAAGAGAAGAAAAGAAAACAGAAGAAAGAAAAGAGAAAGGTAAAGAAAAAAAAGTACTAATAAAAAGGAAATAGTATTTGTAATATACTTTAATATAATTAAAGAAAGAGCTAATTAGTTTGGGTGAATTCCATTTCGAAAAGGGCATATATGGGCCAACTGTGTAACTTTATATATGGACCAACTATGTGACGGTAAGGGCATATTTGAGCTAAAGTAATAATGAAGGACAAATGTGCTCAATTTCGTATAGTACACGGGCATATTTGGACCTTTGCCCTTCTTTTAATTTAATTCTGAATCTTCAGTAAATCAAACTCGACCACACCCGCGGGTCATAATACATATTGCGAAGCTTCTCGAGACCTTAAGTCACTGAACAGAGCGTAAATTCTTAAAACGACAAGTCGGGTCGTTACAATTATTGTATATGTTAGTTTATTACTGTATATGTTAGTATTATTATTTTATATGTTAGTTTTATTATTTTATATGTTTGTTTTGTTACTCACTTATTTTTTACTATAATAAAATTAAATAATTAATTTTTATAACTATATAGGATTTAATTATTAAATATTCATATAACAATACTTAATTTGACAAATATTGTTATTTTCTCATGTTATTTTCTTACGTTTGTTGACTAGAATTTGAGAGAATTTGTGTTTGAACTATCAGCTTTTTTGACGTATTTTTGGGTATAAGAGATACTTAAATGATTAATTTCAATAACTATAAGGATACTACGCTAAAGGGCACTACATTTTACTACGCTAAAAGGGCACTACATTACAAATACGAGCACTACATTAGGCCACAAGATACCACTACAGGGAACTAAAGTAACAATTTATCTATTTTGGTGGTCTTTTAGCAAATAAATAATCTAAATCGGATAAAAATAACAAATATATTTAATCACAAAACAATCACGGAAATACATATACCACAGTAAAAAGTAACTAATTAATATTTTTTTAACAACTAATAACAATTCTCTATTTTACTAATTTTTTTAGCACACTAATACTATAGTCCGGATAAAAAATAACAAATTAGTTAAATCGCAAACAATCACAAAAAAACATAGAGCATATTAAAAACAATTAATATGCATTTTATACTAGTTTTAACAAAAACTAAGTTGGAATACCTCGATTTAAAGTTTTTGAAAAGTTGAAGATTTGGTGATTTGGAGCCGAAACGAGCAACCCACTACGAGATAACGCCTAAACGAGCAACCCACTCCGAGATAACGCCTTAGCTAGGACGTGAGATCGAAAATCTATACTTTTTGTGGGATCGGTGGGCTTCACTCGAGCTTTTTTCGTCAACAATGGGGGGATCGTTTTCTGTTCTGTGGGGAAAGGGAAAGGGACGACTTTTTATATAGGTATAACGCCCTTTATTAAGACGTTATATTATAGCGTCTTAATAAAGGGCACTATACCAAATATAGTTCCTTTTAAAAATGTGTTATATATAAAATGGTTACTGAGTTTTTTTTCCACACATTTTAGTTCTTTTAGTCCAAAAGAATCACATTTTGGTTCCGCACTCGAAGGAAGAGAGATCTATTATTGTTGCTCGCCCGGAGAAGAAGAAGAAGGCACTGCTTGGTTTTTGAGTTCTCCAATCGTTCTCTCTTCCCAGATCTATTTTTTTTCTCTCTCAATTTTTTTGTACTCTGTTTTCAGGTGCCTCGGTTGTTGCTACTCTATTTTTTTTGTTTGTTTCTTTTCGTTTTTTGTCCAATTCCGTCCTCCCCAATTTGCTCTCACTTTCGGTCCCTCTATATTTTTGTTTCTATTCAGATCTGTTCTTTTTGTGTGTTGTGTGTGTGGAAGATATATAGGTGTAGGTATAGAGATTAATTGGTGGCCAAGAAAAAAGAATGTCTATGTGCATGTGAGTTTTGAGCGAGAGCATGTGAGTTTGTCACAAAAAATATGGAAGAATCTTGCTAGGTGACATTTTTTGCATTGGTTCTTTTTTTTCCTTTTTATTTATTAAAAACAATCAAAATTAAAGATACTACACTAAAACTAAAAACTAGAAAAATATAAAAAACTATTAAGGAAAAAGTTATAAAATTGCTAGTCTTACCAAAATTAGAAGGAAAAACATATTTTGTAAATTTTCTTTTCTTTTGCAAATGAGATACATCTAATATCTAAAAGTGTAATTCTTTTTGTAGTTTTACTTTTATTAAATAAATATACTAAAAAAGTGATGAAAAATTTAAATATAATCAAAATTAGGTGCTCACAATACATAACAAACCATCCAAACAAACTGTTATGAATAGGCTCCGGTACCTTTTGGTCATTTATATATACCCATGCACATAAGAAATCTTGTTAAGGATGAAATAAGTATACACTAGTAGTCCAGCTGAAGAATAAACCCTAAAATTAATGAAAAAATGCTTAACTTTAACGGTGCTATAGTAATAAATCCATCATTTTACCTCCCAACATGACTCAAATCCTCAAGTTACGAGGTGCCCAACCACTAGAGCAAGCCTCCCGTCACCTTTTTCTTTTTAATTAGTTTCATTAGGACGTGCATGAATTTAATAACTTAAAATATTTACAACACATAATTGGTGATATATAAGGAAAATGAAGATGTCTTATTTTTAGTAATTGTTGATAAATCCAAATTACACTTTAATCTTGATGAAAAGTAGAGCCCGGGAGAGAATGAGCCTCAACCAGCAAAGGGTTTGTGACAAGTATGACTAAGTATAAAATTATCATTAGTTCAACAAGGAGACCAACCTGGGATACAATTCGATCAGGAGCAAGCTTATTTTTTTTTTTTAGTTAGCTTAGCTCTAAGTTTGAAAGAAGTAACAGTTACAAAAAAATAATTTCCACAAAGAAAGGCATCTATCAAGAGTAAATTTTACCATATTCAGTAGGAACAAATCTAATCTATTCAACATCCCTTAATACCAAAAGTTTCCAATTCCGATTTTCATGTAAGGCGTGTTTCTGAAATAGGTGAAGTTTAACTCTTTATGCAACAAGGCAACATTATCATATTCCTAGAAATTGCCAAGCTAAAAGTGAAACTAATATTATGGAGGTATTATCACATTTAGCCCGCGCCAGAAACTATTTATATTTGATAGCCGAAAAAGTGTATAAAATTTGTATATATATATATATATATATATATATATATATATATATATATATATATATATATATATATATATATATATATATATATATATATATATATATATATATATATATATATATATATATATATATATATATATATATATATATATATATATATATATATATATATATATATATATATATATATATATATATATATATATATATATATATATATACAATGTCATTTTCTCAACCTATGGAGAAAGAAGAACTAATTAAATCATATAAGCTAATTCTGCAGCTGCATCACCTCAATTACAAGGACATAAATCTAACCAGATATTGGACATTATATATAATTGTTCAAATGTCCAAATGAAGTCAAATTCCATAAGACCACAAGGACTTTAAGAGGATGATCACTAAGGGGTCGTTTGATAGAGTGTATAAGAATAATGTTGAATAAGGTGTATTAGTAATGCTGATATTAGTTATGCTTGCATTAGTTATGCTGACATATTTCTTATCCATTGTTTGGTTTGATATATTAAAGCATTGCACAATTTTTAAAAGAATTGTTTGTTTACAAAAATACCCTCATAACCAGTCCATCACTTTATCTTTTTAAAAGAAACATATGTTGAGGAATGTTTGTATATGAAAAAGGTTTAAACAAATTATTTGATTTGTCTACCTATATTATAGTATAGAACTTAATATTTATTTATAAAAAAGTAAATATGCTAAGTATTTATTTATTTACTAGGGATATAATTTTATTTTTCACTTTCTTGGATTATTTCAAACTTGCATTATATAATAGCATATTTTAATCAAGTATAAATTTTGAAGGACATTTTTGTCTTTAACTAAGTTAATGCATACATTAAAACCCATTGCATTGTTAATACAATAGTTTCTTATGCATTAATTATGCATAGGATAATACCAAATATGGTGTATAACTAATGCTTACATAACTAATGCATAAGTTTAAAAAGTGTACCAAACAAAGTATTACTAATACACAAAGCTAATGTATGCTACCAAACGACCCCTAATAGTTATACATACCATTCAGGAGCTAATTTGCAAGCGCAAAAGAGACCACTTAATTAAAGCACTATACTAAATTAAAAGTTCACAAGATAGTTCAAAGTGTACCTCAAAAGATCAGTGCCGCAGAAATCTTCCTGGAGATGGAGGGGCACCCTCCCACCTAAGTTCTGAAAATTGACTAGATTGGCCTCTTAAGGTTTGATAAGGAATTTCGAGATGTTTAAATTTTGATATATTTGGATTTGAGGAACATATTGAGATGCAGATGATGAGTTAAATTAAATTTTGATTCAATTAATAGTATTAGGAATATGTAGAATTAAGGAACCCGTAATTATCTTTTTACTTTTTTTTTTTGGGATGAATGAATAAGTGGAAAACAAGAATGCTTATATTTTTACAAAATGTGTTTGGACATTAATTGTGTGATTCCAAGTGAAAGAGCTAAGCATGGAAAAAGAATAAAGCATCCACAGTCTCTCCTACCGTACAAGGTATAACATAATCTTGATATAGTATGACTTAATCTAACAAATTATTTGATACGAATTTGTTGAATAAATCTGCATTACTTTGTAGAAATTTTAAACCAATAGCTTAAAAAGGTTTAACAGTCCTAAATTTGGGAAATTCAGCCCAAGAATACTCCCAACAAATATTTGAAAAGTAATTTTTTTACTATAAAATGGGGCTGATTGCGCTATTCTAGAATGGAAAGGGGTGTCAAATGTAAACTTAGGAAATTACGGGAGCTTTTACACAATAAAAAGACTTAGTTGTTTCGCTGAAACGCAGCCCTACGTGTATCTCACGCTGCTTTCACAAACCTTTCCCAAATTCAATATTCAAACTCACAATTCGATTCTTTCAATCTTCTCCCTTGTACCTCTAACCCACCCGATTTCATATCCAAATCCACCCTCAAACCTTCAGAAATATACAAACAAGTGCACCCCAATCTGCAAAAAGATGCACATAAACTTCTGTATTTTCAATTCTAATCATTCTATTAGTTCCTAGCTTTTCTAATTTCAGAGTTTGAACCTGGCCCACGTTTTCTCTTTCTTCTAATTGGGTTTGTATTGTATATGATCGAAGATGTATAGCAATTTCAAGGAGCAAGCGATCGAGTACGTGAGGCAAGCAGTGCAAGAAGACAACGCTGGTAACTATGCAAAAGCATTCCCTCTTTACATGAACGCTTTGGAGTACTTCAAAACCCATTTAAAGTACGAGAAAAACCCTAAGATTAAGGAAGCGATTACTCAGAAATTTACCGAGTATTTGCGCCGGGCGGAGGAGATCCGAGCTGTGTTGGATGAGGGTGGTACCGGGCCAGGTCCGAATGGAGGGGATGCGGCTGTGGCGACAAGGCCCAAGACGAAGACGAAACCCAAGGATGGAGAAGATGGGGAGGATCCTGAACAGTCCAAGTTGAGGGCTGGGCTTAACTCCGCGATTGTTAGGGAGAAACCTAATATTAAGTGGAATGATGTTGCTGGGTTGGAAAGCGCTAAGCAAGCTTTGCAGGAAGCTGTGATTTTGCCTGTGAAGTTCCCTCAGTTCTTCACCGGTGAGTATTTGCTTTTATTTGGTATATTTGTATGGTTGCCATATTTTCTAGGGGGAAAAATTGATTGGTACTGGTGATTGTATTTCTTAAAATTGATTCTTAAGTAGCTTTAAGTTCAACAATCAATGATCAATCAACTATACCTTAATCCCAAACTAGTTGGGTTTAGGCTATGTGAAAATTCCTATAGATGCTCAACTCGTTTCGAGATCTAATGTCTAGATGATAAGAACTGAGAAAACTAGCTCTCCTTCCAGCTCCAAGACATTCAGATTTTTCCTGAAAATGTTTACATTGCTAGATTTATAGCCTATTGAGTTAGATGAGCTAGATGGATTCATTAGCTCCTAGCGCAGCATATCTGAATTCACTATAGGGTTAAGAGTGACTTGCTTACACTGCTGAATAATCTATAGATTAAGACATTACCAAGGAGCTAATTCGTTCAGAACTCAGTTGGCTGCTTCTATAGTGAAGGCGGAGCATCCTTGGCTCAACATTATAGCATATAACCAAAGAAATCAGGATTAATCCCACTTTTTGTCCCTTTCCTTTCTTAGGTTTGCTAGATAGAAAGAAGGCGAAGAGCGCAATAAGGTAATTGATCCTAGTCAATGTTGGTAGTTTTGCTTCTGCGTGCTGTGACCAGGAAAATAAATTTGGAAATGCTTCTTTAGTAGGACAGTGCTCAATCCAATTGTCATAACAAAATGAGATCTTTCTGTCATCACCAACGAGAGAACCAGTTCTTTCCACAAAACTAGGCCATGTTAGTGATTCTTTTGATGAAGTGGGAGAAAAGAGTTTTTGTAACCAGGGTGGTTGAACCCTCATAGATATTACGTGTCCGCGTGCTTAGAGTAAATAATATAGTTTCTGAAGGGTAGTGAGTTTTCTTTTGAGATCAATAGGTTCAAACTTGGTATGTTGCATGTGTTGAATGATCTTTTCCGCGGAGGTGGGGGCTTAAATGGTTAGGGTTCAATAAAAAAGAGAAAGAGATCTTTTCTAAAATAAAAGGAGTCACCTTTCTCTTTGCATCTCAATTCAATCTATCCGTAGGTTTATAAATGAAGATTCACAGCACCTATTCAGGAGTTAGGGAATTGGCTTGCAATGAATTGTGGTAGGAATCCCGACTTTCCAATAGGGCGGCGGCAAACTGATATGATGCTCACTCACCATGAAGAAATGTAAGATCGAACTGCGCTCATGTATGCCACCAATTAACACCATTTATGATCCTTACCATATTTTTCTTATGACCTTTCACGGCCATTTCCTTTGTGTTGAACCTCCATAGCCATTTCATCGACATGCTATGACATTAATGTGTTCGAGCAGAAATTATCTTCAATGCTTTCTTGGTTATTTGTCCATGTGGATAACTTGCAAATTCTGCACAGTTTAAGCTCAAGCATTGCAGTAATAACAGCTTACTTTGGGTAACATTTTAAGGTTATAAAGAATTTGTAACAGAAGATCCAGAGCACAGGACTTAGCAAGGTGGTTAGACACATTGAATTAATGTATTTGGACTACCTATTCATGCTGATACACTGATTTATAGCTGTTGTATATCGGATCCCAGTTCTCCTCTTATGAGAGGAACTGCTACTTGTTTATTCATGAACAAGAAATATTCTTTCTGCTTGAGGAGGTAAACTTGTGAAGCTATGGGGAACCTTCTGACACTAGGTGTCATGTTTGTACAGTGGATAACTTGCAAATTCTGCAGTTTAATCTCAAACATTGCAGTATCAACAGCTTACTTTGGGTTACATTTTAAGGTTATATAGAATTTGTTACAGAAGATCCAGAGCACAGGACTTAGCAAGGTGGTTAGACAAATTGAATTAATGTATTTGGACTACCTATTCGTGCTGATACACTGATTTATAGCTGTTGTATATCGGATCCCAGTTCTCCTCTTATGAGAGGAACTGCTACTTGTTTATTCATGAACAAGAAATATTCTTTCTGCTTGAGGAGGTAAACTTGTGAAGCTATGGGGAACCTTCTGACACTAGGTGTCATGTTTGTACGTGTAATAGTAACTGCCGGTAAAGCTCATGCGATTCAGTTTGTGATTTCTCTCTGTTTTTTTTTGTCACCGTTTCCTCAAGATCCCCTTCCTCATCATACCCAAAAAGTCAAAACTAGGGATAAAAAAGGTGAAGAACATGTTTTTGCTTTTATTTTTTCTCCTTATAGTAAATTTAGAAGATGTTAATTAGCTCTGCAAAATTTTCCATCATCACCTAACTTTACAAATTTTTTGAGTGCTTTCGTTCATCCTCACCTAAGTGTTTTCTTGCCTTTCTTATAGGCAAGAGGAGGCCATGGAGAGCTTTTCTTTTATATGGTCCTCCTGGGACAGGAAAATCTTACTTGGCCAAAGCTGTTGCTACTGAAGCAGAATCCACTTTTTTCAGGTATTATTCCTCCGATGTGCAATTATTCATATTATTTACTCTCCATTTCGCTGCACACTTGAGCTAAGGATTAGACATTGCTTTTCTCACTGCGGCGCTGAGTCTGTAAAATGCACAGGTTATAGTTTTTCTCTATGTTTTGCTCGGACTCTCCGAAAATATTGTCGGGTGCGTGTCGGATTCTCCAAAAGCATTGTATTATTGGAGAATCCAATACGGGTGTGGCAGTGTTTCAGAGAGTCCGCGCAACATAGGTTATTCTTTAGATTGTTAACGTCATATTCATCTGTCATAAGGACAATTTAAGAACAAGAGAGGAATCGGAATCTCCTCTGCAGGCCAAAATATGTTAAAGAAAGCAAAATCAAAGAATAGGAGTTTCTAGAAGATGCCCACGGGGGGCAAGGAAGGTGAGCTGTTGATGAGGTGGCTCTGATGAGATACATATATAGACGGTTGGATAACTCGAGATATGACAAGTGTATCATCTTGGTGTGTACTATTATTGAAATACTTTTGATTTATAAATAAAGATAAGATGTTCAATAAATTTTTGTCCCAATATTTGCTGTTCTTATATAGCTTCAATGACATGATATCAATGTCTTATGAGATGCTTAATTTCTTAAATAATTTTAGATATGTGTATTGTCTTTGAAAAGTCGGCAGTATCCAATCCGAATAGATTTTTCATCTGTGGTTTTTTTCTTTCCCTCAGAGATATTTTTGATGAAATGCCGACATACGTGAGGAACATGCATGAATTCAGCTGCATTTCTGTTTTTGTCAGCTATTTGCTTATTTTTCTGCTTTCAAGAACTTAGTCTGTAAAGTTGGCAAGTGCCAACTGCTGTTTTTATGCAGTGTCTCATCATCGGATCTCGTTTCCAAGTGGATGGGTGAAAGTGAAAAGCTAGTTTCGAACCTATTCCAAATGGCTCGCGAAAGTGCCCCATCCATTATATTCGTCGATGAAATTGATTCCTTGTGTGGGCAGCGAGGAGAAGGAAATGAAAGTGAAGCTTCTAGACGTATTAAAACAGAACTGCTTGTGCAGATGCAGGTACTTGTTACACTGGGAAAGTAGTGAGTGCTCAATTAACCCCTTCCAGCAACCAGTACAAAACAAGAAATGAAGATCGGTTTGTTAAACAAATATCTTTGGCTTATCTAGTTAGTAATTTCAGGGTGTTGGACACAATGATGATAAAGTTCTTGTTCTTGCGGCAACAAATACACCCTATGCCCTAGATCAGGTAAAGAATGATCTGTGAGATATAATATAGCAGATCGAAATGATCTTTTGCTTACAGAAATTGTCCTCTGCAGGCTATTCGCCGAAGATTTGATAAGCGCATCTACATTCCTCTACCAGATGCGAAGGCACGACAACACATGTTCAAAGTGAGTCCAGTTGTATTTCTGTTTAAAGTAAATTTACGTAAATGTAATCTGATTCTGTTTTTTTAAGAGCTAGACTTATTATTTTCCATTTTGGCTTTTAAACTTTCCAGGTTCATTTAGGGGATACCCCCCATAACTTAAGTGAGAGCGACTTTGAAGACTTGGGCCGTAAAACAGAAGGTTTTTCTGGTTCGGATGTTTCTGTGTGTGTAAGTCTCTCAACCAAAAGGTGGAACCATTCCTCTGGTTTCTTCCTCTAATATAACTGTACTTTATCTTCTTGAACAGGTCAAAGATGTACTCTTTGAACCTGTTCGTAAAACACAAGATGCTATGTTCTTCACCCAGAGATCTGATGGTACATGGATGCCGTGTGGACCGAAACAACCGGGTGCTGTGCAGACAACTATGCAGGAGCTTGATGCTAAAGGACTTGCATCTCAGGTACAATCAGATAATCAGTGGCACAAATAATATTTCATGAGTTTGTTAATCCTTTTGTTTCTTTTCATTGAATTTTAACTGGAATATGTCAAGAACTACTCAGAACTCCTGTTGGACAATCACTATAAATTGTTTTTCATATTACTTTTGGAGGATGCATGAGCTATATAATAATTTTAACTTAATGTGATTAGACATTGTGCTCCCGCTGATCTTTAACCTACATATCAAGGTTTCAATAGGTAGTAAAATAGTAGTTTATGTTTAAATCAACAGATAGATATCTGAGTATGAAGCTCCAATAATTGGTTGTTCTCTCTCTTACAAAAGAATGCGCTAATTAACTGCTTGCTTATTAATGCCTTTGCAGATCATCCCCCCACCCATTTCGAAAACAGACTTTGATAAGGTGCTTGCTCGTCAACGACCAACAGTAAGTAAGTCGGACCTTGATGTGCACGAAAGATTCACCAAGGAGTTTGGAGAAGAAGGTTGAAGAAACTGAGCGGCTATTCCTGCAGTTGCCAAGATTTGTAGTTTACTTGTGTGTTGTGCCTGAAAAACATGATTCAAAGGCTCTTTAAATGGAAAGTTGACTTTGTTTACCCTTTCCTTCTGGGGTGTTTCAGTTTTACACTTCAAAATCTTATTGCAATTCAATTACTTCAGTAATTGTAAGCAACTGCAAGTACCAAAGTTTCTCTGATTTCCTCTTTATCAGTATGTTCATAGTTATTCTGGAAAATCTGAACCTGCCTTTTTATTTTTATTTTTATGATGAATGTCATTGTACTTATCAGAACTTAGAAGTTAAAGGATGCTGCTTTTCCTATGATTTACCAATGAGTTCTCAGGATAAGCTTTCCCTATTCAAATAGCAACAATATATCCAGTGTGATCTTGGGGACGAAAAGCCCAAAATCATACATCATCTATAGCTTTTAGAGTTAAAATAATACATATTCTTTAATATGGTGCACTAATAGTCATTTTTCTTTAGCAAAGTGCAAAGTGGTGCACTCTTAACCACAACCCTAGATACTGTTAGTTTTTTAACGGGACTCACCTCATGTGCCTGTCACATGATTTCTATTTAAAAAAAAAACAGATTTCTCTACAAAAGATCAACATTCTCTTCCTTCTCTGTCCCATTTCTTCCCCCAATTTTCATAACCCTAGTTGGTAATATCCCTTTCTCCACCATCTTTTCAAATAAGAATATAGCTTTAATTGGATAACCATACTGTGAATAAGCTCAAATTGTAATGAATGATTTCGATGAATGAGTATCAATATTATTTTTCATAAAGCAGTTGGCATAAAATTTCTATTTCATTGCAAAATTCTTTGACAAAATGATTCACTTGGCTTAGACAACAGGATATTGGACTATTAAATATTAGATTTCTCTTACTCAATTTTAAGTATCAACTTATACTTTATGGAAAGCTTTTGAAGCATTTCCTGATTATATACTGAATGAAAGATGAATGTTATTGTGGCATAAAAAATGTGGGTGCATTGTACTAATTATAATAAGAAAAAATTCCAGCAGCATCTTTTAGCATTTAGCAACAGTTTACAGCTCTAAAAACCAATAAAAACAGCAACTAATGTCAAGTTTTATCACCAGCCTAAAAAATTAGCAAAAACAACAGTCATTTTTCAGCAAAAGTAAAAGTCAGATTCCAGCACCAACTTCAAAAACAGTAGTACAATTCCAGCACTAGCTTAAAAAAACAACAAAATTCCAACACCAGCTTACAAAACCAGAACAACAATAAAAATTCCCGCACCAGCTTAAAAATCAGCAAACTGAAGAGGTAGTTTCTTCTTGTACAATATTATATTTGCAAGTCCTTTTGTTATGGCCAGGCTTGTGACATATACTACAATCTAGAGACTTTTGCTTTCGTTTCATCTTTGTTCAACTAGCACCAACTTCATCTTGTTCTTTTTTTCGCAACTTTTGCTTTCTTCCTCTCTTACTATTTCTCACAATCTTTGGAGGCAGTGGAGGAACTTTACTTGACTTAGGCCATAGTTGTGGCCCATTCATTGGAAGAATTGAGTTTTCAAATTCTTCTATATGTTTCCACCTTGTAACAATCATGGACATAGTCAAGAATGTTATCCTTCTTAGCCCAAATTGCTGCAATAGCATACTTGCAAGGGATTCCCGTGAGTGTAACGATTCGACTTATCGTTTTAAGAATTAACATCCCGTTCGGTGACTTAAGGTCTCGAAAAATTTTGCAATATGTATTTTGACCCGCGGGTGTGGTCGAGTTTTATTTTCGGAAGATTCAGAATTAAATTGAAAGAACAATTCTTATTTAGAAGTTTAAATGGAAATAGTTGACTGGAGATTTGATGTAACGACCCAAATGACTGTTTTGAGCTCTAGCATGTCGTTCGGCGGTTTGAGGCCTTGAGTAGCTTCACTCCATGTATTATGACTTGTACGCGTAGTCAGAATTTAATTTCGGGAAGTTCGGAATTGATTTGAAAAGAAAATTCTATTTTCGGAAACTTTAAGTTGGAAGAATTGACTAAGGTTTGACTTTTGAATAAAACGACCTAAAAGCAAAAGAATGTGGCGGATTCATCTAGAAAAAGACTAGGAGGAAATAAAAAAAAGAGGGGGAGGACGTGAAAGTAAGGAAAAACAGAAAAAAGAAACGATAAGGAGGGGCTGATTTCTTTGGGGAAAGGGACACGAAAAAGGCACCTAAAAAAAGAAGAAGAAGGAAACAAAAAATGAAAGATACGAAAACAACAAAAGAAAGAGAGTTTGAAATCTCACAATCACTCATCTTCCTCATATTCCTTTTGAACATAAACAATGGCTATATTCTATCCAAATTCAGCTAGGTTGAAATTAATCTATCAAAGCAACATAATGGAGATCGATTTCGTCGGTTGAGTTGATGTCGAGTGGTTGAGGCTGAGATCTAGTCCATAGTAACCTGTGCTTTGTTCGAATTCGAGGTGCAATCACATTCAAGGCAAAATTATATAATACAAAAGTCTTTTCCTTTTTCTACCTTGCTTCAATTTTTACTTCATATATCATAAATTAGTGGTTTAGTTGTTATGTTTCATCACGTTTTGATAATTTTATTTATTTATTTGTTTTGCTTAATTTGTGCTTGTTGTGTGGAATATAAATAATAACGATTTCTGACTTTTTCTTTCTGTTTTTTTTGGGTTTCGTAAGAGTGATATGTGCTTAAATTATTTCTCCTCTATATAATGTTCAGTTCATTCTCTTGTCTATTGTATCAATGCCTTCATGCTTAGCTGCATTGGTATTTTACACTAATTCTCTTATCAGCATGAGTTTGATTAGTTTACTAAGATCATAAATTGGAAGATAGTTTTGGTTATTAAAAATGTGAAGATGAAACTATTTTGGGGTTCTTCTCTTCGTCTTTGATTTCTCATTATCAGTGTGTATGTACTTTATTGGATTTTGTTTAGTTATTTTTTTGAGCTGACCCTTATTGATTTCACATAGTCTTCTATTGAGCTTAGTTTCCAATTATTTTCCGTAGTCCTCCATCTTGGTTTTATTACAAGTGTAATACATGATTTATATATGGATTTAAATATGAAAATTAGTAGAAATTTGAAATTTTGGGAGAAAATATAGAATTTGGTTTTTTTGGATTTTGACCACGAAATTGGACATGAAATTAAGAATAAATTATATATTTGAGTTCGTGGTGTTATGAGTAAAGTTTATCTTCGAATTTTTTTGAAATCCGGGCGCGTGGGCCCGAGGGTTGACTTTGTTGGCTTTTGAGCGAAGCTGGGAATCATTATAAATTGTTAAATTATACGTATTGGGGTATATTTTGATTGATTTGCATGATGTTTGACTAGTTTTGAAGAGACGGGCATCGGGTTGAGGTGTTTGAGTGGTGTTGGATCCGGTTATGGAATTTCGAAGCGAGGTAAGTCTCTTGTCTAATTTTGTGAGGGGGAATTTACCCCATAGGTAATTAAAGTAATAATTGTTTCTAATTATGGGGGCTACGTACGCACGAGGTGACGAGAGTCCGTGCGTAGCTACTATTAATGCTAAAGTCCGGGTAGTTTAGGACACAAAGCATGAATTACTTGTACAAATTATATTCTTTGTTTAATTAATATTATTTGATATATATATATATTGTGTTAATTGTTAGGTAAAAATATTAAAAGATGGAAGTCTCATATGCTCAATTTTCTGTTTAAATTAATTAAATGTTAAAAAGAATTGTTCATCCTCTCGAATTGATCCTATAATAAATATACTCTCCTTCCGGAGGTACATAAGAAAATGTCCTCCTTTCTTGTGGAGTGGACCGAATACCTCGGCAGGATAGATGCATCTATGGATCGCGCCGCACGTCCCTCGGCAGTATACACGACACTCTGGATCGGGCCGTACGACCTCGACAGAAATCGTGCCTAATAATAATAATTATACAATACTTTACTGTTTTTAATTACAGCTTGTGGATTTAATTAATAGATTGAGAATTGTTGCATTTGAAGGAATTTGATTGATAAGTTAGAAACTATTGGAAATTGAAAGAATTAATTATCTCTGCTTGTTAAGAAAATTATGATTATTCCTGTAAATGAGGCTAATTGATAAATTGGAAATTTATTTGAATTCAAGGAATTTAATTATTTTTGCTGGTTCAATAAAAATTATTTTTAACTCTGTGAATCATGTTGATAAAAATATTTCTATTTTTATGTTACTTATTATTATTGACCCTTAGTGAGTGTCAAAGTCGACCATCTCGTCTCTACCTCTTCGAGATTAGGCTTGATACTTACTGGGTACACGTTGTTTTCGTACTCATGCTACACTTGCTGCACATTTTATTATGCAGGTACATATATGCCTAGCTGCCTTGTGGGCGCAGAGGTGTAGTTAGTAATTGTGGGGACATAGGTGAGCTGAATTCTGTATTACGATCAGCAGCCAATAGAGTCTCCTTCAGAGTTATTATATTTTCCTGTCTAATTTGTATACTGGATAGATGCTGTATTTTATTTTTAATTCCTTAGTAAATGCTCATGCACTTGTGACACCGGGTTTTGGGAATGGTTGTGAATTATTTAGAAATTTAGTTGCTAAAAATATTTATCATTTACTCTATGAGTTTTATCTTTATTGTTTCATTGAAGAAATTTTGATTTCAAAAATACTAAAATGGGTAATTAAGTTAATTGATTATGGTTGGCTTACCCGACAGTGGTGTCCGGCGCCATCACGGCCTTAATGGATTTTGGATCGTGACAAATATGGTATCAGAGCACTAGGTTCACTTAGGTCTCACGAGTCATGAGCAAGTCTAGTAGAGTCTTGCGGATCGGTACAGAGACGTCTATGCTTATCTTCGAGAGGCTACAGGGCTGTTAGGAATACTTCCCTTTTTGATTCTTCATCGTGCGATTTGATTCCTTTGAGGCTTATGCCTTCATTTACTTCCTATTCAATCTTATGCGCCGTGAAGTGCTTGTTATAAATTAAGGATCGAGAAAATTATTAATGGTTCTACAGATGCAGTGCATGATGCTTCTCCCTGTGTAATTAATTGGGCTATTGTCGTCGCTTTACGGAAGGTCGCTCTGTTATTTCAAATTAAGTATCAGTACCACCTAAGGTTTTGAGATTTGGCATTGATTGTTATGACGATTCGTGCGCTGTTATCGTACAATGTTATGAAATAGTAAAATGCCTGTCTATGTGTCAGGATAGTAAACGACTTGAAAGAAGGTTTTTCTCAGTACATGATTAAGAGGTTCCATGTTTTATTTTCAGCGGAGAAAAGGCAATCAGACTATAAATGTTCAGGTTTGGGGTTGATGGAGTAACGAAGCTTGATATTTTCGAGTGTGGTAGAGTTCTCAATTGTGATGTGATGTCATCAAATGCGTTAAGGTTCGCCGGTATTATAGTCTTCTTCAACTCGCCTTCACGGCGGGGTATTAGGAATTGGTGTAGGAGGAGCAATTGTTAGAGATCGCGGTGTGCAGTAGTTCAGGATAGAGGCGGTGTTCCTAGTATTGATGTCTCGAGAAGGATGATCCTCGAAATGGTTTAAAGTTGGTAACGATCTATTGGTTCAATTGCTACAGAGACGGGTTTTGAATTAAGGTAACAACTGGGCAGCGAAGGATGAGGAAGGACATGTTGAAGGTGTCTTGTGGTGGTTAGGTTCCGAGAAGGACAAGTGTAATAAAACAGAAGTCGAGTAGTTGCTTAAAGGAGAAGGTTTGACCAAAGTGAGAGAGTGGCAAGGTAGCATATGGATTACGTGGTAGGATAATTACACGTCTTGAGGAAAGTTTGGAGTGATTTGGGATTTAGGATGGACAGTGACTAGGTCTACGGACTTAAGTTGTAATATTAGCTGCTATATTGAGGAAGATTAGATACAACTGGAGGGAGTTGCTTAATATGAAGAGGGATGCAACATGACTTTGGGTTAGAATGTATCATCGCACCTTTAGTTAAGGTCATCAGGAAGTGAATCGACTGGTAAAGCTGGTGAACGAGCATGGGCTCAGGTTATTTTATTGGTTTCGTGGTAATAATACTCGGTGCAGCATTGTTGGAGGATGTCAGCATGTAATTTCCATATGTGGGATATCTCATGTGAGCGGGTTAGCAGTTGCGTGGTGTTGATGGAGCTTCTACGAAACATTTTACTTGTTACCCGGTAAGAGGTCGAATAGGTGATTATGGCTAATGGTTCAGAATGTTCGGGGAATGCTTAACAAAACGAATTTTGAGAATTTGGCGGTTAACAACGCGGGATCATGGTAAATGAGGAGGAGGAATAGTTGTGGGCTCGATATTATGTGGTGGTATCTTAAAGCTAAGTGGGAGAGCCCCACCGTCTACAATTGGATTGCATGGTTATCTATTTATAAGGTTTCTGGTTATCGGTGTATTGGTGGGTCATTTCAACTAAGGAAAGAAAACATCAGTGGTAATTTGAGCAAAGGATTTGGGAAATGTGTGCCATATTTGGCCTTATCTATTCATGTTCAGGCTTTGGGAAGACTCATAGTCTATGCTTCATGTTGATGTGATGTACGAGGAAGGTGATTCGGTCGGATGCTTCTTCTTCGAGAGAGTGTTCAACTGCTAGTAGAGCCTTGGAGTTGATTTAATTCGGGACCAAGTCGGAATGGGTGAATCTCAATAATAGTCCTAGTGGATTCAAAACGTTACAGTGTGGTGCCTAAGGATTTCGAGCCTGTAGTATGGTTAAGTATCAAGCTTTTGCAACAGATTTTGAAAAGGGTTTGGGGTGTTCTATGTTATCTTCGGTCAGCGGTGTAGCATTGAAGTAAACAGAAGGAAATAACTTCGGATTCATAAAAGAAGGATCAGAATGGGTGTACCAGTTAAAGATGTAAAGTGCGCACAAGGAGGGATATGAGATGATTAATGGGTTTTGAAACAGCGTGGTCTCGTGAAATAAGGTCACTCGAGATGAGTGCGGATTTGAGTTCGTGATATAATGAATGAGACTATTATTATTTCTAAGGCAAGTTGAGAATACATTGAGAAAAGACGGGTCGGCTAACAATGGTTGAATTGGCATGATGGTGCCAATGAGCAGTTCCTTCAGAGCATTGAGTTATGCATGTAATTTGTGGCGGTACGTGCGAGGCTTGACGACCGCCGTAATTGATTTTATTTGGAGGAATTCAAGTATTATGGCATGTTATGTGTAGAGGGATACCGGAAGAGTTATGGTGGTTTAGACTACTACTTAAGGCTGGTAATATCTGCGGATAGGGGAATTCGGTCATGTGTTGCAATGGTTCTCTTGAAATGAGTTAAGTAGAAGGTTTCTATATGATGAAGTGTTTACCCTATTAGTGGTTCGGGAGTTATGATTGAATTCTTATACTCCTGCGCATTTGCGTGATTAAGTGCACTAAGTAGCATGGGATTCGAAAGTTGAGGATTCAAGATTTCGGTTCGGTGTTGACAAGGATATCCTGAGCTAGGATGAACAGGAAAAAGGATTTATATATTTAAAGTAAGATGGTATTGTTTTCGGCGTCACCTAAGGTCGATGTCAGGTGTAAGAGACCTTGTGTATTGACTTATGGATCCTTGAAAGTTTATTAGCCTAGTACGGTGCGATCAGAATTGTCTTGAGTTATATGGATGGATTTAAAAATTAATATGTGCTTTATATCAAGCCGGATATGTTCATTTCAGCATAACGCTCCTTATGGAGGAGTATTCGGACGTTGGAAGTCGTTTCGTCGTCGGCTATTTCATGTAATACTATATTGTGCCATGTGAGTTGTGAAGCGGCTTGATAAATTTCTTATGTATTGAGGTTCCGCATAGCGATGGTGCTATGTGAGCAGGATGACTCTCGAGATTCAAATCATATATCACACCTTAGTTGTGCTTGAGTTTTGTAGCGTATGGCGTTGTCGGTCCTCCCAGGGATGGTATCATGCAGTTAGCGTGCTTGTGTCCGATATTCAGATATTTTGTAGTAATGACCATTCTAGCTCGGTAAGTATTTCCTTATAGATTCTTTTTTTGTGCGGATCGGGTGGCACGCCGCCACGGGTATGTTGTTTGGATCGGGTTGCACACCGCAACAGTGAGATGTTGAATACGGTTACATATATTTGTTTCTTTGTATTTTGTTTCTCATTTACTGAAGACAGTTCATAGCGTCTGTTCGACTGTTTTATTTGTTATGTGGGCTGGGTAGTTCCTTTTTAGAGTTGGTTTTTCTTTATATATCATATTCGAGTTATGGCTTGTCGGCACATTGATGGTGTCATATGAGATTTTGGTCAGTGATTGAGATAGCTTATTGCCTGAAAAACTTGTACTGGGTGAGACGAGGTTATTGGTTAATGGTTCCTGTTAAAGAGCAAATATCGTGATTCAGTTCAAAATACGGTAATGGTTCCTGTCAGGAGGAGACTCTAGGATTTGTTGATTCGGCAGGTGGTTATGAGTTTCTACACATCTCGTTCGTCGTGGCAGCATTGAAGATTTGGAACCGGGCTCATAGGTGTTATGAGGTGTGCTTCGAACGCCGGGTCAGTGAAGTTCGAGCTGTTGTGCTTGGAAGAGGTTGCCTTGGGAAAATGATTTATGTGATGTATTTTGTGATGTTAGCCTGAGTGCATGATTGTGTGTGGAATCAGCATATGGAGATTTGCACTATGTTCGTGCTTTAGAATAAGGTCTTGTAAAGAAATTCAGAAGTTGGAATTTAGTTCTAAAGCTGGTTAGCTAAGGTTATATGTAGGATTTCCAGTCTGGCTCGAGCTAATGTGTGCAACTGGATTGTGGTAGCACGGGCAGGTGCACGAGGTATTTAACAGTGATTTTGGACAACTCCGGAGTAGTTCTTAGCACGTTCGAGGACGAACGTATGTTTAAGTGGGAGAGAATGTAACGACCCGAATGGCTATTTTGAGCTCTAGCGCGTCGTTCGGCGGTTTGAGGTCTTGAGTAGCTTCACTCCATGTTTTATGACTTGTACGTGTAGTCGGAATTTAATTTTGGAAAGTTCATAATTGATTTGAAAAGAAAATTCTAATTTCGGAAGCTTTAAGTTGGAAGAATTGACTAAGGTTTGACTTTTGAATAAAATGACCTAAAAGCAAAAGAATGTGGCCGATTCATCTAAAAAAAAGACTAGGAGGAAATAAAAAAAAGAGGGGGAGGACGTGAAAGTAAAGAAAAACAGAAAAAAGAAACGATAAGGAGGGGCTGATTTCTTTGGGGAAAGGGACACGAAAAAGGCACCTAAAAAAAGAAGAAGAAGGAAACAAAAAATGAAAGATAAGAAAACAACAAAAGAAAGAGAGCTTGAAATCTCACAATCACTCATCTTCCTCATATTCCTTTTGAACATAAACAATGGCTATATTCTATCCAAATTCAGCTGGGTTGAAATTAATCTATCAAAAGCAACGTAATGGAGATCGATTTCATCGGTTGAGTTGATGTCGAGTGGTTGAGGCTGAGATCTGGTCCGTAGAAACCTGTGCTTTATTCGAATTCGAGGTGCAATCACATTCAAGGCAAAATTATATAATACAAAGGTCTTTTCCTTTTTCTGCCTTGCTTCAATTTTTACTTCATATATCATAAATTAATGGTTTATTTGTTATGTTTCATAATGTTTTGATAATTTTATTTATTTATTTATTTATTTATTTGTTTTGCTTAATTTGTGCTTGTTGTGTGGAATATAAATAATAACGATTTTTGACTTTTTCTTTCTGTTTTTTTGTGTTTCGTAAGAGTGATATGTGCTTAAATTCTTTCTCCTCTATATAATGTTCAGTTCATTCTCTTGTCTACTCTATCAATGCCTTTGTAACGGCCCGGCCGGTCGTTTTGACTATTACAATCCCGTTCCCCCATTTACTGCTCAAATTGTGAATTACAGTTGTTATTTGGCTTGCCGGGGTAATTGGTTTGGGTTTGGTGAGTTTTTGAAATGATTTAGAGTGCTTAGTTCTAAGGTTTAGAATTTAAGTTGAAAAGGTTGACCGGATGTTAACTTATGTGTAACGACCCTGGAGAAATTTTGCTAAGGAAATTAAGGTTTGGTGGTGCCGAGGTAGATCAATTAGTACAAGGCTCAGACTTTTTGGGTTGAACAATGCACCGATGTGTAAAGAAAAATTTTGTCGGAAAAAAGGTCATTTCTGCGACCACTATGCGGTCGCAGAATCACTCTGCGGACCGCATAATGGTCACAAAGTGGATCAGGAGAGGGGCAAGATTTGAGGAAAATCTCCGGTGCACTATGCGAACGCAGGCCTATTTTGCGGTGCATTATGCAACCACAGAACAAGTATGCAGGCTGCATAATGACCGCAGGCTGGGTCAGTAACGCCTAGCTTTTGAGGCCAAATTATGCAGCGGATATGCGGACCACATACCTGTTATGTGACCGCATATGCGATCACATAACTGCGTCGGAGCTTCCATTCTTTCTAATTTTTGACCCAACCCAACTTCAATTTATAGCCTTGAAGCTCATTTTTGAGCCAAAATCTGATATTTTAGAGAGAGGTGAGAGCATTTTAGTGAGAGAAAGTGAAGACTTAGTCATTTATCCATCAATTCTTGTTCAAGGTTTGAAGATTCTACAAGGATCTTGCTAGGGCTTCAAAGAGGTAAGAATTTCTTTTCT